>NC_138884.1:139159436-139780947 GCF_965194825.1 Balaenoptera physalus | reverse complement strand
AGAGAAGAAAAATCATCTTTATGGGAGGATTTTTTTTAACGTCTTTTTCTCAGTATCTGACTGGACAAGTTGACAAAAAGAAGGACAAGAAGATTTGACCAATACAATAAACAAAACTGACTTTATTGGCATAAGTGGACACCTTAACAGAAAACCACAGAATGCACACTCTTCAAATATTCACAAGATATTTACTAAACTTCAGTGTATGCTGGGACATGAATAGAGTAAATTTCAAAAATGATAAAGGGTTAAAGTTATACAGAGTATATTCTCATAACATAATGTAAATACAAGATAATAAAAAAGAAACTCCCGTGTGTTTGGAAATTCAGCAACATATTTTTCAAAAACCAGTAGATCAAAGAAAACATTACAATTTAAAATAGGAAATATGTTTAACTAAATGATAATGAAAGTGCAATATATCAAAACTTGTGTGATACACTTAAACCCTGCTAAAGGGAATTTATAGATTTGAATGTAATTATTAAACAAGAAGGCTGAAAATCAAGGATCTAAACATCCATCTCAAGAAGTTTGAAAAGGAGCAGTAAGTTATACCCTAAAAAGTAAAGACTGTAAATTTTAAAAATTAAGAGCAGAAGCTTGGGGTTTTGAGCATAAGCCACCCCTTTCTCCCTGTACAGCACTTTACAATAAACACTGCACTTTCCTTCACCACAAAAAAAATAAAAATAATTAAGAGCATAAAATAATAGATAATTAGAGTACAATAGAGATCATCAATAGTCAGAGTAGGTTCTTAACTAATAACTGTTATAACTAAAGACCAGTAAAATGTATTAGTTCATGGGATGATTGATACAGAAATATTTACAAATGTTACTAATGGAAGAAGGGGTATTTTACAGACTCTACCAACTTTAAAAATTCATAACGTAGAAAAACAAACAAATGAAACAAGCTTTATGCCAACATAAAAAAAAACTAGATTAAATGAACAGAAAAACAAGAAAAAACTTAACAAAGCAGACACAAGTATAGACAGAAAAACTGAAATGGCCTGTGTCGAGAAAATTATTTGGATCTGTAATCTAAAATTAATTCATTTCTCTATATCAACAACAGTTAAGTAGAACATAGATTCATAAAAAAATAAAATAAAACTATACACAGAATCAAAACATCTAGGAATAAATCAAACGACTAGGAGTAGATATACCAAAAATTGTATTAGACCTCTATTTATAAAACTGTAAAATGATTGTGAAAATTTACAAAGGGCCTAAGTAAATGTAGGGATGTTCATATGCTTGGGTTGTAAGACTCAGCATTGTAATTTCTAGTTCTCCTAAATGTATTCTACAGATTCAGTGTAACTCCAAATGCAAAATCTTTTTATATTTTGGTAAAAATATGTATGCAATGTAAAGGGTCAAAAAAATAACAAGAGCACTCTTGTAAGGCAGAAGGACTAACAGTAACATTATGAAGACATAATATAAAGCTACAAACGATTAAAATAGTATGCTACCGATGCAAGGATAAAGAAATAAGCAACTGGTACTGAATAGATGATCCAATAATAGACCCATACTTATGGAAACCTTGGATTTATCATAAAGCTGGCACCACAAGGTAGTGTGGAAAGGAAGATCTTTCCCAAAATGTGCTGAGTCAATTGGATATCCATACAGGAATAAAATAAAAATTAAGACATACTTTATGTCACACACAAAAGTTTTGATGGATTGTGAAATGTAAGTAAATAATGCTTCTAAAAATAATATGGGATGTTTTCATGATATGAAGAAAGAAAAAAGTTTCAGCAGAACAAAAAAGTACTAACTATGGAAGGAAAAACTTGATAAATTTGAATACATCATACATAATCATTCCTTTTCATCAAAATATACCATTAAGGGTGTGAAAATGGAAGTTACAGCATGGGAGATATTTAACTTGTACAAATGAAAAAGGGTTGACTCCATAATACATAAAGGTTGACTCCCTGAAAAAAATGAAAAAATAAAACTATTCAATGTAATTTTTTTGAAATGCAAATGAATTAGTCATCAAATGACCAATAAATGCATAGAAAACTACTCAATTTCATTAGTAAACAGGGAAATGAAAATTAAAACTGAAATAGCACTACACAGACCCCAATTTTAAGTGTTTAAAACATATGGAACAGTAAGTATTCTAATGCACTACTGGAGGGAATACACAGTCTCCGATTTATGATGGTTCAACTAAAATTTTTCTACTTTACAACAGTGTCAAAGCGACATGCATTCAGTAGAAACTGTACATCGAATTTCAATTTTAATCTTTTCCTGGGCTGGCTATATGCAATACCATACTCTCCTGATGCTGGGCAGCGACAACTCCCAGGCAGTCAAGCAATTATGAGGGTACACAACCGAAACACTTATAACCATTCTATACCCATACGACCATTCCTTTTTTAACTTTCAGTACAGCATTCAATAAATTACACGGGATATTCAACATTTTGTTTTAAAATAGGCTTTGTGTTAGATAATTTGCCCAACTGTAGGCTAATATAAATGTTCTGAGCAAATTTAAGGTAGGT
Source organism: Balaenoptera physalus (assembly GCF_965194825.1). Lineage (NCBI taxonomy): Eukaryota > Metazoa > Chordata > Mammalia > Artiodactyla > Balaenopteridae > Balaenoptera > Balaenoptera physalus. The sequence goes on along the minus strand of NC_138884.1, from coordinate 139,778,384 downwards.
GAGGCTAAGCGCTGATGTTCGGTAGTTCAGGTGTATTAAACGCATTTTTGACTTACGATATTTTCAACTTATGATGGGTATATCAGAACGTAACCCTATCACAAGTCAAGGAAGAGCTGTACATTTGTACAAACACTCTGGAAATAATGTGTGGCATTATATACTGTTTGGCATTATATAAATTTGAATATACACATAACCTATCTCACGGCAATTCAACTCCTTGGTATATACCCAAATAAAATATATGCACATTGGCACAAGGAAAAATGTAGCATTATCATTCCCAGAGCTCACATACAGACACAAAATTTTGATGGTACAATGGATAAATTGCGGTATATTCATTTAACGGACATAATCCTGAAAAATTTTTAAAACTACATCTATACCTAACAATCTGTAACGATGTCACAAGTATTATGTTTAGGAAAAGAAGTCAGACACAAAGAATACATACTGCTTGATTTGAACTTACATATATTTCAAACACAGGTACAGATAAATTATATTATTCGATATAATATAACATAAAGTTATAACAATAGTTACCTATGGGGAGTAGGGATTGTAGTTTGGGGAAGAAGTGTGAGGGGAGCTTGTGCTATTTCTTTCCCTGCGTCATACTGATATGTATGTTCATTTTGTAATAATTGCTGTACACTTATGTCTGTACATTTGGGGGTATATGCTATATTTCAATTTCTTTAAAATTATAATAAAAATAAAAGGAGACAAACTGTGAGAAAATATGTGACAAAAAGATTAGCTGTGCCAGTCCAATATGTGATGAATAGTATCAAGGGAAAGAGGGAACAAAAAGACGAGAATTAGTAACTATCCTCGCTCAGGAGTAGAAGATCCTAAGAAGATCATAGAGCTGATCTGAGATTTTAATACAGATAGGATGGCTCTAAAACTTGAGCTTTTAATTACTCTGTTTTTATGTCTTCTGAAAAAATATTATTCAGGCATTCTTGTTTTTAAATTAACCAACACTAATTGAAAACAAGTGAGATAAATGATTAACGCTAAATTTAACAGATGAAGCACGTTAATCATGATTATTTAGGGGATGCCCCATTTTTTTCTCTTATTGGGCAGGCTCTTTTACCTCTCCCTCTCATCCTCACCCATATAATCCACCCCCACCTCCTGCTATATTATTAACTTAATAACCTGTTCATAACCTGGTGTATAATTATGCATATTCCCCCATGCTCTTACAATCATATGCCAATGCATTAGGACATATGTTTCAAGCCACAGATACAAATAAATGCCTAGAACCAGCTGTGTTTCCAGTCTCCCATTACTCCCTGGATTTTGGTGAGCTCCTTTGGTCTGAATACTCAGGTCTATTTTAATTTATTTATTCATTGCTTGTATTCTATGTTCATTTTCTTCCTTAAAATTAATCTAACACACCATGTGCTTCTCCCTTGTTTTATATTGTTAAAGTACACTTAAAGAAATTTCTTCCAACTTGTTTGCCAGGTCACTAATTTAGGCCTCAAAAGACAATTCGATCCTCTAACTATATACGGCAAATGTTTCGTTGTTATTCAGAATTCAGATTTGTTTTCCCTGCTTAACTATATGCATGTGTAAGTGTGTGGATGTGTGGTGAAGCATCGGAATTTCCTTAGTTGTTGTAATTAATTTTTTTCTGTTCAAATTACCAGCCTCCTCCAGCATCTTTACTATGACCGTCATGTGTTCTGTGAGTGCTGAATCTTATTTACTCTCTGGCTGCCTCAGCTGTGTTGGCCCATCCTGTTAGTCTCAGAAAATACTAGGCGCAATCCCTCAAGTGAAAAGGAACAGCGTCTCTCCATCAGTGCACCAGTGACACAGAATCAGGCAGGCCACAGTCCCAGCCCCTAGCTAAGATATTTAGAAGATCAAGGACATCCATGGGGCTGACTTTAAACCTTCCCACCACAGACCCCAGAGCTCTGAGGGGGCACATTTTTCTCAGGACCTGCACCCTTGTGATCTTCCAAAGATTCTCTGACAATGGCCTCCAGACAGTTTGCCGCACCCATAGCTGAGAAACGCCACATCGGTTTTCTTGGGCCAACTCCCAGAGAAGCCAAAGGATTCATTCGGACTATTATTTTCCAACAGATTTCAAATCTGGACACGCACATAGATTAGTGTTGGTAACAGTGGAGAATGAGCTGCAGTGCGAGGAGTCTAGCTCTGGAACAAAAACCCACGTGGGATTTTTCCACACCCAACCGTGGGCAATTAAAAAAGCTTCCCTGGCAGGCCTGGGGGGGGAGGGGAGAGGGGGAGGGGGGGACGGGCGCCCTCCCCACACCAGACTTGGAGCACAGCCAAGGCACTGCAGTCTCTGAGGGGAGCAGCAATCGAGGACCCAGTCCCCCCATCTTCTCCCCCCGCAGGAGCTTTGTTCCGGTTTCCCTCAGCAGTGAGACAATCCCCAGGTCTTCACTGATCTTCCTGACTCTCGCCCCTCCTTGTCCCAGTGGAAGATTTCGGGGACCGATGCTTTCTCCTGGTTAGCCTCGTCCTTACGTCACTGCAGTACGGCATTAAGGGCCTGACTACTTTCATTTTGGCTTGACCACTGGGGCAGCACCCGGCAGCTCAGCTCGCGACGCAGCAGATGCTGGGACTTGCCCCGCTGACACCCCTTCAGAACCCTGGCACTGCCCTGACCTTTCAACAGCCTTGGCTTCTCAGAGTTTGCAGGTGAGTGGCTGCCAGAAACTTCCCACAGCCTCAGGAAGCTGCCAAGGCCCGAGGTTACACCCCGTCCACAACCAGCCAGGGCGCGATGACCGGTACAAGGGGGGATGGAAAGCCCCGCCTCCCCCGCCCACCAGGTTGAACAGCGCCCGGCTCGAGCTCCGTGCAAGCCCAGCTGAGGCCTATGCTTTCGTTCCAAGCGCTTGGCTGTTCGACCCCCCGTTCTGCCCAATCCCCCGACCTCACTCCTCCGTAAGAGACCCCGGGCCACTTCCCCCAAGACGACAGGCACTCAAAGTGAACCTCGATGTCTGTTTCCAACCTGGACCTAAAACAAGAGCTGGCTACAGGTCTTCATTTGCCCCAGTCCACTGTTTCTTTACCGTAATCTTGCTTTAACTTTTCTAGGCAAACTACAAACAAAGCAGAAAAACCTAATTATGAGGTTAAGTATAAAGAGTAGATGGTAGGAGAGAGGAAGTTGGGAAAGAGGGGGAAGAAAGAAGGTGTTTTAATCTTCTTACCTTATATAATGGGCATAAAGAGCTACCGAAAGCAGCGGCTGGGCCGGGCCAGAGGGGCGCAGAGAGCAGCGCACAAGCGGCAACCTGGCTGGGCGGAGGCGAGTGAGCGCAGCTGCTGGACATGCGCAGCCGGGCTGCTGACTGGGCATGCGCAGCCGGGCTGCTGACGGAGCTGCGGAAGCACCACCTTCCAGGGCATCCTGGCCAATCCGGTGCTGTTCCTCAACGCCATGCCTTTTAGCTCAGAGGGCACCCAGGCTGGCCATATTTTAAAAAAAAATCTAAAATTGAACAATTTAAGTATGAACTAAGTATTATATACAAAATCATTCACTTAAATATGAAAATAGTATTATGATTATGTAAGAAAATGTCTTAAAGTTTTAAGAAAGACACACATAAGTATACAAAGGTGATGCATAATGCCAACAACTTAAAATAATTCAGCCTAAAATATATAAATATAGCATGTATAGAAAAATATATTAGTTAAGCCTATATGATGAGTATGAATATATGCATAGTCATTTTGCTCTGGTTTTTGCTTTTTTGTATATGTGAAAGTTTTTATGATAGCAGTAAACAAAAGCATGAATTCATGAAATATTAACTTTCCAGAATATTATTTGATTATAAAAATGACTAAAATTATTATATATAACCTGAAATTAAAGTGAAAGAGGCAACTTGAAGTGAATTCTATGTGTTCTCAATTTTATCTATCATAGAAAGTAGTAACACAAAAATGTTAACTAACACTCATATTTCAAGAAATGCTAGTATAAAAAAGCGACTGGGGCTTCCTTGGTGGCGCAGTGGTTGAGAATCTGCCTGCCAATGCAGGGAACACGGGTTCGGGCCCTGGTCTGGGAAGATCCCATATGCCACGGAGCAACTGGGCTCGTGAGCCACAACTACTGAGCCTGCGCGTCTGGAGTCTGTGCTCCGCAACAAGAGAGGCCGCAATAGTGAGAGGCCCGCGCACCACGATGAAGAGTGGCCCCCGCTCGCCGCAACTGGAGAGAGCCCTCACACAGAAACGAAGACCCAGCACAGCCAAAAATAAATAAATTAAAAAAAAAAAAAAAGTGAAATTAGAGCAAACCTCATCTCGTGCTTTTCTCCCTCTTCCACTTTAACTCCCCTTCAGTTTCTATCAGCTTGTTATCAGTCTTTGGTGCCTTCAAACAGTTGCTTATATTTTGTGCAGTTTATGGTTGCTGTCTGTGGGAGGATATAATCCTTATACACTACATCCCCATTATTAGAAGTAGAACCACTATGTGCTTTTTCTTATTGGAGGTGCGTTCTGCAGTAGTCATGTGCAGTTATGCCCATTAGATCAAGTTCATTTAAGGTAGCTCAAACCTTCCCATATTTCTACTAATATTTTTTCTCCTACTTATATAAATGACTGAGAAACTGTGTTAAAATGTTCTACTGTGACTATAATTTCATTGTAATATGAAAACTTTTATATTGTGTATTTTGATACTATATTATTATATTCTTTACAAAATGTCCTCATTATCTCTAATAATTATTTTACCCCAAAGACTTTTTTCTTATATGAATATGGTTATGCCAGCTCTCTTTTGGCTGACATTCCCATATTGGACCTTTTTCTCATTGTTTTATTTTTGAACTTCTGTTTTTCTGTACTTTAAATCTATTAATTATAAATAGACTATAGGGAGGTTTTGTTCCTTTACGTTCAAGTCCGTTGTCTTTGGATGACTCATGGAAGATTTTTATCTATTTGTATAAATTAAATTGTGTGTGTGTGTGTGTGTGTGTGTGTTAAACCTCTGTTCTTAAGTTATAACTATTTATCCAGCTTGATGAAATTCATTCTCTCTTTTCATCCATTCTTTTTTTTTTCCTTTTGCTAGTTTGGAAATTACATTTCTATTTCTTTTATTGGTTGCTCTAGAAATTAAATGCATTCTTAAGATTTAACTCTAATTTTAATCAAAACTTGTATCTTCCTCTTGAATTATATGAGGAATAAGTGAACCAACTTTTACAAAATTGTGCAACTTAATTTTCTTTACGTGTTATTTAAGATACTCAGAGGTAAAATTTTGCCTAAAAAGTGAAGGTTATTTTCCTTCAATTTGAATTATATCCTTCAGAATTTTATTCAGTGAAGTTCTACTGATGCCAAATCTTAAATAGTTATTTCACTTTCGTTATTGGAATATATTTTTAATAAATATAGAATTCCACATTTTTAAAACGTGTTGAAGTTATCATTCCATCTGTTGACCTGAAGTAGGTTGTCAGACGTTTATGCAGCAAATATGAGCTTATTCGGGATCATCAGAGAATTGCAGTTCAGGGTCTGAAACCATGGTGATCCACATGCAAGCCTCCACAGGGCAAGGGAACACTTTTATAAAAGAGAAAAGTAATGTGAGAGGGCTTCCCACCTTCCCATGGACAGAGTGCATGTCCGTGGCCTTTTATTGGCTGAATCCTTGCCAGGAGAGAATAGGAGTCTTTCTTCGTCCTCTTGGACTCTGCTACTGTCACAGCACGTGAGAGATCCTCCTTCTGGTCTCCAGACTCTATTTAATTGAGGTTTCTGTTTACTAAATTTTTTACACATCTTACTTTCATTTTTTTCTGGTGAGAGATTAGTTGTCAGCCTAATTGTTGCTTCTTTAATCTTTTTATTTTCAGGCAGTTTTTAAGATTTTTCTCTTCTGTTTTCTGCAGTTCACTTTTCTTACCTTATTGAGAATTTGTTGACCTGCTTAAATCTGTTTATATTCGTCTTTAATCAGTACTTGAAAAGTATTATCCATTATCTCTTTAGTTATTGCCTTTGTCCTTTAAACTCTATCATCTTCTATTCTCTGTATCTTTTAACTTACCTTCAATACTTTCTTTCATTTTATTTCTCCCTATTGAACTTGGGTTATTTCCTAGTAGTTCTCTGTTATCTTCTAGTCAGCATTTCTTTTTTTAAAATATGCCAGGTTCACTTTTATATTTTCCTACCTGCATCTTCCAGCTTGTATTTGTTCCTTTAAATATTGTAAGCATAACTATTCTTTAAGGTCTGTCTGATAATTCTATGATTTAAAGTTATATTCTGTTTGTCTTGTCTGTTGATTTGTTTTCAAATATTCTGTTATCCTTGACAGTATGCTTATCCTTCTCTCTTTCTCCTGTGTAGGTATGTACTTGAGCGTACACTCAGGAAAGCAACACGCACACCCACATACACGTACACATTATATTTCATAGGCTTGTGTGAGGCACAGTTCTAAATGATTTCAAAATTAATTAACTTAATTCTCAATACATACCTACAAGTAGTTCTTCTTATATTCACTTTACAGTTGAGGAAACTGAGAATCACAGAGAATAAATGACTTGGCCAAATTCACACAGTTAATTAGTGTAAATGATTTCTAATAATACCTTGAGACCTCCTGTGGAGGTAATTTCCCCCAGAAGCTTTGCTTTTGTAGGCATTACTCATCTCAGACCACTTTAAAACCAGCTCAAAATTTGAGAGTCCCTGGACAACCTAAATTTTATCCCAGTCTACAGGTATTTTCAGGTATTCTGGTTCATTCTTGTTTTATCCTTCAATGGACTCCACTAGCTTAATACTCTAGCTTAGCATAAAGAGGTCTCTGGCTAGACTCTCCAATTTAGGTTAGCTATAGGCTTTAATTTCTGTCTCTTTCATCTGAGGATTCCATCAGGACAAAAGTTCACACAGACTGGATGGGAACATTCACCCAATTCTGTGTTAATTGTCCTCCCTGATATCCTTCTTCTCTAACTGTTGCCAGGTGTTCCCCATGACTTTTTTCTTCCTTTGACTTTCACTAGATTGATTGAATAATCCCTTTTCACTTCCTTACATACATTCTTGACTTAAAGTAGATCAATATCACTAGTTTATTCCCTGTTAACACATAATACCTTATAATGTCTGAATATTGATTCCTTGTCCTACTTTACAGGTGTTTTAGTGCTTTCAAGTATTTGTTTTACTGTATTTTTTTGCTTCTATGTAGCAAATGCTTTCTTTAGATTTAACCATCTGTTCATATATATTAATATTTTGTGTCCATTGATCATGCATTCTACTCATCTATTCATCATTGCTTCCAAAGTTTTCTGATGCTTTAAAAATATGACTTTAAAAATTAATTCAGCCTTTTCTTGTCATTACAATGGGAGTATGGGTCTTATCCAACTACTCCATCCTTTCCAGAAGCAGAAACAAATCATTATTATTTCACAGTTTCCATTCTTTGTATTCTAGAACTTCTATTAGATGCTCCTTGGATTTTTTTATTCTATCCTCCGTGATTTTTGACTTTTCATATTTTCTACGTTTTTGCTCATATTCTCCTGTAAGCTGCTCTTTAGCCAACGAAGTCTAAAATATTTACTCTCTAGCCCTTTACAAAAAAAATGTTTTGTAACTACTGCTCTAGAATGATTTTGTATTTCCTCTGAAAAACCCCCGAAGTATCATTGGCCAGAAAAAGATACATGTTAATTTTTAATTTGATAGTTCAAGTCCATATAATTCATAAATTTGAAGACAAAGAACACATGATATATACCCCTAATGTCACACATTCTCAGGGTAGAATATATATATATATATATATATATATATATATATATATATTCTACCCTGAGAATGTGTGACATTAGGGGTATATATTATTCATTCCTATCAGTTCCTATCAATTTTTCTAATACTGATAGACAAAATTCCATTTCATTACCTGTGTTGGTTAATTTATTTTTGGTCTACCATTTCATTATGGGTGTAGCTATTAATCGCCTACTCACTGATGAGTGATAAGGCCCAAATTTGTAAGTTCCTGTGCCCATCTCTCCTGCTACTCAGAAAAGCCAGAGCAATTGGTCATGCTGGTATTAAGTCTCACTTGTGTTTCTGGTAGGGACTGTTGTCTCGTAGTTTGAGGTATACATATATAAGAAAATTTCTGATATTAGCATTTGTTATTGAGATTTTTCAGGTAAACTGACTTGCCATATAGACTAAATCTAATTTTAAAATCCAAGATGTATTTTTTCAGACATAAAACCCAAACTTCATAATAAGCATTAGAAAAGTGTTTCAAGGAAGTGTTTAGTAAATATGGTTATACAATTCATTTGATTATATACCATGAGATAAACGCCAATGATGCTTATTTTTAACAAAATGAACTACAAATAATACATTGCACAAATTATGTGATGCAAGAACAGGTACTCCTAATTAGAAAAATGCAACAATCGTATAAGAAAAAGAAAATATGTAATATATACATTTTTTAAAAGTCCGGGGTATGAGGACTTAATTTGATTGGTTTTTGAAATACTAATTTCCCAACACAGTTTCTCAACGTGTTTCATTTACACGAGAGAAAACTCTTTAATTATAAGATTCTTAATTTACCCTGGTAATTTCATAAGAAAAATGATTAATTACTTTGAGCAATCAGTTTTAAACATAGTCTTTATTTAAACCTCACACACACAGACCAAAAAGAAAAAGAAAAAGAAAAAAGCAAAGGAGAAACTTGTGCATAAAACTTAAAGAAAAATGTAGCCTTGAAATATTTCTTTAGACACGGTAAAAATCTTCCTATTGTTGCTGATTAATTAATAATTCTATTTTTAAGTTCAACTGATTCAACATAGCAATTGAATTTTAAGTAAACATACTATTTTAAGAAATGAATGACATATTTAGAGTGTTGACATTTAGAAAATGCAAGTTTTGTGAAATTTGTAATGTGCTTTAAAATCATAAATGTTAAAATAAATGAATGGCAGATTATATTTAATGGAATAAAAACAGAAGAATATTATAAATACTTGAAAGCCCAAGGCAAAGTTCTAAGTGCTCCCCTTTCAATCAAGATTACAAATATTCAAATTTAAAATCCGTTCTATTATAAGTGCTCCCCTTTCAATCAAGATTACAAATATTCAAATTTAAAATCCCGTTAACTAATAATGTGTATTTATCTTAGAGATGGAACCAATGGCTCTAAACCTTGGCTTCATAGTAGAATCACATGGTGAGTTTTCTTTTTTTTTTTTTAAAGAATCAATTTTATTTATTTATTTATTTTTGGTTGCATTGGGTCTTCATTGCTGCACGTGGGCTTTCTCTAGTTGCAAGAAATACGGTGAGTTTTAAAATTCTTCTTGGTCTCACTCTGGTTCTATGAAAACAGAACTTCAGTTTTTAAGAAGGGATATGGGTAGTTTGAAATGTCTCACATTATTCTAACATGTGGGTGAGATTAAGAACCAATGATCATTGCTAAGCTCTATGGCTATATGCAGTGAGCACCAACTGCAAACACTTAACCTGCCTGAAATATACAGAGAGAAAATATTCACGAGAGTGACATAAACGCAAGAGTTCAGACTTGGCACAATTTATTTTCTTCTCATTTGTTTAGGAATAAATTAAATTGCTGAATTATAGAAAGTTATATGAGAAAACTATCAAAATAAATTTACATAAAATATTTAGTTGTGTTAATTTATACCTTTAAATTTGACTTTCAGGAATAAATGAATCTTTTGATAGCTGCTTTAAAATCTACATTTACAGTGCTTAAAGAAAGGCCAATAACAATTATATTTTTTAAAATTTCTACTTACATGATAAAATTCTATTTTTCCTTCACTTTGTGTAAAATAATTTTAAGGAAACTTACGGATGATTCAGTAAAATACATTTTAAAATAAAATACAGCAAGTTATACTTTTAGTTATTCACCTTTCAGCCAAATCTGCTTTGGCTCCTTTTGCAAGGGTCACTGGATAGCCTCGATCTATTACCAGTAACTTCTTAGCATGAGTGAAAAGATTTGGTTTTTTTATCTTTCTTTTTTTATTTTTTATCTTCTTATTTAAAAGATTTTCCTTGGACTTCCCTGGTGGCACAGTGGTTAAGAATCTGCCTGCCAATGCAGGGGACACAGGTTCGAGCCCTGGTCCGGGAAGATACCACATGCCGGGAAGCAACATGAGAAGCCACTGCAATAAGAAGCCCGAAGACTGCAACGAAAAGCAGCCCCTGCTCTCTGCAACTAGAGAAAGCCCGCGTGCAGCAATGAAGACCCAACGTGGTGAAAAATAAAAAACTAAATTGATAAAAAAATTTAAAAAATAAATGATCTTTTATCTTTTGCTTCCAATTTTTAACATTTTCATCTAAAATGAGACTAATAATATCCCTGATTTCTAAGTGAAGCTTTCATTGTCCTCCTATTTTGGAAATAAAAACACACAGTACTATATAGTTTTAAAATGCCAAAGTGCCTTTCTAATAATTCTACAGAAAACAGCATTAATAATAAACAAAATAAACTGTGGCAGCTCTTGAAAATAATAAAAGATGACCTCAGCAGACCAGAAAAATTATTAATTTTGGAGTAGATAAAGCATATTGTGCCCAATTGCCAGAGAAACTAATCACTTTCCGTTACTGAACTTAGGTCACAAAGCCTATTGCCTGCTAATCAGCAAGTGGACATGTTTTTCTTGAGAGTGGCCCAGAAATTTTACAATACCAGAGGAGAAATCATTGGCACCAAGCACATTTTTCATTACTAAGAAAGGAAAAACTTGAATAACATTAGTCTAAAAATTTCAACATTATTCTATTTAACAGACAATGGCCATATTTGTTGAAATTCAGGTTTAACATTCTAGACATTAGTTAATAAGTAAATTGAGAAATATGTTACTACAGTTTCCAAGGGGACGGCAAGAAAAAGGAGGAAGTAATACATTTGAAGGAAAATGAAAAAAAATTAACTATACAAAAGAGAAATTCCTTAAAAAAGTCAACATTCTCTAGGCTTTTTAACTATAACTTCTTTAATAATTATAACTATGTACACTAGTTTTACAATTATAACTAATTTATTAGTCTGCTATGGTTGCCATAATAAAAAAGTTCAAAAAAACCTCAAAAAACTGGGAAAGCTTAAGCAACAGAAATTTATTTTCACACAGTTCTGGAAGCTGGAGGTTCAAGATCAAGGTGTCAGCAGGGTCAGTGTCTGGCTTGCAGATAGCCTCCTGATGCTGTGTACTCACATGGCCTTTCTTCTGTGCTTTCTAGGAGAGATAAAGATCTCTGGTATCTCTTCCTTTTCTTAGAAAGACGCTGGTCCATGCCACTCTCTCACTTTGTCACAGCTCACCCTTCCCCCTCCCCATATCCTCAAGTCCATTCTCTAGTAGGTTTGTGTCTTTATTCCCATCTTACCCCTAGGTTCTTCATGACCTTTTTTTTATGTGTTAAAAAAAACACATATACATGTGTTAGCATACGGTATTTGTTTTTCTCTTTCTGACTTACTTCACTCTATATATGTATAACTGATTCACTTTGTTATAAAGCAGAAGCTAACACACCATTGTAAAGCAATTATACTCCAATAAAGATGTTAAAGAAGAAAAAACCCTTGGAAAAAGTTAGACTATGTAGATCAAGTTTCATGTTAAAATAAACACCATTAATAAAAAATAAAATAAATTAAAAAAATAAATTAAAAAAAAAAGACGCTGGTACTATCAGAACAAGGCCTCACTCCTACGACTTTATTTAACCTTTTTTACTTCCTTAAAGGCCCTATCTCCAAATATGGTCAAATTGGGAATTAGGGCTTTAAGATATGAATTTTAAGGGAACACAATTCAGTCCGTAACAACTGTATACACTAGTTTTATAACTACAACTATATACACTAAGGGCAATGGAAAATATGAAAATTTTTGGCAATTAAAATTACACATTTATAAATTATATAAAATTATAGAAATGGAATTACTGGATCATAGGGTATGCATTTACTATGGTCTGGTTGTCTATGTTCCCCCAAAACCTAAAAGTAGTGGTACTGCTGTAAGAAATACCTAAACATTTAGAAACAGCTTTGAAAGTGGGTAATGGGCAGAGCGTGAAAAAGTTTGGAGGTGCTTGCTAGAAAAAGCCTGGATTGCAGTGAATGAACTATTAAGGGTGATTCCCATGAGGGCTCAGAAGAAGAAAAGAGCTGTAAAGAAAGCCTCAGTCTTCTTAGACAACACCTAAGTGGTCCCGAACAGAATACTGGTAAAAATATGGAGGGTAAGGGTCACTCTGATGAGGTCTCAGATGGAAATGAGGGACATGCTATTGGAAAATAGAGGGAAGATGATCCTATTATAAAATGGCAAAGAATGTGGCTGGAGTCCAGTGCTGTCGTCCTCAGCTGCCCAAGGCGTACCTTCTGTGGGCCCTGGCGTGGCCAGCTCTGAGTCCAGCAGAGCACAGAGGGTGTGGCTGCCTCCACCTAGGTCCCAAAGGACAGATCATCAGTCCAGTGACCTAGCCAGAGGGCCACCGAGGGGGTGGGGCCACTGCAGAGAGCTGCCATTAAGCCATGGGCTGCCCCGAGATGCAAGATCTACAGAGCTACCTTCACGCAATTTCCTCTCAAGAGAGCTGTGGTGTGGGCTTCACCCAGCAAATCAATGGGGGTAGGGCTGCCTGGAGCCTTGGGGCCCAACACTGCCTTGGTGGTCTTAGTTCTTGCTTGGGGCCTGTTACCCCTTTCTCTTTTCCTATTTCACCTTTTGGAATGGGAGTGCTTATTCTATGACTGTCCCTCTATAGTATTTTGGAAGTACAATACATCACATGTTAGATTTCACAGATTCACAGGTGGAGAGCAATTTGTCTAAGGATGAATCTTCTCATCCATATTGATTTAGATGATTTTCAGATAAGACTTTGGACGTGGACTTTTGCATTGATGTTGGAACCAGTTAAGACTTTTGGGGTTGTTGGGATGGAATGAATATATTTTGCATGGCATATGGACATGAATTTGGGGGGACTAGGGGCAGAATGCTCTGGTCTAAATATCTGTGTCCCCCTCACCCCCAATTCATATGTTAAAATCCTAATGTCCAAGGTAGGGCCTTTGGAAGGGGCTTAGGTCATGAAGGCAGAGCCCTCCTGAATAGGATTAGTGCTCTTTGTATAAGGGACCCCACATAGCTCCTTATCCCCCTTCCATCATGTAGGAACAGAGTGAAAAGGCACCATCTATGAACCAGGAAGTGGGTCCTAACCAGCCACTACATGGGGTCTTCTGGCACTCTGATCTTGGATTTCCGAGCCTTCAGCACTGTGAGAAATAAATTTCTGTTTATAAGCTACTCCCCAGTAGTATTTTGTTACAGAAGCAAAAACGAATTAAGACAGCATATGTTTAGCTTTAGTAGACAGGGTGAAATTCTTTCCAGAGTAGTTTCAGCAATTTATAGTCAAGCAGCATTGTTTGAAAACTCCTGTTAAAAGGTTATTTGGGGAACTTCCCTGGCAGTACAGTGGTTAAGATTCCATGCTCCCAATGCAGGAGGCACGGATTCCATCCCTGGTAGGGGAACTAAGATCCCACATTCTACGTGGCCAGAAAATATAAATAAATAAATAAATAAATAAAATTGTCTTTTAAAAAAGGTTATTTGGAATTAGTTAATCTCCCTTTCTCTTAATGATTTGTATGGATATTGTTAGGCTGTGAATAAAACATATTTTTTTATGCACAGTCAGAGATTTTTGAACAAATTTTACCAATATTTTGGATCTGGGCTAAAAGAACAATCCCTGAAGTTAATTCTGAGAGATGAGACGGTTAGAGAACATCATCAGGGACTTACCTCCCCAGGGGAACACGCTTGCCTTTCAAGACAGAGTGAGACTCAGTAGAGACATCCCAGGGATTGTACAGCTGGAGACTCTAGCTTTGGTTTTCCCCTGGAGAGATTTACTTGCATTCTAATGGACTGAGGCAAGAACTCAGGATTCTTCCCATTATATCACCTTGGAGACACTCTCAGAGCACACCAGAGCAGCTGGTCACTCTTCTACATAAATGCCCCTATTCTTTTTTCCCAGGCTTCCTTGCCTCTAGGAGACCCCTTTACATCTAGGAAGACATCTGGTTCTCATTGCATCACCACAGGAATAAGCACTGGGGCAAAGAGGAGCCAGGCTAAATGCAGCTGTTTCTCTCTACTCTCCACACCCTCTGGTATCAAACACCATGTGACTTGGTTGTATCTCAGAACAATCTCTGGCTCTGCACCTTTGTGTTATGACACCATGTGAATCTGTGGAGTGAGCAGTAGCAAGAATCTTGACTGCTGTAAACAACTTAATTTTACATAAAAGCAGCTAAATCAAACAGATTGGCCTCAATAAAACCAAACTAAATGTATCCACATTCAATTTCTCTTTAGCCACATCTTAAAAATGCCATAGGTTGGGCCAGATTACCTGCCAGGAGGATAAGTGATTAAAGAAAAGTTGGAATGGGAGCATGCAGCAGGCTTTATTATTTTTACTTAAAACATCTTACATAGTAAATTTTTCAAAAATCTTATGATCTTGAGAAGAATGAGTCAAATGTGAGAGGTCCTAAAGGTTTAGTTTCCTTATTTAAGGTAAACCTGCTGTTGAATCTTCCTGTTAAACCCACTTCAAAACAAAAACTGGAAATAATTATACATTCTATTATATAACTATCCTAAGTTTATTTCAAAAATTATTTCTTAGCAATATAGTTTAATATTGTTTTCAATATTATGTGCTATTACAAGCCATGTTATAGTTGAAATTCTTACATCTGTACCCTTTTGTATACATGTACTCGTGTGTGTTAACACATTGTATTTATTTATTTATTTATACCCAGAAGTGCTGAGATTATATATCATTTATATTTTATACTGAGATATAAAGAGATACAGTAAATTATGCAAGATATTGACAAGTAGCAGTGTTTGAGAGGTTTTCTTTCCCTTGCAATTCTTGCCAACATTTGCCAATTCCCAAAAATCCTGTGCTCCCTAGCGTTTGACAATTATTTTAAATCTCAACTATTTTACTAATGGATACTTGGGTTTTTTATCTGTCTATATAGATTCCTGCTTCTCCTAAATATCTTTTGAGAAATAAATATATGCAAGAGATATAGTTGGTCTCCTTCATATTCAAATTATAATAAAGTGTTTTACTGGAAAAACAAGTAAAAAAATAGAAGAAAAAGTAGTTTGGTCTTTTGCTTAGTGATTATAGATATTGATTACATGTACAAATTAAGCAGATTGGGAGAAGGGGATAAAAGTCATTTTATACTGTCGGGAAAATAGAGGCATAGTAAATATCCAAAACTGTTTCTAGGTTCAATCCTGTCACCAGATATATATGTAAATAAGCTAATTATCACAATCTCAATACAGAAAAATGTTACTTAAAATGAATGAAAATCAAATGCTACATAAAAATAGTATTTGAAAAAACTGAATTCTTACAAGTTCCTGAAAAGCTTTGGTAAAAAGTTCAGATTATGAAAGAGTGGCTTTAATAAATTGGAAAAAATATGCATAATAGCATATACATTTTTAATATTGTAAGGATTATTTTTCAGTTGTTCTAGAATCAACATACTTAGTTTTAAATAATCACTGAGAATTTAACATTAATTTTTTTCAAGAAAATTAACCCATTTCCCAATACAGAACATTTCACAAGTGAACCATGTGTCAAAAAAATCAATATATTTTTATTAACAAACAGCACACAAAAAGAGTTATTTTAAGAGTACTTCAAGGAGTTTCATTTTAAATATGTGCAACTAAGGCACAGAGTACCTGACAATTTTTACCAAATCTAAAAATAAGTAAATCAGACCTAACTTAGTTTATCAGGAAAAATAAAGTGCCTTAGTTTCCTCATCTGTGAAAGGTTCACATGGTAAATGATTAAGTGAGAATATAAACTTAGTTTGATGCTATAGCTTGTCATTTTAAGAATATGGATTATTGAGAGGTGTTTAGCCAAGTGTTCATCATGTATGACTTTACTTAAGGTTATGACAGTAATAAAATATTTTGAAAATTCTTTTGAAAGTTCTGTTTTAATAAATTAGTATGAATAAGTAGAACATTTTATAGAAAGTAGATAAGATTGAATTGTCTTTGGTCTTTAGGACAAAATCAATTAGGTCTTGAAACCAGGATTGAGATGAGATTATAATGCTTATTTTGATGTTATGTTGGAGTTCAGAAATCAAGTCTGATTAGGAAAAGGAAATAGGTATAAAGGTGCTCCAGGTCTTCTCCATTTTCCCACCTCATCTTCTAAGCACATCCCATTATATACTTTTTACATTTTCTTGTTATGCAGTGATATTCTTTCCTGCTGTTCCTGGCTTGCCTCCACTCTTTTTTGCTTTCCCCACCCATCACTCCCCAGAGCTTAGGTAAATAATCTAAACAGCCTAACATGTATATTTTGATACTTTTCTCCATACTCATGATGTAATATTTGTATCTGTATACAGGGGTATCAATTATTTTATACCTTTTTGCCATCTTTGTATATACACATTTTTCATCACTTTATCATTCATCAGTAATTCATGGAAATCCATTTAGGAGAAGCCAAATAGTTCAAATTGATTTTTAATGACTGCCTAATAGTTCATACTGATAAATTATCATAAATAATTTAATAGAAGTATTTTATAACAATATATAATTAACATTATAAAATATTTTTGTAAAATCTAGACTTCAGGGGAAGGGAAGGAGAGGAACACATTTATTCCTTGATATTTTAGAGGAGAGTAGTGAAAGAGGAAATGGGGAAATTAAAGTTATATTGATGAGGGATTAGAGAAATTGACTATATAGGTGAGGCAATAGATGGCATCTTGATTTTATATAGTTCTTGAAAAGTATGAATCTAATTGTGAGAGCAAGAAAAGGGAAAATAGCTCTTACTAAAGGAAACAAGTATAGTAGATCTTCCAAAATAACAGAGATGTAATGGAATGAATAGCAACAATAAGATAGAAATATTAGATGAATAATGTTAAATAGTTGTCAGATGGAAGGATATATTTGAAAATATTTTGTTAAATAGATGACAAATAATTAATATTTGTAATATACATATAGATGATACGTTAACAATATAAAGTCTGAGACCCCGAAGAAAATTAGCAAAGGAAAAGAATAGGAAGGTATTACTTAGTGTAGGCTAAGCAGTGGAAAGAATAAATAATGAAAATCCAGTGTCTTACAAAACAGTTCTCTCTCTCTATCTCTCATAACATCTTAGATGAGTGCTCAGGTCAGAGTAACAACTCCACTTAGCCACTCAGGGACTTACAATTGTTCTACGGTTTTCGACACTAAAATTACCCTAGGTGTCACTACCCCACTTAGACAGGAGAAGAACAAGGAAAAGTGCTTGCATGGGGCTTTTATGCATAAGGCTCAGGGACAGTACACACCACTTCAGTTAATATTTGCTTCTAGAATTCAGCCACATGGACACTGCAGGCAAGGGAGCCTGGGAGGTGGAAAGCTGGCAGTCTTTGCCGCAGGCAGTTCATAGAAGAGCAAATCCAAATGTTGAGCTTCCATAAGGAAATGTGTACAGGTTCGTTGGTGGTAAAGAGAAATATAAGTTAAAATAACAAGGGAATGTCACAAGAAAAATCAGCAGACAGGCAAAATTTAGAGTTAACCATATGACCTACTGCTTCCAGGGCTCTCAAATATTTCTGGTGGAAAATAAAACTGCTACAGGGCCCTTTGAAAATATCTGGCAACTTATATTGCAATAAAATGTACCTATGCCATCTGACAAAGCAATCTAAATCCTAGGCTCCTTGCCCCTATGGATAAAATCATCCTCCTTGCATTCTTTAGTCTTGCTGCCATTATATTTCTTGTACCTTTGGAACCTAAATGTTCACAAAGAGAAGCCCTTTTATTGATTTGTGGACTCTCAACATTATTTACCTTGAAATTGCAATGTGTTAGGAAAAAGGAGATTTCATTTGGGACATTCATACTATAATAATATTTAGCTTTTGATTTGGAATCAAGAATTTTAGTTTAGAACAATAAAATTTGCCACATAGATTTCATGGACTTAAAAAAAAAGTAAATACATGTTTAAATATTTACATGTATGAAATAATCTTTTAGTTATAGCCGAGTTAAACAGAAAAGTAATTATTTTGAAAAAGAAGATAAAAGCAATCTAATCAGAAACTAAATAGCTTAAGCTAAAATTGGCCATTTAAATAATTTAAACTGACATAGATTTATAAAATTCACATTGTTTTTTCAAAATTAAAGGAAAAGAATCAAGTGAGTCAAATATCAGTTCTTTCCCTTGGTCCTTTTGCTTGTCAGTAGGCATATGCTGACTTCATTGATGCTTAATTTATTTTCCCATTACATAATGTTTAAAATTGTGTTATTGGAACAAGAAGTAAAAATGACATTTCTGTATATTTACGAAAATTACTAAAATTACCAAGTAACTTAGATATATAGATTAAGCTTCTCACTTATATGATTTCTAATTTAATGTAATTTGTTTTATGTCTTAGTTGTTCTATAATTAAATGCTAATGAAATAAAATCTTAAAAAATTCTGACATAGCTTTGTAATAAGTTATTGGAACACAAGTAAAAATGCAAACACAAAGAACGCAAAAGTAACATCAGAAAAATGGAATTGTTCTTAAAGTTTTGAACTTCCAAAGTTATTGACGAAATATTCAGGACCATTTCAGATTACTGTAAATTATTATTTAAATTACTATACATTCAGTCTTATAAAATAGGTGATACACATTATTCAGTAAAAGGAAATATAGTGAATGCTAATATCAAGAAAAAAGAAACTAAAAAGATCATATTATTTTAACATTCAAGAGGCAGTCTTGTCCTTTTCATTGAAATAAAGATCTTCATTCTACAATAAAATAAATTATGCTCATATAAAAAGGCTTATCAAAAATTTAAGTTAATAAATACACAAAATATGCAAACATTTTCATTTGAAAGATTTCCACATAGTGAATAAAATACTTTATTTGCAGACTGTAAACATTAAAGCAAATTTATTAAGTGGAAAATATTATATAATGTTTCACACAAGAAGTTGTAAAGTGTCCAAATAGTTTTTAGAGTCCTGTAATTAATTCATCATCAGAATGGCTTTGGCCTGTATTCAGATCCATTCTATAAACAGTTTTTGTAGTTTTTTTAAAAAAGCCTTTACAAAAACGTGGTTAAATCCGTGGTTTACACAAACGTGCCCGCATGCATGCACACACATGCACAAAACCACAAGTGGGATAATAAATTTATAACCAAAGGATCTCACAAAGTATGCATTTCAACATTTGTTAAAATAGAGTTACTATAAATACTTCTAAGAAAATAAATAAATGATTACTGAATGTCTAGTCTTCTCCTTGTTTTTCCTCATGAAAATGCCCATGAATTGGATTTGCAAGCTGGACTATCTAGGGCTTGTCTGAAATGGTAAAGAAAATAATGTTTGAATCTAAATGGCCATATATAAACCTGACCTTTAAGAGATCATTCATTGAACAAGATACTTAATCAAACGTGTTTAAAAAAAAAAATAGAGGCTTGAGGAAATAAATCAATAATGCTTCCAGTAAATAGAAATGCTATTACATCTATTTGAAGACTTTGGGACTGTTTCATGATTTCATCAAATTTATTTGATTTTTGTGTGTATTCTTTTGCAGGGCATCTTTATATGATTAGCATGATGTGGGTATGTTTGATAGAATGTTTTGAATTAGATACTCTGATATTTTTTAAATGTATCAATAATTCTTCACACCGAAATGTAGTAATTTAGTTTACAAGTCAGTAGTAGGAACATCTTTACTGATACTTGTGAAAGAATCAGAAAAGCAAACCATTTTTAATATATTAATATAGTTTCAGAAAAACTTTCTGCATGAAGAGTTTGTGTGGTGTACTTCCTGAGATTGTGAGACATTCTTTGCTTTGATAATTTATTAGTTTACTTGATAATCTATAAATGATCTCCTATCTTCCAACCCTCTTAAATATCGTTTATTTATCTGGCCATGGTGTCCAGGTCACAAGAACTAGCATATTACTTAACAGAATTGCTGAAAGTTTGCTATACTATTTCTTATTTTAAATGCAAAACTTATGTTTTACAACTGATATCTGTTTATCAAGGTATGAACTTTTTTGTCCCTATTTTACAAGATTTAGTACTAGTAAGTATTGAAGTGCAGCGCGTTTATTGGGATGAATGTTAAGGATTCATTTTTCTTTTATCTGTTTCTTTTTAATTTTCTTTTATCTGGTAATTAGATAATAACAATTAGTAATATTGAAACAATATTATAGTCTTAAAAATCCAATTTGGTTATTTTATATTATAATTTTGTATACATAGTGACATTGATTTTTTAATCATTTGATTAAGATTTTTCTAGTCACAGGTAAACCCTAGGTGTTCTGCCTAACTTTCCTTGACGTTTTTAATATCTGACCTATAGACTGGGCAAATCTGACCTTGGGATTTTTAACAGGGTTAAATGAAATAACCTAACTAAATAATCTAGCACAAAGCATGGCATATGGGAGATGATCAAAATAATAGCAAAACATTGTTATTGCTTATTGATTGACAGAGCAAACTGTGTATAGATTTTTATTGTTCCTCAAGGTCTATAAATTGTCAACACTCTGATTACCTAGTTAATAGCAATGGCTATAATTTCTTACAATCCCAGGTGTCTCATCTTGAGTTATCTAGGTGGGTGTTCTCTTTGGTATTTTACATGTTCTGATACAAAACATTCTTTGTATGTGTGGGGGGAATATTACATTCCCTACTATGCTTCCACTATTGTACAGTGTCATGACATTACATATTTAACAGAATCTCAAAAGATTTTGTAATTTTATGTTTAAATATATTGTGAGTTATAAGACCACTTATTCCATAGCATTAAAATACTTCTTTCATCAATGGATTGACATAAAAGCAGAGATCTTTTCACAGTTATGAGCATTTTCAGTAGAATAATGCTTGGCACAAAATCTAAGTTTAACATTAACTTTAAAATAAATAGTCATGTTTCAATAAATTTTAATTTTTAAAAATAGCATTTTCATTTTGATCCTGTTATAGAGAGTGCTCTCAAATATATAAAAACTAATCCATACTTTGGAGCTGTTCCACATCGCTGATTCATGACAACCATTATCACAGCAATTTATATAGCAATATAAAAACCGTGTGCTAAATATTAATTTACAATGAGGAATCCTCAATTTTTAACTGATGCACTACTATTCACATCCCAAAACAAAAATGTAAACAAAAATGCTTATTTGTTAGCTTAATAAGCCGAGGAAAGTAAACCAGTTTTTTGTGTTTTGTATCTCATTCCCGCCCTTGAGAATGTGTCTATCCCCCGTGCTTCAGCCTATGTTTGTCTACATTCTATGTGCTTCCAGTTCATCTAGGCAACTGCTGCTTTTATTTACTATTCCTCTAGCCCCTGTCTGAATTCGTGTGTCTCCATATCCTGTGCCTGCAGCCCATGTGCTCCTCAAGTGCCTCCATCTACTGTGCCTCACTTGATTGTCATTCACATACTGAAAGACATCTTGGTTTCTTCTAGGTCTTGCCCATTGTTAACAAATCTGCCTTATACATATGTTCTTAGTTTTGTGTGTGTGTGTGTGTTTTCACACCACTGGGGTAAATACACTGGGGCACAATTGCTGCACCTATGGTGACACTATGCTCAGCTTCACAAGAATCTGGCAAGATGTCTTCTCAGAAGGTTGTACCATTTGTACATCCATCAGCAATGAATGAGATTCTCTACTGTCCCACATCCTCACCAGCAATTAACCGGTATTGTCAGTTTTTGGTATTTAGCTATTCTAATAGATTGGCAGGGTATCTCATTAGTATTTAAATTTGCTTTTCCCTAATGTACATTGCATATTGTTTTCCAATAATTCTCCAATGTTGAGCAATTTATACATGCTATTTCATATATATATGTGTATATAAATGTATACATATATATAATAAGGTGTCTACTCATATTGCCCTATTTATTTTAATTTCTTAATTTGGGGAGTTTGTTTTCTTACTGTGGAGTTTTACTAGTTCTTTGAGTATTTTGCATACAAATCTTTCTTCAGATGTGGGTTTTGAAAACATATTTTCCTAGTCAAGGGCTTGTATTTCCATTCTTTGAACACTGTCCTTCAGAGATTAAATAGTTTAAATTTCATAAAGTCCACATTATCATTTTTTTCATGGACTGTAATTTTGTGCTGTAGATGAAAACGACTCATCAACTTCTAACTCATGTAGATTTTCTCCTGTTTCCCACTATAATTTTTATAGTTTTGCATTTTATACTTAAGGCAATGAATGGTTTTGAGTGAATTTATGTCTAAGGTGCAAAGCGTGTGTCTTTATTTCCTGATGGGCATTCAACTGTACCCTCATTATTTGTTGGTGGTGACTAAAGACTAAAAGTCTATCTTTTCTGCGTTGATGTGCCTTTATTCCTTTGACAAAGGTCAAGTTGTCTGTATTTGCGTAGATCTCCTAGTGGATTCTCTATTCTATTCCATATATCTTTGTTTCTATCCATTTAAAAATATCATGCTCTCTTGATTATAGTTTTAAAATAAATGTTGAAATTGGGATGTGTGAGTTCATAGACATGTTCTTTATCAGTACTGTCTAAACTACTCAAGGTTTAAAATGAGTTTGTTGGTATCTACAAAATCACTTGCTGAGATTTTACTGGGATTGTACGGGATCTTTAAATCAATTTAAGAATTGATAGCATAATAATATTGTGACTTTTGATCATGAACAAGGAATATATCTCAATTGCTTTATTTTTTTTCACTGCTTTCCAGAGTGTTTCATATTTTTTTCTTTTTAAAAAACTATATTCTATTTATTTAAACTAAAAAAAAAAAAAAAAAATACAGATCAACCATTTCTCCTGGCAAATCAGTTTTCTTGAGAGACAACCCATTTCCTATGACCCTAAATTCCTGGTATACTGAGTATTTCTGGTATGTATGAAAACATTTGTATAACCTGGATTTATTCCCTTAAGAGTCACTGTTTGGTTAACAATATTATTACAATGCTTTAAAGTTCAGGTAGTGAGTTAAGGAAAAGACTCAAAGCTACCATGAAAGTTTTGAGGAAATTTTAAATATTAGTTGGTAATAACTAAAGGAACAGTATGTGCTATGTAAGGGCAAAGTGACTTATAAATCAAAATCAAAATACTTCATTTAGAAAATTTCTTATACATTTTCTCAAAAATGTTAGCCTTTAAATTCTCTAGTCTCCTTTTGCCCCTTTAACACAGCAGCATATCAAAGCAAGTTACCCTATTATACCAGCACAGTAACAGTTGAGAAGTTGTCAAACTTAATGGACTCCACATTTAGATCACAGTGGTGTTATTTTCATGGAATTCTCTTTTATGTTTAAATTCCAGTATGTTTCAGTATGGATAGCAATTTCCTCATTAAATTCTTTTGTGAAATGAGTTGCAATATGTTTTTATCATCCATCTGAAAAGCTCTGATAAATGTCATTTAGTAAATTTTCTTATCTACAGATTATACAGGGATAATTTGAAAGAAAAACATATATCAGTAATTTCTGTAAAAAGTGAAAGGTACAGAAAAGTAGACACAAAAGACTTAAGTTCAACTGGATTCCGTTTGATTATGTTGGTATTTGTGAAGTCAGTGTTATAGATATTTAGATCAAAATGCACTACCAGATAGGAGTATTCAAGTTTCCCAAATGTAATAAAGCAACAGCCATTAGTAATACTGACAAAAGTAGTGATAATATATTTATCTACTCATTGAACAGAAATAAAATAGGTTTCTCAAAATTCACATTGTTATTTCTGTATTATTTAAGGTTATTTTTAATTCATAAAGGTATAGGAATGTATTTCATACTGTTTTATAAAATTTATGGTGTTCTAGGAAAAAATACTTATAATCCTATGTTTAAAAATATACAGATAAGCATATTGAAATGTCAATATTTATCATAAATTTTAATAATACACATACACCAGCATATCATTATCTAAAATAAAAAGTAAAAGGTTAAAACTAAATGATTATTATAGATTTGATAACTATATATAGATATATAAAACAATAAAAAACACACAATTTTATACCCAGCAATAACACTCATTGCATTATGTCTGTTTAACAAAATTAAGTTTATACTAAACATGCAATTTTATTTTTAACAAAGTGATACAACTTGTATTTTATTCATCATAATATTAAACCTGACATTAATTTTTTGTGTGTCTAATTCTAACATTTATATCATCTCCGGGTCTATTTCTATTGACTGATTTGTCCTATGAGTTGTATTTTCTGTTACTTTGCTTGCCTGATAATTTTTGATGGTAAACATAGTGAATTTTATTTTGTTAGGTGATGGATATTTTTGTACTCATAAATATTCTTGAGCCTTGTTTTGGGACATAGCTCAGTTACTTGGAAACAGACTGATCTGTTTTTAAGCTCTGTTAGGTTGGGTGAAAGCAGCCTTTAGACTAGGACCAATTTTGTCCCACTATTACATGAGTTCTGTGTACACTGTCTGATATTCAATTATCTACTCACTCACATAATTAGGGAAACACCAATTAAAATAACACTCAGATACCATTTTTACCTATCAGACTGTTTGAAATGATGAGGAATGACAACACTTCTGTTAGTGAGTCTGTAAGGAAACAGCACTTTCACTCACTGCTGTTAAGGATGTAAACTCTATTCATACAACTCTTCTGGAGGAGAAGTTGGCAAAGTCTAATGAAACTACACAGGCACTTACCTTTTGACAAAGCAATTCCACTTAAAAAAATCTAACCTGAAAATACACCCCCAACTATAAGAAAACATATATGCACTACATTATTCTTTGCAGCATTATTGTAGCTGAAACATGTTAGAAACAACCTAAATGTCTAGCTATAGGAGAATGCTTGAATAACTTACAAATGCTCACACAAAGGAGTATTATTCATTTCTAGGAAAGAGTGAGGGGGTGAACTGATGATTTCCAAGATATACTGTAAGGTGAAAAAAGCAAAGTGCAAAAGAATATTTATAATTCACTACACTGCATGTAAGAAATAAGGAGATATAAGAAAATATACATGAATCTGCTCACTTGTATGAAAGACACAGGAAAGATAATCCATAAATAATGAGACTGGTTTCCTTTAGAAGGTGAATGGTAAAAGGCAGAATGAAAGAGAGACTAGGGTGCTATTTTAGCACCGGTGGATGCTAAAATAAATGAGAGAAACTCTGAGGATAAAGAAGATATTTGCATAGTCTCAAAGTATCTCCCTCAAGATATTCATTAAATACAAAGGGAATATAATATCTTCACAGTAAGGAAACCTGGCAGACACTACTTTAATAATCAAGATTACCATCACACACAATAAAACATATCTATATCTTACGTCCTCAGTGCAGTAGGATGCACCGAGGATATAACACTTTCCAAAGAAATATAACTTCAATTTCATCATGAGAAATTATTAGGCAAACTCTAATAATGTGCATTCTACAAAACATCTGAATGCTAGTGTTCAAAGTTATAGAGTCATTAAAGTCAAGGAAAGATTATCTGTCACCTACGGGAGGATTCTAAGGTGACATGACAATCAAATGCAATTGGATCCTTGACAGTGTCCTGGAATGGATAAGAGATAGTGGAAAACAGGCAAATTTGAATAAAGTCTGTAGATAAGTTAAATGTTGTACCAAATTTAATATTTTGTGTTTGATACTTGAACTAGGGTCTTATAAGATGTTAATATTAAGGCAAGCTGGGTGAAAGTATACTGGAGCTCTCTGTAACATTTTGCATTTTTTCTATAAATCTAAAATTATTTTAAAATAATAAGCTATGAGAAATAAACATTAGCTAAAATATGAGGTTAGAGGTCTCCTCTGTTTTGCGGGGTTTTTTTTTTTATTACTTTGTATGTTATGATGTTCATTTTCATGGTTTACCTTGTTCTATACTTGTTGGCTTTAGAATCTATTTCTATTTTCCCCGTGTTTAAACAAGGTTACTCTTCTGGAGTACTAGAAGCAGTTTATGTGGAGGAGTTGGGTAAGACAGCTTTCTCAGCTTCATGGCTTGAGGGCTGCCTCCTCAAATTACAGGCTTTCTGCTCCTTTTTTTTTTTTTAATTGAAGTAGAGTTGATGTACAATGCTGTGCCAAGCTCTGCTGTACAGCAAAGTGACTCAGTTATCCACATACAGACACTTTTTTAATATATTATTTTCCATCATGGTTTATCAGAGGATATTGAATATAGTGCCCTGTGCTATACAGTAAGAACTTGTTGTTTATCCACCTTATATATAATAGTTTACATCTGTTAATCCCACACTCCCAATCTTTCCCCCCCTCAACTCCCTTCCCTTTGGCAACCACAAGTCTGTTCTCTCTGTCTGTAAGTCTGTATGGTATCACTTAGATGTGAAATCTAAAATATGGCACAAATTAACCTATCTACAAAACAGTCTTTCTGATTCTAAGGGCTGAAATGGTTTAGAGCGAATTGCTGCCTCTTGCCTTTTGTTCCCTCTTGGAGATTCCTTTCTTTTCGAAACACTGCTTTGAGTGTTAGATGTTGGTTTTTACAGAGGTTTCTGTGATCTGCTTCTTCTGGGATCTTTTTGTGCCACTCCTTTAATTTCTTTCTTTTCTCCCCAGCATTCCTGCAATTTAGTTTAATATCCTAGTTGTTCTCCATCAAATTTTCAGCCTTCCTGGATATTTCATAGTGTTTAAGGGCTTGACTGTCTTTGGTCCTCTTTGATTGTTCCATCTCCTCCATACGCAGTTTTTCAAACTACTTGAAATTCACAGCCTGTGAAAATTTTTCTTCCAACTTATGATTTCAGATTTTCAGATCTATCCATACAGGTTTCTTCTTAGGGTCCTCTCCTTTCAGAGATGACTTTACTTTTTTAGCATTTAAAACATTCCTAAAGCTTGTAGGTAATTTAAGAGCCCTGTTTCACTGTCTGCTCTATTAGATATATATCATTCTATTTCCTATAAGACCATTATTTTGGGGTTTGGGACAATTCAACTGAATTACGAGGTTTGTGGAGATTACCTGGTATCCAGTTTTGTTTAAAATGTCACCTAGTAGATTTTTTCTTTTTGTTTTTTCTTTAGCTTTTTCTGACAGATCAGTTCTGTTATTCAAAATATTGGGGGAGATTAAAATCTACCACATAAGATGACTACATATGAAATCGTAAATTTCTCCTCTGTCTCTTGAATTATGAAACTTGAATGTCTATTGATTCCATGCTAAGTAAGAAAAGATTAATGTATTTACACTTCCTTCTACATGTCCCTTATTTTTTAAATACTTCTCACATATTTTAAAAGTTTATAATATTCATGTGGTGTAACTCTAACCTCTCATAGTTAGTTTTTTTTCTGTTCTTATGTAATGTATGTCAAACTCAATGTCAATCATTTGATTGCTGCATCTCATTTTTATCTCTAGGATAGCTGCATTTCATCTTTTTTTTCTAAAGAAGGGAGCATAGTTCCTATTTTCCCTTATTTATTTTATGTTCAAAAATATTTGCCATTTAAAATTTTTAATAATTTAATAAATTCTTTGGATATAATTTTAGGTCATAAGTTTCCTCCCTCATTATTCTATAAACATTGCACCTTTTTTCTATAAATAATTGTTAATGGTTACATCTAACATTGCATGCTGATTTTTTTCTTTTAAGAATATTACATGTTTTCATACAAGGATGTTTATTTCTTAATCATTGAAGCTTAATAATATAACCAGTATGCACCTTATTTTATATTCTTGATTTAATTTTCCAAGCACATGATGTATCATTGTGTTTGAAATATTTATAGTCCTTTATTACAGAGAGATTTTTTTCTACTGTACTGTTAAATATGTTTTCATATTTTCAGTTGATAAAACTCTATTTCTGAAACACCAATTATCCTTACATTTAATTGTTACAATGGGAGAAGTTTATTGATTTAGTTGTAATGCATATTAAACCTTTGGGTTTCAAAAAAAATCTTAACATTTTCACAATCACATAGAATGTCTCAAGTGTTCATGGAACATTCTCCAGGATAGATATCTTGGGTCACAAATCAAGCCTTGGTAAATTTAAGAAAATTGAAATTGTATCAAGTATCTTTTCTGACCACAACGCTATGAGACTAGATATCAATTACAGGAAAAAATCTGTAAAAAATACAAACACATGGAGGCTAAACAATACACTACTTAATAACCAAGATATCACTGAAGAAATCAAAGAGGAAATCAAAAAACACCTAGAAACAAATGACAATGAAAACACCACGACCCAAAATCTATGGGATGCAGCGATTTAGACATTTTAAAGGATTTTATTATGCTCAAAAAATAATACACTCACATTTTGGTCCTACACTGATAAAGGCTTCTGGATATTAGAAATATATATTTGAATGAGAAACCCTTGAACTTTATTCTCGCTGTTTAAGAGAATGGTCATATTGTCTAAATAGCACATAAAGCCACTTACAAATAGTTGCTTTTTTCCTGTTAATAATTTACTGACTATTCGTTATGATACTCCATAACGTTCAAATATCTTAAGATTTTGCAGTAATTAATCTGTAAAGTCACGATGTAAACTGAACTGCAGAGCTCAGATGCACCTGTCCCATCTACTGGGTTTGCACAGAGATGCCTTAACATTGGCAGCAGGATGAAGAACAGACTAAGCAGTTGGAACTCATGGTTCCCTCAACACCTCAATTTAGTCCCTGACTTATTAAGAGTATCTCCATTATTGCTGGTTTTATGAATTGGAGTTCCGTATAAAATTTCCTTTGCTTTATGTTTCTATGGCAAAACAACTAAAAAAGCACAATAGTACATATGATTGCTGCCCAATCCCTCTGTATACTTAACAGTTGTTTAGAAATTTCTTTTTTACAAAATGTGTTCAAATATATCAATTCAGTTAACTAATACCCCAAATCCTTGAGGTAATTGCGGTTAGGGTATATTAACACACAAAGTTGGTGTAATGAATTTCGCCAGGGTTGGGTGGGTGAGCAAGAGTCAAGGAAATGCTGGGGCATCGCTTGCTGGTGGGAGGGGCTCCACCAGACAGATACCTCTCCAGAGCCTGTGCATGATTAATTCAATAACAATACTGGAATTAAAGGCTTTTTCTAACTATAAAATTGTAATTTCCCCCTCAACAGATTTGAATATATTATTTTTAAGGAAAGAAAAGTGTAATCATGTAAATGTTTGTGTCCTGAAACATATTCTTACTTACTTCTAGTGTCTTCCATATCTTATGTGAATGAAACAAATTTTTTTTAGAGTTTTAAAGGAGTAAACACATATGCAATATCATCTTTAAAAACGAGTCTTATGCTGACACAAGACATTGAAGTGGTATAATATTCCCAAATGTAATTAGATGACAAATTTTCTCTGTATACATATTCTAGCACTTATATTTTTCACACATTTATAAGACAATATAAAATAGGTCATACTGAGTCACCAAATTAAACATTCAAATTATCCCACATCTCCAGAAATACTCCATAAATAAAAGGAATTTTACATTGGAACAGCTGGAACTCATTAGCTTATTCATTAAATTGTGTCCGAGTGTAGCCTCTGAATTATATCAATTAGAGAATGAGAAAGCAGGCTTAAAAGGAGCTGAATTAGCAGCGCAAGTAAAGCACACCTTGTAGATATTTTAAAAAATTGTAATGCTATTTTTTGTCAGTCAACTCAATTGAAATAATGTCAGCATTAAGTGATAAAAAATAATACAATTATTTCTTTTTAAAACATCTTTGAAGATTATAAAATTAATGAAGTTTCATTATTAAAAATCTAAACAACAGACTATATCAATAGGATCAGAAGATACCTTACTACCTAACTACAACAGCTATTGTGGTCTTTATGTATTTTCATATTTTATTTATATCTTAGGCAAAAATAAAAATGTAGCCTGGATTTCATGTTTATAATTAATAATTTACTTAAAACATTACAATTAAATATCCATTTCAAAATAAACTTGTGAAAAATAAAACTATTGACCTTCCCTACATTCTAACCTCAAATTTACTACTAAATTCATACCTTGTGTTAGTAATTCCAACTCTGTATCAAAAGATACAGAATAAAAGCAGTTCTGTTCCTATTTTATTAATGTAGTAAAACAAATGATATTTTTTGTTCATATATGCTGCCTATCACATAGATACATAATTTAAACATATTGAGCTTCTATATACTCTCATTTCAGGTTCACAAGTGAATAGCGCAGTGCTTCAACATGCATGCACAAAATTTGAAATTTTGAAGGTTAAAAATTGTTTGTAAAGCAACATAGAAAAAATTGGGAAGAATTACAAGCACTATCCCAGAAATTTGAGAAGAGTTCTTCAGAATTCTCTGAGGTATATTATGGGGAAAGGTATTTTGCTGCTATTTTAACAAGTATTTCATAATACTACTTCCTCTTTATTGAAGTTTTATCAACATGCAGAACATTAACTATAAAACTGTACATGTTACATAATACAAACAAAAACACCTATAAATATTAGACAAGAGTATCTATGTATATATGTATACCATTTCCATGAAAACACATATATGTACATATATAGTTCTTTTCATGACAATGATATTCTTCCTTGCAAAAGTATACAAATTAGAGATGGAGAAATAAATTCTGGCTTGTCCATAAGAGGCATGCATATCCATTATAAATGAGGGGAATTCCCTGGTGGTCCAGTGGTTAGGACTCCACACTTTCACTGCCAAGGGCCCGGGTTCAATCTCTGGTAGAGGAACTAAGATCCCATAAGCCGCACAGCAAAAACAAAAACAAACTCCCATAAAATATAAACGAGGATCATTTTTCATTCATTCTACAAAGACTTATTGAGCATTTACTATGTGTTAGGTACATATATGGGGACGAGGCAAAAGCAATGAATAAAACTTTGAAATTGTACTGGCTTCATAGAGTTTATGTTCTAGTATTATGAGAAAGACAATAAATAGTATCACAAAGTATAATGTGTTTTATGCCAGGTGGTGCTAAATTCTACCACCAAAAAATAGAGCAGGGAAGGGGATTAGGAAGTTCTAGTATGAGGAGGTGTTAAACTCTGAACAAGATGGTTGCTGGAGACCTCACAGAGGGTACCATTTGAATACAATGAACAGTTATAAGAGAGTTAGCAGAAGCATATTTGAGGGGAGAGCTTTTCAGAGAGCAGAAGCATCATATGCGGCCTGGGGTAGGAATGTACCTGTGATGTTCCCAGAAGGATGCCCATGTGATAGAGCAGAGATGAGGTCAGAGATGTAGTAGGGGTAAGGGCACATAGGCTTCTTAAGAAATGGTAAAGATTTGACTTTCTTATTTGATGGGCACCCAATTAAGGGTTATGACAAGTAAAAGTAATAACCTCTTTAAAGATTTAGCAGTATCACTTACGACTGCTATGTGAAAAGAGACTACAGGTTAGTAAAAGGGCAAACAAGAAGATTAGTGAGGAAACTTATGTAAACTGTTCCTGGTGTGGGATGACTATGGCTTGGACCAGGTGGTAGAGGTGAGGAGAAGGGGAAGTGGAGGATTCAGCTACTTCTTGAAAGGCTTTCCAGTGGATTGCACATGAGTTATGAATAAGGTGATGATATAATCTATTATCCAAGTTGGCACACTGAATCATTGCACCGTTCACTTGTGAGCCTGAAATCAGAAAATATAGAATCTCAATATGTTTAAATTATGTATCTAAGTGATAGGCAATACATAGGAACAAAAATGTATCATTTGTTTCACTATCCATTAATAAAGTAGGAATAGAATTGCTTTTACTCTGTATCTTTTGCAGTAATGAACCTTAACAATGAGAATAACCTGATACTGAGTTTTTGAGTACTTTTAATGAATCACCAAAATTAGGAGGGCCCCTGGCACCATCAAAACAGTTTACATCAGACGTGAATGTTAGCTTTTATGCATTTTATTGTAAAATTAGTATAATGATATGCAAGAATTGGTTAACCTTTTATTTCACTAAATAATTTCAATATTCATTATAAATAACTAACTCAGGTATTTATAAGTTATTATTTATAAATCAATGATTTGTTTTACCTGAAAAGGTCAGTCCTATTATCATAATTCCCTTTGGCAAGAAGATATGTTTCAATCTGCAATGTACATTTTGAGAATTTGATGAACTTTTGGGGTTTATGATTTTCCCTTCCCCATAATTTATACCCTCCACTATACAGAACCCCTGCCACTTATAAAAGTATGTATTATCATTATAATATTTGGGTGACAAACTAAAATTTGAAATATTGAGAAACATTTGTTCTGAGCTCATTAAACTTATCAGAATCATGTCATAAGGGACAAATAATTTTAAAAGGCTTAAATTTTCTTATACATACTCATAAATAAATTAATAATACCATTTGTTTTATACTTTTTTTTTAAAATTTATTTATTTTATTTTATTTTTGCCTGCACTGGGTCTTCGTTGCTGTGCGCGGGCTTCTCACTGCGGTGGCTTCTCTTGTTGCAGAGCATGGGCTTTAGGCACACGGGCTTCAGTAGTTGTGGCACATGGGCTCAGTAGCTCCGCGGCATGTGGGATCTTCCCGGACCAGGGCTCGAACCCGTGTGCCCTGCATTGGCAGAACGATTCTTAACCACTGTGCCACCAGGGAAGCCCCGTTTTATACTTCTAATTTTTTAAATAAAAACTAAGTTATACTTTTAACTAAAGACTTTCTATGTGTTTTTTGAACTTGACCTTAGTAAGATTGCTAAACCCTTTTCCACATGCTTAAATGAGAGAATAGCATTAGACAATCTCTAAGGATACCTTTTGTTCTAAGATTATATGATTCTAATTAACTGCACTGCATATCTTGAGCAGAGAAATTAAACTGAAACTATAGCTGAAGTTTCTTTTCCATTGAATTAATATTTAGGGACTTGGGAGAGTAGAATCAAGTAAGGGAAAACAGTATTCTTACAATAGATCATAATAAATTTACTAATATTATAGAAAGACCATTGGCAATAGTTTGTTATGTTATTTTATCCTGGGCCCTTTCCACTCTCACTAACAGTTACATATATTTATACATCCATTATTCAAACATGATTTGTTAAACCTGTGTCTCTATTTTCTCTAGATAGAATTTCAAAACTTAAGAGCATTTAAATTTGTAGGGAATATAGTATGTATTATCTAGCCTTGATTGAAAAAGAATTAAATAAAAATAATTTACCAAAATATGTAAATATTTATTTCTTTTGGTTAGGTTCCAATTAATTTACCTTTAAAAATATTTCAGTGACTTATAAATTTTACAAATCCATGTAAGTCACATAAATCAAATTTGATTTTTCTCTAGTTCAAGATAAAGCAATAATCAAATTTTAAACATAATGCTCTTCATGTCTCTGTTATGAGACATTTCATTATTATTGTTATTCATATTTTTCTTATTATTGAATGCCTGCACAGATATTTCCAAGTTGAAAGTGTAGTCGCAGATAAACCTTTTCAATATTCATAGTTGGAAAGGACTTGGCAACTTCTTTAGAGTAGAGACTACTAATCGTCCCTAATATGCTTGCTTGCTTTCTTCTTTCTTTCTTTCTTCCTTCCTTTCTTTCTCTCTTTCTTTCTTCCTTCCTTTCTTTTCTTTCTTTCTCTTTCTTTCTTTCTTTCCCTTTCTTTCTTCCTTCCTTCCTTCCTTCCTTCCTTCCTTCCTTTCTTTCTCTTTCTTTCTTTCTTTCTTTCTTCCCCCTTTCCTTCCTTCCTTCCTTCCTTCCTCCCTCCCTCCCTCTTTCTTTCTTTCCCTTTCTTTCTTTCTTTCTTTCTTTCTTTCTTTCTTTCTTTCTTTCTTTCTTTCTTTCTTTCTTTCTTTCTTTCTTTCTTTCTTTCTTTCTTTCTTTCTTTCTTTTTCTTTCTTTCACCTTAAATACATATGACCATGAGCAGATTACATAGCTTCCTATGAAATCCAATGATTAATTTTTATCATGCATAATATAATGATACCATGGGCATAAATTCCAGGTAATTTCCTAAATACAAAGCTGATTGTGTTAGACTTTTCTTATAGTTCTCCCTGGGCAGGAATGCAGAAGTGCTGCTAAACTGCTTCAACGATAAGGATGACACTGCAAGATAGGGTTATGGAGAGCA
Organism: Balaenoptera physalus; assembly: GCF_965194825.1. Classification (NCBI taxonomy): domain Eukaryota; kingdom Metazoa; phylum Chordata; class Mammalia; order Artiodactyla; family Balaenopteridae; genus Balaenoptera; species Balaenoptera physalus. Next base: position 139,743,807 of record NC_138884.1, on the reverse strand, counting down.
ACAAGACAGAAGTCATATAAGGCCCAGAATGAACTCATGGAAAAGATCATCTCTCCCAGCTCTTTTGATTGCTGGAGAGACACAAAACATTGCATTAAGTGCCATTTCTTGTAATAGTCATTCTTGAGTAAGAGATAATGACCATTATATCTAACTATATTTTTTTCTCCCACAAGTTGTTGAGAGGCAGACTTTGTTTATTCTCCAAAAGGAAAAGGAACAGCAAAAACAAACAAACAAACAAAAAAACCCAAACAAACAAAACCTAGATTATCTAATTTCCAGACTGAGAGGGCTACCACAGTGTTTTCAAAGACTTACACTCTTCCATTTCCTTACCTTGTTGCAATATCTGTAATTTATTTCATGCACTAACATCAGAAATAGTGAAGAATATTGGGCTTCCCTGGTGGCACAGTGGTTAAGAATCCACCTGCCAACGCTGGGGATGCGGGATCGAGCCCTGGTCTGGGAAGATCCCACATGCTGTGGAGCAACTAAGCCCATGCATCGCAACTACTGAGCCTGTGTGCCACAACTACCGAAGCCCACATGCTTAGAGCCCATGCTCCACAACAAGAGAAGCCACCGCAATGAGAAGCCCGCACACTGCAACAGAGTAGTCCCCGCTCACCGCAACTAGAGAAAGCCCACGCCCAGCAATGAAGACCCCATGCAGCCAAAAATAAATAAATAAAATAAATAAATTGATAAGAAATAGTGAAGAATATTTATCAACAGTTTATTAACCATGTATATTCTCAAAGAGAGAAATAAATATCACATAACCTAATTCCAAACAGGATTATCCAAGATTCTTTTAAAATATGCCACCTCTTAATTCCTAATTTGTAATAGATGGGCAAAGTGTATTTGAACCACATTAATACTTTAAACTTGGTCTTTTTCAAGGTAATGCTGATGATACAAAAGCAATAAATTGTTTTGAAAAATAGAAGTGAATTAATGACTATTTTTGGCTTATCTCATATGACTTTATATGAGGTTCTTTTCAATATAGAACATGGCTAAATAGTCAGAGAATTTTGCACATACCTTATTTACCTAAAAGATGTAGTAATCTAGGAGGAAGCTTAAAGTGATGTTTCCTTTCATATAGTTGTCATTTAACTGGAATATCACACATCCTTAAAAGTATGCATAATTTTTCCAAGGGGTATACATCCATAGATAGTTGTAAAGGAATATTGTCAGGAACTGTGACGGATCTGAGGTTACACCCTACTAGCAAGCTTACAAGGTAGCCTGCCTCATGGATTCTGGCAGATGACATGTGACTCCTTGGTCAAAAATGAAGGACTAAAAAAACTAAAAAAACAAAAAAAAATGAAAGACTTTATTATTTGCAGCAAGGCACGCAGATGCATGAGCTTCATGTTCATGTTGGTTCCTCTTTCCTCAAGCCTGATGGAGATGATGTCAAGGGGCTCTAGTGAATGCTGTATACAGTTACAGCTGAGGAACCTCAAGAATAGGCAACCCAAATCTTTAATACATAGCAGTAAGCAAACCTGTCTGATGTTTCCTATAAAGGGAAACACTATATATTTTATACTGGAAAAAAAGGAAAATTTGTTCTCTGGTCTATAAACACTATCTTGGTCTTCCAAGGCTGAATACTACTTAGAAATCTTTGAAAAGACGGTATAGAAAAACTACAGCTAGTGATTCTGCTCATAAAATACACAGAAACACTAGAGGCCAACTGAGAATTATCTCTCAAGAAATATATTTCCATGTTTCCAGTTTGTTCTTTCCTAAAACTGAAAGGCTGAAGAAAGTACCTGTACTTAAGATTCATACCACTTCTCCTTTCCAAGTTGTTTTTCTTTTGGAAACAAAGACTAACAACAAAGTACAATAACCCAAATATGCTTTAAAGGCCATGTGCAGTTTATGTTGTTTGTCCCTGTAATTGTTTGTCTTCTGTGGCCCAAATCTCTTATACTGAAGTACTTGACACTTCACTGTATTCAAACTTGTGTAAACAAACAGACAAAGAAGGTATATAAAACTCCCTTTATCAAGTTATTAAGTTATAATAACAAATAAATATGCAATGCAAATAATTAAAATAATGCTTGAGACCCTACATTTCAGGGTCTTTTGATCTAGAGTTCTTCATCTGTATTTACTAATACATTCCAAGTTTGGAATTTCTTGCTAATGAAACCAAATATCAGTTTTCAGGCTAAATTTTAAAGAAATAATGTCTAAAATTCCATCAAACCAATGCAAACTATGTTTTCATTCATTTCATTCAGAAGTATAGGATCAATTATACGACAGATTTATATGGATGTTGATAGTGAAAACTATTTTTATTTGCTTGAAGGACAACATAACTTAGTAAATGAATGTATTGATTGGTCTTCTCGAACACCCTATCAGCCGTATTTCCATGAATTCTTCCTTAATCACCGTGAATTCTCTCTTATCCAATTATTATATCTAAAATAAATTATCAGCCACATAAATAATATGCTACATGATAGCTACATCACATGAGCTAGATGATGTGAGATATAATTAATAATAGACTCTATCCTTAAATTCTATAAAGCCAGGAGCATTGAAATTATAACTATGTTACAGAGCAGAACCTACCTGCCTATTAATTATACCCTATAAAAGCAATATACCTGCACCAATTAATTATACTTGAACTAACAACTATGGCTTAATTAAGTGTACCATTCTTAATAATGAAATCTTAAAATAATTGGTATCTGCTGTCTAGAGGCTGTAATAATTATTGTCATTAGAAAGGGAATGAAACGTGGCCACACTGAGCAAAACTGTTTCACAAATGACATTGAACCTGAGAATAACTAGGGCAGTCATTCACAAACCATTCTGTAAAGGGTCAGCTACTAAATATTTTAGACTATGCGTGCCATATGGTCTCTGTCACAATTATTCTAATCTGTCATTGCGGCATGTAAGTAGCTATAGACAGTATGTAAAAATAATGATGTTGCTCTACTCCAATAAAACTTCATTTACCAAAACAGGACATGGGTCTGGTTAACCCTGTTGTCTGTAGTTCGATGACCTTCAGTGTTGGATCAAATTACTTAACTCATCTTTGCTATATTTCTAGATTTTCCAGTACGGCAATCTAGGTTCCTGTTCTCATCTCTCGACCTTGATGCTTAAGTTTTAAGCACCCTTATCATACACAATATTCTAATAAGTTACATTGAAATGTATTTAACACACATTTTCCTTTCTCTTTCTAATTTAGCATTTTTGAGATATTAAGCTTTAGGTTACATAGAGACTTAGACACTATGAAAAGGTGCTTGTTTTCGTAAATGTTAATAAAAGATAGTAGTGGCCACATTTAAACTGTACAGTATGACCCACCCAAAAATAAGTGAGGAAGAGATTAAGTACATAAGTAATAGAATATATGAATTATTTTCTTAATGTGAGCCCCTTTGTCATTTTATTAACATGTAATTTCTTTACGACAGAAATTTGGGAAATAGATAAAATACAAAAATTTTACAACTTCTTGTCCCATACATATACAGATGTCTTTTTATGCACAAGGGCCTGCTCCCATTCAGTGTCTACTGATTATTGTTTTCCACTTATATTATTAAGAATTCCCTGTGCTCTGTCTTCTTTTCCATTTTTCCTATCTGTCATTAATTTTCACTCAAATTAATAGCTATTGACAGTAAAGCAATTAAGATCAACCCAGGAAATATTGTGAAAAAAAAACGTGCAATGTATCCATCAAACGGCAATCCTGCAATTATTATTCAGTATCTTATTCAAATTTTTCTCCCGCAGGATTTACATGGTTGCTATAGTCAATCCTTCTCCCCTCTGCATCATTATTTCCATTTTTCTTCTATTTGTCATTACTATCCTCATATGAATATGTTTTTATACACCACCTTCCAAAAATAAAACTTCCCCTTATCCCATATTCCCACAAATACTGAACCACTTCTTACTTCTACTTCAGAGCAAGCCTTCTTTTAAAAAGTTATGCAGAAAGTACAATGAGTAATAGGAGCAGCAAGTGAGGGCATTTGTGTTAGGCTTAATGATAGCCTCCAAAGATATCCAGGTTGTAATCCCTGGAGTCGGTAAATGTTACATTATATGGTGAAAGAGACTTGCAGATGTGATTAAATTAAACATCTTGAGATGGGAGATTATCATGGATTATCTTGGTGAGCCTTAAGTGCAAATATAAATGTCCTAAGAGCGAGCGAGAGGAATATTTGACACAGAAGACAGAAGGTTATGTGATGATGGAAGTGGAGAGAGATCTGCAGATGCTACACTGCTGCCCTGAAGACAGAGGAAGGGACCATGAGCCAAGAAATGTAGCACTAGAAGTTGGAAAGGCAAGGAAACAGATTCTCCCTGGAGTCCCTGGAGGAAGCACGGCCCCGCTGACACCTTGGTTTTGACTTGGTGAAACTGATTTTGGATTTCTGGCTTCCAGATTGTAGAAGAATGAGTTTGCATTACCCAGTTTGTGTTAAATTGTTACAACAGCCATGGGAAACTAACCTAACCCTTTTCCTATTCATAGATTTAAAGGGAGGTCTTTTAACATTTCACATTATATCATAAGCCACTTAGAGGATTTTGAAAGATACCTTTTATCCGGTTAATAATGTGCATGTATATATATATATGTATATATATATATAATGACTTCATAATGAATTTTATCAAATACTTTTTTCTGTATCTATAACTGTTAAGACACATATCTTATGCATCTATATTGAGATGATGTGATTTTCTTCATTTAAACTGAGAATATGGTGAATAACACACATTTAAATTAGATCTCAGTTATAAAAGTTAGATTAATCATTACCCTCAATGCATGACATGCTTTTTCCCCATGCCTATTCAAGGTCAGCTTTTATATACAGTTGATTAAATAATTATTTTACTAGTGTGAGAGGCACCGAGAATGCACCACCTTACATGAAAGCTAAAACCTGGAGAATAACCACACCCAAGTGTGTAGTTTCCCACCCCCATGCCAGCCTCTATCGGTGTTTGAACCACACTACACTACTTACTGCTCTGCACCACCAGCTGAATTCTAAGCTCAGCACTCAGCCTTCCACCTACTGTTTCCTGTGGAGCTTCTTGAAGTCTCACCTTGTACACGTATGTGTCAGAAGTGGGCCACACATAAGGAGACTTTTACATAGATACTTGGTCAACTTCTCTGTGGTTACCTCTGTGGGACCTCCTTGGAAATTGGTCCCATGAGTCCCATACACATTGGGTGCCTCAGACTCTGATCTCGGTCTCCTCAACAGGGAAAACTTCCCTTTCTGCTTATGTTCTCTTTTTCACATCAGTATTTGGGAAGTCCTGTCAGGGAGAAAAAAAAAAAAAAGCTGGGCATGTAATTTATCTTGTGGGCTTATTTCTTCTTAATAATAAACCCCCTCAAGTCCCATATGGGTTGGTTATCCTCCAATGCCTTCAAACAATTTTGCCCAGATTTTATAGCTATCTTCAGTGTGTGGGCTTGTTCACTGTGAACTACTCTATCAGGGCTGGAACCTGAAATCCTCTAATATGTATTTAAATGGATAGTTGTTATAGTTTATGTTGCACTTCTTGTTTTTCTAATGAGAGTTTTTAGGTTTTCTATTATGCCACAATTCTGAAATTAAGGACCCATTTATCTTATTCTAATCTAGTTTCTTATCCATAATTTTAATGAAAGTGTTCTTTTAATGGCTGCTGATAACTTCTATATGGGCACTACTCACATTTCCCAGTCTCAGCAGCATTTCAAATAATTGACAACTTGCTCCTCTTCAAAACATTCTCCTTTATACATTTTCTTAAAAATACACCACCCTGGATTTCTCCTTACCACTCTGAACTGTTTAGTCTCAGCTTAATTTGGACAGGTTTATTTACTTGGCTTATTTTCTATTAACTTCTATTGGCTGTCTAAACCTTTGCTTCGGTGATTTAACCCCCCAAAAATCATTATTTTAAATGCCTATATGTTAATAACTCCCACAGTTTTACTTCTACCTCTGACTGTTCTCTAAGTTTCAGACTTTGAAGTATTGTTTATTCACGATCTTTCATTTCTCTCATGTAAATAACTGATAGACCTGTTATTTCTTTCTCCGAAGTATATCCCACACACGTGCACTCCTTTCTATCACCATTGCCACTGTTACTATCAAAGGTATCATCATCTCCATTCCAGAATGGGACAACAGACTCTTGCATCCATTCTTTTTCCCTAAAATTGATTCTCCAAAGAGTAATGTCAAGAGAAGTATAGCCAGACAGTAGTTAAATTGGGTAAAGATAGATTTTATTCAAAAATGACTGCAATAGGGTAAAAAAGGCTTCAGTATAGAAATGAGCTAAACTCCAAATACAGCAAAGCAGGAATTGATACACAAAGAACATTTGGGTGGGGGGTAAGGGGGCCAGTGGATGGAAAAACGTTAAGAAGAGGCATCAAGGGATGGAGGATTTTTGATAAACCAACTAACAGAATTCTTGCTGAAGGTTGGCCAGGGGAATCAGATATCAAAGGAGATCAGATATCAGAGGTGGGGCATTCTCTCTAAACTGGTTTAGTAGGATTCTGGCAAAAACTGGGCTATGTGCACTTGGCAAGGAAGTGGCAAAATCAAAGCCTAATGGAGAAGAGGGTGGACAAGTTTCGTCAAAGAGAAAGTCTTTACCAGTAACTACAGTACTTTTAAAACTTCAAAGTGAGGCTTATTTATATTCTCCAATGCTTGCCACGGGATAAACTATGTTAAAATCCAGTTTTAATATATATCTATATATATATAGATATATATACATCTCCTGTCATTTCTGCTTTCTGAAAGTGGTAATTTTGCACATTTTATTAATATCGACTATATTTTGAATGTACAGTGAAACCTTTAGCATAATAAATTTTCCTTCCCTACCTTGTTACATATATTTTGTACTAAATTCTACCATGTCTCAAACAAAATTGTGACACCTGCTTCACAAACTTACTATCAGACAAGAGCAATATTTGATCTTCCTTTTATTTTAAACCTTTCTGAATTGCTTTGTGTAGGTATGTCTCTTGTACACAGAATGAATTAGATTCTGCTTCATTAGCCAATCTGAAAATACTTTACTGAATGATGAGTTAAGCCCATTTATATCTTTGATATACTTAGTATGTTGGTTTTCAGTTCCATCATGATATTTTTACTATATAAACTATTTATATAAAATCTTACACTATATTTATTTTTGTTCAGGTTTTGGGGGGATTTGTTTGGTATTTATAAATGTTCCTATATCTATTCATGTCATTATCTTATATAACCTTATACAATAAAATATACCAGTCCTCTAACGCATTTTAATATTCTCTATTGATTTCTTCAATGAGTAATGATAATGTTCTCTAGTAACCTCTTTTTTCTCCCTCCTCTCTTTTTGACTAACATTTACTTTTATTCACTACTATCCTTTTATTGACAGTTAGATACTATCGAAACATCCATTAATATTCTTCTTTCACTTATCTTTCCCTCTTCTGCAATTTTTTGTGAATTGTAACATCTCTACCTTTTTAGTACATTTATTAGCAGCATAACTTAGTCCTAATTCAAAATTTAACGTATGTAATAATTATCCACAGGCTTCATGCTATGTTTGAACTATTTGTTGTCAGTAACTAGGAGATTACTCAGGAAGTGATCATAGGAACTGTATTTCCAGAGTTCCCAAATGTCCATGATGCTTTGTGTTCCATAGACATGATGCATGGTTTAAGTGAATAACACATAATTCAGCTTCTGTGTTCTTTCTTTCATAATCATTAAAACAATTCTTCATTATCTTCCTGTATAAAATGCTGTTGTCAAGAAGTCTGTTGTCAATATTAATTTCCTACCTTTTTACCCACATACTCAAGTAATTTATATTATCTCTTTAACTCAATTTTCTTCTTCATAAAGAAGATATTATTACATATGTGTTGCTCTCTTTTGCCTAAGTTCTATATTTAGAATGTTTTTCTCAATTTTTTTAATCTCTCCATTTCTGGTTTACCTATTTGCTCATATTTTTCTCCTCTCTATCTCTTATTATGTTTTGCATCATTTCCATTTGATTTAATTTGATGTTCCTTTTAAATAAATCTTTATTTCTGAAAATTATCTTCCTCTCTTATCTCTCCTCTTCTCATCCTCCACCAGACTATTCCTCTCTCTCTCTTCTCTCTCTCTGGTTCTCTGATTAATTTTGATTGTGTTCCCAGTGTTTTTTTTTCAGAGTAGTTTTTCTTTGTGGCGGGGAGGGTGACTAATTGTGGTGATTTCTGGTTGTGGTCTATGGATTGCAGGACCTTTCAATACTTCCCTTTATCTTCATTTTATCTTTGCCATTAACCCAGACCAGTGCTGCCCCATTCTACTAAGTATTTGGCTAATTACTCTTGTATTCTGAATTTTATGTTGATTACTTGTCATCTACTTTTGCTGATGATGTTACCCTGGGTTTTTCCATTATGTCTCTTAACAACTCTTCCTGGTGTTTTGAGTTGATCGAGGCATACATTAAAGAAAAAGATATATATAAATATTGATACCATAGTGTGCTGTTGAAAGTCTCTCCAGTTTTATCTTATTTAATTTTCTCATTAACAAGAAACTATGCTCTGCAACAATAAATTAACCTCGCTTTCAGGCACTAATCAACAAAATATAGTGCAGCTAATATCTCAGTATACTTGATGTTATATTTTACTTGAAAATAAATAATTGTGAAACACTTTTGGTTGGTATCTGCCTTAGTACACTATTATTTTTTTAGATAATGTAACAAAAATTAAATAAAATGTGGCCTTTCTCAGAGAGGATATTTATCTCTAATGTAGTAGCAAAATAAATATCTATAGACTGAATAAATTTATCTCCCTCTAGGTTTAAATAAGAAATGGATCTTATTTCTCACTGGCTTGTTTATATCCTAGGTCCTCATTCATATAATTATCTGCTTTTATTGGCTCCCATATTATATCTTACTTTGGTAGCCTAAAAACAAAAATATTCTTACAGTCCCTAGTCAGCATTTACTGTGTTTTCTTATTATGCTATTTGCTTAGCACACACTTGATGCTGATTTTACTTCTCTTTTTTTCATGATAAAAAGAAGCAGAAATAAGATCTCTGGGAACTGGCTGTATGACAGGTTAAATGACACTAATATGAGTCTTGAGCTCTTTATCTATAAAATGGGAATAATAAAAACAGCAAGCCGCAACTGCACACATACAAAAAAATTATGTGTTATGAGTGCTTCTTGGAAACATATCTGTGCATTTTGTCTTTCACATCCTTTAAAACAGTTTTTACAATAAAATAGTTTACATGTAATAGTTATAATAGGTATTATATGATTCCTTAGTTTCCTTCACTTGATAACTTTTTTCTTCATATTTTAAAATATATTTTCATAATCTAATATAATGCTGATTTGCAGAAAAGGAAAACAAGTTTAATTTTCTTCCTTCAGGTGATTTTAAGTATACATTTCTATACCCAGGAATGCTGGAAAACAAGATCATAATGAGCTATTTCATGGAAACTCATTTTTTCAAAACTTATTCTCTAAAGTTTAGGAAATAAAAATGCTTTCACACTCTTCCCATATGCTTAATGTAAAGTTTTTTTCAGTAACACTGTATAGATAACCAGTTCAAATGATCATAGGTAACAAAACACACATTTGTTAACCAATACAATATGAAGAAAAAGGAAGGCATCATTTGAAAATGGAAATTTTACAATATTTAGAGTTGTTAATATCTCAGCTACTCACTAGCACATCATTTGGAGAAAGATGTTTACTTTTTCACAAGCCAGTTTTTTTACCTCTGAAAATGGTATCTGTCTCACTTTTGTGACAAAATGTAAACAGGATATTATACCTTCTATATAAATGCTATAAGATACCATACAAAATATTTTTGTTTCTGTTACTATATGCTAATACAAAAATTTGATTGATGGCTTTAATAATTTTTGTGCTTATTTATAAATGAAATACTTCTAAAGTTAAAACTTACCTATTATCTTGATTATGGCGAAATTTTTGAACACACAAAAATAGCATTTTCATTGCTTTTTTTATAGATCCTAAAAAGAGGATTAGAAAAAGACAACATGTCAAAAAATTAAAGGACAGAAACAGCTTTTTGTTGCTGGTAAATTTAATGAAATCTTATGTTATTCGACTGGCAAGTCCCATTTCTTTGAGTGTCTCAGCGAAGACTGTCAAAAATCATCAAAATTCAACACAACAGAGTAAAAGCTAATAGCCTTTTTGTTATACCAAAACTAAAAGGATTGGTAAGATTCAAAATGAAAAGCTATTACTGAAAATCTTCTTTTATCTAATGCTTTGTGCAGTGAGTGAAAATTGAACAAATACATACTCTTTCATGGTGTTAAAATGAATTCTGACTCTATTAAACAAATATTCTTTGGTCCTAAAACCTCTTCAATACTTTTTACACAAGTAGTATTATTAGAATATCCTACAAGAGTTTATCACAAAATATTCTGACTACCCAAACAAAATTATTCTCTATAAAATAAAAATTAAGCACTCTATTTAAAAAATACTATAGCATGATGAATTTTGGGGTAGTTATCATCTTAAAGGAAGTTATATTGTAATCATCCTTTCATAATCTCTAATGTAATTAAAATCTCTCTTCTACTCCCTTCCCAGTTCTTACCTAAATAACAAAAACTGCAATAAGATAAAATACATGGCAGGCAAAGATCTCCAAGACATTCATTTTTCTCAAGAAATGAATGCAGTTAAAGAACTATGATATGATCTATATTTTTTGTTTATTGACAACAAAAGCAAAATTCCAAAAAAATAATGACTTAATATGGATTTTAGGGAAACAGTAAATCAGAATTGTAAGCCAAGTGAGCATTACCACAAAAGATTTCTCCTTTGGAATGACATTATATGTGAAGTATATTTCATAGTTTTCATTCATTTATTTATTGATACACTTGTTTATTTACTTAACATATACTCTTTGAGTACTAAATATACATCAGTCATTATTACAGATGCTTAACCAATCTGCCAAAAAGTGAAATGTGCCATTGGAATACAAAGCAAACGCATAGATATATTGAGTATACTGAGTATAACAAGTATCTCACTCTTAGAGAAAAAGCTATGTGTGTTGGTATTAGAGAGAAAAATTACAGTAAGAATGAGGGTAGACTAGAATAAACCTTGTGGTGTTGGATAGAATCAGAGATACCAATTTTCACATGTGTGTTGTTTTTTCCTAAGATAAAAAGAGAAATGGATATATAAAGAAATAGACACAAGCAGACATGTTTATGTGTATGTGTATATACATACATATTTCTTAGCTTTAACCATGGAGAAGACCTAGAAGCAGTGAAACTCTAATAGCAATGAGCATACCTAGCACTCTGGATTCACATTATTCTCCTATTAAAGGAACTAAGACTCCTTGAAGCAACAGCTGATTCCATTGCTGCAGCATAAAAAAACAAGGTGAGTGTGGAACATTTTTTGATGTAAGAAAATGAGAAGGTCTCAAGAAATAATGAAAATATGTCATAATGAACATTGGCGCTAACTTGAAGTGGCTTTCAATAGCCAAAATTAAAATAATTTGAGCAGGAAAAAAAAAAAAGGTAATGTATTACTAAGATTAAGCAAACCAAATACACATAAATCCATACTGATGTAATTTAATAATTGAATAAATAAATGAAAGGGGAAAAGGGAAAGCTCTCCCATACAGTAGAGTTCTAAAGAATAAATATAGAAGAAATAATGGAAATAGAAACTCAGTATTTGGAAAATACCACATAATTGTTTCAGGCAAGAGTGCTAAAATTAGTGGGTGATATTATGATGAGAAACAGGATGTTTACATAGTCTCCTAAGTATCTCCCAACAAAATACTTATTTAAAAATAATAAGTTTTAAACTGAGAAACCTGATGGACAACATCTTAACCGAATGATTAGAGTTAACATCACCAGAAATGGGACATGGTGACGTCACGTGCCCCCTGATATGATGCACCAAGAAAGGCAAGCTCAACATTGTGGTACTTTTGTCAAAATACCTTATTTGAATTTAACTATAAGGAAATATCAGAAAAACTCAAATTTCAGGATAATCTACAAAATAACTTGCTAGTACTATCAAGGTCATGAAAGACAGAGAAAAACTGAGAGATTGTCCTAGAATAAAAAAGACTAAAGAAATGTAGCAACTAAATGTGACAGATGACCTGGTTTTGATTCTCATCAAAGATATTAGTGGAAGCATTAACAAAATATGTGAATAAAGACTGTAGATTAATACCTAATACCATATCAATTTCCTAATTTCAATAGTTGCTTTGTATGATGTTAATATTGGGGGAAACTAGGTGAAGAATACATAGGAATTCTTTGCAGTAGTTTTGCGAATTTTTGCAAGTCTGAAATTATTTCAAGATGAAAATTGTAAAATAATTGAGAAGAACCAGTATTTCTTAATCTTTTTAAGCAGAGTACTAAATTATAAAATTTATGTTCCATCCCTGAGGGCTCTTATATTACAATGTCTAAAATACAAATAAATATAAACAAATAAGCAGGAAAGTGACAGAATATGACAAAAACTATACGATAAATCATGTCTGTTATAACAAATAACTGGTGCTATCGTGGAGTCAGGTGAGGCCTCTCTGAGGCCTCTATCATCTAAGGTGGAAAGGAATTACTTTATTGAGGAGCCAAACAATGAGTCTTCTAAGACAAGGTTTTCCCTGCGCAAAATCGCTAACATGGGAAAAGTGTGCTCTAAGACTCAAAAGACGCTTGATTCACAAAGAGTCAGGGTGGTGAGTGGTGCTTGTGGGTACAGAGTAGGGAAGGGCTCAAATCATGGAGGGATTTTTTCCATCCTTGAAAAGGATTTTCAACTGTATTCCAAATGTAATGTAATTTAAGGATTTGAGGCAGAGGAGGAAAAGTATCTTAATTACAGTAAAAAAAAAAAAAAAGTCTCTTAGCTGAGAATTATTTCCATGGGAATGAGAATAAACCCAGTAAAACTGGTGAGGAAACTATTTAAGTAAAAGTATGAGAAGATGTAGTCTTTGTGAAGGATAACGAAAAATATATTTAAGAGATGCTGACATTTGAAGAACAAGAAGTACTGATGGGTAGGATTAGGGAGCATTAGAAATGACAGAATCAATCATAATACCAGCTGAGGTCGAAAAAAAAAAAAACTTGGAAGCAGAGAACCAAACTTCTGTTTGAACAAGTATGAATTTGAGTCGCCCATGAAACATTCCAGGTGAGATATTGAGTAAGTAGATGACTACATCACAGAATTTGTCAGAGTTTGGAATATTCTCAGGAGTCATCATTATATAAATAGTCTTTAAACCTATGGGAATGCAAGAGAACATTAAAGGAGAAAAGCTGTATAGAGAAGAAACACTTTCAACAGAGAAAAAAGAAAGAAGTTGACTACGTGGATTAAAGACAGCACAGGAGATACTAAAGGAGATTTTCTATATAATTTTTTTGTTGTTATTTTCTTTGAAAGGAAGATTAAAAAATGAGGTGGTAACTGGAGGGAAATAAAAGGTCAATATAAAGTTTCAGCAAGAAAGGAGATACCCATTAATGAGAATAATCTAGTAAAGTAAGAGGCAGAGTTGAGGGGTTGGAATTTGATAGAAGGAACAGTTCTGTTATGAAAACAAGAAGAAAGAAAAAAGAGGAACACATGTAGACAAGTTGCAAAACTTGTGATGGAAAAATGAGGTTGTTCCTGCCTGATGAGATCTATTTACTTAAAAGTGAGAAAGGTCATCAGCTTGCCATTATATGTGTGGTAACCGTATGTATTGGATAACTATGACATACCTTATCTCATTTATTCACACACGATTCTTATAAGTATTACTAACAAGATGGATTAGTTATAAAAAGGATAGTGTAACTGAAATGAATCAGATAGTCTAATTAAGATTTTACTAGAACCTAGTTTCTCTCATAGTATCAAACTACCTTCTAAACAACAAAAGAACGGGTTTGGTTGCTTATTTATTTGTACTTTATCTTAATTCCCAAATTATACTAACATGGAGAGGGATACATAAATACTTTACTGTTTTTAATAACCCAGAAAAAAGAATTTAAAACTTAAATAATTTCATTAAGTTAGAATACTTCAGGCTGTCTAATGAATGCCTGAATCTGTTATTAATTTTGGAAAGTGCTGTATTCCCCCAACTCCCTCTCCATTCTACTTTACCATCATGCTTCTTTTTTTAATCTATAAAGATTGAACCCAGTACCCGATTCATAGGTATAGTTTTTCAGATACCAACTTTACTTAAGCAATACCAAGATACATGTGATTACCTTAGTGGTAACGAATCAAAATTTTTTAAAAATGTCTTTCAAAGGAATCACCAAACAAGTACTTTCATGCCATTTATTTCTAATAGAGAACATTTCCATGTATCTTAAAAACTATAGGTAGATATGCTATAATGAGTAAGACTTTATAATCCTCAGAATAGTAGAAAGAAAAATATGTATCTTCAATATTTTTTCTTTCCATTCTATGTAAAAATTATCCTAATCCTTAAAAAGAGATTATTAGCTGGCCCCTGAAATGTCAGGAGAAAATCTGTTAGACTGATAGCTACATTTTTCAATACCACACATACAAACAACTCAGAGTTTTAATACATTGGAATTATAACCTCTCTGTTACTTAGAAGAGGTGTTGTACAGGTGAAGGACTCTGTGTTGATATTTCTTGTTGTGTCAGCTAATTTTTTCTTGAATCATTCCAGAAAAAGGAAAAATAGCGAGAAATCTTCAGAGAATAAAAACAAAGAAGAATAATGAGTTAAAAACATTTAAATTACCACTTTATTTTTCAGCAAAATTTAAACTTTCAAAAGTATAAAGATGTGTGCAAACTCTTGAGCAATAGTCACGAAAATGTAAAGTACATATTTGGTCAAAATTCCTCTGCCTGTCTTATCAAATATGTTTAGATTGGAAATAGATGGACAGCTTATTCCACAGCTCTCCTGGGTTGAAGGTAAAAAGCTTCTATTCCTCAGGAAAAGAAGTAAAATATATTGGTTACAAGTAAGCGTTGCGATTCATTCATCTATAGCATTCCAACATAGAAATTAGCTTTGAAAGGTCACCAGATTGATATTTAGAAAAATGTCAAAATTATTTGAGTTTGGTGCAGATACAAAAGCAAGACTAGAAAGTTACATACTAGAAGTAGTACTTGAATGGATAAACTTCAAAAAGAGAATAACAATTACATTTCTATCCATTGAAACTGTTTGCTACTTATTTTTTAGCTCATTGTTTTAATGAGCTCTTTTTCAGCTCACTGCCCCCTTGAATTTACTGACTGTACGCCAATTAATCTTACTCTTCAAACTGATTTTCCTCTAGTTTTTCTTCTCAATTTATCCCACAATGACATTCTACCATTTATTGAATAGTTTACTCAAAGGAATGTGTGGTATGCATGGCACTAAACTAAACCTTAGTTAGAATATACAGTATATTAAAGAATATACTCCCTGCCTTCTTAAAGTTCGAGGTCTAATTATCTTTATATTTATAACTTGCCTTCTCCTATATTTTCACTAATCCTTTTTTCTTAGTCTCTGAAAAGTTTTAAGATACATGATTCAATCATCTTTGCATTATCTAAGCTTTCACTGGCCATCTAACTCAATTTATCACATGGATAATGCCTTTCAAATATGCTCCCAACTCTGAAAAAGAACTAAGAGTATGATAGTTCTTACCTTCAAGTAAATTAAATTTTAGTCTAAATGATAGAGTCTATAGAGCTAAATTCATCATAAGTTACAAAAGATAATTGGAATGAAAAGGTTGGAAAATGCTATGGTACATGAACATGAAACAAAACAGAATTAAAAATGCAGCTGGATATTGCAGAAAAATATATGGTCTCCTTTCTACCCAAATAATTTTTGAAACTTTTCCAAATCCCCACCCTACTATGGCATTGTACTCCAGTCTTTAGTTTATTCCATCTTCTATTTTACACTATTTTCTGTCTTTTTTCCCCCTCCTTGTTCAAGTAATTATCTCCTAGAGATAGATTCCCTCCTAAGATTTTATGACTATATCAACACCAAAAGTTATTATATAATATGAGCTGAGACTATGATATCTAGCAATTTATCAGTTGCAAAAAGTTTCCTTAACTTCAATTTAGAAAATATGTCAAATCACATGAAGAGTTGCAAGAACAATAAAATGAATACTGATATGCTTGTAACTCAATCTGTATATGTATGTAAATTTTGTTAAACTGATTCAAAAATTGCTTGTAAACAACATGACGATTCACGGGGGTCAGCAAATTATTTATTACTTCTAGGAATGGCAATGTAGTATCTATTTTAGGCTTTGTGAGCCTTACTGTAGCCTCTTGTCGCAACTTCTAAACTCTTCTGATGTAGAGCTAAAGCAACCACAGACAATATGTAAATGAATGCGCTTGGCTATGATAAAACTAAACTATGGGGTTGGCCAAAAAGTTTGTTCGGGTACTTCCGTAAGCGCTTATGGAAAAACCCAAACGAACCTTTTGGCTAACCGATAGTTTCATAGCTTTTAGACGTCATGAAATATTATTCTTCTGTTGCCTTTTTTCCAACCATTTTAAAATGTAAAAATCATTCTTAGCTTGCATACTGTATAAAAACAAGCAGCAGTACAGATTCAATGGATGGGCTGCAGATTGCTGACCCCTGTGCTTCACTTGTAAATATTACCACGTGTGTCTCCTAAAACCAAGGGCAGTGTCCTACTTACACACAATATAATTATCACATGTTGAAATTATATTAAATACAATGAAATTACACAAATAATACAGGAATGTATAGTATTATCCTTGAAAAAATATCAACGAATTATAAAGAAAGCTATTGTGTGGTAGTTCATCCCCAGTCACTGCTGTTGGCATGGTTTGTACACTTCCATTTTCCAAAGCAATCACATAAGTTTATGGAAAACGTACCATCACATGTTTTACCTATAAACTATCTATGAAGAAAATCGATAAACAATAGGTCGGCAATTCATCCATTCTTTTTAAGAGGGAGCATGCTGGAGACAAGGAAAGAGGGCAGATTTCTTTGTAAATATGGTACTGACAGACCTCCTGGCAAACAAACTGATGATTTTTCAGGCGTGAATTCCTTACCTATGGAATTCTTTTAGCAAAATGTACATTTATTTCTAGGATTATTTATGGTAAACAAACAAAATCCTTTGACTTATGAAGCATACTTTTGTGGACCATCCAAAAACAAATAGGTACTTTATGATCTAAATGTCTCCTTCAGCTAAGTGAGGTGGTTGAACACTGCAATGCTTGACCAGAGCACATCTAACATGGGAAGAAGTGGATTAGGGAGCCTCATAATATGACCCGAACTCATCTCGCTTTACCTGTGCCTTTGCAATAGTTAAGTTTGCATAAGATCTCTGATGCATGTCAGATTTGATAATCTAATACTTTGTGTATTTTTAAGCATAAATGTAGTTTTATTTTTTAATTTAATATGCTTTCTGAATCTTATTGATTCAGCACATGTTAATCTATATCATTCTGTTAACCCTTCCATATGTCGTTATTTAGTTAGACAGTTCTCTATGGATGGGCATTTAACATATTTACAAGGATTTGAGTATTACCAAAAAAATTGCAATAGACATCCTTGTACAACATTTTATGGGCACATGAGTTAGCATTTCTCTAAGACAGATGGTGCCTTAAAGGAAGCTGCATTTATAAGATATGAATGTTGTAAAATTTAATAGATGTCTAAAATTGCCATTTAAAATGGTTTTCCATTATAGATGGCAATTTGATATTATTAAACTTTACATTTTTTGCTAAGCTGATGGATGAAAAATATGATTTTGTGAAATCTCATATACCGCAGGAAGAAGTGTAAATTGATATAACTGATTTGAAAAAAGAATTTATCAGTCTCTAATTAAATAAACATCCACATATCTTTGCCTCTAAACTTCCTTGGATAGTTATATGCTGTAGGTAAATATATGCATAACTTCTTCAGATAATATGGCCACGTATTTTCATATCAACTTTGTTCCTAAGCATTCAAAGTTGCAGACAACCCAAATGTGTATAAAAATAAAATAGAAAAACTGTAATTAATATAAATTATGGAATACTACAGAGCAGTGAACAAATAAACTACAGCTATTGCAATAACAAGAATTTCTCTCATAAATATATGTCAAATAAAAGAAATCTGTGTTCTAATTTGTTTTACATGATCAGTTTTATAATTAGTATTTTTTTTTGATTGACAAGAATTCTTTTAATTTTTTTTAATAGATCTTTATTGGAGTATAATTGCTTCACAATACTGTGTTAGTTTCTGTTGCACAACAAAGAGAATCAGCCATATGCATACTGATTTGTTCTTTTGCATACCAAATTAAAATGTTCTACCTCAGAAGTTTAATTTGCTTTACCGGATGATTGATACACTTAGAGGTCTTTGGATCTACTGCTTTGATTCTTCCATTCATATGCTTTTACCATTTTTCTATTCAAATATTTTAATTTTCCTAAATGATTTGTAGATGTCCTACTATAATCCTTTGTCACATGTTTTAATTATTTTCTCCTAGTCTATCAACTCTCTTTGAAATCTGTTTATGATCTTTTTTACTAATAGAGAAGACTTTAAATGAATGCAGTCAAATGAATCAGATTTTTCTTATGCCTATTGATTTTTGAGTTTTGTTGAAGAAAGCGTCAGTCATATATTACATAGGTGTACTGAGTGTGGGAACTTGGGTCAGAAATAAAGAGCAGTTATCAGCAGGCAACATATAGACACACATTGCCTAAAGGGCATGGCCTCCTTCCTTGACAGAAAAAGCTCCTACTGCAAATAAGGCAAAGTGTGGGCTACAAAAGCATGAAATGAAAATCTGTCCTCCACCAAGCACACTGCTCAGTAAAAACAAGGAGTCTCGCAGAAATTCACCTTTTAAAAGTAAATGCAAAGTCTAAAAGAAAAATCAACAGTCATCTTGAGACACGTCAACATTATAAGTACAGAGGGCAAAATTTAAAACTAAAATAATAAAATAAAATAAATGAAGGATCTGTACAAAAGCAGAGGAATGACAGTGAAGAGCAGTAAGATGACTTCCAAATGAGTATAATTAGTATCCTGAAGGGATGCAAGAAGTTGTTGACTCCATAGAAAAATAAAACAGAAAGGCTAAAACTGAGATCACTGAAATAAATAATACACATGTGATCATCTCTCACTGAACAATGACGAAATGAATATATAGAAAAAAAAAGCTGAAATATTCTTAAACATAAAATAAGCACACTAAAATAAATGAGGTCAAATGAACAACACAAATATCCTTCTTTCTGGACACCTGCTTGCCACTCCAGTTCTATTCTTCGCTTCTCCCTGTACTTTCTGTCCTGGAAGCTGCTTGGTATGGACTCTATCAACAGGAGCTCCCTTTTCCTCTGGCTGCCTGGTAAATTCAATGGGGTAGAGCATATGATTAAATTTGAGGGAAGGCAGAGATCAAGATCAGGATATTTTAAACTCTGGCTCCCAACCAGTGACTAGCTTTGTCCCTAAAGTATAGATTTTTGTTCCTCTCAAAATGGTTTACTCTCTCCTTCTACAGTTCAGTTAACTTGCCCTGCCAGTGGCCCTATAAGCCAAGGGGGGATTAAAAATCTCCACTGTCACTAACCAAGCATTCTGTACTCTCTCTTGTGTTTTCTCACCCCTTCAACAACTTTGTAAACAGTATCTAAACCCTTATTTAATTGTACCATTAGTTTATTTCAATGAATCTGACTAATACATGGGTTTCCTCCTTATGAAAACTGATAAACTTATTTTTTTCTCATGCTCAAAGATAGAAGGTAAATATTTTCTGCTAAGAATGTGAAGCAACTGAAGTGACAGTTTGGTTTAGAGCTGCATTGTAGAAGTACAGCTATTATAAAATAGTTTCATTTTTCTAACAGTTTGTTCTCTGCTGTCTGGGAAATCTACATTTGCTTTTCCTATGGAGAAGGCCAGAATATGATGGAGTAAACATTATGAACAACTTTAGAAGACTGTTTAAAGCAAAGCATGCCCTAAATGATAATATTTCTGAAGGTCTCTATTTTGAAATTTCTCATTTAAGGTCAGTGATATAGAAATCAGGTCAAAATCTTGTTACCAAATGAATGCACTTATTGATATTAATAAAATATTAAGCATACAACAAGGGAAACCATAAACAAGATGAAAAGACAAACCTCAGAATGGGAGAAAATATTTGCAAATGAAGCAACTGACAAAGGAGTAATCTCCAAAATTTACAAGGAGCTTATGCAGCTCAATATCAAAAAAACAAACAACCCAATCCAAAAATGGGCAGAAGACCTAAATAGACATTTCTCCAAAGAAGATATACAGATTGCCAACAAACACATGAAAGAATGCTCAACATCATTAATCATTAGAGAAATGCAAATCAAAACTACAATGAGATATCATCTCACACCAGTCAGAATGGCCATCATCAAAACATCTACAAACCATAAATGCTGGAGAGGGTGTGGAGAAAAGGGAACCCTCTTGAACTGTTGGTGGGAATGTCAATTGATACAGCCACTATGCAGAACAGTATGGAGGTCCCTTAAAAAACTAAACATAGAACTACCATATGACCCAGCAATCCCACTACCGGGCATATACCCAAAGAAAACCATAATTCATAAAGAGTCATGTACCAAAATGTTCATTGCAGCTCTATTTACAATAGCCAGGACATGGAAGCAACCTAAATGTCCATCAACAGATGAATGGATAAAGAAGATGTGGCACATATATACAATGGAATATTACTCAGCCATATAAAGAAATGAAATTGACTTATTTGTAGTGAGGTGGATGGACCTAGAGACTGTCATACAGAGTGAAGTAAGTCAGAAAGAGAAAAACAAACACCGTATGCTAACACATATATATGGAATATAAAAAAAAAAAAAAAGGTCATGAAGAACCTAGGGGCAAGACGGGAATAAAGACACAGACCTACTAGAGAATGGACTTGAGGATACAGGGAGGGGGAAGGGTAAGCTGGGATGAAGTGAGAGAGTGGCATGGACATATATAAACTACCAAACGTAAAATAGATAGCTAGTGGGAAGCAGCCGCATAGCACAGGGAGATCAAGCTCGGTGCTTTGTGACCACCTAGAGGGGTGGGATAGGGAGGGTGGGAGCTAGGGAGACGCCAGAGGGAAGAGATATGGGGACATATGTATATGTATAACTGATTCACTTTGTTATAAAGCAGAAACTAACACACCATTGTAAAGCAAATATACTCCAATAAAGATGTTAAAAAATATATATATATTAAGCATTGTACATGATGATTCAAGCCAGGTTTTGACAGAATGCCTAGGGTTTTTGAGTAACCAGCTTCTAGCAACTTCTGGCTTTTTTTTTTTTTTTTTTCCATTTTTGAATTTGAAAAGAAAAAAGAAGAACAAATGCATAGGTATCTTGCTTATGAAAGCAGGCACAAACAATGGTGGAAAACTGTCACAAAAGGCTGGTAATAGAGAAAAGGTAGTAAAAATTGATTAAGAAATAAAGTTCTTAGATTTTCGGTATACCCAGAATAATATCTATAATTGTGAAGGGAAAAAGACCTGAATAAAATCCTGGTTAATCTTTACACAAAGAAGAATTTAGGATCAGGAAGAACAAAAACTTACCAAATGCCATATCTCTTTCACTACATATCATATGTGGAAAAGGCTAACTGTTTTATCTCTAGACATCATTGTAAGGTAGACCAAAGTATTTATACATGCATGGTTCTGGGTCAAATAGAAAACAAATTTAGTACTAGATTACTTTATCACCATGCAAAAGTCTGCCTATGTGTCACCAAGCATATTAGACACATTGCAGAACAGGCATAAAACAGTCAACCTAAAGCAGGGCTTTAAATGTATTAAGCTAATTTGCAAGTTTGGAGGTCAAAGTTGGGGCTGCTTCTTGATGTTACTGCTTTGAGAAATACTAAGTACATGTCCCACCAAGTATGCATAGATATGTGGACTTTTTAAAAAAACTAACCTTACTGTAAGTTAGCTTATGCCTAAACCAAAATTAAGACAATTAAAATATTAAAATGACTGTGGCTCTAATATATCAGCAGGAGTACAAATTCTTAATTATTTCATATGCATGCTAAAAATAAATGTCTGGAAAATATCATGTAAAATTTTAAATAATGCATAAAATTTTAAAATAGTAACATTATTGAAAATGTTATACTGTGAAAATTTTAGCCTTTCAAACAATCTTTTCATAGAAAATAATTAAACATGAAAATATAAAAGGCAAAAAATATGGAAAGCAAAATAAGGATAGTACACTATGACAGGTATTCTTTTCTAAGTAGAAATAAAAGGGATGTGATAAATGTTTCCTTAGTGACTAATTTAAACATCAAATATATTTACTTGGATCGTTCACAACCATGAGATAAATAATCTGTTATTAATATTCATTTAAAAAATTACTTAAAAGTTATCAAGAGCAACTCAGTTCAGGGCAATTTAACTTTATTATTTAGATGTTTCTATTATTATTAAAATTTTCTTTCTTAATTATCAAATATGTGTTATCTTTAAAATACCATTCACATTTAACTCTTACGTAGAGTTTACTCATTTTATTCCACTGGGGGGGAAATCACTATAAATATGAAAACATATTGTTATATAGATATTCAAATGTATATCACTAAGTAGGCCAATGTTTTCTCTAGTGTATATATTCGAATGTATGTTGCATTCAGACCAAACTAAATAAAA
This sequence comes from Balaenoptera physalus, assembly GCF_965194825.1. Classification (NCBI taxonomy): domain Eukaryota; kingdom Metazoa; phylum Chordata; class Mammalia; order Artiodactyla; family Balaenopteridae; genus Balaenoptera; species Balaenoptera physalus. The sequence goes on along the minus strand of NC_138884.1, from coordinate 139,720,735 downwards.
TAAATGTTTTCTCTTACATGGAAGGAATTTATTATTCTGCCCTATTGTTATAATCCTGAATTGATCTTTTGTCAACTTCTGCTTTCAAAATTCTGAAATAATATTCACAATGCAGCAGAGATTTTCAAGAAGTTTTCTATGTAACTGAATTTGAGTTACAGATTTAAGATGTCAGTGTAATCTCAGAGACCCATTATCAATATGCAACATGCTGGAGTTAGAATGGTTCAGAGAGTCTATAACAAAACGACGTAAGTTAAAAATTAAGTTGCCAATAACCCAATAAAAAAGTGAAAGAGAAAGTGAAATTTTTATAGAGAAGACTGTTCATTAGAATAAAAAAGTACAAAATATATACGAAACATAGAGACAGTAGAATAATGTAAATAATAATGATAGTAATATTCAAGAAACAATAGAAGAAAAATTCCATAAAATAATAAAGAAAAACTTATTGAATCTACAACCATTTAAGAGAGAAAAACAAAAATACAAAGGCATTGTTAGACAAAAGTACTAAATTTTAAGCATATGAATAAAAAATAACATAAGAAAATTTGACAAAATGGTCTTGGGCCCAGCTTTTCCATAGTGGAACACTGTCTAGCTACTCTATGGAAAGGCATAACTCAAGAGTTTTACACAAAGTCAAAATGCACTAATCACATGAAGCTAAGAGACAGCCATCCTCAAATATTAAATAAGTTAGAGGAATAAAGCATCCAGGAGTCCTTTTGAATAGAATATTAAAAGGTAAAATTATGCCAATGAAAATATAAAACATCACACTCAACAATGAAAAGCTGAAAATCTTTCCTCTAAGATCAGGAATAAGAGAAGGGTGTGCATTTTTACCACTCCTATTCAACACACTATTCAAAGTACAAGCCAGAGCAATTAGTCAAGAAAAGGAAACAAAGGACATCCAAATTGGAAAGAAGGAAAACTGTCAGTATTTGCAGATGACATATTACATATAGAAAACCTCAAAGATTCTATTGTGAAAGTATTAGAACTAATAAATGAATTTGTAAAACTGCAGGATACAAAATCAATACAAAAATCTGTTATGTTTCTATACACTAATAACTACCCATCAGAAAGGTAAAGAACCACTCTCATTTACAATTGCATCAAAAAGCATAAAATACCAAGGTATAAATTTAATCAGGAGGTGAAAGATCTATATATTGAAAACTATAAAACGTTAATGAAAGAAATTGAAGAAAACACAAATAAATGTAAAGATATTTCATGTTCATGCATTGGAAAAATTGCTATTGTTAAAATGTCCATACTACCCAAGACAATCTACAGATTCAATGCAATCGTTATCAAAATTTCAATGGCATTTTTCAAAGAAATAGAACAGATAATCCTATAATTTATATACAATTCCAAAAAAACCTGAATAGCTAAAGCAGTCTTGAGAACATAGAACAAAGCTAGAGATATCACACTAGCTATACGACAAAGCTATAGTAATTAAAACAGTATGGTATTGGCATAAAAACAGATACAAAAATCAGTGGCACCTAGCGGAGCCCAGAAATAAACCCACATATATATGGTCAAATATGTTATGACAAAGGAGGCAAGATTATACAAAGAGAAAAGGACAGTCTCTTCAATAAACGGTACTGGGAAAACTAGACAGCTTCATTCAAAACAATGAAATTTGATCCCCTTCTTATAGCATACACAAAAATTAACTCAAAATGGATTAAAGACTTGAATGTAAAACCTGAAACTATAAAGCTAAAAGAAAACACAGGCAGTACGTTTCTTGACATAGGTCTTAGCGATCATGTTTTGAATCTGACATCAAAAGCAAAAGCAACAAAAGCAAAAATAAATGTGGGACTAAATCGTTCTGCACAGCAAAGAAAACCATTAACAAAATTAAAAAGTAATGCACTGAATGAGAGAAAATACTTGTAGATCATATATCTTATAAGGGACAAATATCTAAAATACATAAAGAACTCATACAACTCAATTACAAACAATAGGATTAAAAAATGAACAGAAGAAATAAATAGATATTTTTCCAAGGGCATACTGATGGCCAAAAGGTACATGAAAAGATGTTCAGCATCGCTAAACAGAGAAATGCAAATCAAAACGACAATGAGGTATCACCTCACACCTGTCAGAATGGCTATTATCAAAAAGACAACAAATAACAAGTTTGGCAAGGATATGGAGAAAAGGGGACTTTTGTGCACTGGTGGTAGAATGAAAACTGATGCAGCCACTATGGAAAATTGTATAGAGGTTCCTAAAAAAATTAAAAGTAGAACTACCATATAACCCAACTCTTCCACTTTGGAGTATTTAGCCAGAGAAAACAAAACCACTAATTCGAAAAGATATGTGCACCCCTATGTTCATTGCAGCATTACTTACAACAGGTAAGATATGGAAACAACCTAAATATTCATCAGTGGATGAATGGATAAAGAAATTGTGATATATATATATATATATATATATATATATATATATGTAATGGACTATTAATCAGCCATAGAAAAGAATGAAATACTGACATTTGAGACAACATGCATGAACCTCGAGGGCATTATGCTAAGTGAAATAAGTCAGGCAGAGAAAAACAAACACCATAAATCTCTCTTATATGTGGAATCTAAAAAAAAGAAGCAGCTCATAGATACAGAGAACATATATTGGTGGTGTCAGAGGTGGGAGAAATGGGTGAAGAGGGTATTAATTTATTTAAAAAGAAAATATAAATACTAAAATCATTTTCTCCAAAGCTGATACACATGATTGAGATAATTAAATCTACATAGCTATTGTAGAGGTTAGTATACAATATTTTCAATAAACATTTAAGATATGAACATGCTGTACATAACAATTTGTTGATAGAGGAAAGAAGGTAACAGAAATTATTTTTATGAATCCTTCCTAAGGTTAAAGTAACTGTTATAAACATAAGCCTCCTGCTCTTCCTTCTAATTAAGAACCTTCAACAAGAAGTACAGAGTCTTCTACGATAAAAGTCTCCTGACTACTTCTGGAACTCAGTATTAGAAAGCCCAACTGCTGTCAATACAAACAAAATTCATCCACATCTTTTAATCAGAATAAATATGTGAGTTGCTTATCAATCTGCTATATACTCTGTATTAATTTTTAGTTGCATCAAAATCTGGATGTGGAAGAGAGGGCTATATATTACGATGATCCCCTGCCCCCTGCACACACACGTATAATACACCAAATATCTGGGCCAGGAATATTGAGAATTAGAAAAGCAATGCATTATTTTAACTGAGGTAAAATTTTTAAATCTGTAAAATGCACAGATCCAAACTTTACAACTCAGTAAGTTTGGACAAATTAAAACATCTATATAATCAACACCCATTCAAACTACATAACATTTCCATCACCTCCAAAAGTTCCCTGGTGCATTTCCCATTGGCATCCGATTCCCACATCATATAGATGCTTCATTCTTATTTCCATTAACTATGGATTAGCTTTGTCTGTTCTGGAATGTCATATAAATGGAACTCTATAGTATGTAATTTTTTATTCCTGACCTCTTCTGTTCAACATAATATTTTACAGAGACCCAGACATTTTGTTACAAATATCACTACTTGATTTGTTGTTGCTGCTGTTGTTAATTGAGTAGCATTCCACTGTATGAATATATACAACTTGTTTATGGATTCTGCTGCTGAGAGATATTTGAGTTGTTTGCAGTTTTAGGATATTAAGAATGAATCTGTTCTAATCACTTTGAACAAGACTTTTTTGGGCACAGGTTATTATTTCTCTTGGATACATAACTAAAAAATTATTTTCTGGGTCAAAGGCAAAAGTATTTTAAACTTTGTAAGAAATTAATGAACTGTTTTCCACAGTGTTTGTCCCATATTACGCTCAGAATATACAAAAGATTTCCAGTTACTGTGTATCTACAACATTTGGTGCTGTCAACGTTTTTAACAATTTTGGAAAAGGAATTCTAGTGTATGTGCAATGGTATGTTTCAGTTTATATTTACAATTTCATAATGAATAGGGATGGTTAATAACCCTTCATGTATGCAGTGTATATCTTCCTTTGTAAAACATCCAATACTCTTGACCATTTTGACAGACATCATTCGATGTTTTATTACTCAGTGGTATGAGAGTAATATATTCTGAGAATAAATCACTTTTTTCTTTTTATTTATTTATGTATTTATTTTTTTAACATCTTTATTGGAGTATAATTGCTTTACAATGGTGTGTTAGTTTCTGCTGTATAACAAAGCGAATCAGCTATACGTATACATATAACCCCATACCTCCTCCCTCTCGTGTCTCCCTCCCACTCTCCTATCCAACCCCTCTAAGTGGTCACAAAGCACTGAGCTGATGTCCCTGTGCTATGCAGCTGCTTCCCACTAGCTATCTATTTTACATTTGGTAGTGTATATATGTACATGCCACCCTTTCACTTCGTCCCAGCTTGCCCTTCCCCCTCCCCATGTCCTCAAGTCTATTCGCGACGTCTGTGTCTTTATTCCTGCCCTGCCCTTAGGTTCTTCAGAACCTTTCTTTTTTTTTCTTTTTAGATTCCATATATGTATAAGCATACGGTATTTATTTTTCTCTTTCTGACTTACTTCACTCTGTATGACAGTCTCTATGTCCATCCACCTCACTACAAATAACTCAATTTCGTTTTTTTAATGGCTGAGTAATATTCCATTGTATATATGTGTCACATCTTCTTTATCCATTCATGTGTTGATGGACACTTAGGTAGCTTCCATGTCCTGGCTATTGTAAATAGAGCTGCAATGAACATTGTGGTACATGACTCTTTTTGAATTATGGTTTCTCAGGGTATATGCCCAGTAGTGGGATTGCTCGGTCATATGGTAGTTCTATGTTTAGTTTTTTAAGGAACATCCATACTGTTCTCCATAATGGCTGTATCAATTGACATTCCCACCAGCAGTGCAAGTGGGTTCCATATTCTCCACACTCTCTCCAGCATTTACTGTTTGTAGTTTTTTTTGATGATGGCCATTCTGACCAGTGTGAGGTGATACTTCATTGTAGTTTTGATTTGCATTTCTCTAGTGATTAGTGATGTTGAGCATCCTTTCAAGTGTTTGTTGGCAATCTGTATATCTTCTTTGGAGAAATGTCAATTTAGGTCTTCTGCCCATTTTTGGATTTGGTTGTTTGTTTTTTTGATACTGAGCTGCATGAGCTGCCTGTAAATTTTGGAGATTAATCCTTTGTCAGCTGCTTCATTTGCAAATATTTTCTCCCATTCTGAGGGTTGTCTTTTCATCTTTTCAATGGTGTCCTTTGCTGTGCCAAAGCTTTTAAGTTTCATTAGGTCCCGTTTGTTTATTTTTGGTTTTATTTCCATTTCTCTGGGAGGTGGGTCAGAAAGGATCTTGCTGTGATTTATGTAATAGAGACTTCTGCCTATGTTTTCCTCTAAGAGTTTTATAGTGTCTGGCCTTACATTTAGGTCTTTAATCCATTTTGAGTTTATTTTTGTGTATGGTGTTACGGAGTGTTCTAATTTCATTCTTTTACATGTAGCTGTCCAGTTTTCCCAGCACCAATTATGAAGAGGCTGTCTTTTCTCCATTGTATATTCTTGCCTCCTTTATCAAACATAAGGTGACCATATGTGCGTGGGTTTATCTCTGGACTTTCTATCCTGTTCCATTGATCTACATTTCAGTTTTTGTGCCAGTACCATACTGTCTTGATTACTGTAGCTTTGCAGAATAGTCTAAAGTCCGGGAGGTTGATTCTTCCAGCTCCGTTTTTCATTCTCAAGATTGCTTTGGCTATTTTGGGGTCTTTTGTGTTTCCATACAAATTTTAAGATTTTTTGTTCTAGTTCTGTGAAAAATGCCATTGGTAGTTTGATAGGGATTGCACTGAATCTGTAGATTGCTTTGGGTAGTGTAGTCATTTTCACAATTTTGATTCTTCCAATCCAAGAACGTGGTACATCTCTCCATCTGTTTGTATCATCTTTAATTTTTTTCATCAGTGTCTTATAGTTTTCCACATACAGCTCTTTTGTCTCCTTAGGTAGGTTTATTCCTACGTATTTTATTCTTTTTGGTGCAATGGTAAATGGCAGGGTTTCCTTAACTTCTCTTTCACATTTTTCATCATTAGTGTATAGGAATGCAAGAGATTTCTGTGCAATAATTTTATATTCTGCTACTTTACCAAATTCATTGATTAGCTCTAGTCGTTTTCTGGTAGCATCTTTAGGATTCTCTATGTATAGTATCATGTCATCTGCAAACAGTGACAGCTTTAATTCTTCTTTTCCGATTTGGATTCCTTTAATTTCTTTTTCTTCTCTGGTTGCTGTGGCTAAAACTTCCAAAACTATGCTGAATAATAGTGCTGAGAGTGGGCAACCTTGTCTTGTTCCTGATCTTAGTGGAAATGGTTTCAGTTTTTCACCATTAAGAATGATGTTGGCTGTGGGTTTGTCATATATGACCTTTATTATGTTGAGGTAAGTTCCCTCTATGCCCACTTTCTGGAGGGTTTTTATCATCAATGGGTGTTGAATTTTGTCAAAAGCTTTTTCTGTATCTATTGAGATGATCATACGGTTTTTCTCCTTCAATTTGTTAATATGGTTTATCATACGGCTTGATTTGTGTATATTGACGGATCCTTGCATTCCTGGGATAAACCTCACTTGATCATGGTGTATGATCCATTTAATGTGCTGTTGGATTCTGTTTGCTAGTATTTTATTGAGGATTTTTGCACCTATGTTCATCAGTGACATTGGCCTGTAGTTTTCTTTGTGACATATTTGTCTGGTTTTGCTATCAGGGTGATGGTGGCCTCATAGAATGAATTTGGGAGTGTTCCTCCCTCTGCTATCTTTTGGAAGAGTTTGAGAAGGATAAGTGTTAGCTTCTCTCTAAATGTTTGATAGAATTCGCCTGTGAAGCCATCTGGCTCTGGGCTTTTGTTTGTTGGAAGGTTTTTAATCACAGTTTCAATATCAGTGCTTATGATTGATCTGTTTATACTTTCTATTTCTTCCTGGTTCAGTCTCGGAAGGTTGTGCTTTCTAAGAATTTGTCCATTTCTTCCAGGATGTCCATTTTATTGGCATATAGCTGCTTGTAGTAATCTCTTATGACCCTTTGTATTTCTGCAGTGTCAGTTGTTACTTCTCCTCTTTCGTTGCTAATTGTATTGATTTGAGTCTTCTCCCTTTTTTCTTGATGAGTCTGGCTAATGGTTTATCAATTTTGTTTATCTTCTCAAAGAACCAGCTTTTAATTTTATTGATCTTTGCTATCGTTCCCTTCATTTATTTTTCATTTATTTCTGATCTGATGTTTATGATTTCTTTCCTTCTGCTAACTTTGGGGGGTTTTTGTTGTTCTTCTTCTTCTTTCTCTAACTGCTTTAGGTGTAAGGTTAAGTTTTTTATTTGAGATGTTTCTTGTTTCTTCAGGTAGTATTGTATTGCTATAAACTTCCCTCTTAGAACTGCTTTTGCTGCATCCCATAGGTTTTGGGTCATAGTGTTTTCATTGTCATTTGTTTCTAGGTATTTTTTGATTTCCTCTTTGGTTTCTTCAGTGATCTCTTTTTTATTTAGTATTGTTTAGCATCCATGTGTTTGTATTTTTTACAGATTGTTTCCTGTAATTGGTATCTAGTCTCAGAGGATTGTGGTCAGAAAAGATACTTGATATGATTTCAATTGTCTTAAATTTACCAAGGCTTCATTTCTTACCCAAGATATGATCTATCCTGGAGAATGTTCCTTGAACACTTGAGAAGAAAGTGTATTCTGTTATTTTTGGATGGAATGTCCTATAAATATAAATTAAATCCATCTTCTTTAATGTATTATGTAAAGTTTGTGTTTCCTTATGTATTTTCATTTTGGATGATCTGTCCATTGGTGAAAGTTGGGTGTTAAACTCCCCTACTATGATTGTATTACTGTCGATTTCCCCTTTTATGGCTGTTAGCATTTTCCTTATGTATTGAGGGGCTCTGCCAACCCAAGACCCAAGATTATTCTCCTACATGCTTTGTAGTGTTAGTTTATACTTGTCTATCCATCTTGAATTGGATCCAACTCAAATTTTTGTATGGAGTGAGGCAAGAATTGAAGTTTATTTCCATAAATGTATCTAGTTGTTCCAATTTTGTTATAAAAATGTTTATTTTCTACTTAATTTCCCTTGACTTCATATAAAATTAAATCATCATTTATGTGTGAGCATTATGGATGCTCCAATGATTTACCTGCCAATCATTATGCCAAATACAACACTATCTTAAATAATGTAGTTTCATAATAAGTACTGAAACAATTTAATGTGAGTCCTTTGACTTATTTTCCAAGATTGTTTTCATTATTCACAGTCCTTTGTATTTTCACAAATCCACATACATTTTAGCATCATATTGCTTATTTCTATTTTCTATTGAAATCTTCTGCAATTTCTACTGAGTTTGAAATGAATTTGTAGATCAATTTAAGGAGAATGGGCATCTTAACGTTAATAATACTTCAATATGAACATGTAGCTCCTCATTTATTTATTTATTTTAAAATAGCCTCAGTAATTTTTGTAGTTTCCAAAATAAAAGTCTTGCATATATTCTGTTACATTTTCTCTAGGTGTTATATGTTTACAATACGCTAAGAGGAAAAAAAATGTTGGCTATGAGATGCTTCTTTCTGTTTCAGATGTGTATTTCCCTTTCAAGTGACCCCCTTAGCATAATGCTCTTGGTTCATTTTCCCCATTCACTTACTCTGCCCCAAGAGAGTGGAGTGAGGTGCTTGTTCAGAGAATCTGAAAGAAAAACTGAGGGTTGCAAAACTCTGAATCTTTCTTGATTTTTGCCTCTTGGAGGCTTGCAGAAAGCACCCACTCTGGCCTTCTAGAAACATGTGCAATTGCCTGTGAGAAGAGTCCTGCTCTGGTTCAATATTGCTTCTGTCTGGGTGGGTACAGCTATTTCACATTGAGATTCAAGTTTAGGAAGCTGACTCACATCAAAATATAAACCATGTTCTACAATGGGGGCTTTATCCATATAAAAGTTATTTTGCTTTCTCCCTCCTTGCTAGAAACCTATAACTCTAATATTTTTTCATAATGTGTTCTCTTAACTTTAAAATTATTTTGGAACTAATATGCAGACACTAATCAGTCTCTCTGCACAAAACTATATTTATCTTCTGTTATAATTAAATACAATTCTTTTTTAATATTCAATTTTATAATTTTATAAAATCTTTCTCTACCTATCTTTTTATTAACCTATAAACTTTGGGGAAATACCTGAAATGCCATTCAGCAAGTTTTGACAATAGGTATTCTTGTTGGTGGAATTTTGGATGGTTAACTTAGTTTCCTGTTACTTACTTTATATTTTTGTTGCTTATTGCCTTAGTCAGCTTGGACTGCCATAACAAAATACTGTAAAGTGGGTGACTTAAGTAACAAAAATTTGTTTCTCACTGTCTGAAGGCTGGGAAGTCCAGGATCAGGGTGCTAGCATGGTCAGTGGAGACTCTCTTCCTGGATTATAGATGGCTGCCTTCTGTCTGTGCCCTCATATGGCCAAGAAAGAGAGAGAGAGAATAAGCCAGTTCTCTGGTGTCTTTTAAGTGTGGTTACCCCATCATGAGGGCCAGTCATACGATCTTATCTAAACCTCATTACCTCTCACAGGCCCCATCTTCAAGTACTATCACTTTGAGGATTATGACTTCAACATATGAATTGTGGGAGGATACAAATATTCAGTTCATAATACTTGCATTTTAAATTAAAAAGGCTCTATTCAAACTAAAAAATAATCGGGTCATTAATTTTTTTTTTCCTGCTGATTTCTTTTTTTTAAATTAATTTTTATTGGAGTACACATGCTTTACAATGTTGTGTTAGTTTCTTGCTGTAGAGCAAAGTGAATCAGCCATAGGTATACATGTATCCACTCTTTTAGGGTCATTATTATTGATAAGAAAATAATTTGGAAAAAAAGAAGCCTCCTGTCTTTGATTTACCATCTGAAGAAATGTTCACATGTAGTTGAAAGTAATTGTTTACAATTTCCCCTTGAGGATAAAGAGTTTGCCAATATTAAACCCAAGATTATTTCAATAAACTATAGCCCCATACTTTCAAGCACATATATAAAAATTGTCATCATATGGGATATATATTGATAATATATCTCACACTGCATTGTGAATACCTAGAATTATCAGAATTACTAAAAAAGTTTAACAGAGTTGATGGATACAAGATAAAATGTCAAAATCAACTGCAGGGACTTCCCTGGTGGTGCAATGGTTAAGAATCCTCCTGCCAATTCAGGGGACATGGGTTCGAGCCCTGGTCGGGGAAGATCCCACATGCTGCAGAGCAACTAAGCCTGTGCGCCACAACTACTGAGCCTGCACTCTAGAGCCCAAGAGCCACAACTACTGAAGCCCGCACACCTAGAGCCCGTGCTCTGCCACAAGAGAAGCCACCGCAATGAGAAGCCTGCACACAGCAACGAGGACCCAATGCAGCCAAAAATAAATAAATAAATAAATAAATAAATTTATTTTAAAAAACCTTCTATATCATTAATATATGTCTAGGATATTTTACATTATTTCACATATCTATTCTATCTCTATAGCTATAAATATAATTTTATACCTATACCTAGATAGTGTCCACATGAGCAAATAAGTGGGAGCATGGTTCTGATCCAAGGAGTTTCAGTTACTGAAACACAGGTAGTTTCCTCAAAGAGTAGTGTCATACCCAGCTTTCTCCCTGATGGCAACTTGTGATCGGTTTTTCAAAAAAGTTCTATAATTTGTCTTCAGAAAGTGTAACAGAAAGATTATATAATAAATATTCCATAAACTGAAATTCTTATTTTGCTTCTCTTTAATTGGTGGAGCCTCTTATATATGTAACTACTATATATTAAGATGATTACTATATAAATATATTCCAAATAAGTACTGCAATAGCTTGTATGTGAAAACTTAAAAGAAGTGGTATAACCTGAGTAACATGGTTTACATTAAGGTGTGTAAAAACAAAGAACACATTTCCATCATCTATATTTAAATACACACCTTTATGTATTATGATTAAATATTGTTGTATCTTCGTTTCCCTCAAAATCAAATGATAGAAAATTGATGTGTATTTTTTCAGCAGTTATCACGTAAACACAATATTGAGTCAAGTTCAAAACTGAGTGCATAAAAGTAAAAATCAAGTAATTTATCATTTAACTTGAGCAAATACTGACACAAATTTATTGTTATAAATGCAAAATAAGAAGAGTCGAGTCTACTGGTTGCATCATGAATTATTTATGAAAACAGAGGTGCATAATCAGAACAAGATATATGTACTTGTCCTAGAACTTCAAGAATTAAAAAAAATATATCTAAGGGAGATATAAGAGATAAAGAAAAGGGATGATGTATTAAAATATTTTTCTGAATAGGTATCAGCTAAAAATCATGCCAAATTTAAATGCAGATTGGAATTCTATTCAAAGGGTTTGTACAAAAAAAAAAAATTCTTAACATTTCCTACAGTTTTTATATGTGAATTATATCTCAATAAAGCTCAATTAATAATGCCCCAAGGTGTTCAAAATTATAATAGTAATAATGCAATCTGTCTTAATTTTAAATTAAAAAAATTAATATGTGCTGTCAACATTTTCAAAGTTTTATGGTTAAGATTAAATAGGAACTAGACTTAAACTGCTTTTTATTATTTGGAGGTAAAAATTTTATTTGTAATTTATTCCACATTAATTTTATACACTCAACATTGATGTATTTATTTGAGGAAGTGTATAGTACAAAGTGTTGAAAATATTTAATAACTTCATATTGATCATGAATCTGCTTAAGTTTTCTTTCTTACATTCTTTTGATTTTTTTGCAAAGTTCCATCTTGCATTTGTTGTAAAATAAATTTATTGATTAACTGGCAAATTGTATAATAGTTGCCTACAATATTATGACTAAAGCTGGGATAGGAAATGGACTATCTATAGTTTTGATTGGCAGAGAAAAAAAATACAAATGAGAAAAAAACAATAAATTGTTAATTCAATTGTGAGGTAACTTGTGTAATTGATTTAAAAATCAAATCAAATTTAGAAGTAAAATAAATTCTGTTATAGAAAAATTTGGTAAGAAACATACAACTTTCAGTAGTATAGACTTTTCTTAAAGCTGCAAATGGATACCGTCATTTAAAAAAATCTAATTATACCTTTGGGTCTGCTCCTCCCTGTCTTATTTGTAATAAATTTCTCATCATCTTCCTTTTGAGATGTAAATATTTACCAATTTAATCGTTTCAATATCTGTAGAGTTTCCTCATTTCAAAGGGATTTTGATCTGTTCTAAATAATAAGCAGAGGGAAGTAGTCCATAGCTGTTACTGCTCTGTTTTGCTACAGTAGGTCAATATCCAAACCCACACATATTTTCCAATGCTTTACTGTTGCAAGTATATCCCTGCAGTGCCTACATATGGACAATAAAATTACAATTATGAGCAAAAATTCATATAATTTATCATTATTCTCTAAATTCCAAATGGCTTTATGCCAGTACTTGAGTCAACAGCCTAAACATCATATGGCATAAAGTTAATATAAAGTCCAGGACTTCTGCCAGCTATTCAGCCTTGTCAGGAACCTCACTGTGGAAAGTTTAATTAAGATAAAAAGGTTGACATAACTAGATAGAACCTTTACCTCAAAGTTCTTGAACTAATTTTGCATTTTTCCCACTTTCTGTCTTCTATCAACTCAACATAAAGAGCTTTGACAAAATAACACGAAGTTTATTTTTACACCATAATTCTAGGATGGGAGGTGCCTACCTTTCCTACATTTGCTTAAAGAAAAAGACATCTGGGGGAAACACAAAAACAAACAAAAAAGAAAACACAAAAATAAAATAGGAAAAATCATACCAGTTAACATTTTCTAAGGTAAAAATAAAAATTGTTTGGAAATATTTTAAAACTGATCTGGGATATTAATTTATTGAGGGAGATGTTATATTTTATTTTATATAGTAAGGTTTATAGAAGTTAAGATTTTTATCTTGGCAACTCAGTATATTTTTATAATAGTAAATCAAATGAATTTCAGCAGAAAATCATATTAGCCTATTACGTCTCCTAATACATATTGTCATAAAATCAAATCCATGCTATATTGTGGATCGAAAAATCAAAACAATAGCTTGTAGAATATAACATAACAGGTTATATTCATGGCCTCAGAATTTTAAAAAATCAATTTAAAAAAAAGTCCAATAGAAACATGTGTAAGAGACTTAAAAAGACACATAAAATAAACAATTCTGGACTTGAGGAATAACATACTCTCTTAAACTTTGAGATTTGCTGTTTTTCTTTTTTCCCTCAAATATTGTCATTTTATCATGTACCTGTGAAAATGGTCTTGAAAACTTCCAAGAGAAAACAACAGTCACTGTCATGTTCAGAATGTAAGAATTAAATGTCACCTTACAGAATTCTTTACAACTGAGCTTAGATGAGATTTTAATTACCATTTTCAAGCCACTTATAAAAGTTAACAAGCAAGGCAGACTTTCAATGCTAAAATAAGGAAATTTTCTTTGAGTTAGTGATTAGTGGAAGGTTGAATATAAATAATAATTCTTTACAATTTCAGATTTAACATTAAGAAGAAAACTTAATAAACATTTATCTATCTGATTTTATAGAAATAAGAATTCATCCTTCCTAAAGATTTGGACTATCCTCTTCAATCATGTTGTAAAATATATTTAAAATACATAAATAATTTTCTACCCCAAAAATGAAGCATTCAACTCAAAAGTTACACATTTTTAGCAGTGTTTAGATAGTTTCAAGAGGGTGACATAGCCTGTGTACTCCCACAGATGTAACAAATATGTTGAAGATGAATATTACAGAATAGTGAAAGCTATAATCTAGAAATATGAAAAAAATTCAGTACAATATAGGCAGAAAATATTAGGATTGGATTGAACTGGAAAAATTAAGCAATTGCACTTGTTTCACTGCATATGAAAGAAAGGTACATCTAGGAATTAAATTAAGTAACCTGGGATAGATTCACAGAATCCAAAGTAAGAGCTACTTACAAAGTTGCATTGGAGAAATAAACATGAAAATGACTAAAATAAACCACTGGAGTTAGCAACATATTATCGTTAGATATGTACTTCCTAAAAAAATTTATTTTTCTAAGACCCTATCATTCGGGTAATTATAATGATGGAATATGCAACTTTTCCTGGACACGTAGGGAAGAGAAATAATGAGAAGTCTATGGGAGAGAGAAAAGATAGTGGAGTCCATAGACTGAAAATCGTCAAGAGGTCAAAAATCTGAGCTAGTGCAAATCTTGAACAAGCAGTGATGGATGAAATGGGCAGTAGAGATGATCAAAGAGTAAAAATATTTTAAATTATTTTTTAAATATCAAGAAACACTTGCTTTCCAAAACAAGGAAGAAGGAAAGCTATTACAAATGTGCTGTTCAAGAAACTGAGGGGTAAGATTTTGAAGAGTTATCAAGTTGAGAATTAAACTAAAAGTAGTAGAAAATAATGGAGTTTCAGTTGAGGGAATGTCTTTGAAAGGTAAAAGCAAAAGTGTCATTGTGGAAAGAGACCAAATAGTTTGAAAGAGCACACAGAAATGGAAAGCTTGGTACAGATAAATGTCATAAGCAATATGAACACAAAGTTCATTGGCAATATTTGTGTGTTTGTTTGCAGAACAATAACAGCATGGAAGCTACAAATTAAAATAAAAAACATACGATACCCAACCTCTTCCCCATTAGGTATGTGAAGCTGGGATGGGCAAAAGACAGCATCTTGCTGAAAGGGTCACTGAGGTTATATTTTCCAGGCACACTGGATTCCAGTTTTCACTGAAAATATGGAATTGTTTGTTAATCAGAGTACAAGCATTCCAGAAGACCTATCAAGATGTGAGATGGAGGACAGGAGAGTGATTCTGGTGGAGATACAAAGCCATATGGCAATAAAAGTATAACAGATGATGCGAAGGTGAGAGATAAACAGGAACATGGTGCACAGAGTTTCATTCCTGATAGTCTCTTTGAAGAGAACAAAAAGTGGTGACTTTTAAAATATTATACTTCACCTAATATTTTTAGTAACTTCAAGAATCATTTTGATGACTTAAGGGACTGCAACTTCCTGGAACATCATTCAAGGTAAGAGCTTATAAGGATTTTACTTAATGAAACGTCTCATAATGCTTGGACACATAGAAAACTGTCTTGTATTGTATAAATCCAAATTGGTGTACTTGGAAGTTATGATTACAGGTATTTATCTCATCTTTTTGCTACATTTGTAATTTTTTCTTAGTCAAATATATTGCTTTCACTTTTATTTATTTATTTATTTATTTATTTATTTATTTTTTGGTAAATTCTATAATAATTTTATTTATTTATTCCATGGGTATCTTTTTTTTAAACATTTTTATTGGAGTATAATTGCTTTACAATGGTGTGTTAGTTTCTGCTGTATAACAAAGTAAATCAGCTATTCATATAAATATATACCCATATCTCCTCCCTCTTGCATCTCTTTCCCACCCTCCCTATCCCACCCCTCTAGGTGGTCACAAAGCACCAAGCTGATCTCCCTGTGCTATGTGGCTGCTTCCCACTAGGTATCTACTTTACATTCGGTAGAGTATATACGTACATGCCACTCTCTCACTTCATCCCAACTTACCCTTCCCCCTCCCCGTGTCTTCAAGTCCATTCTCTAGTCTGTGTCTTTATTCCTGTCCTGCCCCTTGGTCCTTCAGAACCTTTTTTTTTTTTTTTTTTAGGTTCCATATATGTGTGTTAGCATACGGTATTTGTTTTTCTCTTTCTGACTTACTTCACTCTGTATGACAGTCTCTAGGTCCATCCACCTCACTACAAATAACTCAATTTCATTTCTTTTTATGGCTGAGTAATATTCCATTGTATATATGTGCCATATCTTCTTTATCCATTCATCTATCGATGGACACTTAGGTTGCTTCCATGTCCTGGCTATTGTAAATAGAGCTTCAATGAACATTGTGGTACATGAGTCTTTTTGAATTTTGGTTTTCTTTGGGTATATGCCCAGTAGTGGGATTGCTGGGTCATATGATAGTTCTATGTTCAGTTTTTTAAGGAACCTCTATACTGTTCTCCATAGTGGCTGTATCAATTTACATTCCTACCAACAGTGCAAGAGGGTTCCCTTTTCTCCACACCCTCTCCAGCATTTATTGTTTGTAGATTTTTTGATGATGGCCATTCTGACTGGTGTGAGGTGATACCTCATTGCAGTTTTGATTTGCATTTCTCTAATGATTAGTGATGTTGAGCATCCTTTCATGTGTTTGTTGGCAATCTGTATATCTGCTTTGGAGAAATGTCTATTTAGGTCTTCTGCTCATTTTTGGATTGGGTTGTTTTTTTTTTTGATATTGAGCTGCATGAGCTGCTTGTAAATTTTGGAGATTAATCCTTTCTCAGTTGCTTCATTTGCAAATATTTTCTCCCATTCTGAGGGTTGTCTTTTCATCTTGTTTATGGTTTCCTTTGCTGTGCAAAAGCTTTTAAGCTTCATTAGGTCCCATTTGTTTATTTTTGTTTTTATTTCCATTTCTCTGGGAGGTGGGTCAGAAAGGATCTTGCTGTGATTTGTCATAGAGTGTTCTGCCTATGTTTTCCTCTAAGAGTTTTATAGTGTCTGGCCTACATTTAGGTCTTTAATCTATTTTGAGTTTATTTTTGTATATGGTGTTAGGAAGTGTTCTAATTTCATTCTTATTTTTATAGTGAAACTTTATCACATTCAAATAATTAATAGAGGACTATTCTGTTAAATAAACACAATGAATGTCTGTTATGCTTAACATGTCATAGTTGTTTCATATTATTTATAGATTTTTGTCTACTGCATCGAAATTTACAGCAATGCTGCATATGTTTAGCTTAATGTAATCATTTTCTAACTGTGCTCTGTGAAGCCAACCCAGATTCAACAAAATTAGCTCTAATTTTGTGTCTTTTATTTGTTTCTGCTTCTAGGTTAAATATGGTTTGAAAAAAATGTGTTAGAAAATTTGAAAATTGTGAAAATCACTGGCTTATTAGAAAGAGTGTTCCATTGAAAGATGAAGCCCTGTCTCCAGCTTACTTTAAAAAGTCCTTTAATTCCAATCTGTGTCTGGGTTTTCCCATCTCTAAAATATTTCCATGGAACATTTCACTTCTCTCATAGAATTAAGATATATTTTATGTTTGGAATTTACTAGAAAACTATGATATTCCTTTTGCGATGTTAACACTCCCTGAACCACTCTTCAAAGTGAAAAGCAACCCCAAAATAAAAAACTATTACTAATATTCACTCTTCTTCTCAAATTATTTCCTTGTCAACATCTTATCATTCCTCTGACTTCAGCTGATTAATGTATTAATGGATTGATTTATTCATCTGAACTTATCTTTGTGAATGTTATCTCCACATATGCATGAAATGGGTGGAGTATAAATAGCAACACTAGTTAATACTATCAACCACCAAGAAAGGTTTACCTAGTAATTGTACTGTTTGTGGTATTTATTTATTTTTAATTCAGTAGTACCTCATCTATAAGTTTGTTTCCTTTACTTTCTCCATTTTTAAATATCTTGGCCATTAGAGAAGAGCAGCTTTATTTTTCCAGAATCTTACAAGTTACTGATAACACTAACCTGTGATAGGTTTATTTTGTGTGGTGCTTTGGTGATTTCCTGATTCCAGTAAGTTGTTCTGACCAATATTAAAATGCAGAAGAGTTTAGAACTACTTTGATATTTTTGCAAGTCAAAGAAAAATATTTATTTCTTCTGGATAGCCACGAGAGAACTAATAACTCTTAGTATACCTGAATTCATTAAAAATCTCCTTTTGAAATGTATTATTACCAACAATTCAAAGGACAGTAGCAAAGTAAATGGGCAGTGCTTCTCTATGCAAACATTCTGAAAGTGAGCTGCTGTATTTACAAAATTGACAATAATAAATGTCTTTAAGAATGGTTGTATTATTTTTTAACTTTTTAAATTTGTTTATTACCTCTCCAAAATAAAATTGCCCCTTAAAATTCTTTTGAGTTTTCAAACATTAGTATTCCGTATCTTCACTACATTAAAATGTCTGATTATAAGAAAATACTGGAATAGCTATATAATTTTTGGGGCCAAGTGCAAAATGAACATGAGCATTGTGTCTTGCTCAAAACCTATTAAGAATCTCAAGATGGTGACAGCAGAGCATTAAACCAAATATGAGGTCATTATACCCATCATGTCCTGTGTGACTGCACAGGTCACACAAACATGAAGCTGTCTCTGAGCCTATATCCAGTTAGGTTAATTTTACAGATTCTCAAAACTGAATAAAAAAGAAAATGCATTCCAGGTGTGTACTCCGTTATTTAAATGATTATGAATTAAATTGGTAATGATATTAGGATTTGTGCTCAGAATCTCAGTTTGTGTCTGAATAAAAATTTCTATATGAATTAATTTTTACAATAAAAATTTTTTTTCTAAGAAGCGGATTCCTGAAATAATGAAATTAAAATAATTTATAATTTAATTCTGTATTTTAAGTCATATAATTTAATTAAATAAATATATATATTCCATTACTAATTTAAATAAAGAGATCAAGAGAAAATGTATAGTTGAAATTACTCTACTTATTTTAAAATTATATATATATTGCATTGAACAATTAAGATCTAAGAGCATAAGGGGATTCCCTGGCTGTCCAGTGGTTAGGACTCCAAGCTTTCACTACCGGGGCCTGGGTTCAATCCCTGGTTGGGGAACAAAGATCCTGCAAGCCGTGCCAAAATAAAAACAACATCTAAGAGCATAAATGAATGAGCATTTTTGAACACGTAAAATGCTCATTCAGGATGTTTCTGGAACATGTTTTAGCAGAGCAGGAGCTCACCACTGATCCACCTCCTGCTTGAACAACCCAGTAATGTGATTTGCAGGTGGGTTGTAATTTCATCCAAAACATCCTACAATAAGGAATGTACTTATTCTCACAGGGTTTGACCTACATAAGAATTTGTAAAAGAGAAAAATCATTGTTCTTCTTGAACTTAATGACTGTCTTTCTGAATTCACACGCATATTTACCTGACCAATCGTTCTTACTCTGGTAAAATTATCTGGTAAAATTAATTTGAAATATAATTGATGGGTTGTCTGTTCTGCATAAATGTGTGTGTTACAAATGCAAATGCATTTATGTATTTTACAGCTATGCAGTTTCAAGAACTGACTTATTTCTATCTGCTTTTTATTCACTTTTTAAAATTAGGCTACTGATGCATATTAGAATTTAATTACACCAATTAGTGCTGCCACATCAGACATATGATGTGACTTCAATTAAGAAATACCTAATGGGTATTAGTACAATTTAGCTTCATAATTAAAGTTCTAAGAACATCACAAATTAAACATTATGATTACCGAACATTAAAAATCTACTGGTAAAATTAAAGCTGAATATTTTAGCGTCTCCTTTTAAGTTGATTTTTAAAAAGAAAATCAGGATTACGTAAAACACAATGTTAATATTATAGAAGAATTCTTAAATAGAGAAGATTATGCATACATGTACACCCATTTGTGTACATACAATGATGAAGTCTTTAGGAAAGTATGAAACCTAGCACTCATGTCACCTAATGGGTGTTAAAGGTTATCATTTCAGGGTTTTGTTTTGTTTGTTTTCTGTTTCTCCTTTTTCATATGTAAATATTCGGTTTCTGTGGTAGCCACTTAGAACTCCTGCTTCAGGGAACAAAGACCATGTGCAGCCCCAGCTGCTGCCCATCTGATTCTATGACTGTGTTTGCATTGAGGCCATGTTTCCTCAGGCTGCTCCTGGCCACTGGTGAGGGTACTAGTGCAAGAAACATTCTTAGGAACCCTAGGACTCTTCTCGCAGAAGACTTTAAGTTGAGGACTCCTCGTTGGTCTGTCCAAAGCTAACTAAAACTGAGCTGTGCTGTAGGCTGAAAGAAAATCTGTCCCAATCCTTCCTTCTTCCTCTCCTTTCACAAGGATCAGAACTGCATTGCTGACCGAAGCCTCCCTACACTTAGATCTGCTCTCTCTCCTTAATGCTCAACAGGAATTTCCCCCCTTATACCTTTCATGCAACCAATAACTTCCTGGTGTCAGAAAATCTGACCTAATAAACTATCTGATATGAAACATATACATATATACTTAATAATTATTGTCATTATTAGAGTATTTATTTTTAAATATTACCTCTTTAGAGATATTATCTCTAGTACTGTATTGAAAATTAGGATTATGGTAATTTTTATATTCCTTCTTTTGAGGAATAATATTTAAGGTAAAAATACCTTTTCCCCACAATTTACATATCAAAAATAAATGTAGAGTACATTAAGACATTCAAAACCCACTGATCTCAATCACTTCCATTGTTTTATGTGAAAAAATAATACCAAAATTATAGACTAATTCATATATTTTAACATTATCTTAATTACTCATCATAAAAGTCCTACAAAATTATTATGCTTTATTACAGATAAGAAACTAGATTAAAGAGAGGTTTAGGTGAGTGCCAGCTGAAGCAGTATTTTCTTAAATCCATGAATAATACACATGTACACTTAATCAGAGGTACTCTACTTGGTGGGTGGTTATGCATATATATCATATATGTATGCATAGGTCATGAAAATTGCCTCTAGAATTTTGATGCCTTGGGGCAATGCTACCTTTTATCTACTGTTTTAAATAAAGCTTTTTTGGAACACAGACAGGCACATTTATTTACATATTGTCTATGCCTGCTTTGGGGCTAAAAGTAAAATTACATAGTTGCAAGAGATTGTATGGACCCCAAAGCCTAAAACATTTTCTCTTTGGCACTTTACAGAAAAAGTCTGCCAATCTCTTACCAAATTCGAAACACTAAGACAACACAGACAGTGGTGAGTGGGTACTAAAATCCAACGTTCTGTGTTACAGCTCTTAAAACTAAGAAACAGAAAAACTGAGCCAAAATGAATTGGTTGTTTGTTCCAGAAAATTTTTGCTCAAAAAAAAAACCCTGTAAATCAATAAATAACTTTACTGTTTGCTTCAGGAAATTCCTGCAGATCAATTTATCTGCAGCAATATTCTATTCACCTAGGTAAACAGCTCCCTTAACAAACAATGGCTTATCAAAATTGACTTCTAGACTTTCACTTCATTCTATTTATCAGTCCTTAGCTACTAGCTCACAGTTCCCTGCCCTGAAAGGTCACAATTAATTCCGCTTGAGAGCCAACCATAAAGTCTTCTAAATATCCTCCCCAGATCCCTTTTTCTGAGGTACTGAAACTTTGTCAATGTCCTCTTCTTGCTCACAGGTATGAATTTTAAAAACTATGAAATTAGGGGCCTGAATGTAAGTTAAATTTTTAAAGTATTTTTTGACAGATGATAGATGTACAATACCACAAAGAATAATAGTCATCATCCAATAACATGGGAAGTAGGTCAGATACAATAATTTTATCTCTGATGAAGGACAGTCAAGACATATTACGGGAAATAAGTAAAAAAAACTCTATAATTCTAAAGATGATCAATATCTAAGAATACAATGGGATGAGACTCAAAATTTGCATGGCAATGGAAGTGTTCTTTCATTTCCAAGGGGAAAACTTGAGTAGACTTAAGATTACAGGACTTTGCTTTCCTGAAATTTAACTGGATGCCTAAGCATCATTCCTTCTCTATCAAACTGAATTAAGTGAATCCTTACGCATTAGACTTTCCTTTCTCAGACAGAGATTATCTAAATGATCCCCATTAAATATGTTCATTTAGAATTTGTGTCCCATTTAAACATGCAGAGATTTGTACTAGAGTATGTAGTGGCCTGGTTAAAGTCTTACTCTACACAATACACCTGGGAGGAAAACAATGTCTAAATTACTTGAAAATCCCAGAACCTCTGATAGAAATTTTTAAAACACATAGACCCTTCTTACTGAATATTAAAATATAGAACATATATCTAGGTAAGCTAGAGTTTCTCAAACCAATGTTTCCTGGTTGAAAAAAAGAGGAAAAGTGACCCCAAAGAAAATATACCTAAAAGACAGGAGTAGCCTTGGCTAAAGACAGAGGGTTCAGGTTCATGCAGGATCATTTATTCCAGTGGAACAAACCCACTATGATAACTAATCTTCCAGCATCTTGATAAGTACAGGAAGAGGCATGGCTTTCAGATATTGGAATTTATGGCAATAAGGGAGAATGAGTTCTTAAATAACTATTTGGAGAAATAAAAGAGGTATGTTTTTCACCAGATGAAGGTGGTCAAACCAGTTACTACCAAAGTCAGCAAAAAGAATTAGGATGATTAATAGATAAGACAGAAGTAAATCAATAAAGGAGCCTAATTTTACACCACAGTCTTTCTTTTTCAGATGATTAAATAAAAATGTCACCTGCACTTTTAATTCTGCAAAATTGTTTAGAAATAGATGCTCTCAAGAAAACAAAGTGTCTTATTGTAGCATGGTGAGACTGGGGGAAATGTTTGGATTTGATCTAATTAGACTTCCCCAAAATGAACACCCAAATGCTGGGGTGTCAGGGTAAGGCTCCTGTGGGTGTGGCCGTTTCAGGGCCTGGGGGCCACCTTCACCCTCGTTAACAAGAAGTGGTTTCCGCAGGAATCCCTGGGCCTCTGCCCACCCGGACCGCCCTGGGCCGGGGCCTGCCCCTCCTCTGGCCTCTGCCCTCTGCCCCCAGCCCAGCCCCTCACTGCGGCCCATCCTCTTCCGCAGGACCCTCACGGTCCCAGCTGAAGACGCACTGGAACTCAAGTCCCAGCTCACAGGGACACACACAAGGCTTCCCGGAGCCCGCTGCCTGCCCAAGAATCACGGGCTCCCAGGTGAGGGCAGTTGGGCGAGGCTGTCCTCCCCCCTCTTGAAGGGAGCAGGCCCTGTCCCCAGGGCTTCCCTCGTTCCACCCTGCCCCCCACGTGAGGGGAGAACCAGGACTGCCTCCACAGGACAGTGGGGGGCTTTCGGGATGGCGGCACTGACCCTCCAGTCGAGCCCGAGCTTGTGCACCCTCCTGGGAGAATGCGGCATCCTTCCTCTCCTAAAGATCCAAGCTCTCCAGGAAGGAGAGAGCTGGACACACGAAGCAACACTGAGGGGTCCTCGGCTCACCTGCAGCCTGGGAATCTTGACCCGCTTCCCTCCAGGAGACGTGGCCTGGCTGAAGACCCAGCCGTCTTCGTGCGCCGGACGGAAGCCCGGTGCGGGCAGCAGGGCTTGGGGGGGGGGCGCCGGCAAGGTGGGCTCCGGGGAGGGTCTGGCTTGGTGCGTCAGCCGGAGTATGCGCCGCTGGGCGTGTCCTCCTCCAACTGTGGTCGTGGTGCCGGAGAACTCTCCAGAAGGGCCGGCCCTCCGTGGCCAGGATCCGCCCCCGGCAGTGGACGCGCCTCACCCCGCTCTGCCCGCCTTTCCTCCCGGGCGGCTGGAGGGGGCCGGGCGACGTGGGAGGACGGTTAGTAAAGGGTGACGCTCCTCTGGTTGCCTCACACTTTGGGGCCTCATTTTTTTTAAGCGGGTCCATCGAATCTGCTGCTTTCCCGTTGACTGAGAAGCTAGCTAATTCGTCGGTGCGCGGAGCTCTAGTTTCCCCCTCGCGGTGGGCCTGCGCGCTGGGACCTCCCTCGTCTCCACTCCAGACCCGCCTCCCGTCCCGCGCGCTTTCCGCGCGCCCTGAGACCGCGGGGCCATGGAGGAGGGCCGCGCGCCCTGGGCTCCCCGCTCTTTCCTCACCAGGAGCCGGAACGGCAGCTCAGGATAGAGAAAATAAGCTTGCAGGAGACTCTCCAGAAGCTCTACCAGAAGCTCCTACGGAAGGAGACGCGGAACGAAGGTAGCCTCGCTGGGCGCGGGCCCGAGCACCATCGGGCAAAGCTGCCCTGCCCCCCAGGTGCCCGTCCCCCAGGCTCCGAAGCAAAGACCATGATGTCCCAACTGAAAGGGCAGCTGGAAGAAATAAGGTCCAAGTGCAGTTCCTCGGGCTGGTCAGGAAGTACCTACTGGCGAGTCTCCTTGAATTTCTGCTCCTCTCCCTCTGAAGGCCTGACACTCGCCAGGCTTTCTCCGGTTAAAGCCTTGGAAATCAGTCCGTGTGAAAGCCTACCTGGCTTCTGAGAGGCCAGCCCCGGGGTCAGGGGCAGCGTGACTGGGCAGCAGGTCCCCCAGACAGCAGTGACTTGGTGCCCCAGGTCAGGTATGCGGCGAGCTGGGGTGACCGTGAACATCGCAGCCAC
This sequence comes from Balaenoptera physalus, assembly GCF_965194825.1. Taxonomy (NCBI): domain Eukaryota; kingdom Metazoa; phylum Chordata; class Mammalia; order Artiodactyla; family Balaenopteridae; genus Balaenoptera; species Balaenoptera physalus. Next base: position 139,696,198 of record NC_138884.1, on the reverse strand, counting down.
CCCTGGCAATTCGCAGGACTTCGGCCCCTGGACAACCTCGTCCCTCATCGTCTACAAGGTGGGCGAGAACTCGCTGGGGTGAGCAGAGGATGGCCTGAGCCCACCTCGACCCCAGGTGCAGCCCAGGCCGAGGAAGGAAGGAAGCCGGCCTGGGGGTCCCTGTGCCGCGCAGGCCTTTGCAGACAGAAGGGGAAAGGAAATAAAGAAGTCGGTCCCCCGGGGATGAAAGGATTAGGAAAGACTCTGACTTCCCTCATCCGAGAAGGGTTTGCACTTTTTTTTTTTTTTAATTTGGAAAGTTTCCGTCAGAGCTTTAAGTCGCCTCGTGTTGGCGGACCCTGGCCTCCTTTGCCGGGCGCCTGGCCGAGTGGCCTCCTGGCCTCCGAGCCGTGGCCCCTACCGGACCCGCCCCTGCGGACCTGGGCACCTGATAACACCTTGTGGCGCTTCTGCAGGCCGGACTTCCTCGTCGACCGCATCAGCAGCGCTCTGCCCAGGTAAGGCTGTGACCCTGAGAAGGGTGAGGCCAGAGCCTGGCTGGAAAAGGCCGAGGCGAGGACGGGGAGGCGAGGGGATGCAGACAGGTCGGAGAAAAGGGGGCCAGCGGTGGCTGGAGGGGACACGGCGGCCGGGGAGAGGCCCCTGATGCCCATGGGGGGAACGGAGGACTAGCGGGTGGGGCAGGGCCCATCGGCTGGGGGAGGGCAGGTGCGGCGAGAGGTGTGCTCCAGGACGATCGCCAGGTGGGTGGAGAGGAGGCAGCAGACCCCAGCTGGCCGTTGCCGGGCGGGCGGGGTCAGACTGAAGTGACCCCGGAAGACGGAGCCTGTTCAGACCCTACTCCTGTCCCTTGGCTTGGCAGTGTGTCCCAGAGCAGGTGCCTGCCGGTGCTGGGCCTGCAGGTGCACCATGATCTTGAAAGGTGTAATGCTAAAGAGAAAGAATTATAGGGCCAAGCGGAAAGGTTAGGTTTAACAAGTGCTTGCCTCTTTGAGCCACTCCACTCCACACGTCTACTCTTCATACCTACAACTCCCATTCAGAGCGAACATCTGAAAAAGAGACTGTAAAAATGCATACCTTTGTCCATGTATTCATTCAGTGAAACAAAATGTATTCATCACAAGCTTGAGGCTAAGTTCTGTTCAATGTGCTGATGAATGGGACGGAAAGAGCTTCTCAGGCTTACAGATTGTGTAGATACTAATCTGACTGAAGTAGCATTCATTTGAAAGGCAGCAGATGGTAATAAGTCACACTAGAAAAACAACTCAGGAGAGTATATGAGGAACAACCTGGTAGACTAGCCTGGAGGACTTTTCCAAAACCAAATAAAGTAGAATGATCTCCAATATAAATTTATTTATGGCTTTCCCCCAGTGTTCTTGATTTCTGTATGTTCTTAATGATGGAGGGTATAATGTATCTGTTAACTCTTTAAGATCACCTGGATCCTTAATGACACAATTTGTGAAATGACATCTACTTTCTTGTCGAAGTCAAATCTAAGACAGTCTTTGGATCTAATTCTGACATACTCTTTCAGTCTGCGGCACAGTGGTCAGCATAGCGTTTATTTTCTTTTTGCTTCCGGATTAATTCTGTTTCTTGGATGATGTATATTAACTTTTTATCTCAAATTTTCATTTTGCTAAAGAACATCTCAAGTAATTTTTTTTTCAGAAGAGGAGTCTGGGAATTAACTTTGGTTATTTTTAATATTTATGAAAATTTATTTGTTAGTTAAATGCATTATCCATTGTTTTGCTTCCTTATAGAATTCTAATAAAGGAGAATTCCCCTATACCTGTAAAGAAACTGTTCTATTGTCAACTGGTATCTAATGTTGCTGATGAGAGATCTGATATCAATATAGGTTTTTTTCCTATGTTGGTAACTTTTTTTTCTTCCCGTTGACAATCTTTCTATTTATTTAAAATATCACCAGGATGTATTAAGATGAGGGTACTAGTACTCAATAAAAACTTTTACTTTATTCCTTATAAATGTATTTAGTGTAGGAGATTTTTCTTCTTTTATTTATTTAGCATTTGCAACCCTACATATTCTTTATTCTTTCTGTGTTCAGAGCTCACATTCAATGAATGTTGAACCACCTGGGTTTATCCTCCAATTAATCTAAAATGGTATGATTAAGTTAGCATGAAAAAACCACTCTGGCTGCTTTTGAGAGAAAAGAACTACCTGGCAGCAAGTATTGAAGTGGATAGAACCTTTGAGCGACTATTGCATGGATGGGATGGGAGGGAAAGGTGACCTGTTTTAGGATGAATAGCAACAATTAGATAAATGATAAGATCAGTAAGTCTCATGGGAATTGGTTTGTTGACTGGATACCTTTGAAAAAGATGACAACGGTAGCAAATTCTGTCCCTGTCAAATTTTACCCACAAGGCTGATCTGCCTTCTCTGGCTTCTTTCAAGATAATTACTAACAGTGTTTGCTAAAAATATTTTCCATGGGGCTTTTCACACTTAGAAGTTTCTTCCTAGTTTTGCAGGTATGGTCTCTGAAATGACTTAAGGATAAGAAAAACACAGGGCCTTCTTCACTTGTGCTTTTATTTTTCTGATGGATTTTGGTTAGTTATATTTTCATTAATGAAAACACCAGTAAGATCTTACTCACCAGTCTTTCAGTTTCATGTTTGAGACTCCATTTGTGGGTAATCAGTGCCCATTACCAGGTCAAGTGCTGCTGTTTAAATATAGCCTATTGAATAAGCAGCCATGTACAAGTTCTTTTCTTCCCATGGCCCATGGTGTTTTACACATACCCACTGATCTAAGATTAATCATCTTTTCCTGAGATTATTGATAGAATGAGGTAGATCACCTACAGTCTTTCTTTGCATAACATGATATACAATGTGGGTCCCACTTAGATTTTATCAGTTAAATATCCTTTATAGGAAAAGACTTCTTGTTTTGCTGAAGTGATTTGTGGGAGAAATTTGTAAACTGAAAACACTATATTTCATCATTTCACTTTTTCCTACTCTTTCCAAAATTACTTAAATTTCCAGAAAGGAACGAGGGATAAAGATTAGGAATAGACTCAAAAGAGACTGGGAAAATAAGGAAACAAGATCCAAATACAGGCTGTCTGGATCCAAAAATAGACTTCTAATAACATGTTATCTATTAAGAAACCAAGGGAATTCTAAGCATAAAATGCAAAAGTGTAACTGCCTCTCTATGGCAGATAATGAATGAAAAATAGCTGCAAAATTATTGATACTATTCTGGTTTTTAAATTAGACTGTGTGCTCACATGCATTCATTCTATTAATATGTCTCATAAGTTATGCATTTTAATCAAATATTAAATAATAGAAATAAAATATAATTAAATGAGATAACTTGCAACACATTGCAACATAAAACAAAAATATAATTTAGTACAGGCAAAGTTTTATATGGCCTGACCTTTCACTATGTAAATAGGTAACTTTTAGTCCAGGAAATCACAAAACCCATACTTTTTTAGGCCCAAAAGGATGTAATGGAATAAATTAATTGTAAACAAAGGTCTCCTGAAGCCAATTTATCATATCACATAGGAAAATAAATAAATAAATAATAAAATTAGAAGTCCTAAATCTATAAAAAATGAAATTAGGTAAGCACAGATAATTTTATTTAAGTTGAATATCTTTTGTTCACTAGGTATATTTAATTTTTGTAAAGTTTAGAACTACCTGGATTATTATTATTATTCATTACTAAGCACATTAAAATTTCACTTTAATAATACACTTTTTAACTTTTATTCGTATAATAACAATTGGTTATGATGGAGGGAGATGTAAAACCGTAATAAAACTCCAGGTGAGTAATCAATGTGTAAGTCAGCAATATGCATTTATCCTTTATTTTTATTTTTAAAATTAATTAATTAATTATTTATGGCTGCGTTGGGTCTTCACGTGGGCTTTCTCTAGTTGCAGCAAGCAGGGGCTACTCTTCATTGTGGTGCGTGGGCTTCTCATTGCGGCGGCTTCTCTTGTTGTGGAGCACGGGCTCTAGGTGCGCAGGCTTCAGTAGTTGTGGCTCGTGGGCTCTAGAGTGCAGGCTCAATAGTTGTGGCACACAGGCTTAGTTGCTCTGTGGCATGCAGGATCTTCCTGGACCAGGGCTTTAACCTGAGACCCCTGCATTGGCAGGCGGATTCTTAACCACTGTGCCACCAGGGAAGTCCGGATCCTTTATTTTTTTAAATCATGTGGTTCATATATATATACATACACACAATTGAATTTATAGATCCTGCAATATGGTGCAAGTGTACTTGCATTAGCTTAATATCTACATTAAGGGTAACAAAGAAAAGATATTGTATAATTAAAGACACAAATAAACACATCACTCAGTGTAATTGCTCATTAAATATAACATCTATGTAACATGGGTCTTTGTTGCCTTGAAGTAACTCCCCATGGGATTCTAGACTTAATCTTATTTCATCAAATGTCACACAGTCTTTGGTTCCGATCAAGTATAGTACTATAGGCAATGTATATCGACACTGTACTAACTCCTAAAAAAGTAAAATTTGTATATATTTCCCTTTTTGTTTCAGTTTTATTATTGTATTTTCATACACATACTAAATAATTTATTAAAGTACATATGACCATCACTCAAATTCGGCAGTTACCATGGTTTTGCCATACTTGCTTCATGTATTCCTTTTCTGTTTTTTGCTAAATTATTTTCAAATCATATCCCAGCATGCCATTTCATACCTACATAATTAAGGGTGCATTTTCAGAAAATACAGATAGTTAGTAATGCATTTTTAAAAGAGAATGTTAATTTCATTTAATGCAGCACAGTTCAAGTAATGTTTGTTTTTACTGAGCCATACTTACTATATTTTTTTTATTATATATTTGAGAACATGATTTGGAAAAAATATATTTGAACCAAAGTTCATGCTCAGTGAATAATTTTACCTTCTCAACTAATCTACTAAATAAAAAAATGACAGCAATACCCATTTCTCTTTCTCTAAGTTACCTCATGATATTTACAGATTTTGATAGCCTTCACAGTGTTCTCATTCTTGGTTTCAAGTACATGGTTCCTAACTCTTTTCAATCTCCTCTATAATCAAGTGCAATAGAAAGGATAAAATAGACCCTATGATTGATTGTGGAAATAAGAGTATAATATCTAGCATAATATTAATAGTATAATAACACTGTATTAGAGGTGGAAATATATTATGTAATAATCATATAATAAAAATGGGAAATATAGTTTAGATTTGACAGAAAAAGAGAAACATAAACACCTTGAATTGATAGATACATAATTAATTGAAAGCAAAGTTATTTACTTAAGCTATTTTTACATACTCTTCTTTTCCTGAGCTTTATTTATATAGCATTGAACAAAGTATGCCTTCAAAGAGCACAGTGTTTGAAGTGAATATAGATGAAAAGTAATGTAAGCAAATAAAATAAAGTGTGACAATTAAAGTTAAATTTAAAATATGAGAAACTTTGAGAGAACGTAAACACACGTATACTTTACCAGTAGGGAAGTAAATACAAGCTGAGCTAAGTAAATGTATGTTGCATGAGGCAGGGGCTACAGTAATAAATGAAAGATGAGAATGAGGACATAGACTAGATAGGAGGCTAGTTCATATAAAATGTTAACAGTTAAAGGAATCTGAGCTTCTGGTTGGGGTAATAGAAGCTATTGGTACTTTTAAGCAGGGGATTGATATGATGAGATTGCAGTTTTCAAGAAATAATTTAACCAGCATTTAAAGAATGGATCAGAGAAGTTTGACCCTGCAGGTAAGGAAGTAAAATAAAAGTCTTTAGCAGTGATCTAAGTGAGAATTAGATGGAAGTCAAAGCTGTTTACTCAGGTAGGCTGAATCAAAATTGGTGACTAAGAAGAAGCTGTGTTAAGGAGAGTGAAAGGTCCAAGACTGTGGCTTAGGTATCTGGCTTGGGTAATATTAACATGGAATGACAGTGACATATGCAGTTATGTTCAGGGTCAGTGAACAAGTTCTGGGCCATAAGATGTGGATGGAAGTCACGCAAACCATTTTCAGGTGTTCCTCTTAAAACTTCTCACGGCAAACATAAAAATTAGAAGTTATTTGTTATAATAGCCCATCTTGAGTAAAACCAAGTTGTTACCTTTGATGGAGAAACATGAACAGATATGGCAGGGCCAGGGAAATGAAGAGCAGCAATTTATTTTGAAGAATGTTGATTCTGACATGTCTGTTAGATAGCTGAAGTAGTGAAAGCCCAACCAAGAAAATAGAAGTCATTGAGAATTTAAAACAAAGGGAATTAGTGCAGGCAGTTGGTTCAAAATAGCTTTAAAAAAGCCAATCAGGAGATGGCGAGGCAACTCAGAATTAGCAACAGGAAGCTGCTACCACTTGGATGGAGGGAGAAAAGAGACTGCATTACTGGAGCTGAGGAGAGGGGCTGCTGATGGAAACTGGAACCACAGTGGGCCTGTGTAAAAGGAGCTGGAGCCATGGAGAAAATGCAGCTGTTATGAGAGGTGACACCAAGACAGAGAGGGATTGAGGGAATAATTATATTCTTCCTTTCTTCTCCTTTTCATCTTTCTACATGTGTCTCCCATGGTTTGATCCCACCTGGAAGCCAGCTTACAGGAAATGCTGAGATACACAGCCTACAGAGGTCAGGTCCTCTGTGTTATGAACCGCATAGGGGAGAGTGAGGAATGGATTTCAGGAAAAATAGACCCATTATAGTCACAACATTTAAGTAGAAGTGTAAAAAAATGTAATTGAATTTGTTCTGTGTCGAATTCTGGATAGAGATATGGCATGGAAATATAAATTTGGGATTCATTAGCATTTAGATTGCACATAAAGCCATGAGATAGAATGAGACCACCAAGGAAGTAAGTGCAAAGAAAGATGAGGGGGAAAAAATCAGGTGCTGAGACCTAGGGAATACCCACATTAAGAAGCCTAGGAAAGGGGGAGAAACCAGTGAAAGAGACTGAGAGAAAATTAAAAAAAAAAAAAGACTAGAGAAATAATAGGAAAGTAGAGAAGCTAAATGAAGGAGAAGGTAGTGATAAACTACATCAAATGCTGCTAATAGATCAGGTAAGGTGAGTAAAAGAGGAAAAGAGCCATTAAGAGCAGAAGAGAAGTTTAATTATTGTGCTGGGGGCAAAAACTTGTATGGAGATTTAAAGGAGAATGAAATGAGCAGCCATGGAGACGGTGAGTATAAATGATTCTTTTGAGTATTGGTGGAAAAGGGATTAAGTTCCCTGGGGGTGTCTGGCAAGGAAAACCTGATATGCAAAGGTTTTTAGTTGATTATTTGCTTTTGTTTTCTAAACTGGGAGAAATAATAGCATATGTGTATGACTGTGAAATGACCCAGTAAGGAGGAAACCATTGATTCAGAGAGAGAGAAGCATTCCTTGAAAGGAGTCTGTGTGTAGCCAGAGAGAGTTAATGAATAAACAACGAGGCTGACCTCAGTGGTTAACCTCAGTGGTTGGCGTGAATATTTCCTTTCTGGCAATGGTTCTCCACAGGGGGCAATTTTGCAAAAATTGGCAATGTTTGGAGACATTTTTGGTTGTCACAATTGGTGAATGGGGAAGAAGGAGCTACTTGACATGAAACAGAGGTCAGGGATGCTGAATCACATCCTACAATGCACAGGACAGCTCCCACTCTCTCTCTGGCCGTGCCCAGCGAAGCATTGTCTGGCTCAATATGTCAGTAGAAACAAGGTTGAGAAACACTGCTCTATGGTAATATGCAAGATGAGTAGTATGGAAGCTAAGATACTGACTGATATTAAGTGTATGCGGCAGTGTGAGCCTGTGCACTTTTCCTCCCGATAGCTTTAATTTTTTTCAGTGACATAAGAAACAAGATCATCAGCTGGCAGTGAGATTGGGGAAAAAGACGTGAGAGATTTGAAATGAGAAAAGAATCTGTAAACTAATCTTATATGAGAAAAAGAGAGTGATGGCTTATGGAAGAATAGTGGGCTTATTTGGCAGCATTAAGGGCACACTTGATTTTCAAGGTCATAGTTTTAAAGAGGTTAACAATCAGCATGATACAGTTGTGCATTTTTCTCCAACTGCATTCAGGTGCATGAAAGCAATTCTGGAATTAATGGAGATATTCATGAAACAACTTAGTTTTGCCAAATGAGTCATGGTTGGTAGATAAAAAATTATTTGATGACTAAAGATAGAACAAAATATCTGAAGAACTGAGTGTATGAAATAATGAAGCATATTTAAGAAACAGCAAATAATCTTTTGTAGAGGTGATCATTTAATGCATCTTGGAGAAGAAATAACGACTGTGAATTCATTTTGTATTTATGAAATGGGCAGAGAGTAAATGATGTTGAACCTGGGCTCAACAATCAAATTATCTCCTTAGAATAATCAGAATTGCACTACGGTGAAGAAAAGATTGAAGGCATTAAGTTTAAAAAGGAAGCCAGTGTTTAATGCATTAGTCCAAGTGTGAATTCATGGAAGCCTTAACTGTAGCAGTGACAATAGTAATATAGATGAGGACAGGGATTGAAGAGAAATCCTTTATATATTGGGTGGACTCAGTTGGGTTTTTAGCTTCATTACATATCATATTAAATAAGGAATATATGATTTCTAGTCAATATAGAATGATGCAGTTTTCAATGTATAAGAAAAATAAGTAGAAATAAAATATTTAACTTTAAAAACATTGCTTCTGTAAAAGAAGCATGTAAGAGACTTCTGTACAGAAGGTATAGGTTCGAGAATAATAAGAGGAAGGATGGTATCTCTTGATCAGTTGTCTCCCCTGATGGCAGCAGGTGTGGGGAGAAACTCCTGGGAAACAAAGAAGGCAGGTGTTTTGGTCTAATCTTTTTGTAAACATACTAACTCAGGGATTCTGGAAAATAAATAATTTTTGGTAGCACGAGAGTCCTTATCTATAAAATGTTGTTAGCAGATTGTCATAGTTGTCCAGAATTGCTTATGATAAACAAACCAGGAATCCATAAATTTAAGGTCATGATTCCCAGGAAAATGTCATGTTAGCTATGCCACTATCTGAGTATAAAAGGAGACGTTGTGTGATTAAGAAAAGTCCATCTGTGTAAGTAAGGCCACTGAACATTTTACTCAGAAACTAAATCTATAATCTTGTGGCAGAGCACATTAAATGACCAAGAAAGGACCCAGGCTTCTATACTACACCCCAAACCTTTCCCTACTTCACCAAGGCCTCATTGTTGTATCGTTGAAATTATTAGTAAAGCTTCATACTGAACAAGATCTCTGATTTGTGAGTCAGCTTTGACAAACAGATAGTTTGTGTGAGTTCAGATTGGTTTTGTGGATAGGATTGTTAAGAAACCCAAATAGTAATGCTTAAGGAATTTTCTTTTTCTATGTAAACGGAGGTAATGGAAAAATACAGTGAGACTTTGATTCCAAAATTGTTGGCTACCCGTTGGCAGTGTGACATGGTGAACATTTTGAAGCATATGAAGGGGGTAAGTCTCACCACTAAAAGGAAATAAAGGAAATAGACTGAGATCTGGAAGCACAGGAACCGAGTACAAGGACAAAGGGAAGTTGGAAAATTCTATTACTGGCTCTTGCTAGCACATCTGTAAAAGTCCAGCCTTTAATAGTAGTATTGTGGGAAAATCTGTAAGATTAGACTTCTTCACTTGAAGACCTTGTTGTATCTTTGTGGCTTCTTGGATAAATCTCATACCCCCTTGGAAATGATTCAAGTCATTGATTACTTGAAAAACTATTCATGAAACTGGAGGCCAAGATCAGGTGATGACTGAATATTAAGGGTATTTTGTTAAAGAAATGCACATTTACCAGCAGAAGATTGGCGTATTGTTATTGGCATGGGTTCTTCAAATTAGTGATGGAAGGATGTGTTGCAATTCTGTTACTATCAAACGGAAGGGATTGCTTAGGTTAGTGACTAATCATTAAGTGGCTGCAAACTTTTGAAAAGACACTTCCAGATATTATGTCAGCCCATCTGCTGCTATGGTTCAGGCAGGGTTTGGCAGGCCTATGATGAGGGGAGAACTGCTACAACCCCTCCCCAAATCGACAGTGGTATACTCATTTTCATATGAAAGGAATGGGACAAGCGCAGGTAGCCTTAGACAGACTTTATATTCTCCAGAGATATCTTAGTTAATACTATTGACATTGACAACGCAATGAATGGGGGCCAAGTGACACTCCTCTGCCTTAGGAGCCTTATGTATCCTTGGGGAAAAAAATCAAAAGGCAGTGACAGAGATACAGACTTAGTTACTACACATGGGACTATGTGGAGGAAAAGCTTCCCTGTCATAAGCACAATGGGAAGAAATCAAAAATAAGAGAAGGAAGTCAAAGAAAGCTCACCTGAACAAATTTGCTTTTGAGGAAAAGGTGAATAGGGTTAAAAAAGTGGACCTTGATAGGATTCTCAATAAGGAACTGAAGTGCATTATCAACTTCTGAATTGGAGGAAGGGAGTACTAAAGTCCCAAGCCCATTCCTTGAAATATACTTGAACAGGGGGTAGGATTTATCCCCTTAGTTAAAGCCATAGAATCTGAGAAAGACTGAATGAGGGCTGAGATCTGTTCACTCAATCCCCAGTCTGGGATCTAAAACCATATGCAATAATTTGGGTAAAGTTGCCTAGGATGGTATACAAACTGTCTTAAGATTGTTAGAATGGAGAGCAGAATGTACGATAACCCTTATGGAAGATAGGGATGGTGCTTACAAGGTTCTAAGGTAAAAGTTGGAGTGTATGGAGAGAACACAAGGGCAGAAACCTAGGTGAGGATGAAGTTACAAATTGGTATGCGTGATTGCAGGGACTATTATGTGGTTGTGCTGCCTTTACATGAATACAAAATTAGCACCGATATTGTGTATGAACTGAACACTGTTGTCTTTGCCCTTTTCACTGGGCATAGTGACTAAGTCCGTTCCTCATCAAGTTTTAATTAGCTGTGATAAATGGGATCCTTTGGAATTGCCCAAACTCTCCTCAGTAGTAAACACTAAGCGATGCAGACTTCCAGGGGACCATAAGTTACTACTGTTCTAACAAAGAAAATGGTTGAGAAGGAAGCTTTTCTTCCATTTACTCCCTCTTAATAGTTCTGATTGGTCAATAAATAAGGCAGACTGTTCCTGGATGTTAACAGGAGACCATCGAGGTGGTTCATTTGAATGTTTCATCTGCACCTGATGTGATGAAAAGTGAACAGAAAATAAAGTAGGCAAAGAAGGATTGATATGTCATCAGGACTGGGTATATAATTCATGGGGCTGAATGAAAAATGAAAATACAAGGCCCCATGCTCAAAAATTGTTAAGAATTTTAAGATAGCTACAACCAAGTATTGAACCAGTCTCAAGGCCCTGTATGACTCCACAAGGAGTTGCATAAACCTGAAGCTGACCTTATACATCATTACAGATCTTCCTAAGGTCTTCTTTCCTATCTCAATTTTGAATTCCAACTAGGCACAATTGGAATCTTGTGGAATGGAAACAAATGCACATTTACTATCTTAACACAGATTTGCTTTAATTCAGCATTATTTGCTTTAATCTAGTAAGGCGGGACTAAAAACCTATAAAAAAATGTTCATACACTACACTGATGCTATCATGATAATTTTCTTCTCAGAGAAAGAAGTGGGAGAGGTGTTAAGGACCTTAGTCACCTATATTACAGATAGAAGCTGGCTAATAAATCCAGCTAAAATCCAGCCCAATGTGTAAAATTCCTGGGAATTATTATGAGGAAACCAGGAACCTTCCTTCAGCTGTGAGAAGTAATTTCTCCCTCACAGAACCTGCCATTAAGCAATAAACTCAGAGACTGACAGGGCTATTCCTCATGTTGGAATCTTGTTTACCCCTGTTTACTGGAAGTAATTCTGGAATGTGAATTCGGCACTGTTATTACTTTTCTAGGGCTGCTATAACAAATTTCCATAAACTGTGTATCTTGAAACAACAGAAATTCACTCCATCACAGTTTTGGAGCCTAGAATTCTGAAATGAAGATGTTGGCAGAGCCATGCTCCCTCTGAAAGCACTAGGAAAGAATCCTTCCTTGCTTTTTCCTAGCTCCTGGTATGTCCCGGTAATCTGTGGTGTTTCTGGTTTATAGCACATTATTCCAATCTCTACTTCTATTTTTACATTACGCATCTCTGTGTGTCCCCTCCTCTTTTTATAAGGACATACCAGTGATTGGATTTAGGACCTACTCTAATCTAGTAAGAAGTCATCTTAATTAACTATATTTGCAGAAACTCTATTTCCAAATAAGGTCACATTCTGAGGTGCTAAGCAGGCATAAATTGGGGGGAGGGGATACTATTTATTCCACTACTGTACTGAGTATAAACCAGCAGTAAAAGTTTTATGATGGGTGAAAGCACAGGTGATGACATTAGGCTCTCATGATCCAGTCCAATTGGTCAGGTATTAGAACATACTCAAACTAGAGTCCTTCTGAGAAAATTAAATGGGGCCACCACTTCAAACCACTCAGGATTTTGGCTCAAAATATGCCTGTGGCACTTGTTTATTATAATCCATTTGAAGGACACTTGCTGTTGCACTGGATGAAGCAGCCAAAGTAAACAGGCAGGACCAGCTACATAATTTATGTGATTCATTGAAAAATGGAAACGCAGGGTCTCTTGCTCAAAAATTATTAAGGGTTGATTTAGTTAAATCATTGTGCCCTGAGATTAGTATGAGAAGTAACTCATAAAATCTACTGGCAAGTTTTCTAGGATCGTGAGGTAGTAATGAGGGAATGACTGAGAATGCAATAACATAATTTTGTATCTTTCCCACCTATAAAATGTGTCTTTTGTTTTGTCTCCAATGAGGGTCCTAAATCCAGATTTAAGTTTATGTGTATGACAGGAAGGTTATATTAGTACCCAGGACATGATATTCATAACATTGAGCTTGACAGTGCATATTCTACAAGGTAATTTATGGTGGGTCTTAACTTTCTCCCTTTTAGTCAAATTAGGGAGAATATAGCTCCTTAACCGAGTAGAGGAGACACCCCCGAGGTACTTTGTCTGTCAGACCCTAAAACGTTTGTTTGGGTGTGCTAGCAAGGCTCTTGTTATTGTCTGTATAGATAGACATTATGTGTGATGAGTTGCAAAGCCTAATATTGGGATGAAGTGTTTGGAAAGAGGATGAAATCATAGTAGATGGGAAGGAAGTTTATAAGGAGATTACATTACCATGGAGGGAAGCCATCACAATATTTCTACACAAGTAGCTCAGAGCAAGGATGTAATATTTAACTATCTTTTGCCACTCTTGTCCAAACAAATGGCCAATGTTGGTAGAAATCGCATGGCCTCTTTTCTGCAGAAGAGGGAAATTGGACTCCTACTGACTTGAATGTTCTACCTGTATAATTTGGATAAAATAAGTGACAAAGTGCCTCCTGATGACTCAGCTTATGGGAAACAGACTACAATTATTATTCAAATTCTCGGCTTTGTTTACCTTCTAGGATATTTTTTTCCAGAAAAATACTACCGATGAATTGTATAGAGCAGAGGATGCTGTGCAACAGTTTCTGTACCCCATGTGGCAATAAATGAAGGTGATACATTGCTAAGACAGCTCCCTAGGTATGATGGAAAGCAGGTAGCTACCTGCATGGTATGTCACAGCTCGCTCTCATATATTCCTTCAAACATATCAATGTGAATGTGGATTGAATTAATTTAAAGAATGCAAAATTGGAACCCAGAAAGCCTCAAGGAATGTGGATTTGGGTTTGACTTGTTGGTCTGAAATTAAAAATAACTCTCCTCTGGAGGTGCACAGTGGGCATTTATGGGAAGCCTTAATGGCACAACCATATTATATTTGGTAGAATATACCTAATTGGAAGTCTCATGAAGTACAATATTTTGGGGTGCAGCTAGAACTATACACATTTAATTAATATATAATGCTAACAACATATGTGGCAGATTCATCAACACTGGTCTCCCTGTGTCAGGCATTTTGTAAGAATTGTAGGAGTCGGTGATAGGAGTATTGATTGAATCATCTTGAAATATTATTCCAGGACACCCATCACTATGATACAAAAGACAACACTTCAAATAGGGACAATAGACAGAGCTTGTTTTTAGACGACTAGCTGCTGCTGGAAATCAACCTGGGTAGAAGACAAAGCTCTAATTGAATGGACCAAATGAATAATGACTCTTCCATACTCATTAACAATGCTAGAAATAAGCTTGAACCTTTACCTCAGAAAGACTATTGGATATTTTAATCAGTACAGAATATTATGTCTTTAAATTTCAGTGGCAGGAATTCATAGAGAGCCAAGCTAAAGAAGTAAAATTACAGAAAAACTATACATAGTATAAGTTGTGGCTAGAAATCACTAAACAGTGTGACCTGCAGCATTATTCTCTAACAGAGAATATGGATATCATACAAATAAAAAAAAAGTTTGTCTTCCATGTTATGGAATTGGTTGAAATTGGATGGATAAAGTATTATTCTCTGATATCCATGGACTGTGGATGGGGAGTAGATGGGCTCTATTACAGAAAGATTAGTGACAATCAGTGTCTGTAAAGACCTGGAATATATCTAGGATATGGTTATGTCCAAGAATCATATGAAATACAGAGTTTACTGAACAAGGACTTTTTTTGTTTTTTGAGTATGAACTTGTAATTACCACTCCAGTAACTGGAAATATATGATGTATAAGAAAAACATTTTTGCCTGGAAAGAATATCATTTTCACTTATGTAAGGTGTGTCAAACATTACCATAATATTTTTGTTGCAGCTAAGTAAGAGTTCATAATTTCACTTATAGAAGTAAATGCAGAATACATTTATGTAGAAGATGATCTCTGAATGAGAAAATGTTGTGGAAGCTGATATGAAGACCCCCCCAATTAAAGTGTAATCAATAGAAACTATTTTTTCAGAAAAAAATTGAGAAAAATTAAATGTTCAATTAAATAATCCCACACTCATATAGAGAATGATGCAAATAATTAAAGTTGATGGAGAAAAAAAGTAACTGAGTTGCTAAATGAACATCACAAGACCTATAAAGGAAGATGTTAACAGATAATATATTTTACAGAAAGAATTCCTACTCTCTATTGGATGGTTCAAATCAAAGAGTGTTCAAGATATACAAACAGCTCATGAAGCTCAATATCAAAAAATCAAACAATCCAATCAAAAAATGGGCAGAAGATCTAAGTAGACATTTCTCCAAAGAAGACATGCAGATGGCCAAAAAGCACATAAAAAGATGCTTGACATCACTAATTATTAGAGAAATGCAAATCAAAACTACAGTGAGGTATCACCTGACACGGGTCAGAATGGCCATCATCAAAAAGTCTACAAACAGTATATGCTGGGGAGGGTGTGGAGAAAAGGGAACCCTCCTGCACTGTTGGTGGGAATGTAAACTGGTACAGCCACTATGGAGAACGGTATGGAGGTTCCTTAAAAAACTAAAAATAGAGCTACCATATGATCCAGCAATCCCACTCCGGGGCATATGTCAGGAGAAAACCATAATTCGAAACGATACATGCATCCCAATGTTCATTGCAGCACTATTTACAATAGCCAGGACATGGAAGCAACCTAAAAATCCATCAACGGATGAATGGATAAAGAAGATGTGGTACATATATCCAATGGAATATTACTCAGCTATATAAGATAATGAAATAACGCCATTTGCAGGAACATGGATGGAACTAGAGATTGTCATACTGAGTGAAGTAAGTCAGAAGGAGAAAGACAAATATCACACAGTATCGCCTGTATGTGGAATTTTAAAAAATGGTACAAATGAACTTATTTACAAAACAGAAGTAGAGTCACAGATGTAGAAAACAGACTTATGATCACCAAGGGGGAAGCGGGGGAGGGATAAACTGGGAGATTGGGATTGATATATACACACTACTATATATAAAATAGATAGCTGATAAGAACCTACTGTATAGCACAGGGAACTCTACTCAGTACTCTGTGGTGACCTAAATGGGAAGGAAATCTAAAAAAGATTGGTTATATGTATATGTATAACTGATTCACTTTGCTGTACAGCAGAAACTAACACAACGTTGTAAATCAACTATACTCCAATGAAAATTAATTTTAAAAAAAGTCAGTGTTAGTCTGCTTAAGTGAAATATTGCAGAAAATTTTGTAAGATTAGTAGTGAAAATATACCACAAATATTTGCCACCGAGATGTTTACCAAGGTCAGAGGAAGGATGAGGAAGTAAAAGTTCTAACAGCTAGTCTGTGATTCCTGTTTTTGAGGAGAGGCCTTCTCAGCACACAAAGAAAGCATGTGACCCAGTATGAATGTGTAAACGTACTAACAGAGATCCTGAAATCAATCTGATTTTTTTTTTTTGTTTTGCTAGCAGGAGAGTGATTTCCTATGAAATAATTTTAGCAGAATGTGCCTGGTTGTTTAGGATTGCTTTGGTTAACAACGCAGAGATCCATGTGTTTATGGGACATGGCTCCCTGGAAAATGTCACACATGCTATGTAACTCTCTAGGTAAAAAATGAGAATATTTTATGTCTGAGAAGGTCGCTCCATGTAAGTGAAGTGTTCACACACTTCTCTAGAACTCCCATCTATCTGCCTGGGCAGAGGAGTATCTGATGAAAGCATGGTAGAAAAGATTTTCCTGTGTCATCTCTTCCTATGAGATGCAAAGGAAAAAGCTAAGAACTGATACAAATTCAAGTCTGCAATTATAAAATGAGGAAATTAACATTATGCTGGAAAATAGAAGACAAAGTCCTTCTGCTAAGGATAAGAGGATCAAGTGTGGACTGGGTTATTTGAAAAGTTGGTGAATGTTTAGAATATCTGTTGTTCAGAAAAAGAGAAAAAATTGATCAAAAAGTCAAATAATTTAAAGTGATAATATGGAAAAGTGATCCAGACAGAATTTGTGTCATTCACAAAGGCAAAGAACCAAGAGAGAAAACTGTGTGTCTTGGGAGGAAAAGTCACCATTTGAATTTCATTATTAAAACAGTGTTATTTCTAAGAAATTTTAAGCTGTTTCTAGGTATTTATTTCTAAGAAGCTAAGGAGTATATGCAAATGCAGCATGAAATAAATAGATGACAAAATAGAGAATATTAGCAGAAATATGTTTTTTAATGTTATAGTAAACACTATCAAAGCAAATAACTTGGCTTAATTTAGTTTCAAAATGACAACATACATCAATTTCAACCTCTGACCAAATCCATAATTATGTGAAAATGAAGGTTTCTTTAACTTTTTAAAAATACTTAGCCGATGTAGAATATTTAGCTCCAGATTAATTGGGAGAACTTCATAGTGTCTTTTAATTAAGCTGTCTTTAAATATGCCTGAACCTTCAGGCAAACATCTGTGGGTATTTGTCTCCACATGTTCCAGCATGATAAGGTGTTTTGAATTCAGCAACAATTTTAATAGCTTACGTTGAAATGGGAATTATCCTAAGGGTATCTGGTGGAAATGCACTCAAGAACAGAAGAACCATATCTATTTCTTTCATGAATATTTGCTGTGTTTTGGTGTAGTAAGTTATTGTTCATGGCCAAACACTTTATGAGGATAAGTGACTGGTGTAATGGATGACCTAAAGATGCTCAAGAGCACGTGAAAGCAGAAATGCTTTTGTCCTGAAGAAGAGTGTAGTCTTCCATCTATAATTTGAATGTAAAATTTGAATATAAAAATTGTGGCTGAAAATATTCTACAATCACAAGAAACTGCATTCAAACTAGTGCCATGGTATCCATTCAAAACATCTGAAGTCATTTGTCTTTCTGAATAGCGCCCAATGTAAAGCTTTTTCACACAGAACAAAACAGAAGTGAGCATCAGTAACACTTCCAACATGCATACACTTTGTTCTAAAGGAACAGCTGTTTCTTGATGAGAAGAGTATGAAAAATGCCCAGCATTTGTTCTTTTAAAAAGTTATCACCCAAATAAGAATTGTGGGGAACCAGATGTTAAAATTGAGAGTGGTTTGTTTATTTCAGTTGAGAGTGTTATAAAAATGTTAATAAGGTGTTTTTATGTCTATTACACGGTGATGTTGGACTCTTTAATGTGCTTTTTGTTATATTTGACTGTGGTTTCTATGGATTGGTATTACTGGTGTTAGATCACTGAAGAGTAGATAAAGAGAGGAAGAATGCTTTCTTGTAACCAGGATACTGAACTGGAATGGAGAGAGGTGGCAGAGTTTTGCAGAAAACGTACAATGAAAACTTTGAAACACTAATATCTTTTCTGTGTTGAGAAATAACCTCATAATAATTACCGATAATTATCATCTCAACCAAAGGAACTATGCCACCCAAAATGTTACTACCCTAGACATCTGCAGGAGACCATGATTTATTACCTGAGTACATTACTACTCGTGTGCAGCCCATCTCCATCCATTTTAGCAGGTTTCAATCAGCCACTTAATATTTAATATGTAAATTCTTTTAATTGCATAAGTAATGCATGCTCCTTATAGAAAATTAAAACATTTCAGAAACACTTAAAGCCTCATTTGGATATTATCCAAACCTAGTCCATTCTTCAGAGATAACCTTTGTTTCTATTTTGGTGTGTGTTTTCCTGAAATATATTCAGTGCATTTATAAATGCATGTACATTTATCTATTGAAAATAGACACAGTTAACTTTTATGAGTACACTTTATTTAACTCAAGTGCTTCAAAATGGGTCAGTTTGAAATGCCCTTTTTTTTTTTTCTATTTGATGATATACCTGAGAAGTTTTATCATGAATAATATTAAAATTAAAAATAATAAAACGAATAATATTAGACAATTTATTTGGGTGCTGTCTGTGCACTGGGTATTAAGTGTGACATATTATCTCATTTAATCATCATGACAAACTAATGAAATATGTAATGCTGTTATCTCCATTTTATAGAAGAGGAAAAAAAACCCCAAAAACTAAGGTCCCTGTATTGATTGCAAGGTCAATACAGGGAACAAATGATTCAAATCCAGATAGTTCTGCTTTCAGAGGTCGTGTCATTAACCATTATGCTATAATGGCAGCATTATAGTCAGCATAATGAATAAACTGTTTTTGTTTAGCCATTCTTATACTGATGAATATTTAGAGTTTTTCTAATTACAACACAATACTGCAGCTGCTATTCTTGCACAATTATCAAGAATGTATTTCCAAAAGTGGAAGGGCACAGCTTTATATTAATTACTTATGACTGTACAATATGTCAGAATTGTTCTCTAAAGCAACTCCCAGTTGTGCACTTATACCAGCATAGTTTGAACTTGCCCATCTCCCTACATTCTCATATACCTTGTTAATATTTTTATTTTTGTCAATCTGATGGAGGAAAAAAGTGGTACTTTGTTTTAATTCATTTACCTGATTATTTGCATTATTAATATTTGGATTGTTTCATATGTTTATCACCATTTGTATTTCTGGAATAGTTTCCAGAAAAACTTTATATATTTTGCCCGGTTTTCTATTATGTTGAGTCTCTCCAAAAACTAGTTAAATGTCAACTCTTTCAAAGAAACTTCCCTGGTTCCCACAACTTGAAACACTGTCTCTTTATTTGGTTTTTATAGTATTTTATCTGCACTTCTCTTATGGCATCACTTTCTACTTTGTATAATTGCTATTTCTGTATTATCTAAACTCCTCCATAATCTCCTTTGGGGAATAGTTTACTTTGATTAATCTTTATGACTCATATTAAAATTAACAAAAATTAAAATAATAAACATTTTAATTAATTTAGCTTTTAATTTTTTTTCAGATATTATGTATGCCACCTACTGGGAGACTTAATTTTGGGGATGTCTTGTTTTTAAATAATTAAAAGCAAACTGGAAAAAAATAATTTATCCCTCTATGATCATTCAGATTGGAAAAATGGTCTGTTCTAAATAATGAGATTTACTCTGTTTATATATTATAAGAGCAATTCATCATATGTCTAGAAACTTCTCTGATTTTTATCATTCAGGAGAAATTTTTAAAAATCTCTGTTTCATTAAATTATAAAGAAAAATCAGCCAATTAAATAAATCTTGAAAAACTCATAGAAAAAGGTGAAAACATTTTCCATTATTAAAAATGATGATTATAAAAAGCTCATACAGTTATTATTTAGTTTATTCATTTAAGGGTCATTCTGCATATATTATGGAATACGTGATTTAAAACAGTAAGTAAGAGATAAAAATACTGGACTTGAAATAGAATTCAGGATGTGAGTGAGGCTGATTTGAAAATTTCAACCAAATAACAAAAGGTTCTCTCATATAGTTGACTCTTCAGTCTCCCTCAGGATTTTTGTTTTTTTTTTAATTGATGCTTTAAAAATATCTGTTAGTTGTATGTACTTTTCATTTTTTTTTTCTTCTTTTTAAAAAGTTTTTATTTTATATTGGACTATAGTTGATTAACAATGTTGTGTTAGTTTCAGGTGTAGAGCAAAGTGATTCAGTTATACATGTACATGTAGCTATTCTTTTTCAAATTCTTTTCCCATTTAGGTTGTTACAGAATATTGAGCAGAGTTCCCTGTGCAATACAGTAGGTCCTTGTTGGTTATCTGTTTTAAATATAGCACTGTGTACATGTCAATCCCAAGCTCCCAATGGCGGTCCAGTAGTTAGGACTCTACGCTTCCACTGTCAGGGGCCCAGGTTTGATTCCTGGTTGGGGAACTAAGATCCCACAAGCTGTGCAGCAAGAAAGAAAGAAAGAAAGAGAGAGAGAGAGAGAGGGAGGGAGGAAGGAAGGATGGAAAGGAAGGAAGGAAGGAAAGGAAGGAAGGATGGAAGGAAAGGGAGGAAGGAAAGGAAGGAAGGAAGGAAGGAAGGAAATCCTCTTAACTAGTAAGTACAGTTTACTTTGGACTTTTGAAATCTATGGGTGACAGTAAGTCATTAATATTACTATAGAAGCCCCAGAACTAATGCTTTATATCCCTAGAATTAGTGTCTTATTTATCAGAATCCACAAATATACTGAAGGAAATTCATGGTTATGGAAATCAAGTTGATAGTTGAATACTTTATCTTCTGTGGTGAGTTGCTCTCTGGCAAATGCAGAGAAGCAGCTTAAAGTTGTGATCATGGTCCCCAGTTCAGTCTCTCCAAGTGTTTGCTTTTTGCTCCTAGGAAGGATTCTGCCTATGTATGTTTTGAAGCACCAGTGTTTTAATGATCTGTAAAGTATTATTACCCAGGAGTAGCTGTTGACAAATCAAAAATAGGATGTTAATGATCTCAAAGGACAATTCTCCCATATGGTGTTTCTTGGGGACCCTAGTTTCTTGAGATAGAATGAAAGGGGAAATTAATTTTCACATGTAAATAAGTTTGGGAAAACTATATACTTTAGCTTCCTCTTGGAGATCCAGAAAGAACAGTAGCATATTAACAGTTATAAGACAAAGAAATGTTTTTAACTATGTTTAAGCTAGTATAAAAAAGCATATTCAACAGGGGAAATCTTACCCCCATCAGGATTGCACTTTCAGAATATATAAGGCTTGTCTATGTGGTTTCTTGTGGTAAATACCATGCAGATAGTTTTCATGAAATGGGTATACATTTATGTGGATATTTCTTAGAGGTATTGCTTGATAATATTTGTGCTTGCTTGGCATATTTGTTCCTCATAGAATCAGCGCTGTTCACTTTAGAAAATATTTCAGTAGCTTGCCTGTTTTCTCAGGTGGTTTCTCTGATTGCAATCAGCCATAGTAGTGCATCTCTTCCCTTTGGTCAAGGTTCACATTTAGCATAGAGGATAAGAATGGGGTCTTTGGAATTTCATAAATATGGAATCAAATTTCAACTGTGTTGCTGATTAGCTGTATAAAATTAGAGCAAGCTTTAGAGTCTCTTTCATTTGTAGTTTCCTTATTTGAAAAGTAGAGCTATTAATATTGACTCTAGAAGGGTAGGTTAAATTGCTATATAGGAAAAATTCAATAGATCATGACTATTATTGTTATTAATATTTCCTAGGTGTGAAGGCTGCCTTCAGAGGGGACATACCTACTAGAAAAAAAAGTTGTTACAAAGTCTAGTCAGCAGAAATGGGTTGGTTTCATACACACACACACACACGTTTTGGTTTTTTTTTACTTAAAATGTAAAAAAATAAGTTAATTAGCCAGCCATTTTGTGTGACAATTTTCTGATACATTTTTTAAAAAAGAAATATCTTGGCAGACACTGTTGATAGGCTATGTGATAGGCTATGCAAAAGCTATTCATAAACTTTTTCTCTTGCCTATATTTTTTCATCTGGTAAGCTAAAATATCAATGCTTCCTGGTGTGGCTGTTAATCCAGATGACGTATAAGTGGATCTCAGAGGTGAGGTTTTCAGGAAAGTCTTCAAAACAGTACACACTCGATTTGTATGTCATTGACCCTTTGTCCTTTGCTGCTTCAACCTCTTTTAACTGCCTAGAATGTTGCCATCATGCCTCAAGATGCTATAGACATTATGCAACTTTATGTGACACCTGACTTTAAGGACATGCTAATAATGTCACTGCATGGCTGTAATTCAAATCTTCAGTGTCACTGTGCTGCTACTTTTCTCCCAGTTGTGGACTGCCTTCACCTGCTTTTTTTGTAAGAGAAGATAAACCTCTTACATGTTGCCTACTTTTATTTGTGGTCTGTGTTACTTAGAGCCAAATCTTGTCCCAACTGAAACCAATATTAATACTTTTGTCACAGATTTAGTCTGAAGATTATATTAGCTTAAGCACAGAATTCCATTTATTCAGTAACAAATATTTTTAAGTGACTGGTAGGTAGGAGTAATGTGATATTGAAGCTACTAGAATAATGTGTTAAACTGAAGATATGACCTGGAACTCTTGGAACTTATATGAAAATAAATGGAGACAGCAGAAAACAAGTAAATAAATAGATAATTTCAGATTTTGACTGGTTTTATAAAAATGATAAGTATGGCGGAAAGGATTGTAAGGGTAGGAGTAGAGGAAGCACAGGTAACTATGAAAAGGTGGTCAAGGAGATGTACTCTAACGGAGGGCATTTGCAGACAGGGACATTTGAAAATGTCAAAAGTTACATAGTATTGTTTTTTTTTTTTTTTTTTTTTTTTTTTAATTTATTTTTGGCTGTGTTGGGTCTTCGTTTCTGTGCGAGGGCTTTCTCTAGTTGCGGCAAGTGGGGGCCACTCTTCATCGCGGTGCGCGGGCCTCTCACTGTCGCGGCCTCTCTTGTTGCGGAGCACAGGCTCCAGACGCGCAGGCTCAGTGATTGTGGCTCACGGGCGGAGTTGCTCCGCGACATGTGGGATCTTCCCAGACCAGGGCTCGAACCCGTGTCCCCTGCACTGGCAGGCAGACTCTCAACCACTGCGCCACCAGGGAAGCCCCATAGTATTGTTTTTGTTGTATTGTATTGGTCCAAGAAGTTATAGGTCCTCCCAGATTCAAGGTCAGAGATGTTAAACCCCATCTCTCAGTGGGTGAGAGTTGAAGAATTTTGAGGCTGTATTTTATAGCCATAATACTAAATCAAATGGGGGGAAAACAATATACATACATATTTTTACTGCATCCATTTCCCCGCAA
This sequence comes from Balaenoptera physalus, assembly GCF_965194825.1. Lineage (NCBI taxonomy): Eukaryota > Metazoa > Chordata > Mammalia > Artiodactyla > Balaenopteridae > Balaenoptera > Balaenoptera physalus. The sequence continues at coordinate 139,672,407 of NC_138884.1, read as the reverse complement.
AGTATTGACTTTTCACTACCTTCACTACTCTGATACTCACAGTCTTCCGCATTTTTTTCCAATTAAACCTTGTCTTTCAGGGGCAATTCTAATTAGCTATTTTACATTAATTTGTAAACTAAAGATAATTTTGAAGTATTGCCATTTTTGGAGGAGATAGATTTAATTCACAAAATTATAAATTAGGATAATTTATTAAACTCCATATATCCTAGGTGAGCCAGAGTGGAAAGGTAAATAGAGTCTGGGCAAGGTATAATGAATATGCATATATTACTTTAGTGTAGAAACTGTGGTGAATTGGAGAACATGTATCCCATCTAAAAGGAATACCCATTATTAATATTTTTTCTTCCCATATGAGAATGAGGGCACATATTGCCAGTTTTTATTTTTCCCAGATAAGCCAGAAATTGGAATTTTCTCTCTGAATTCTTTTAATTATAAAATGTTATGTTAAAATTAAAAAAAATCCTGATCTGTAAGCCTTTATTCAGCTGGGGACTTCCAGCTCATGAACTTTCCTCAAATTAAAATAAGATACTAGTCATAGATTTTGAGGCAGCAGTGGAAATAGTTAATATTTTGTATGTGGTAATCATTACCACAATTCCTGAAAATATGAAGTAGTTGCTTTGTATAATTATTTGTTATATTACCATCGGATTTTTCTCTTCCAATTCTTTTAGTAAGATAAAAAAGTAAACATTTCTAAGTACATCTTTATTTTTAAATAAGAATTCTGCAACATTGAATCATTTACCTAATTATAGAACTTCATTTAATATAGTGCATTGTATCACTAATCAAATAATTATTTTATATTTGCAGTATTTCACAGTTTTGTTCTATTAATAATTCATTTTCTTCTATGTGTGAGAAATTTTTTTCATATTTTAATTGAAAATATTAGAGCTTCTAAGAAAGAATGGAAAGTAGGATAGACTAATCCTAATTTCAGTGGTGCACCATGTCTGCCATTATGTGAACTGTTTTAAAAATCCCCCTAATTTCATGCCATATAAAAAGAAATTGAGTGTCAGGGTATTCGACAGAACCACTGTCATAAACCACAGTCATGTCACTAGAACACAGTCATGAATGATGTAAAGAAAAAGCATAAGGTTATGATTCCTGTAAAATTAGAGTAGGATAGAGTCACAGCATTTGTTACCTCTAATTTCCAGAAACAGTCATGGAGTTTATAAAGAGAGAATACTGTCAGGAAAGAGGCATTTCTTACAGTCTGAAAGGTTTTTTTGTTGTTGTTGTTTTGTATTGTTTTTATCAGCCACAAACATTTACATACTTCAGCTCTCATTTTTATGTTGACAATTCCATAATAACTATATTTACCTTTATTTTTTTCTGTTTGTATTTCTTTACCTTTGTATTTATTCGTACCTTTGTATTTATTCGTACAAAGTAGTCGCATGGAATTTGTTTGAAAATGAAAATTTCCTTTCAAAATTTCAAAAGCAGAGCTTATCAGATTTGTATTGAAAAATGTCTACTACTCTGTCTTCCCTGTTTTCGCTAGTGTAACCACCATCATTGCCCTCTATCAGATACATTGAGTCAGTTGGTAGATCACTTGTGTCTTTTTTATACATTGTTTTCCATGAAGTTTTCCAGTACCATTGTATCTCACCTCAGATATCAAAATAACAATTATTTTGATCTCTTTACCCCCAAACATTCCTGTTCCACTTAATCTAACACAATTCTCTCAGTGTTATGACAGATTACAATTCTGTTCACAGACCTTCAAAGACTTTCCACTGAATTTTAACAGAATAGGTGATTACTTCAGTCATGTGTTAACGTGTAACAAAATACCCCAATCATCTATCCTTTTTCAAAAATCAATATATTTATTAAAATATTCAACTTCTAATTATGAAATATTTCAAACATGCCAAACATGGAAAAAGCTTTGGATACAGCTACAAAAAAACCATAAACAAGCTACTGGCTTAAATTTTTTTTTAAATTTTAAAATTTTATTTATTTTTTTATACAGCAGGTTCTTATTAGTTGATGTGTACTATTCCCGTGTATATTTCTGTACTTTTACCTATAAATGTATGTATAGAATATTTATATACAGCATATAGTGTTGTTTATATCTTCAAAATTAAAATAAATATTACCATTTTCTATGTATAACTTGAAGCGTACTTTCTGATCTAACTATTATATTTTTGAGAGCCATTCCTAATGATACTTGGATACCCATTTTTGTTAAATTTGTATATGAGATTTCATTAAATAAATGATAGAAAGCTTTTACATATTAAAATATGACATTTAAAATTTATTTTAAATGTTTGCAAACAGTCCTGGAATTAATATTCGTGGACTCCTTGTTCATATATGTTAGAATTTCTGTATGATAGACATAGAGGAGGAGATTTCTTAACTTTGAGTACGTGCATCTTCAATCATTCTATGTATTGCCAAGTAGTTTTCAAAATAGTTGTGTGAATTTATCTTCCCACCATACAGACATTAGAGTTCCTGTTTTCTCCCATAGCCTCATCAACCAGGGGAGACTTTCTCAAGCAGTAAATGGTAATGTAAAATGATAAATGTGATCACTTGAAATACTCCATTTGCTTAAAAAATATATATTTTACATTTTCTTTAAAAGTGGCACAATGTGTTTTTCACACTTGAAATTAGTGTGATGTTGGGATACAATTTATAATTTTCCATATGTTAATCAACTGTACCACTGCTATTTTTTTGAATAGTTGCTCATTTTCCTGGTTGATATGAAATTAGTATGTACTATATCAAAAGATTTACATCTATTTGTGATTTCCCTGTCATGCTCCAGTAGTCAAATTCTTCATGTCTGAGTCAATGCTACACTGCCAAAATTACTATAGATTTATAATCAGTGTTTATTCAATATCTAATTAGTTCCAGTATATGTTTGCTAGGGCTGTCAACAAATTACCACAAACTTTTTTGGATTAAAGCAACAGAGAGATATTCTCTCACAGTCCTGAGATCTGAAGTCCAAAACCAAGGTGTAGGTAGGTCATGATCCTTCCAAAGTTTCTCAAGGTGAATCTTTCTTTGCTTCTACTAGCTTCATGTGGTTCCAGGTACTCTTCAGTTTGTGACCGCATAACTCCAGTCTCTACCTCTGTCCTCACATGGCTTTCTCCTCTTCTCTGTGTACAAAGTAATGTTTTAATATATGTATACATTACAAAATGATGACAGTCAAGCTAATTAACATACCTATCACCTCATGTATTTACCTTTTTTTTGTGTATGGTAAGAACACTTGAGATCTACTATTTTAGTAAATTACAAGTATGTAATAATTATTATTAACTATAGTCACCATACTTTTCCAATATTTTAACGATCTATGCTTTATCCTTACAGTGAGTTGTTACTATTATTGTTAGTAATCATAGTATTAGAGTTTTCTAATAGTCAGTGATCATTTAGCTTTGCCCTGACATATAACAGTTCTTGTATTTACTGTTACTACTTGCTTCCCACACTTTCCTTTTTAGCTCCATTTCCTTCTTCCTGTACTATTTTTTTTATAATAGTTCTTCAGCAAGTCTAAGAGTTGTAATTTCTTAAAACTTTTGTTGACCTAAATGTCTTTTTTTTAAATTTTCACTTTCACTGCTGTGTATAGTATTTTAGCTTCAATTATATTCTTTTGCACTTGGAAATTTATTCCATTGTGTTGCTGTATTGTTCTTGTTGGGGTGAACTATCTTTTTCTTTAAGATTCACCAAATAAATGCTGTTTCTAGTTTGGATTATTTTTATTCACTGTTAAAAACTTATCAAATTCCTGAATCTGAGGATGCTTTTATTTAATGATTTATTGAAAACATCCTGTTATTGCCTTTGGATGTTGCCTCTTTACCGTCTTAATTGCATCCGAAAGTTCTAAAAGTGTTTGTTGGACCATCTCAATCTATCTTTTATAATTTTATTTCTTTATTTCTCTGTCATCTATCTTTACTATTATAATCCTTTATTCATCTGTATCAGTTTTTTTAATTCAGTGACTTTATTTTTATTTTTAGCTGTCTTTTTGCCAAAACTTGCTTATTATTCCTTTTTAAAATATATTTACCTATTATATATATGGTTATTATGTAGTACAGTTATTTCATAATTTCTTTCAGGTTATTCATCTATTATCACAAATCTTCATAATGCTACTGTTTTGTGTCAGCTGACTCTTGCTGATGGTGGATTATTTTTCACCATGTATTTTACAATTTTTTGTTTGTGAATTTATTTTTGATAGAGTTTTAAATTTAAGGTTTTTCTTTTTCTTCCCCCATTAGGAATTCCTCATATTTTGTGACATTGGATCATTTCTCTAGAAGAGCTTGATATTTCTTATGCTAGGAAACTCATGGGGAATACTGGCTTTGGCCTAATTTTGATTTTGTTTTCTCATGTTTAATGTTCCTGGTCTACATGAGTGTTACAAATTCTTATTTCAATTCTGAATATGGCACAGGGTGCTGGTGACAAATTCTCAGCTATATTTTCTTCTCTTAAGATTTGAAAAACAGTAGAAAATGTCTCGTGCCCTTCGATGTTGAGCAAAAATCTTCATCTAGACACTGACTTCTGTGTTCTCAGTATATGGAATCACCAGGAGGTTAAAGATATCTAATCTCTGATTTTCCATTGAAGTGTGATTTTTAGAAAGTTGAAATCATAGCTCCCAAACAAATATAAAATGCATACACTTTAAAGAGGTTATCTAACTTACTAATTAATGAAGGAATCAGTAAGATGTTTTTAAATGGCCCAAAGTACTTTCGAGAAGTTGAGGTATTTAGAAGCAGTTTAACTAAAGAATGTTAAGATACAATTGCTGGACTAGACATAAAACTGATTTACATATAAAAAAGTAATAAATCTGTGAGGTTATCTGTTCCATAGGAAGAAATATTTGTATTTGTATAGGAAAAAAATTTAAACTTAACAAGTCCCTTTACTAAGTCCGTGATCTTTAATAATTACTGAAGAGTGAAATGAACTAACTACATTCCCCTAGAAAATCCTTCAGTAGCTTTTACACCCGAATGACACTGAAGTATATGCTGCCCAAGATTTTTTTTTATTTAAATGAAGTTTTCTTTATTTCTTTTTTTTAACCTTATTCACAAGTAAATTATTTTCCTGACACCCCACCCCATTACACTACTAAGGGTATTTACATCTTAAAATCCAGTTCCCTCTGTTTCCTTTCCTCCATCCCATTCCTACTCAGAGGATTAAAATCTTACTTCTCTATGGGTATTCCTATTTCTATATTATTTTATTTAACTCAACTATGCATTTTAAACAATGATTGATTATTATATTTTATTCAGCATTTCCAGGCATTTACACTGCAAAGGACTTCAAGTTATCTTTCTTACTTCTCTACTTAAACTAAAGTGCCCTTATTATGGCCCTTCTCAAACAATTGCAATTCCATGAAAACTTTATTCAACACTCAATAAATTATCTTTTCCTGTCTCTGAATTTAAATAATGGTTAGTTTCTGTCTCTCTTATTGTTATTTATCTAATTTTATAATTTTGGATAGTTATATATGGTATATATATAATGTACATATTATATAAAGTATATAATATATAATATCTACATATAATGTGAAATATAATGTATATATAATGTGCAATTTAAAATATAAACATATTTAATGTGAGGTATATTATCTCACTCTATTTATACACACACACACACACACACACACACACAGATTCACACCTTATGAGGGAGAACTTAAGACAAGTCTTGAGTATAGTCAAAGTATCCCTAAAAAACACCAAAACTGTCTTCCAAATAAAGTATCTTTTTACATAATTGTATCACTTTCACTAATTATCAGTTAGTCATGATTTTATTTTGTTTTACTTGGTTTTTTTCTTTGTCATCCTCTCTCCTCATGCATGCCATTCAACTAGTTTTGTTTTTGTTTTTGTTTTTCTAAGGAAGCACAATATCATGAAATGTAATGGTAGGTTGAATCACCCACCACTTTTAAATATTGCTTTTTTAAAATTTTATTTATTTATTTTATTTTTGGCTGTGTTGGGTCTTTGTTGCTGCACACAGGCTTTCTCTAGTAGCCGCAAGTGGGGGCTACTGTTTGTTGCGGTGTGTGGGCTTCTCATTGCAGTGGCATCTCTTGTTGCGGAGCATAGGCTCTAGGCACGTGGGCCTCAGTAGTTGTGGCACGTGGGCTCAGTAGTTGTGGCTTGCGGGCTCTAGAGCGCAGGCTCAGTAGTTGTGGTGCACAGGTTTAGTTGCTCCGCGACATGTGGGATCTTCCTGGACCAGGGCTCAAACCCATGTCCCCTGCATTGGCAGGTGGATTCTTAACCACTGAGCCACCAGGGAAACCCTAAATATTGCTTTTGGGGGGTTATTTCTTTTCCTTTTTTCTTTCTTCCCTCTTCCTCTCTCTAAATCCCACTGTCCCTTCCTTCCTACTTCCTTCCTGGAGGAATAATTTTCCTTTACCCTTCTAGGTTCTTCTAGCTGGTCTAAGAATTAAATTGACGTGAGGCAGATTAACAGGAAAAAAAAATGTTTAATAACAGGTGTACATGAGAGAGACCCAGGAAAACTTAGTAACTCACCAAAAACCCAAAATCCTCACCATAAATACCATCCTCAACTAAAGATAAAAAGGATGTTGAGGGCGGGGAGAGTAAGTTATGGGAGGTGACCAGGAAAGGCACAGTAAACAAGGGTAAGAATGTGATGCAGATTTAAGTCATGGCTTTATCCACTCTTGAGAGTTTCTAAAGATTTGGTCATCCTCCTCTTCTAGGTACAGCAAAGGGCGACACTCTTACAAAGTAAATACTGTTTACAAAAGGATAACTTCTACTTCTTTTTCAGAGTTTCTCCCATGTCTGCTGTTTCTTGGAAAGTAACCAGCTTAAAATAATTAATATGCCAAAGAGACCTATTTTAGGGTGGCAAATTTTGCTCCCCTACACTTCTTTCTTTCCTTCCTTCCTTCCTTCTGATGCCAAGAACTCAGCCTCTGTGCACCAGTGCTGAATCGAACCTCAGAAACAGAGTTTTGGGTAAAGTAGAAAAGAATAGCTTTATTGCTCTGCCAGGCAAAGAGGGACACAATGGGCTCATGCCCTCAAAACTGTGTGTCCCAACCCAGGGGGTTTGGTGAGGAGTTTCATAGCAATGGTTCAAGGGCTGGGTTTGCTAATAAGGATACGGGTGTGTTCAGGGCCTGCATTCCTTTAATCTGGCCTCAGGTGGTGTCCTAATGAGCTTCTGTGGTTCTTGCGGTTATCAAACTGTGACCTTCTCTCTGGAATGAAAAGTGCTTCATCAAGTAGTTAACATCTTCCATTTGTTGGGGGTTTTAGTTCTGCAGAAGAGCTCAAAGATATTGTTATGTGCATCCCTTGAGGCAGAACCAGGACCCTGCCCCAAGACTGCACTACTGTTTCCTGACTGCTCCCCCCTTGTCTCTACATCCCCTCCCTTCCCTGATTAGCAACTGTTTGAACCTGCCCTTTGGAACTCAGAAATGGTCATGAAGGCTGAAGCCTGTTCCATACAAATAAGAAATGGGTGACACAGAAAGGTTGCCATGCCCAGGAGCCCCACAGGGTCCTGCTCAGTTTTCCTTCCTTCCTTCCTTCCCTGTTTCTTTTACTGGTAAGACTTTGTAGTTTAATTTGTACAGTTGGTGAATAGAGCATCTTCATTGTATTTGTATTTACCCTTCAATTGGATTATAAATTCCTTGATGGAAATATAACTCTCTTTGCCTCTTCAAGGGCATTATTTAGGCTTTGAATAAATAGAAGATTGATAAATATTTGTCTTTTGAAATTGAAATAATCATCAATGGCTAAAGCATATGTAAAATCTCATATATTCTCAAAATTATTATGCATGCTTTCATCTATCTATGCATCTCCAATACTGCAGAAAAATTGGGATTGTAGTAAATGGAAAGGCATCTACACTTATTAAAAGCAAATTTCTAGGTAAGATATCTCATAAAGCCTACTTTAGAAAATAGATCAAATAAAAATAATTCATGATAGAAAAAGCATGGATTTATCAGCTTGAATATTGTTTTAGGTAGTAAAACATTAAAAAAAAAAAGAGGTGCTAGTAATATAGCCTGATATTTCCTGATCTTTTATATAACGAGTTCTTTTATATAACGAGTGCAATGGACTTTAAATAAGGAATATTTTTCTTTTTCTTTATGGAGATAAGTATAGAAATTCCTAATGAAAACTGTCTTTTAAACCAGTTCCTGAACTCTATGAAAGTGCTTATTGTATTTTATTTTAGCAGTTTAGACATTCACATGTCAATCACTGTGGAAGTAAATTCAATTGACAAGGTATCAGCCATTGTGCTAGTACTTGCTCACATTTTCTCATCCACCTAACAGAATCTTCACAGCATTGGAATGGATGCTAATTCACAGGCATTTGATTAACTGAATAGTAAGTATCTTTTCATCTGTTTTTGTGTTTTTAACATACACAAATCTAGCTGGTTTCTAGAGGTGAGGTTTAATAAAAATTACATTCATAACACTCAGTCATTAGCTTGCAGTTTTAAGTTGTTACCATGGTAGATATTATATGTGTATTTTCTCCAATTCACAAAAAGTGTGTTTTTCTGGTTCAACCTAAATTTTTGCAAAGAATGCATTTCAGAAATACTAACTTCAAAAATATTAACCTTTCTTTCAGAACAAAAAACAAATCAGCAAGTAAAAGAAATTTTAAGATGAATAACACTGTAAATATAAGGAATAAATGTTCATTTTCAGTCATCGATGACAAATATTAGATGTTTAAGAGTAACTAAATCAAACCATCCCTAAATATTACAATTTTGCTTACAAACATCAACAGACATTCTTGCCCATCTGTGGATGGGTGACTTTAAAAGGATGTTGATGTTTTTAAAAATACCTTTTAGAAAAATAACAAAGTGATTTTTATGTCCTAAAGTGAAGACCTTTGGAGGCATTTTTTCGCATGGCCTGTCAAACTGTATACCCAAACCATAAGTGGATGTCTGAGTAATAATTCATCTACCTTTATGTGATTTGTCAGGTTTTATCTTTCAAAACAACAGTTGGCATCAGCAATGTCTTTAGTTGATTTTTTTTTTTTTTAGTTATTTACTAAGATACCTATTAAGAAATAAAATTTGACTGAGTAAATTTGAAGATCTAACTAGCTTTATTCAATGATTTGTGAATCAGGCAGCATCCTTCCTAGTAAATAGAAGGGCACTCCAAGGAGTTATACAAAATGAAAGGTTTTTACAGGCGGAAGGAAGGTGGGGTAAGGGAGTTATTAACAAAAGAAAAAAATTGTTTCAGGTCTGGTCATCTTCTTTTGGGGGTTGGAGGGAGGAACTGCATGGGTCTTATTATGCAGATTACCTTATTAATGCTGATCAGGAAATTTCAGATTGTCTGTTTGAAGGTCACATTCTTATGAGAGGTTGAAACTGATATTAAGTCTTGGTTTGCTGTCCTGGGAGCAAATGATTATATTTTGGGCTTGTGATTTCTTTTTATGTATATATAAAGTGTATGTATAAAGTGATTTGGCAGAATAATTATTAGGGAATTAGAATAATTATTAGGTAAAAAAGTCACATGAATCTAGATAATCAAATAATGATACATAAATAAAAATATAATTATTTCATGAATTTATACAAATTTCCAAATGTACACATTAAATCAAGCTACCCAGAAAAGGGTCTGTGGAAAACAGATATTAGTGTCAAAGTGCAGGTTATAATGAAAATTCAAAGTGGGCTAGTCTATTCTATTTTGGAAAAATATTACTAAAGACATGTGGAATAAATATTTTGCTACTTTTAAAAGGTCTTGCAAAGCCATAGGATTATGATAACTTAAAAATATTTTAAAAATATTACTACCTTAATTTCCCATTCCACCTGGTACTATACTATACAAACAACAGTGTGGAAAAATAAAACTTTCCTGGGTTTCTCTATGCTCCTGCCAGAAGCCCTAGCCTCTTGGAACTCCACACATACTGTTAGAATCATGAGAATTAAGTTTGTAGCCATTTGTCTAGTTAATTGCTCTGATCTGAAGGCTATAAAATCCCCTTATCTTCTTAAGAGGGTCGGATTGTTACAATTATTCTTAAGATTACTAAATCTTCAATTACTAGGTCCCCAAATTAAGCCACAGGATATTAGGAAACCTAGACCTTTATCTCTCTGTGTGTTTACATGTCAAATTGAAACGCCAGAATTTGGAGATAACTATAAAAGCCTCCACAGGTGGGACCATCAAGCTCTTAGAGAGATTTTACTTTAATTACAAAATATTGGCATAAGGAGCAGACCCTTTCTGGAGGGGAGGAAGACAGCTGCATAAGGAAAGACAAAAACATTTTTTTTTCTTTATTTCTTGTCCATGGAGGGCCTGGCTACTCACTAGGACAGTTGACCAGAGTCTCATCCCTTTCTCCCAGGGGTAAAGCCTGGAACAAGGGGCAGCCTAGACACATTACTAAGAGATGTGTCTGACTGAGAATACTTGTGTACATATTCAAGATATAATAAATAAAGATGGATAATAAGACTCAACAAACAAGCTATCAAACTTTGTTGAATAGGTGAGTGAATGAATGAATGAATATGAAATAGGAATTGAGAGGCTGGGAAGGGTTTAGTTTTCACTCAAAGATATCAGAGAATCAAAATCTGAATAGTTAAATTTGTAGAATATTTGTCTGATTAAGCAGTAAAAAAGAGAATTGGTGTTCTTATTTCAGAGGAAGTTAAGCCAAAGCAATTTAAACACAGATTATTGCCAGGAAGAGAAAGATTCCTATCCATCTAGGAGTGCTTAAAAATGAGCTGCTCATTGAGAAGAGGGTCCAAGACAACATGGACATTGATAGCAATATGAAACACTGTTTGATGGTCTGAGTTGTTAAATCATGAAGACTGTAGGATTGAAGTAAGATTAACTTTTGGTACAGCCCTTTCATGAGGAAATAAAATTACTGATATTTTTGGGAAAACAAGTCCCATTTACCTCAATCTGGTTTCTAGCATTGACAAAACAAGTAATATTTTGATAAACATTAATAGAATTGACTTCGGAGCATGATAGCCTTATGAAAGCCCTTTCAGAACAATAAGATGGAGGAAAGGGGCAACTCTACCCTCCACTAAAAAATAGCTGAAAGCCATCACTTCACAAAATACAGGAGAGGGCTGTGCCATGCTGCAGGCCCATAATGAGGGAAAGATATATGAAGCCAACTTCTGGAACCAGTGGATATATTTATGTTATTGAACCGAACCTGGGTCCACTCACCTGCCATGAAGCAAAGTCAATTTACTGACACCGGGTTGTGATGAAGGAAAGTACAGTGTGTTTTGCAGGGCCCAAACAAGGAGTAGGGGCAGCTTGTGCTCAAAAGACCCAAACCTCTTGGTGGTTTTCAGGGAAGAGTTTCTAAAGGCACAGTTTGAGATGAAGGCGGTGGGTTGTGTGACTTTCTTCTGATTGGTTGGTGGTGAGGTAACAGGGTGGTGTCCCAGGACTCTAGTGCTCAGCTGGAAGTTACCGTCCTCCACCTGGGTGGAGGCCTTAGTTCCTGTAGAAGAACTGAAAGATATATTGTTATGTACATCCCTTGAGGAGGAACTAGGTCTGCTTTATTGCTGCACTGTTGTTTGACTGCTTTTCCTTTGTTTCTGCATTCCCTCCATTCTTTAATTAGTAACTGCCTGTGCCTGCTCTTTGAAACTCTGGAAAGACCAAGGGAACTAAAGACTTTTTTCTACAAACAAGAAATAGGGGACAGAAGGGTTTTCATACCCAGGAGGATCCCACAGGGTCCTCTGTGCTTCATTTACACTAAGTCCACTTGCAAGGAAGTTCTCTTATGTTTTCTTCTTCCTGACAGAGCTTGAAGAACATAATTTCAGGTCCAAATATCTGAAATAAATGTGTATCCTCAAAGCAAGTTTTTTAACTCTTTATTTTAATAAATACTCTGATTTATTTTTTAAAAATGACAGATCAGAGTCATGATCCTACATTGTATAGTCACATTTCAAATCCTTAATCTTGGTCATGGTATATAGGAAACTAAATTATACACTTTTTTAACTAGGCTCAGTTCTATATTTTAGGTTCCTATTTTTTGTACCCAATTAAAAAATTTTAACAACTTTAATTAATATTAGTTGATATATAATGTATCACCTTTTGGCTCAAATGACAGAAATACTTGTTGAAAATGATCACTTGTAGACTTAGATTCCATTGGCAGCAACTTCATTTTCTCTCTCCCATCCTTGACCTCAACTTTTAGATATTTGTCTTGCTCATCTCCTTACTATTTTTGCAATGGTTTAAAACTGCTTCAAGAATTTTTTCAAAATTTGTTTTTGTAATTCTGCTCATTTATGCCATTTAAAACATTCTGATGGAATGTTTTCAAATAATTTTTATAAGATCTTTTTCAATTTTTTCACTAAAAGCATATGAATCATGTGTTTAATCTAGATTTAAATTCACCATTTTAATAAATGTTTCTAAGCCCCTGGTATTTGGTTACCTGCATAGAACTCAATAAACATAAGTAATGTCTGATTCAACTAATGCCTGGCAAGTAATTTTCTCTATGAAACCAATTATCATTGATAACTTTGCTCAGTGATAGCAGTGAGATTTCTACTAGTCTGTTTATGTATAAGGCTTAAAGGAGGAAATAAAATTTTGGCATTAAGGCACTAAATACCTCTGTTATTCATGGGTTAGTAAGACTTTTAGTAAATATTTAGGAAGACTGGGAGATGGACACTATTTATTTTTGTACTAGAATACTCATTTCTAATGCATATGATAAAATCAGTAGGAAAGTGGTTGAGTAAATCTAGTCAATTTGAGATGGTTGAAGAGTGAGAATTCCATATCCATAGCAGTTGGAAATTATTTTTGCTATTTACTTTTCACAGAATATAAAAATGTTGACAAATGAACAAGGCAATTCCTAGCTGAAATATAAAATTATTTGCAGAAATTTCAAAGATATTGATCTCTCTCATTTACAAGTAATTCATGGGAAACAATATTAAACAATAGATAAAATATCCAGCAAATATGCTTCAGGGCATCACTCACAGTATAATTAAAAATGAACTTACTTTTTTATTCCAACAGCTTCAGTTTCCATTCAACATAACTGTGCATGATAAATCTATTGGCAAATTACTTGCAAACATAAGGCTAAAAAGATTTTTACATTAAGTTCACAAAATTTTCTCTTTCTCTTTTAAAATGATCAATATTTTATTTAGTTTTCTTTAACTGCTTATAATTTGAAATGAGATATTTGGAGAGAAGAATAATTTTTAAATTATCTATAAAAATAAGAATAACTGTTCTTAGCCAGGATGCCAGTCGTACCTAGAAATGTTAGAAGTATATAAGCAAAATTCCAAACAAAATAAATATCACTGTCTGTGTAGGCATATTCCATATGCTTCTTCTATTTAAGCATTCCCTAGAACTGACTGTTCCTTCACTTTATTTAGACATATTGTATTCATATATTGAATACAATTAAATCCACCCTCATTTAATCCTTATGGGTTGTGTTTTGACATCTTATCCACCCTATATTGCCATTTAGAATCCTGGGTACTGCTGCTTTTCCACTTTCACTTTTACTTAATGTGAGCAGTAATCACTTCCTCATAATTAAATGTTATGAGATAATCATTTTATGTATTATCCAAATTGGTGCACTGTTTTGACTGCTCCAGGCAAGTCAGGACATACGAACACCCTTCTATGAGAGAAAAAAAGTTTTATTTTTATCTTTATTAAAAATAGATTTTTCTAGAAATTATATAATACATGAAATACACAATTTCAAATTGGATATTTTTTCATAATTAAAAATATTTTTACTGTATGTATGAAAATCTTTTAATCAAAAAATTTTTTAAATGACAGCTAAATTTTATTTAAAGGAAATGAGAGTTTTGGCATGTCATTTGCAAAAGGTCTACAGCACTCCATTAATATATAAAGTTTTGTATACTAATTAAAATATTTATAATTTGATTTGGATATTTTGCTTTCATGAGGAGACGTTCAGAGAATTTTGAGCATGGTGTAGATGTGAGAAGAGTGGTTTAAAAAATAGGAAGCTGGCAAAGGGAATGAATATTAAAAAATGATAAAATAAGAACAAGTCAATAAGATCTGCTTGATTAAAATTAAGGATATCAGAACATGGCTGGGCATGTCCCAATTAGCTGTAAAAAGTAGAACAGCATTGTAAGGACAGAGCATGGATCTAAACCCATTATATAAATTGAGTCAGATCATAGCTATTTGATGTATGAAAGGGATTTCTATTTAGCAGATATTATTAAAAGTAAAAAAGAAGGCTAAGAAAGAGAAAGAAAGAGAAAAGAACTGCCATAGGACTTAAGCAGTTTGTTCTCCTCTAGAGCAATAATGGGGTTATTAACCGGATTACAAAGATAGAAATGTCAATAAGAGAGAGAAATAGGAATAGGGAACAAATCCTTAACACTAGTACTGCATGTCCGGACCTTGTTATGAGACTAAGTGGATGCTCACAGGTCAGAGTTGTAACTCTGACCAGTGTCACATTAACAGATTGAGAAAACATGGGATTAATAGTGGCAATACAGAGAATAGAGATTTTTGAATATTTTCTATATGTAAGGCTTAGTAATTTATCTATACTAAGTACTGCTGCTTTCCCACTTTCATGTTTACTTAATGTAAGCAAATATGTGTGTGTATAGTATATAATATTATATATAATATATTTTATATATTATATGTTGTAATATATACTATAATATATAGTACATATGTATATACACATATATACATGTATATATATATACACACATACATGCATATACACACACACATATATATGTATGTATGAAGAATGGAGAAAATGATGGTAAAGAGGAAACAGTATTGAGAAGACTGTAAAGTCTTAGAAGAGGAATTTGGATTGATATATGAATGAAGGATGACCCAATAGTTTTGTACCAGCGTTTGGAAGATAGATTTTATACCAGTCCAGAAAGCAGAGACTACCTGAAGTTTTCAAAGGATAGACGGTATAATGGGGGTAGGTGGGGTGGTTACACAATTGCTGAGAATGTTTAAAGAGCAAAAGGGGGCTGTGGAATTGCTCCAGATGATGAGTAACTGAAGGAAGCCACCACCATCACCCCTAAACTGGAAGAACCAGCAGGGGAAGGTGGTGCACTGTAGTCCCCACAGTTCCAATCCAACCATTGGCCTGACTGGATTGCAACTGCTGTTAAGCAGTAACCTTAGACTCTAAACTCTCAATGCAGCTTCTGAAGACCCTTATGTTGCTACTGCTGAGGGTGTTACCATTGCTGCAGCCAAGAATAAGACCAGGAGCCCACAGTGCCACCCACACTGCTGGCTGTGTCTTTGAAACCGGACTGAAACTATTATCCATTTATATGGAATTCAATATCAGACAAACCTGGATCAAGAAGGTAAAAAGAGTAGTGGTTGCCTGTAGTAATAACTGGGAGGGTTCACATTAGAGACTTCTGGATTCTAGTAATATTCAATGTATATTTATCTGAATTGTGATAACACTGGTGTTTTGTATCATGCAGTACATTTAAGATCTGTGTTCCTTATATATGCATAATACACATTATATTTTAATTTAAAAAAATCAGTAGCAGGAATTCCAACTAAAGATACAATATTGTGCAATGTTCTAAACCGTTCTACTCCTAAAGGTCCTTTAACTATGAAAATAAATGTAGAGCATTCTGTTAAAATAATATGGCAAATCTAAATATGAATAATATTAAATTGAGGCAGGAATTTGAATAAGACATTTATATGAAGTTATAGGAATTTGAAATCGGTAATATGTAAAACACTACTGCTGAATTTAAAATCCTGATTGTTGAATCTAGAAAATATTTACCAGTGTGCCAGAGTTTAATTGGAAACACTTCTGAAATGTTTTGTAATGGCACATAAAGCAATAGTAAATGACATCTTAGATTCCATGAAAAATAAGAAGAGTGGCTTTCATGTAAATATTTGAGAAGTTCAGTGATGTTATGATAGCTCTATTGTGTTGGTTTATTTTGTTGTTTTTATATCTTTAGACTCATCTCCTCCTCTTCATATATGAGATAACTTAAAACAGGCTATGAATTCTTTACAACTGTAACAGGGATACAGGACACACATATTTCTTTGAAGGACACCAGTTGTGTGCTGCATTTACTGCTTCTGCTCACATGCCGTTGTCCAGAAATTAGTTGCATTGCTTTTAGATACATTCAGCAAAGTGCAAGGAGGCCGTTCATGTAGATTTTGGCTTGCTAAGTGTCTGCAAAATAATAGGGTTATGTATTAAGATGACAGAAGAGAAAGGAAATTAGAACTGTTTGTCGCTTTAACTCCCACGTATCAACGTGCATTCCCAAAGACAGAATATCCCTAATTCCTGTTTGATTACTTCTTTCGGCTCCTTATCTATGATCTCTGTTTTGTGGCAGTGCTTCTGGCAGAGACTGTTTACAGTCCTCTGCTCCGTGGACTAATTGCTTGGGAGAATTCAGAATATATACTTTATAATTTTTCTGTCTTATGTACCCTTGCTGGAATTTTTTCCAATGGTTCACTAATACAGTACCTTTTAAAATGGACATGTTATTCTTTCTATATTTTTTAATATACATTCAACTGTGCATAATTCAGTTATTAATTGCTAGAAATGAATCACAAAAGGAAGGCTTTATCAGCTACTTATGTACATCAACATATGAGATGTTGAAGGATACATCAGCAATGACACAATTCTATTTTATATGTCTTTAAGTTAGTTTTGAGCCCAAGTAGTTACTTTGAATATATAAATGGCTCATTTTAAAGTAGGTCAATAAAAAACAATTTCATCAAATACCAAATGTGATATAATTTTTAGATGATATGAAATCAGAATGTGTATCAGAATAAGAGGTAACATATATGACAGATGAAGAGTAATAATCTGGAAATGTAGACAGAAATTGCCTACTGAAATTGCCTACTAGTCAAATGAGGACAAATTTTGTTACATTAAAATTAGCTGATGATAAGAGCTCCTAATCAATTCTTTTTGATAGCTAGATTATCCCTGGATACCTATTTTCTTACCATATGCTATTTATAGATATTGAATTTTCAAACTTCCAAGGACATAAATATAATTTTAATTGATCCATTGTGGTTAGCATTTTTTTTCAAAAATCCTGAAGTTAAAAAAAAGTTCATTATTCTGTTATACATTAACAAGATTGATTGTGATTATGTAGGATTTTTTGGGGGGTGGGGTGGGTTGATGATGTGTTTTTCTGCTGAGAAAGAAGGCTGTTCATAAACTTAAATTATGTTAGGTTTTAGAAGCAATAAAAATCGTGGGATTTCCTTAATGGCTTTCTTGCCTTCAGTTCTGAAATATTTATCAATCTCAAATATATTATACTTTATATTGAACAGTGACTATTAATAGTATTTGCTGAAAAAAACTTGTCAACTGATGACAGCTTATCATTTGAGAGTTGAGCTCATAAAAATATAAGTAACAATATTTGTACCACAACTTACTAATATCTGTCAATTTTTAACTCAATATAATCATTTTATTGATTTCTTGCTATGTGCCTAAAATTGTGTATGGTAATGTTATGCAAGGTACTATGAAAATGCTTCAGCAGTATATATGACCACTGCCTAAAAGAATATCAAAAATTAGGAAGGCAGACCTAACCTAGAAGAAACAGTGAGGATATCATGCAGATAAATATTAACTTTGTAAATGTATATGATACAGACAAAATATATACGATATCATCTATAAGAAAGATGAGATAGGTCTCTACTAAGATAAGTCAAAGAAAATAGAACAATTAGAAACAAAAACATGGAGAACTATTTTGAAGACTGTATTAGTAGAACTTAATGATACATTTAATAGAAACAGGAAGATTGAAAATGCAAAGATGAGTCTAAAGTTGCATATATTAAACAAGAATTAATTTACTATTTAAAAATTTTTAATAAAATTATATATATTTAAGGTATACAACTTGATGTCTCAATGTACATATACATATACATGCACACACGGTGAAAGATTACTGTAGTCAAGCTAAAACTGATTTTTTTGTGGTGAGAGCAACTGAAATCTACTGTTAGCAAATTTTCAGTATTCAATACAGTATTTTAAACTGTAGTCATCATGCTGTACATTAGGTCTCTAGACTTACTCATCTTATATAACTACAACTGTGTACCCTATGACCAACATCTAAGTTTTCTCCACTTCCCTATTCCTGGTAACAACCATTCTACTGCCATATTCAACTTTTTTGGATTCCACATGTAAGTGAGATCACACAGTATTTCTTTTTCTGTGTCTGATTCATTTCACCTAGAATAATGTACTCCAGGCTTATCTATGTTGTAAGCAAATGGCAGGATATTTTTTTAAGCTGAATAATATTTCATAGTATATGAACACCACAGTTTCTTTACCATTCATCTGTCAACAGACACTTAGGTTGTCTCCATATCTTGGTTATTGTGAATAATCCTGCAGTGAACATGGAAATACTGATATCTCTTTAAGGTATTCATTTAATTTCCTTTGGGTATATACCCAGAAAAGGGATTGCTGGATCATATGGTAGCTCTATTTTTAACTTTTTGAGGAACTTCTGTACTGTTCTTCATAATGGCTATACCATTTATATTACTATCGACTAGGATTCACTTTTCTCCCTGTCTTCGCCTACATATATCTCTTTTTTTTTTTTTTAAGAGCCATGTGAGGTGTGAGGTGATATCATACTGTGACTTGGATTTGCATTTCCCTGATAATTAGTGATACTGAGCACCTTTTCATATTTCTGTTGGCCATTTGTATGTCTTCTTTGGAAAAATGTTTTTTCAGGTTCTTTGCCCAGTTTTCAAAGTGGGCTATTTTTTTTTTCTTTTTTTGCTATTGAGTTGTACAAGTTCCTTATATATTTTGGATATGGTTACCTTATCGGATTTATAGTTTGCAAAGATTTTCTCCCATTCTTTTTCATTTTGTTGCTCCCTTTAATGTGCAGAAACTTTTTAGTTTGGTGTAGTTCTACTTGTTTATTCTTGCTTTTGTTGCCTGTGCTTTCTGTGTCATATCCAAAAAAACCATTGCCAATATCAATGTCAAGGAGCTTTTTCCCTAAATTTTCTTCTAGGAGTTTTGTGTTTTCAGGTTTTATGTGTAAGTGTTTAATCTATTTTGAGTTGATTTTGTGTATGGTATAAGATAATGGTCTACTTTAATTCTTTTGCATGTTGGCCGTCCAGTTTTCCCCATACTATTTATTGAAGACATTATCCTTTCCCCATTCTGTATTCTCCCTGTCCTTCTCAAAAACTAGTTGTTCATATATGCTTGAATTCATTTCTGGGCTTTTGATTCTGTTCCACTGGTGTATGTGTCTGTTTTTATGCCAGTGCCATATAGTTTGATTACAATAGCTTTGTACGATAATTTGAAATTAGAAAGTGTGATGCTTCCAATTCTGTTCTTCCTTCTCAAGCTTGCTTTGGCTATTTGGTGTGTTTTGTGGTTCCAAATGAATTTTTGGAATTTCTTTTCTATTTCTGTAAAAAATGCCATTGGAATTTTTTTGGGGAGTGCATTGAGTCTGTACATCACTTTGATTAGTATGGACATTTTACCAATATGAATTCTTTCGATCCACGAACATGGAATTTATTTTTACTTATTTATGTCTTCAATTTCTTTCATGAATGTTTTATAGTTTTCAGTGTACACATTTTTTATCTCCTTGCTTAAATTTAGTTCTAAGTATTTTATTGTTTTAGTAAAATTGTAAATGGAATTATTTTCTTGAATTCCTTTTGATTGATTGAATCTTGAATTCCAGATTGTTGTTGAAAGAAATGCAACTGATTTTTATGTCTATTTTGTATCCTGAAACTTGACTGAATTTGTTTATTAATTCTAGTAGTTATTTTGTGCAATATTTAGAGTTTTCTATATTTTATATCATATTATCTGCAGATAGAAACAATTTCATTTCTTCCTTTCTGATTTGGATGCCTTTTTTTTTTTTTCTTGCCTAATTGCTCTGGCTAGGACTTCCAGTACTTTTGTTAAATAAATGTGGTGACAGTGAATACCCTTGTCCTGTAGATTGAAAGATAAAAATTACATGGTCATCTCAATAGATGCAGAAAAAGCATTTGACAACACTCAACACCCATTCATGATAAAAACTCTCAACAAAATAAGTATACTGAAAAATTTCCTCAACACAATAAAGGCCATTTTGGATAACTGTACAGCTAACATCATAGTCAATGATGAATGCTTTTCCTCTGATATCTAGAATAAGAATTTATTAAATGTACAGTATTCAAATCATGATTTGGATCTAAGGAGACTATAGAGAAGGACAAGGCATAGTCCTTTATGATGGTCATGAAGAACAATTATTTTTTGTATGGAAATAATGTTTGGGGGATATGATATTGGGGGAAAAATGCTTCATAGTTGTTAATAAGACTTGCTTCTTCTAAACTTTTTACTATATATTACTTTTCTATAATAATTAAGGTAACAGTAGTCCAGAAGCAACTAATTCTCCAAATTTTAAAGCAAAACAAGTTACTTCTTGATTATACAATAAATATAGTCCAAATTTACTATGCAGAAAAATAAAAAGTGGATTTTGTGTTCAGTTAACAGGTTCTAAAAAAATCCGTATCATTGATGTTAAATGACTCTCCAGTTTTTCATTAATAGCATATGCTATTGGTTGTCTGTCAGCATCTGTATTCTCTCTTTTCCACTCTACTACAGAACATGTTCAGTATATCTAAGCTTCCCAGTGCATCATTATCCCTCAAAGTTGACTGTTCCATCCCCATATTCAGGTTTGATGTGGTTAACCTACGTGTAGCCTGATTCTCTTCACCAATGATTAGAACAGATATAAGCATATGACCCAATTCAAAATAAAAACAAATGAGGAGAAATCTCCTTATAGGTTCCTAAGAAAAATAAAAGAAAATATGCCCTCTCTTAGACTTCTGGATATTGTGGTATCTGGAACTGATATACCCAAACTTCTGCAGACATTTTTGCTGCAATATTGAGGCTAAAGGTGAAACAGACAATAGCAGAGAATAGAGTTAGAAACAACCAGAAAATTGATGATATCTGTTAGGCGAGTACACAAAGTCTTAGGCCACTAAACCTCTTGACCTACTACTATGTTAATGATTTTTCTTTATTCTTGAGAATTTGAAATAGTATTTGGCAGGCAAGAAGGTGTTCCTCTCAGATTTTCATTCAAGAGAAACTTCTATAATGAGGGTAATTGGTGAGCTACATCCGGCTGCCCTATTTCAGAGACACCACATTGTTAATGCAGATGCTGTGCTCTTCCCCGGGCCAATGGCTGAGCATTGCAGGTTTACTAGACCTATTCAATGTGGGACTCTTCCAAATGGTAATGTTTGTTCTGGAGCTCTTTTACTGTGGCTCAGAATTTCTCAGATCTGCATTGCTGTCTGAGGTTCTTCTTTTCCAACCATCCTTCCTGGTCTCTCTCTTTTTAGAGATGTGAGACTTGCATCGCAATCTGGAGTCTCTTCTATCCTCTTCTTGCTCCATCTTCTCTTTTTTCTTTCAATGGTATTTCTTCCAATTAACCTCTTGCGTGTGGGATTTCATCTTGGCATCTGAGTCTCAGAAGACTCAAACTGACATAATTTTTCTTACTCTCAGTAAAAAGTTTCCTCATCAACACATCATTCATTAATTCAAAAACTATATATTAAACATGAAGGATCATGCTGTGTATTGTGGAAACAATGATGGCAAGGTACCTAGAGTCATATAGCCTGTTATGTGCTATAATAAGAATATGGAAAAAGTACTGTTGGTTCATACAAGGAGATTTAAGAGGTTAGAGAAATTTAAAGTGAAAACTACATAACAAATATGGATTAAAAGAAGATTGATGTAAGATGTAGAGTTTATAAAAATAGATTAATGAATTAAAGTGATATACCCAAAGTCCTTACCATAAGGACCCAAACAAGAGTCTAATAAATTTTCCCATCCTTCCTTTGTTGTTGGTCTTGATGATGCTGTTGCTGTTATTCCTGTACTTGTCTTGATACAGGGTCAGCTTTGTACAAAAACTCAGGGCCAAGAGAGTATGAACAATATAAAGACCTGTAAGGATTCCTGGGTGGGTGAAATATGAATGGCCAAAGTGGTAATACTTGACGTCAAAGAGGTAAACAAGCAACAAATATCAGTTCCCTTGCATATTAAAATCTAAGGATTGTGCAGTTTGCCAATGATGAGTATGTATGTTTCATGAGAGCAAGGGCCTCAAGTACTGTTTTACTACTGCATTGCCAAAACCTAGCACAATGTTGAATAGGTAATACGTAAATGATTTTGAGAAGGCCTCAAGTACTTATTTGTAGGAGTCAAGACTTTCTGTTGAAAAGCCTCAACCCTGTATTTGTAACTTGTAAAATTGGTTGGAAGAGAAAAAACTGAAAGGAATACTCTATATACAAAAACTATTTCAGAAAATTATACAGATTTGTTTCAGTAACTAAGGAAATGGTAGATAGGGATTAGAATTGGTAGCTAGAGATATGGTTCAGATTTATACTGAAATGTGAACGGTTTCCTATTTAATGATAGGAAAAAAACAGAAATAAAAGTATATTGTACATGTGAGATAGTTTTATTTGAATGCTATAGAATATTAAATAGTAAATATATGGGAAGTGATTGAATATATAGAAATATAGATACAGAAGGCAACAGCACTTACTTGTTCTTGATAACTGAATTATTAGTCAAATTAAAAGATATTTTGAGACACCTTAAGAATGTATAGATAATTTCCATTCTGTATTTTATTGAGGAAAAAGGAAATACAGGGTCATAACTATTTGAACTCTCATTGCTAACATGTTTCCTAAAGACATAAAGCTAGTAAGTATATTCAGATATAAAACAATAAATAACTATATTAAACCCTCCCATTCACTTGCGAAAAAATATGATAATTGTATACATATGTTAAATTAATCAAAAACAGTTAACTTATAGTGTATGATACATTTTCCTTCAGCTCATTGAAAGGAATCATAACTGAAACATAAGAACACCTGATGAAGCTCAACTGAATCAATCCAACTGTGAAAAATGAAATGAGTAGTGGTCATCTCTCCATTTTTATTAAAAGAATAAACTACTAGGAAAGAAACTCAGTTTTTAGAAACAGCTGTACATTTGCTTAATTTATTCATATTATGTTCATTGTGCTTCAAAATTAAATGGCTGCTTTAAAAAAATGATACAAAATTACATATTCAGAGATATTTTCCAGAGGGTTAATTGAAAACCCTCTGGAAAGGGTCGTTATGAAGGCATCACCACAAGCCACAAATTGAGCCTGTTTTCAGAAACTTGTTTTAGCTGAGATGCTCAATGTGCAGATTTGCTGATGTGCAGTTTTAGGGAGAGGCACTGTTTATTCCCAAGAACTCAAGGGGTAGCCATTTTTGGAAGGAAAACCGCATGAAGTAAGTTTTGTTGAATCAAGTGGGTTTTATTTTAAGAAAACTACTTAGAATTCTCTCTTTTTTTAAAAGGCATTTATTCTGAAATCTGACAAAGCCAAATAGATACATTTGATACTTGATATAACACTATTTGGTTTAGCTGGTCATAAGATAACTATCCCTAACTTACTACAATTTATTAAAAATGTTTAAAAAGGGAAGTAAATCAAAATAAAAGTGGCAAAACAGTACTGGAAAGTGACTAAGTACTAGCTTATAGAATCAAGGATTAATTTCCGCTAATTATGCAATGGATGAAACTAATTGATTAAATATTAAAATATATTGAAGATAGTAGCAAAACAGCTTCCCTGGTGATCCCTGGAACAGAAATCAGGTTGGCACCCTGTGCCTCTTTGATATTGCTTCTTTCTTTTAATGTTTGTATGAAACCATGGCAACTTCGAGAAAGTTGCTAAAGCAATACAACTGCCATGTAACTTTTACCCAGAGAATTCCTTCAAGTTCACAAACTGCCCCAATACTTTTTATAGTAAAACCGTCCACTCCAGGAGAAAGTATTGCTCCTGGTTCCATTTCTTTTCAGTTCCTTCAATCAACATGAATTTCGTAGTCCTTACTTGACTTCCACAATATCCCAAACATTTTTGAAGATTACAGGCTGGCTTAATATTTCTTTCAGAAATTTCCTCAATTTCTTTATCTGGTGTTTTCTCATGATTAGATTTCAAGATCTGCGTTTTTGTCAATAACATCATCAAGTTGATGTGCAGTTCTTACTGCATCCCATCTGGTGGCATATAGAATTCATTTGTCTAATCTATTTCTTAGGCAGTATTTATAGTTTTGTTTCAATACTGCAATATCCACTTATTTTTGTTTAACAAATATTAAACAATCAAATAATTCATGAAGACTTTCATGCAGATTTTTCTTAGCTTCAATTTTATCATCTGCCATAAATCAGAATATCTTGTCATTATAACTATATTAAAACAAGTTTAAGATATCTTAAAGACTAGTTGGCATATGTAATATATTTTATATATATTATTTTCTTTTTATTTTCTTCTCATCATTTTCTGATTTATTTTAGCTATTACGCATTAACAGCTTGATGGCATCTAAACCATCACCATGTATTTTTCTTGTTCATTTGTTTCCTTTTATATACCTCACAAGTACATAAATTCCTTGGAATCAGGAAACTTGTCTCCTTCATTTTAATACCCCACTCATCTGCTTAGCAGGCTCTTAAACATAACTGTTCCATAAATGTTTATTAAATTAATTAGTGTTAAATATGTGCATGCTTTAATCATTAAACTATCGAAGGGTTAATCTGCTTAAAGGTTAAGGCTTTTTTGTTAAACCATAGAATTTTAACTCTTTTGCAATATTTTAAAAATAAAAGATCTTTAGGAATTAGTTAAAAATGAATATTTATACTTATAAAATCATGGATTGTAGAAGCATTGTAAGAAACCACACATTTTGGAGTAAACAATGAAATTTATTTTTAAAGTCTTTCAAATTATCATCTTATTTACTTTCATTTTCTGTAGATTAAATTTTTACTTTGTATTTTATTTTTAGGTAAAGCTCTTAGAATCTTCAACTATAAAAGGTATATGTGTGTGAAAATATTTAAATCAGCTTAATCTATAGAAATGTTATTAACTAAGTTCAAGTAAAATTACTTAAAGGGCAGTAATGCATTTTATTTTCTTTCTCACATTTTCCTAATGAGTCTTGGAAGTTTATGTAATTATTTTAATTAGGG
This sequence comes from Balaenoptera physalus, assembly GCF_965194825.1. Taxonomy (NCBI): domain Eukaryota; kingdom Metazoa; phylum Chordata; class Mammalia; order Artiodactyla; family Balaenopteridae; genus Balaenoptera; species Balaenoptera physalus. The sequence goes on along the minus strand of NC_138884.1, from coordinate 139,646,833 downwards.
TTATAAACTTCTATGTGGGCAGGTGAGAGGCTAATTACCTAATTTATATGCAAACTGAGCAATTTTCTCTAGGCTCTTTACCACTTCATCTTTTCATTTAATTTTCTCTATTTAAATCAATTAACACTTATTTTGTTTTTGTTCTATTTAAATGAATGACTAAATATTATCCTCAGTGTAAACTCCATGTTGATTGTTCAGACAGGGAGCATTTTGTCTGCAATATGTTTTGGGTGAAAGTACCTTTAATATTTTGCGTTTATTTATATTTGTACAAGGCAAATTATAAATTTGAAAAGAACACAGTATCAATTAGCATAAAGTCCAAGTTAGCCTTAAAATAGTAATAATAATAATAATACAATGAAACAATTACATCAGTGCAAAGACTGGTGGTAAATTCTTGTTTCTTTTAGTGAGTAGAGCAAAAATGAGTAATAAGAAAGCAAAAGAAAAGTCCACTTCATCATTTTGGCAGATACTTGAACATGAGGTCACAAAATGTATCTATTTTTATTTCTTATGAGATTAGCACCTTACCTAGAACATAAATACTGCATAAAATTTTTTGAACAAGTGAACAAAAATACTTGCACTTGGATCTGAAAAGATGAATGGTTACAGGGTTGTCATCGTCATTTTCAGTGCACTATTTGTGGAAAAATTCAGAACAGTGAGTGGTCTTTAAATTAAATTTACACATACGTCATCAGATTTTTAAATGCTAACTCTGTTTCAGCTATCCAGGAAATTTCATATATATGTATGTATATATATATATATATATATATATATATATATATATATATATATATATATACACATACATATACATATGTATATCACCTTTGCTAGAAGTATTTAGATTCTTTTCCTCCAAATTATTAAACTTTCTAGCTCTCTTTCCTTAGTGAAAAAATTATACACACACAGACACACAAACACACAATCAAGTCACAGACATTGTATTACTGCAGTCTTCAATAAGATATTCAATAAATATTTAATATTTTGAGTAGAATTTGGAAATTGGTTTTTTTTTCAACTGATCCTAGCTCAAGCTAAGAATGATGATCTAAGGGAGGAATATAATACAAAATCATTGTGTTCCTTAGTAGGAGGGGTAGACATGAGTCATGTTAAATACCTGAAATGACAGTTAAATTGTATCACAAAGATATTAGCTAATTACACTTGGGGAAAAAGAAGTCATACAAGCACTATGTAAAGCATTGTCCTTTTCCTCTGTTGGAGGGCATTTATTCTTAGATGTGCGTGCTTTCTTCCCAAGGGGTGAGATTGACCTAGAACCCTATGGACAGCTCTTCACCATTAAGCTTGCCAACTATTTGTTAGAGAGGATTAGTGGGGAATGAAGAAAGAAAATTTCCCCTGTTGATAATAGGGGGCAAATAGAAGAGACTGCAATTGTCATAGGGAATCACATTTGTTCAGTAAAAACACTTTGCATTTGACAATATATCATATCAATGACCAATCTTTATTTTTACATATCTTATTTTGTAAACTTTTATTGAATTTGACAAGTTTGAGATAATAAAAAAGCTCTATGCCAGCACACAAATAGGTGTGAGCATTGTAATCATTTTTACTATAAACAGTAACTTTGTGTTGTCCAGGTAAGAGGAAGTATTAATTAATTGTGGTATACTCTTAATCACACTTTTTGAAACTTACTTTAAGTATCTTTGGATTTATAATAATAAAAAACATATTTTATGTAACAAATTAAATGAGAGCTTATTTACAACTCTATTTTGACATATATTCGGAATATATTACAACACAAAAGCTGAAGAAAACTGTAAATTTTCCTAAGCAGGTGCATAAAAGCCTCACTTTCCTTATTATGAAGTCAATATTAATGCTGAAATAATATTTTAATTTACTGTATTTACAGGTTTAATGAGAATTCTTTAGCTGTCATTTTGAATCTTCTTTTTAATGGGATAAACAAGATGACACATGTTTGCAATTCTGGGAAATGTAACATGTGAAATTTGTGTAACAAGTTTGAACAAAATGTGCTGTAATTTTGGTTGTATATTGACCTACACTAGGTCCATATGTTGTACAAGGCAAAATATCCTTAATAACTGACACCAATATTGGATTCAATAATATTTCATGTTAAACATTGAAAAATATTACCACATTCATTTACAATCCAGAAAGAAATTAACTCCTGGGAGAAATTTAAGTTTCATGCCTCCGTATGCTAATAACCTTAAATTTCAAATGTTAGCTTTTTATTTCCATTTTATTTAGACTGCATTGCAAATCCTTAATAAAAGAGGATGGATTCTTATTTTTAAAACTAATCTTTGCCCTTTTTTCCTGCAGTAGTGCAGAGTAGAAAGCCTAAGCAGTTCTACCATTAAAATAATTTTTAAAAGTTGGACAAACATAAAAATATATTCCTTCAATGCTGCAGTGAGCAAATAAGAATATAAAAATTGCATAGATTTTGCCCTTTAAAAACTTTCATGACTGAGCAGAATCTTTGGAGTCAGTTCTTGAACATGAGTCTGCCTTAGTCCCAGGTTACCAGCCTTCTGAATTAACAACCTTTCCAACCAACCAAAAAAAAAAACAAAAAAACATAGAAATCAAGCTCTCACCTTAAGAGCATATATTGGTTCTTCTCCTAAGGATGAGCTCAGATTCTTTGGAATCCTGAAGAGAAAGAACACTGGTTAGAGATGTTGGGAATCAAAAGGCAATCTGATGGTGAGTTCCCTGGGTTTTGTTTTTGCCTCCTGCATATCCCAGCCTGGGTACTAGGAACCAACAAGATGCACAGACAACAAGGATTAAAAAAAAAGCCTTCTCTCTCTAGTCAAAGGACTGGAAAGAGTGCAGTCTTACAGAATAGAACCCTTTTGACTGCACCTGCCCTACCCAAGGTGAACCTCACAAAGGAAATTGTAACCTTACAATTCTGTAACCCACAGAGTGGAAGGAAATATTTGCAAATATTAATCCCCAACAAGGGATTAATCTCCAAAATCTACAAACAGCTCATGCAGCTCAATAACAAAAAAACCCCCACAAAACAACCCAATCAAAAAATGGGCAGAAGATCTAAATAGACATTTCTCCAAAGAAGACATGCAGAGGGCCAAAAAGCACATGAAAAGATGCTCAACATCACTAATTATTAGAGAAATGTAAATCAAAACTACAATGAAGTATCACCTCACACTGGTCAGAAAGGCCATCATCAAAAAGTCTACAGAAAACAAATGCTGGAGAGGGTGTGGAGAAAAGGGTACCTTCCTACACTGTTTGTGGGAATGTAAATTGTATACATGTATGGGGGTACCTTAAAAAACTAAAAATATTGTCCTGCAATCCCACTCCTGGGCATATATCTGGAGAAAACCATAATTCGAAAAGATACATGCACCCCAATGTTCATTGCAGCACTATTTACCACAGTCAAGACATGGAAATGACCTAAATGTCCTTTGACAGATGAATGGATAAAGATGTGGTACGTATATACAATGGAATAGTATTCCATTCAGCCATAAAAAAAATGAAATAATGCCATTTGCAGCAACATGAATGAACCTAGAGGTTATCATACTAAGTAAAGTAAGTCAAAGACAATTATCATATGATATCACATATATGGAATCTAAAAAAAAAAAAGTGATACAAATGAACTTATTTACAAAACAGAAACAGACTTACAGACTTAGAAGACAAACTTACTGTTGCCAAAGGGGAGAGGCGGTGGGGGGATATATTAGGAGGATGTAATTAACATGTACACATTACTATATATAAAATAGATAATCAACAAGAACCTACTGTATAGCACAGGGAACTCTACTCAAGAAGAGCAAAATAAAGCTTAAGCAAGGAGAAGGGAGGAAATATTAAAATTAGAGAAGAAATCAAACACAGTAAAGAAAAATCAATCAAACAAATGTTGATTTGGGGGAAAAATAGATCTCTAATAAGGCTGACAAATTAAAAAAAAAGGTAAAAATTACCAGTTCAGGAGTGAAAGATGGGATATCACTACAAAACTTGTATCAGTTAAAGTTTAATTAGGGAATGTTATTAACAACTCTACACATATAAACTTGACAACTTAAATAAAAGGAACCTCATCTTGAACGACCACAGTCTACCAAAATTCATCTACGATGAAGAGATAATCTGAGTATTACTTTAATTATAAAAAACTTAAATTCATACTTATAAACCATCACACATCCTAATCACTATTGATGCTTTATGTCAAATAATTATTCATTGTGGTAGGCTGCCCTGGGCATTGTAGGCTGTTTAGCAGCATCCGTTACTCTACCCATTAAATAAAGTAAAATAAAATAAAATATAATAAAATAAAATATAAATAGATGCCAATAGAACCTACCTAGCTGTGACAAACACGAGTGTCTCTGGTCACAACATTCTCATCAACTGAAATTCTATTTGCACTATATAGGTTTGTTCTGTTCTTATAAAGTAAGCCATTCTCATCAGCATTGAAAACCTATTCTTGCAGTAACCCTTACCCTGAATAACATTTAGCAGATATTTTTAAAAATTCTTCCATAGTCTTCTGACCTGCACAACATACTTCACCTGCAAGCTTAACATTTTTCACACTGTATTATTACCTTTTGAAACTTGAAAGCCAGCCAACCCTAGCCAAGAAGGGTTTAACATTTTCCAGATGCTGAGTAAGATGACTGTAAATTTCTGTGGCTTGCATCCTTACAACAATACTGTCCACTTCTTTTTTTAATCAGTCATCATCTCAACAATCTATAAATTTAGCCACATTTCCGTCTTTTCCGTAACTTCATCATACACTACAGATGTTACTTCAGCACTTTCCATAGCAGCCTTATATACAGATCAGCAAATTTCCTCTTTCTTTTTCTGTGTGTACCATATTATTGATTCATTAACATTGAACTCCTGGCCAACAGCACTATAACTCATGCATGAATGAAGCTTACCTAACACATGTATTTTCTCTGTAAGGCATATCTCATCCTTTTGTGCTTAAGGACACTAGACAGCATTTCAGCACTATCTTTTTGGGGCCATTTTAAAATCACCCAAAAATCACCAAAAAAAAACCTCACAAAAATGCAAAAATAGTGGTACTAAATAGACCATGATAAGGACACTTGTTTATATTATAAGAGATGACACAAGAAGGCAAAGCATTACCTTGTTTGATCCAGCTGGGAACGTGGGTGTTGGGCAGCTCAATTTTTTAGCTGCTCTGATTATGTCTGAGAATGAGCACAAAAGTGTCATGAGTATTGATTCTGGGTTTATAAATACATTTTAGTCGGTAGGTGACTTCACAAATAATAAGGATCAATTGTATACTCTTTTCCACCTCTTTTGAATTTTTCTCTGAGGATTTCTCTCGCATTTGAGTAGTTTCATGTTGCAAGTATACTTATGCATTGAAATATATCCTCTTGAGTTAGCATTTATTAGTGAAAAAAATATTGGAAATTTCTTGGCCAATTCAACGTAGCTTAATCTGCCTTTAGTTATATATATGTTATATATATTAAGAAAAGCATTCATATTTCCCTATAAGTTTGAACCTGAACAATGTATATGAATGCACACATCTATTACAAATTTTCTTACATTCACATTGTTTTTCCTTTGGTGTCATATATCTTACAAGATGATGAACCTCACTTTATTGTGGCAAAGCATAATAAAGTCAAAAAACCCCAGTCAATATGAAGACACCTCAAATTCATGTGAATTTCATAAATGTTCTTCATATAAATTAAATTTTAAATAAAATATTATACATATATCTATATCTATATCTATATCTATATCTATATCTATATCTATATCTATATGATTTTTCAACTCCGTGCGGGTTGGTGCCCCTAATCCCCATGTTGTTCAAGGGTCTACTCTAAATATACAATTTCAGAAATGTCTGCTTGCTTTTTCGAACTCAAAGTTTAAAATCATTTATTGTCACCTTTATTTAAACAATTTCTGAGTCAGCTTCTATCTGGACCTGTGAAGTGACTGACACACAATATGGAAATGAAGAAAAACTTTACAGAAAAATGTTCATATGGATACATTTTAGACTGATAATCTGATTAGCATAATAGCCACCAAAATGTTGAATGAATATTCTGTTTTATTTTCTTTTTAATATGTGTCTATTCTGAACACTATAATGTTATTTAGTAAAGCAGATTATTTCAATCCATAAATCTATTGTTAGTAACTTGCCAGCTAAATCATGAAAATTATGTTTTTTGCAATTGATTATTTTCCCAAGTTGTTTTCTGTAATGAGCTGATGAAGGTTAATGAAGATTAAGTTATTTATTATGTAATAAAAGGCAATGTAGAGATACTGACATATGATCTCTATAGTTCAAAAATATTCAGGTCTTATTCTCAGATTTTTTAATAGTAGCTGTAAGCATTCTTTTAATAGATATAGTATTTAGACAACTTATCTGATTTTTAAAATATTTTCTTAGTATACTGTTGATGTTACACAAGCCACAAAACAGATGAAGAATTCTTTAAATAAATTTAAAATGTAATGATTTTTTTAAAATTGAAAATTCTGTGGATTTTTCAAATACTGTAAATTTCAATGAATTTAGATTTCTATGGTTTTCAATATTTCTAGCACACAAAAAATATTGATTTCCCTGGGAATGAATATTTGGTACTGGTTTATGAGCTAAATTATATTTGACATTGTTGGAAAATGCTATATTCAGTATACCTATAGGTGTTTAGAAAACAGTTCAACGTATTCTAAAGGTGAAGAAGAGAGAAAAATGAGAGAGGGATAAGAGAGAATTAAATAACAACAAAATAAAACTATAAAATATTAGATTGATATTTAGTGGTTATGAATATTTATGTTCTGTATTGCACCATTGTTTAAAGCATTTTGCTTTCCAAACAAAAAAATTATTTTTTGAAACTATCATTTTCTTTTCATAGAAAATGCTACCTTTTTTCTTTTCAAATTAAATTTGGAAAGTAAACCAAAGAATAAAATCAGAATACTATGGGTAAAGTAATTGTTTTTTTGATACTTTTGTTGATACTTTTATTTTATATATATATTTGTATGTATATCTTATATATAGAATATATATGTATATTATATAATTTGAAATATATATACTTCAAATTGTATAATTGTATAATTAGTATAATTATATAATTGACAATATGTATATTTCAAGTTATATGTATATTTCAAATTGTATAATGAAAAAGATATATAAAATAATTATATATACATAAAGATGTTTCATATTATGTTTTCCACATTTTCTTTCTTTCAGTATACTTGTCAGATATAGCCATTCCAAATTACTCTTTCACAAACTAAGATGATTCACAGTAGGGAAGCCTTTACCTCACGTTGTTTTCATCAAAGGGAGCTTAGTCTATATTTGCCTGTCTGAATATTGCCATTATATTACTAATTTACACATTGGGAAAAGGGTCAGGAGTACTCCAAATTTTTGATGACTCGATATGAACCTGAAAGAGGAATGTTAATAACTGATTAAATATATCCACAGTAGCTCAATATCAAGATAGTTGAGAATTATGTATTTTAAAATTAAAAAATTCTACCCCATATTGTTGAACTATTTTATATATTGGGCTTTGGGGGATTAGTATTCTTTACTCAAGAAAGCTAAATGTAATTTATATTGAGACTACATAAGTAAGGTAAAAATAACAAAAAGAGTACATATTAAAATAATATTAACCAGGTAAGATAATATTAAATATAATAAATTTATTGATAAACTAGTGCAGTTTTGTAGTGTTCTTGTATGTTAGCTAAAACATAAATTATTGAAACCATTTTGAAAGCCATTATCATTGAAACTATCATACATACTGTAATACTCAACTATTATTATTATTTTTATTTATATTATTTTATTAAAATAGTTTCCTGTGATCCCTTCTTAGGTTGTCTTAGTCTCAATAATATAAATAGTGTAGCGTTGTCTCAAACTGTAAAATAGAAGCATACTTTTAGGCATTGCTGAAATATATACCTATCTTTCTTACTCTAAACTGTGCAACTGTGTATAGTATATTTTCTAATTTTATAATTTATTTAAAACATAAATAGAATCTTGATATAGTTATTTTTTATTGTTTAGTGCATTGGAACTTATTAAGTGGTATACATATCTAAAAATCAAAAGTTCAGAAGTATGTAGATTAAGTCCAACAGTCTAACATCAGAGAAATTTAAGAATATTATTTTATACCTTGTAAAAAAAGAGTATTTTTGAAGATAAGGTCATTGAGAAATTGTGAAAATAATATTTCCAGTAAAAGTATTATATTTTTCTGGAGTTCTTCAGTTATAAAAACCACAGAATGTATTTTTATGACATTGCATGAAAAATGAAAAAATGCTATTTCATATCAAAATGGATTAGCAATCAAGCAAGTTGTTTATATTGGCCCATTAATATATTAGAATATGCTTCATTGTTTTGAGCATATTTGATATCATAGAGTTAACATTTTGATACTGACAGAGATAATTAGGTGTTCAATACAGAGAAAAGTTATGAATAAAGAAAAACAATAGAGCAGCAATCAAAATTAGATGCAGAATTGGAATGATACTGAAAACAAGAGGTGGAATTGCAGAAAATACTATGGAAGAACATCCATTCATTTCTTTGGATGGTAAAAGTAATTACTAGTCTGTTTTGACAACTGAAATGAAAAATCAGACCCAGAAGGAGATGCACATCAGTAAAGTTGCCTACCCCTATTATTTTACCAATTGTAGGAAATATATGAGAAAGACATTGCTTGTTCATTAGAAATCCTTTTTCCTAAAATGGGAAGGAAGCATCTTTTTCATTTCCTTGCTCAGATGTTTGTTGTTTTCCTCACAGAATTTAACGTTTTAAGAATTTTTCAACATAGGTGCTTCCCGTACTGTACAGTTGGATTCATAGATGCGACCTCTCATGCCAGCATATGTTCCCCCATCAGGCAGCACGTCACTAATCTCCAACTGTGTCACCAGAGAGTATTTGTATATCTCCACATAAACACATCATTGCAACTTGAAAGATTACTCTGAGAAATTGTTGCAATATGAACATCTATCACTTCAAAAAAATAAATAGAAAAGGATTAACAAATAAATGGGTTGAAAATCAGAAATTGAAGGATGGGAGTATATGGCTTACTCTTTCAAAGATTTTGAAAATGAAGGGAAGATAATTTGCTACAACAGCTGTATTATCATTTACAAAAATGTTTCTGCAACTGTAAAGCAAGCAATTACTTTGTCATCTAATTTCCAAATGACTTAAAGAACATTTGTTTTCCAACTGTCCCTTGAAAGAGTCTGGCAGGCTGTGTTGGTCGCCAAATTGTTTGCATCTCTACGTGTAGTTTTCATTTATTCTCTTCATTATTTTCTCTATAATGCTGTGCATACCTTCAAATTTGAACTTACAGTTGCCTTTTTTTCTATTCCTTCCTAAACAAATCTGTTCTCTGTAAGTCCCAATCATTGATTAGCAATTCCTCTCTATCTTCCATATTTTCTCTAAACATTTTCACAAATATCCTTGCCTAAATTTGTTACTGGCTTTTCTTCATTTCTAAACCTTGACGTCATTCTCTGTTCTTTCAATTCTCTGGGTTCTTTTGTGTTTTTTTGTTTTTTTGTTTGTTTTCTGTTGAAAACAGTCATCCTCCAGATTTCACCTATTTTGCTACTCACAGTATTTAAGTCTAAGGTAAATATTTCCTTATGTTTCTATGTAAGGAAACATACATAGAAACATATGTATGTATGTTTAAACATGCTCCTTTAAAATTTTTTTCTTTTTATTATCTTTGTCTTGGTAACATAACTATTCCCTTTACTAAAAATGTCTATTTTGAACTAAAGTATTTGTTTACTTTCTTAAAATTGGCTTCTTAAGGTATACTGTGAGATCAGAGAAGATAAGCGGGGTATCTGCATGTTAATAGTTGCCACTTTGTGTGTGTATTTTGTTTGAATTTATTTTATTTTTTAGTTATTACAAAATAATAGCTGTATTTCCCTGTGCTGTACAATATATCCTTGTTGCTTATTTATTTTATATATAGTAGTTTGTGTCTCTTAATCCCCTGCCCTTATCTCACCAATCCCCCATTTCCTCTCCCCACTGGTAACCACTAGTTTGTTCTTTATATCTGTGAGTCTGTTTCTTTTCTTTTCCTTTTTTTTCAATACAGCAGGTTCTTATTAGTTATCTATTTTATACATATTAGTGTATATATGTCAGTCCCAATCTCCCAATTCATCCCACCACCACCAGCACCCTGCCCCCACTTTCCCCCCTTGGTGACCATACATTTGTTCTCTACATCTGTGTCTCTATTTCTGCTGTGCAAACCGGTTCATCTGTACCATTTTTCTAGATTCCACATATATGCGTTAATATACAATATTTTTTTTCTTTCTGACTTACCTCACTCTGTATGACAGTCTCTAGGTCCATCCACATCTCTACAAATGAGCCTGTTTTGCTCCTTTTTATGACTGAGTAATATTCTATTGTATATATGTTGCAATGGTGAATGGGATTGTTTCCTTAATTTCTTCTTCTGATCTTTAATTGTTGGTATATAGGAATGCAAGAGATTTCTGTGCATTAATTTTGTATCCTATAACTTTACCAAATTCATTGATTAGCTCTAGTAGTTTTCTGGTTGTATCTTTAGGATTCTTTATGTATAGTATCATATCATCTGCGTACAGTGACAGTTTTACTTCTTCTTTTCCAATTTGTATTCCTTTTATTTCTTTTCTTCTCTGATTGCCATGGCTAGGACTTCCAAAGCTATGTTGAATAGTAGTGGTGAGAGTGGACATCCTTGTCTTGTTCCTGATCTTAGAAGAAATGCTTTCAGTTTCTCACCATTGAGAAAGATGTTTGCTGTGGCTTTGTCATATATGGCCTTTATTATGTTGAGGTAAGTTCCCTCTATGCCCACTTTCTGGAGAGTCTTTATCATAAATGGGTGTTGAATTTTGTCAAAAGCTTTCTCTGCGTCTATTGAGATGATCATATGGTTTTTCTCCTTCAGTTTGTTAATGTGGTGTATCACATTGATTGATTTGCATATATTGAAGAATCTTTGCATCCCTGGGATAAATCCCACTTGATCATGGTGTATGATCCTTTTAAAGTGTTGTTGGATTCTTTTTGCTAGTATTTTGTTGAGGATTTTTGCATCTATATTCATGAGTGATATTGGTCTGTAATTTTCTTTTTTTGTAGTATCTTTGTCTGGTTTTGGTATCAGGGTGATGGTGGCCTCAAAGAATGAGTTTGGGAGTTTTCCTTCCTCTGCAATTTTTTGGAAGCGTTTTGGAAGGATGGGTGTTAGCTCTTCTCTAAACGTTTGATGGAATTCACCTGTGAAGCCATCTGGTCCTGGACTTTTGTTTGTTTGGGAGATTTTTAATCACAGTTTCAATTTCATTGCTTGTGATTGGTCTGTTCATATTTTCTATTTCTTTCTGGTCCAGTCTTGGAAGGTTATACCTTTCTACGAATTTGTCCATTTCTTCCAGGTTGTCCATTTCATTGGCATAGAGTTGATTGTAGTAGTCTCCTATGATGCTTTGTATTTCTGCGGTGTCCATTGTAACTTCTCCTTTTTCATTTCTAATTTTATTGATTTGAGTCCTCTCCCTCTTTTTCTTGATGAGTGTGGCTAAAGGTTTATCAATTTTGTTTATCTTCTCAAAGAACCAGCTTTTAGTTTTATTTATCTTTGCTGTTGTTTTCTTTGTTTCTATTTGATTTATTTCTGCTCTGATCTTTATGATTTCTTTCCTTCTACTAACTTTGGGTTTTCTTTGTTCTTCTTTCTCTAGTTCCTTTAGGTGTAAGGTTAGATTGTTTATTTGAGATTTTTCTTGTTTCTTGAGGTAGGCTTGTATTGCTATAAACTTCCCTCTTAGAACTGCTTTTGCTTCATCCCATAGGTTTTGGATCGTCGTGTTTTCATTGTCATTTGTCTCTAGGTATTTTTTGATTTCCTCTTTGATTTCTTCAGTGATCTTTTGGTTATTTAGTAACATATTTTCTAGCATCCACGTGTTTGTGTTTTTTACGTTTTTTTACCCGTAATTTATTTCTAATCTCATAGCATTGTGGTCAAAAAAGATTCTTGATATTATTTCAATTTTGTTAAATATACCAGGGCTTGATTTGTGACCCAAAGTGTGATGTATCCTGGAGAATGTTCTGTGTGCACTTGAGAAGAAAGTGTAATCTGCTGTTCTCAGATGGAATGTCCTATAAATATCAATTAAATCTATCTGTTCTATTGTGTCATTTAAAGCTTGTTTTTCCTTATTAATTTTCTGTCTGGATGATCTGTCCATTGGTGTAAGTGTAAGTGAGGTGTTAAAGTCCCCCACTATTATTGTGTTACTGTTGATTTCCTTTTTTATAGCTGTTAGCATTTGCCTTATGTATTAAGGTGCTCCTATGCTGGGTGCATATATATTTATAATTGTTATATCTTCTTCTTGGATTGATCTCTTGATCATTATGTAGTGTCCTCCTTGTCTCTTATAACATTCTTTATTTTAAAGTCTATTTTATCTGATATGAGTATTGCTACTCCAGCTTTCTTTTGATTCCATTTGCACGGGATATCTTTTTCCATCCCCTCACTTTCAGTCTGTATGTGTCCCTTGGTCTGAAATGGGTCTCTTGTAGACAGCGTATATATGGGTCTTGTTTTTGTATCCATTCAGTAAGCCTGTGTCTTTTGGTTGGAGCATTTAATCCACTCATATTTAAGGCAATTATCGATATGTATGTTCCTATTATCATTTTCTTAATTGTTTTGTGTTTGTTTTTTTAGGTCCTTTTCTTCTCTTGTGTTTCCCACTTAGAGAAGTTCCTTTAACATTTGTTGTAGAGCTGGTTTGGTGCTGCTGAGTTCTCTTAGCTTTTGCTGGTCTGTGAAGCTTTTGATTTCTCTGTCAAATCTGAATGAGATCCTTGCCAGGTAGAGTAATCTTGGTTGTAGGTTCTTCCCTTTCATCACTTTAAATATATCATGCTACTTCCTTCTGGCTGTAGATATTCTGCTGAGAAATCAGCTGTTAACCTTATGGGAGTTCCCTTGTATGTTATTTGTCATTTATCCCTTGTTGGTTTTAATAATTTTTCTTTGTCTTTAAGTTTTGTCAATTTGATTATGATGTGTCTCAGCATGTTTCTCCTTGGGTTTATCCTGCCTGGGACTCTCTGCACTTTCTGGACTTGGGTGACTATTTCCTTTTCCATGTTAGGGAAGTTTTCAGCTATTATCTTTTCATATATTTTCTCAGGCCCTTTCTCTCTGTCTCTTCTCCTTCTGGGACCCCTATAATGAGAATGTTGGTGCGTTTAATGTTGTCGCAGAGGTCTCTTAGTCTGCCCTCCTTTCTTTTCTTTCTTTTTTCTTTATTCTGTTCCATGGCAGTGAATTCCACCATTCTGTTTTCCAGGTCACTTAACCATTCTTCTGCCTCAGTTATTCTGCTATTGATTCCTTCTAGTGTATTTTTCATTTCAGTTATTGTATTGTTCATCTCTGTTTGTTCTTTAATTCTTCTTTGTCTTTGTTAAACATTTCTTGCATCTTCTCAGTCTTTGCCTCCATTCTTTTTTCACGGTCCTGGATCATCTTCACTATCATTATTCTGAATTCTTTTTCTGGAAGGTTGCCTATCTCCACTTCACTTAGTTGTTTTTCTGAGGTTTTATCTCATTCCTTCATCTGGTGCATAGTCCTGTGCCTTTTCATTTTGTCTGTCTTTCTGTGAATGTGATTTTCATTCCACAGGCTGAAGGATTGTAGTTCTTCTTGCTTCTGCTGTCTGACCTCTGGTCTGTGAGTCTGTTTCTTATCACATTTCCTTTATCCTTTCATCTCTTGATGGACACTTGGGTTGCTTCCATATCTTGGCTATTGTAACTAATGCTGCTGTGAGCATCGGGCTGCATGTACCTTTTCAAGTTAGTGTTTTTATTTTCTTCAGATATATACCCAGAAGTGGACTGGCTGGACCATATGGTAGTTTAATATTTCATTTTTTGAGGAAACCTCCATACTGGTTTCCATGGTGGCTGCACCAATTTAAAATCCCACATATATTATACTATGGTTCCCTTTTCTCTACATCCCTTCCAACATTTGTTATTTATAGACTTTTTAATGATAGCCAATTTGACAGGTGTGAGGTGGTATCTCATTGTGGTTTTGAATTGCATTCCTCTGATGATTAGCACTTTTGTGCATTTTTTCATGTGCCTGTTGGCCATCTGTATATCTTCTTTGGAAACATGTCTATTCAGGTCTTCTGCCCATTTTGTAATTGAGTTCTTTGTAAGATATTCAGTTGTATGAGCTGTTTACTTTGGGTATTAACCCCTTATCGGTAGTATCATTTGCAAGTATATTCTCCCATTCAGTGTGTTGTCTTTTCATTTCTTTTTCTTTTTTTGTATTTGTTGATGGTTTCCTTCATTGTGGAAAAACTTTTAAGTTTAATTAGGTCTCATTTGTTTAGTTTTGCTTTTATTTCTTTTGCCTTAGGAGACTGGTCCAAAGAGATATTGCTGCAATTTATGTCAACGAGTGTTGTGCCTATGTTCTGTTCTAGGAGTTTATTCGTTTCAGGTCTCACATTTTGGTCTTTTTAATCCATTTTGAGTTTATTTTTGTATTTGGTGTGAGGAAATGTTCTAATTTCATTGTTTTACACGTAGCTGACCAGTTTTCTCAGCATCACTTATTGAAGAGACTGTCATTTCTACATTGTCTATTCTTGCCTCCTTTGTTGTAGATTAATTGTACAAAACTGTGTGGGTTTATTTCTGGGCTTTCTATTCTGTTCCACTGATCTATGTGTATGTTTTTGTGCCAGTACCGTGCTATTTTAATTACAGTAACTTTGTAGTATAGTCTGAAGCCAGGAGGCATGATACCTCCAGCTTTCTTCTTTTTCTCAAGATTGATTTGACAGTTTGGGGTCTTTAGTGATTCCATATAAATATTTTGATTATTTTGTTCTAGTTCTGTGAAAAATGTCATGGGTATTTTGATAGGAATTGCATTAAATCTGTAAATTGCTTTGGGCAGTACAGCCATTTCAACAATAGTAATTCTTCCAATCCAAGAACACAAGATATATTTCCATTTCTTTATGTCATTTTCAAATTCCATCATCAGTGTTTTACAGTTGTAGTATTTCCTAAATCATTTTCTCCATTGCATTTTATAATTGAACTAAGTTACTTATTGGTCAAAACATTCTAGCATTTTGACGCAGCTATAGGGTTAAGCTTGGAAAGTTTTTTCATCTTTTAATGTAGAAACTTGTTTTTTTTTTTTTTTTTTTAGATTTAGAACAACCTTTTCAAATCTGCTATGGACATGTGTTTATGCCTTATAGGTTGAAAAGTTCATCTCTTCCAGTTAATTAGCATTTTAATTTTTTGCCTTAAAATAAAAGTCTGTCAATATCTTTATGTACAGTGTGTGACTTGACTGTCCTTTATTATGTATTCTATGTAATTATCATAAGTAATAATTCAGACAAATAAAATGTTGACTATTTCTTTTTTATTAGCTTAAACCTATTTCACTGAAATTATCCCTACTTTAGGCTTCCTTGATGATTGCAGTGTATAATAAAAGTAAGTTTTCACATTGAGCATTTGAAACATTTGAAAACTATCCTTACTGTTTGTCAGGCTTTTCTACTATTAGCATGATGCCAGGCTAAGAGCATGTTGCCATGTAACCTGTCTCCTAGTGATCTGAAGCATAGATTTCTCTGATTCAAAACATTTCATATGCCTTGAGTCAAGTTACAAAAGAACAGTCAAGCCATGTAAAGATGTGATATTTAGAATACCAGTTATATAATAATAAAGGATAACTTAGTTTTAAAATACCTACCTCAAGCAAGGCATATTTAAATCTAATTTTAAACTTACTAATGCTTCAGGAACTTTCACAGCCACTAAAAGTAACATGGAAAGCAAATGGACTTACTAATTAAAACTTGGGAAGATTGACTATAAATTTTGAAGAAAATACAACAGACAAAAATAATCATCATTTGATTATAAATAACTTCCCCAAGTCCAAGTGAATATTTTAGTAATAGAAAAAAATAAAGAAAAATGAAAAGGAAAAATAAAGCAATACTATGTAGGATATATATATGTGTGTATATATATATATATATATATATATATATATATATATATTTTTTTTTTTTTTTTTTTCCGTAAATGAAATGTCAGTAACAAACAGAAGGAGAACTGGGAATCCTATCTAAAAAATATTATACAATCTAACCTTAAAATAGATCAGATGTTTATAAATTGAGATAACTTTATAAAACATATACTTCTGAGGATAAAACATGCATAATACAAAAAAGAATCATTTTATTTTAAATTGTCAAAATTTCCTTAATTGCTTTTCTACACCTTCTGATTACTATCAGACAATCTCAATGATAGAAGGATAAGTGGAGTTTATCATCCAAAAGATAAAATTTTGGCATTTGATTCCATTAGATGGAAAATTATAATCTCTTGCAATGGTGTTAATTGCAAAATTTATGTTTCCTGTTCTAAGCAAGTGCTTAGTGGGGTGAATCTGGATGGTCTGTTAATGATTATTTGAGTTAGACAGAGACTCAGAGAGGTAGCATGCAAGAAATGTTTATGCAGACAACACTATTTAAATGAGAGAGACAAAAAATCTGTAAACTTATTATAAATTCAAAACAATGAAACTATTTATAGTTAAGTAAATAAATTAATTAAATTGTCCCTTTCTCCTTCACATTTCAGAGTGTATTGTTTCATCCAGTTCACAATGAAAGCTTCTCATTTTTCTACTCATTTTAACCTGATTTTTGTATAACAATATTAAGAAGAGGAAAATAGAAAAATATATGTGATTTCCCCAGTCTCTATACCTCTCCAGGGAGAGCTCTGGAACTGAATCCTACATCAGTTAGCTTCATTTTCAGTGTTCTTATTACAAATGAATTTGGGGTCCTCCATATTTCCAAAGCTGCACAGCAGAACAAAGTTGACCAATAAGGTTGGATGGTTCTCATCCCAGTTATAGAATTAGGGCAAGACACAGATAAGTAACAGATACTGACAATCAGAAAGAGTTGCATATTTAAATATTTTGATTTTTGTAACAGCCTGTTGCTTAGTGATGATATTTAGCAAAACTTACTTTTTAAAAAATACTTTTCATAGTATCAAACTTCTGGTCAAATTATATTACTGACTCAATTTGCAATTGGTCAAACCAAATAATATAGAAAACAATGCACTGTAAGTTAAGAAGCATTTAAAATGGAAATAGATATCTATTTTATATCTGATGAGAATTATTGACTGCCTTATATCACAAAAGTCATACAGAAAGCATGTTCACCTTATGAAAGAATCACTAGCAATATTAACAGCAGTGACTTCTAAGGATATACAAGTAAGAATAAACAGAGAAATTGTACCACCAAATTCTCAAGGGTTAGGCATAATTTCATTATTCTTTTTATATCATTATACATTAAGCAAGATCAATATAAGAGCAGCAGTTTGCTGAAAGATAATATTAAAGTATTAAGGTGACAGTATATTGAACAAAATTCTTAAAGCTAAGAGAAAAGGAACAAGCTAGTAATTTTCTTTCATACCCTCTTATTGGTCCTTTAATGGAAAACAAATGTTTTCTAATTAGTATTTCATTTACCTTGGGGACAAGTACATAATGCAGTCATCAGTTTGCTTAGATTCTGAAATACCATTCATTTATGTACATATTTTCTCTCTTCAAATTCACTATTCCTATTGCTTGTCAATTTGCATATATTAAATCATCACGCATAACTTACCATATTTTGAATATTTTATTAATGAAAGTCCTTTTCTAAGATTTTTATGTGCTCTTAAATTTTAAACACTCAAACATTTAGAAACTTAAAACTCAACAATTCAGTTTTAAAATCTTATTTTGATGAAATATTACAAATGTTAACTGTATGCTGTTGCTCTGACTATTGGGATGGACAATGAGTAGTTATGAAAAGCTCTTTTGTTAATAAAAGGAATTTTTAAAATAATAAATAATCTTTTCAAACTACTTTGTTATTTTTCATTTAAAGTTAGCATAGACATACCTCTACCTGGTGCATACTTTAGTTGTTCTTCTCCAATAATTCATGACTACTTTAGCTCATGACTTTTTATCAAGGATGGTGATGTTTAGAAGTTGCTTCATGAACAATGTGGTGCACTAAGACAGAAAAAAGTTAACTGATTTTGACAGTTTTATGTTTCATGGGATCTATTTCCAGCATTCCAATCTTATTTAATTTTACATGCATTAAAAATAAAATTTCCAAATCAAACAAATTCCTAGGCAAATAAATGGAAAGTTACTATATGAAAAAAGATATACACAAAGTAGACTTATTTTCACAATATGAGAATGAATTGTAATTGATAAAAAAATCTGCATGTCTTACTGAGCAGTTCTACTTCAATAGTTAACTAATACTTTGGTAGTTCTGTTAAAGTAAAATTATTCTGACACCTGTTAAACCCATAAGAAAGACTTTATTCAGGACTGTTGTGATAGGTGTCAAGATTATCGTAATAGAGGAGAGAGATCAGGTTCAACCCTGAATACAGCAAAGATAGCTGGGGATGTATAGCCAAGGAACAGAGTGGGAGGCAGGGTCAGTGGGTGGAAAATTACTAAGAGCAGACATAAAAGGTAGGATAATTTTGTTGAACTGACTGAATAGGATTCTTGCTGAAGGCAGGCCAGAGTGACCAGATATCAAGAGTAGGGGATGACAAATTTGATCAAATGTCATGAGAGATCAGATATCAAGAGTGGGTTTAATTTAATTCCCTAAACTGACTCAGAAGGCAGGATTCTTGCTGCAACTGGGCTAGGCAGGCCGAGATACTGCCCAGAGGTGAGACCTAGTCAAAAAGAGGGCTTAGAGGAGCCTGACTAAAGTTCGGTCAAGAAAAGAATCTGTCACTTCAACAATTGCTTCTTAAGCTTATGTTTCACCCATGAGCATCCTGCTTATTGCGTTGTGTGGAAGAGTGGACTGAGCAGCATGTATGTTATGAAAGAAAAGAGATTAGGGAAAATCTCTGAAGAAGTTAAAGGCAACGTGAATCTGGCCATATGATAAAATCAAACAGAACTCTTCTGGTCATGAGTGCTTTATAAAAGAGCTACATGACCCTACAATCTCTGACTCTCTCATTGAACCGTATTTGAATTAATTAATGAAATTAAATCTGGAATATATATGACACAGTGTGTGAATTAATGGATGTAAATATCAGATATTAAAATTAAAATGGCCATTTAGATTTTCATAAAAAAGATATTTCCAACTACAAATCGTTCTTAAATCTGACTCACATCAGTTTAGAGTATTCCAAATAGTTATTAAACTGATTTACTGGAACAAATATAAACAATCTTATCTTAGTATATTTGCCTATTTTATTATATTCCTAGAAGTTTGGGGAAACATTTACTTCGTTTGATTGAATTAAGGTTTTTGGCTTAGTAACAAATGTAATATGAATATTTCTGCCATGGACGGAAAATACTCTGAATTATTTAGACAGATTTTCACTGCAAGTAACATTTGCCTGTGTAATATGGGCTAATATTAAAATCTGTTTTTTCGTTTAGCAAAAGTTGGCGAATAATGAATTTTCGAATGGTTCAGATACACAGTGTTATCAGGGTCAGAGTTTCCCTTTTCTCCTGACCTTTCTCCCATGCTTTCCACTTCATGTTTCAAGACATCAGCTGTTACTTCATTTATCCCATCCATAGTCAAGGCAAAATAAATAGAAGCAAGACGGCTGACTAGCGCATTTGTGGTTTTTCACAGAAACCTCTGCAGAGGTTCCCATCTCTACCTCAGTATAGGAAAGGGTTCACATTGCCAAACCTTCATGGATGAAGGCTGGAAAATTAAGGAAAATAATCATCATGTGCACCTGAGAGCAAACATATCAGTAATTCTGGGCTTAGGCACAATGACCACTGAAGTTCTGTAAGTAGGAAATTAGGGGAGAATTTATATTGGGCTGGCAAAATCCATGTCTGTCTGCCTTTATGCATATAACTAAAATATATATTACTAATCATGATATATTGGCTATTTCAAAAATGTATCCAATGATTTATGACCACACCTTAAAATATATTCATTAACCGTTGATATAACTTGGCATACTTGGATACATTTTTTAGTGACTGATAGTGTGGAAAGGAGGGAAATCTAAAGTTTTAGAAAAATCAAAATAAAAGACCAAAACAGTATAAATTCAAGTAAAAGAAGAGGTGGGAACAAAATTTTCTGCTCCTGTATTAAATCCCAGAAAAAAAGTGAAACAATTTGTTGTTGTATTTGTTGAGTATTGAAGGAAATAAATGGTAACAAATATAAATGAATTAATGAAAAAATTGTACATATTAACATTGAATGATAAAACATAATGCAAAAATTAGTGATAATGGGAATAATAATACCCACAAACATAACAGTTTTATGTCTGAAAGCCCGGTTTTCCAAATTCAAACTGGTAGCTCACAGAGATCCTGGGAAAGGTTGGGAGTTTAGTAGTATGATAACATTTTAAGCTATGCAACCAGATAGTATAGGGTCATATCTCAGCACCACTATCCAGTGACTTTAATCTTGTTCATGTTACTGTTGCCTTCAGTGTTGGGAGGTACCTCACTTCTGCTGGCTTTCTAATTCTGAGTGAAGGGACATTCTTATGCCACCCCCTCACTTATTCATTCCATTGAGAAGGAACATTTTAGCCAGTTGATGGCTCAGAGCACAACAACTATTTTCTCCTCACTTTTGAACAGAATTAACCACATATATAGGCCCGTTACTTTATTTTACTCCCCAGTTTTGACTCAAGGAGTACAGCCCTCAGTGATTCCTCTCACACACTGCATCTATCCACCAACACTTACCTTTGAGATCTATCACATGACTGTCACTACCAGCCACCTTCAGGCAACCATCAGGGCACTTGGATCATTAGAACATTCTCCTTGTTTCTCACCCTGTTTCCTAGAAGCCATTTTCCATCCAGTAGTCAGAGCGATCTTATTAGAGCATAGATCAGATTACATCACACTTTTGCAGATAGCTTTCTGAGAGCTCGCCTTCTCAGAGCAAAACCTAAAACCCTGCCACTGCCTGTGAATCTTCACATTGTCAGGTCCCCCATAAATCCGGCCCCTCAGTCTTTCTCTTTTGCTCTGGTCATTTTCTCCTCAGTATCCTTCTGGTACTCCTTGAAAACGCCCAGCTTCTCCCAGGTTAGAAGCTTCACTTGACCCAAGGCCTGTAGATACTGGCCTGCACCCTCACTTGTCTCTGGGCCTGTCCAGCTGACACCTTTTCAGAGGAAATCTCCCTGACCACTTGCTCACCAGCACTCTTAACCTGCCTTCAAATTTCTCTCTAGAACTTATCAGCATCTTAAATACTGCATTTTTCTGTCTCTTTTTAAAATACCTTCATCCGCAAGAAGAAAGTATATACGTTCTTTAGTCAAGAGCCTGTATTTTTCTCTGTACTCACTGTCTCACTTCAGCACAAAGACATTTCTGGCCTATAGAGTAGATGATTAATAAACATTTGTTGAATAATCTTGCATAAATTCACCCTTAGTTTGTAAACTGCTGATTCATTTAGCTCTGAAGTCAATGACAAAATAAAAGAGTTGTACTTCTATCTTTTACTTCTTTACTCAGAGCAAATATTTATTGCCAATTTCATCTGTGCCCTGCAAACTGCTGAGCTTTTAAATCCATTATGTCTATTTATCTTGTGAAGTAGATAGATAGTCACTGTATCATTCAGGGCACATCCAGTAACACAGAAACTAGTGTAGGTCTTACAACAATCTGATTTTAATACAGAGAAAAAAGTTATGCAGGTGGTTAAAGGAGCTGAGAAACAAAAAACAGGAAATAGTGGTAAAACCCAATAATTAGCATCAACCTTCTTTAGGGGATGGAGAGACAGTGGTCAAGATGAGGAGTTGTTTTGTGATAGAAAAGCTGCCTAGTGAGAGGTGGGGTCAGGGAGAAAGCTTGATCTCTGACAGAGATATCATCAGAAGCAAAGAAAAACAAACACACAAACAAAACAAAGCAAAGTAAGTCAGAAAGA
Organism: Balaenoptera physalus; assembly: GCF_965194825.1. NCBI lineage: Eukaryota > Metazoa > Chordata > Mammalia > Artiodactyla > Balaenopteridae > Balaenoptera > Balaenoptera physalus. The sequence continues at coordinate 139,624,459 of NC_138884.1, read as the reverse complement.
GAAAAACAAATACAGTATGCTAACACATATATATGGAATCTAAGGAAAAAAAAAAAGGTCATGAAGAACCTAGTGGCAAGACGGGAATAAAGACCAGACCTACTAGAGAATGGACTTGAGGATATGGGGAGGGGGAAGGGTGAGATGTGACAGGGTGAGAGAGTGTCATGGACATATATACACTACCTAACGTGAAATAGATAGCTAGTGGGAAGCAAGCGCATAGCACAGGGAGATCAGCTCGGTGCTTTGTGACCACCTAGAGGGGTGGGAGGGAGGGAGATGCAAGAGGGAAGAGATATGGGAACATATGTATATGTATAACTGATTCACTTTGTTATAAAGCAGAAACTAACACACCATTGTAAAGCAATTATACTCCAATAAAGAAGTTAAAAAAACAAAGCAAAAACACAGGAGAATCGGCCCACCTCCTCACCTGTTCCTGCTCTCGGTCTTCTGCTTTCGCCTTCCATTGTCATTTTACAGAGTAGAATATTTAAATCCAGAGAAGTAAAATAACTTGTGAAGATCCTACAGCTTTTTAAGGACTGAACTGGGATTGGAAATGAAGGCACTCAGACTCCAGATCCCTTGTCGTTGCTAATAATGATATTTTAAGAAAAAAAAAAAAGTGTTGGTTTTCTCTGAATAGGCAGTGTTTTGATATCACCAAATATGTATATATTTGTAGTGTGTGTGCGTGTGTGTTTGTGTGATGAGTCTACATACATTAAATCAAGCAGTTAAATTCCCCAAGAGAGAAAAAAGGAACGATTTTCCAGTAAGGGCTGGCAATATCCACCAAGGCACATTTTCAAGCACTAAAGTGATCTTAACTACCGTTTAAGGCACACCATAGCAGCCCATAACATGCTGTCTGGCAAACAGCAGGCACTTGATAAATGTCTTTTGATCGTTATTATGACTTTGAGGGTGCTACGATTCCAGAACTTTTCTGTGCACCTGAGATTGAATAAGGTTTGTGATAGTGGTGATTGTTCCTATAATTCATATATAGACATTGAATTTTTAGTGTGAATAACCCAGATATTTCACTTCCATTTACCCTCTGTAACATTTACTTAATACAGACTTTGTGTTCTTGCTGAACTCTTCTGTTACCTTTTTGAAAGTTTTATTTGCCCTACAGGTTAACTGTGGAAACACTGTTTTATTCAACATTAAAAGAAGGACTTCCCTCATTCCCTTATTTCTACATGAACATTTATTACAGATATATGGATTACTTAAGTGGCTGTTTATCTGATGATTCACAAAATGATTTGGGAAAAATTTAAAGTTATATGGTCTGCTTTCTATACACATACTCCACACTACTAAGTAATTTATAAAAATCCATAAAATAGGAAATTAACTTAAAGGTCACTAGGCTCTCAGTAGAATAAATGACCTTTGATGCTGGAAATCACTGAGGCTTTTTTTTTTTCAGGTTTTGCATAATATGTTATGCATCACTTCTCTCAAGATATTTCTTGTAAAAATTAAAACAAAACTCACACAGAATAAAGCATTATAAAATACGTAAAAATTTTAAGACTTTCATAATTAGATGGATACCTAAAGCCCTACACTGGAAATAGAATTAGAAGATAAAAGAATTAGAAGATAAAAGGACATTTCTCTTAAAATAATAGTAGGTTTTCTGCTATTTAAAGTTGGAAGAGATAGAGATTCTTAGAAAAAGAATGATAAAGTGAAATCACAGTAAAACTAATCTTTACTGATCAAATAGCAGATAGAACAGGATTAAAAAATCTTTTTAATAAAGTACTTATCTTGGATTTGAAAAAACCATCACCATGTATAAAAGGCCAATTTCATGGCAAGAGCTATCCTGGCTTTGGTCTAAGCTAAAATTCTGAGGAAGGGTTTCTCTTTTGGAGAGATTCTGCTGGGGTAACATTTTATATTAATCGTTTTTTTAATATACCCAATGCAAAATTTCAAAACAAAGTGTATGATAGGCATTTCTCTGTCTGCCATGCTTCTAGGAGCTGATATCCTTATCTTATAACATCTGGCTGGTCTGTGGTCTCCACTAAATGCCTGCTAGGATCTGGAATCATTTCCTGATGTCAGATTGCCTCTTTATCACCTTCGAATTATTTCTGCACAGTATCATATTTTTGAGGGCTATATTTCTTATATTTTAAGCATTTAAAAGACAAATTTTGATGCTATTTATTCACAACTAAGTATGTGCTCATTTAAATATTAATTCATTGCACATTCATTGGATACATATCACATGCTGGATATTCTTCCAGGCCCTGAGGATAGAGCAAGGTAAAAAACAGACAAGTCCTTGTCTTCATGGAGCAGACAATAGATACCTCCTTTGTCAAGTACTAAAATATGCTGTGAGAAAACTAAAACCAGAATAGTGGCTAGGGGCTGCACTGGAGGTGGGGAGGAGCTGAGAAGAGGGGTTACTATTCTATATAAGGAAGGCAGAGAAGGTTTTTAAGGTTAGGTGACATTTTAATAGAGATCTGAAGAATATAAATGAGCTCAAAGCCATATCTGAAAAGAATGATCTATCATAGGAAACAGTAAATGCTTATGCTATGGGGAGAAATGTTCTTTATGTATGAAACAAGCAGGAGATATGTATGGCTAGATTGGCATGATCAAGATGGGGCGTCTTAAGAGAGAAAGACAGGACAGAGGACCTGATAATTTAGGAACTTGTAACCCTTATTAAAGGATTCCATTTTAGTTTAAGTGAAATGTGAAAAAAAAGGAGGATTTGGACCAAAGGAACAATTTGGCTTATGTGTTGAAAATAGCACTTTGAGAGCTGCATTTAGCATAGGCTATAAATATGGAAGTAGATAAGGAGGCTGTTGAAATTATCCAGAAAAGAATAATACTGCCTTGGACCAGTAGTAAAGCTGACATATTGTCACAGGTGAGAATTGAACCGTTCTCTTGATATATTTTAAGGGTGAGCTAAGCAAATAATCTAATGGATTGCTATGCAGTGTGAGAGAATAAGAAAAGACAAGATTGACTCCATGATTTTAATAGAGCAACAAGAAGGATGAGGTTTCCATTTATTGAGATAGCAACAATCGTGGGTTATATTAAGATAATTTTAAGGTGGGGGGCTTTTGTGGAGATCACAAGTTTGGTTTTGGATTTGTGGTGTTGGAGATGTATTTTGACACCTGAGAGGAGTAACAAGTGGTTGTTGATAGTTAGTATCTGTTTGTTGTTCAGTGTGTAAGTCCAGGGTGTATAAAAAAATTTGTGATTATCCAGTGTAGAGGAATCATTTTTAAAGACATGTAACTGAATTGAGACCACCTATTAAGCGAATGCATATAGAGAAGATAAAATATCTAAATACTGAACCTAACATGCCCTAATGTTTAAAGGTGAAGGAACTGATGATGAAATAGCGGAGTGAGGTTTCAGAAGAAAGTATTTTAAGAAATAAGCAAAGATCATCAATTTAAAATGTGGCTTGGAACTTCCCTGGTGGTCCAGCGGTTGAGACTCCGTGCTCCCAATGCAGGGGATCCGGGTTCAGTCCCTCATCAGGGAACTAGATCTCACATGCCACAACTAAAAACGATCCTGCACACTGCAACGGCAATGAAGATCCTGTGTGCTGCAGACTAAGTCCCGGCACAGCCAAATAAATAAATAAATATTAAAAATAAATAAATAAATAAATAAGATGTGGCTTGATAGCTTGGTTTAGACACAACCTGAGAATTCAGTATGGTATCTGCTAAAGTAGAGATATGTTTCATTGAAGTTATGAAGATTAATGCTTACCGCAGATGCGCTCAAAACATTATGAGAGATTGTGGAGTTAATAAAGGTAGTAAAGAAATGCAGCTGTAGTTGGAAAAGGATGGGATATTGAAAGGATTTTTTAAATTAATTCTTGTTTTTATAATGGGAGATATGGCAAGTTTTTATACTGATGGTGATGACTTAGGACAGAAAGAAAATTGATTTTGTCGGAGGAAGAGAGAATAACTGATGAAGTACAAGAGGTTGAAATAAGATGACGTTGATTAGCAATTCATGCAGGAGAGAAGGTAGATTATGTAGATTCAGGTGGATTAGGATATATTATGATGGGAAAATGTAGTTCTGTTATGATTGTCTCAATATTCTCAGTAAATAGGAGAAATTATTGTTACGTTGTTGTCCATACTAGGTCTTACCCATTATTTTTTGATATTTGGCATTTTTGGAAATAATGCCTTATTGACAAAGCAAAATACATGAGTAGTAGGAATTCTTGGTGGTTTGAGGGGGGATGGAGAACGAATGTGTTAAACTGTATTTCATGTAATGGAACCTCATAATGCTTTTCACATCATTGTATAGAAACTGTCAGTGGCATATTGCTCGTTGTGTGTTGTTTCCTCATGTGCTTTATTAGCTTTGAAAGTGTGATGTTCATTGCCTGTGCCAAAATTATTTTAGACAGTTCCCCAATTCCTGGATTGAAGACGTCTCACATAGAATAATTCCCTTTATTTCTATCAGACATCTCTGGAGAGATCATCCAGAGCAAGATAAATTAATAGCTTCCTGGACCTCCAAAGAAAAGCAAATAAATCCTAAAAATCCCTGTGACATACAGCCTGTGGATTCCTCCTCAAAGTCACAGCTTTTCCTCTTTCTAATTTTTAACCTGCTTTATTCATTTGTAAATACCACTCCACACATTTCTCTGGAAGTGGAGAGGGAAGAGTTAGTGAACCCAGAAGTGGGATTGCTGGATTATATGGTATTTCTATTTTTAATTTTTGGAGGAACCTCCATACTCTTTTCCATAATGGCTACATGAAGTCACATTTCCACCAACAGTGTACAAGGGTTTCTTTTTCTCCAAATCATTGCCAGCACTTCTTACCTCTTGGTTTTTGATAATAGCTATTCTAACTAGTCCAAAGTGATACCTCCTTGTGGCTTTGATTTGCATTTCCCTGATGATTAGTAATGTTGAATACCTTTTTTCATATACCTGTTGGCCATAAATGGTGTTGGGAAAACTGGATACCCACATGTAAAAGAATGGAATTGGACCCTTATCTTACACCATACACAAAAATCAACTAAAAATGGGTTAAAGATTTGAATGCAATACTTGAAACCATAAAACTCCTAGAAGAAAACATAGAGCCAAAGCTCCTTGACGTTGGTCTTGGCAATGATATTTTGGATATGACACCAAAAGCTCAAGCAACAAACGCAAAACTAAACAAGTGGGTCTACATCGAAGTAAAAAAAAAAAAAAAAAAAAAAAAAAATCTGCACAGCAAAGGAAACAAAACAAAACAAAAAATTCAACCTACAGAATGGGAGAAAATACTTACAAACCATCTATGTGGGGTTAATATCCAAAATATATTGATACTAGGAACGCATCCAACTTAACAGCAAAAACAAAAACAAAATTTAAAAAAACCCAAAGCACCTGTTTCAAAAATGGGCAATGGACCCGAATACATATTTTTCCAAAGTAGTCATTAGTTTTATTAGACATCATTATCAGACTGTCTCAATGTACTTGATAAAGGAAAATGTATATAGTACTAAAACAGTTGTCCTCTCAGCTGGCATATAATTTTACTTATTTATTTTGAAATATGAGGTAGGATTGTTAATTTTTCTATTAAATAAAACCAAAAATATCAATTTTAGTTATAATAAATACTTCATGATATGTTTGGATAAAAATGTTTATTGAAAGAATGTTCTAAATCTGAAAGATACTGTATAACATTTTCTATGCATAGTTTTACTGGAGTCTGCTAAAAATTTGTGCTGGTTAAAATGATATACACAACATAATAGATACACTAACTTATACTGCTTCACTTCTTCAAAGGTATTTTTCTTTCCAGCTAATAACTTCTGTGAAGAGAATTAAAAGTAGCTGAAAGCATTGCTTATGTTTAAACATGTGGAGAGAGCAAGATTAAACATTTAATATTTATTGCCCACCTCTCCAATACATTTGTTTTGCTGTCAAGGGATTCTCCCTTCAGAGGAATTTGTGTTTTGACAATAGAGAATGGAAGAGATTAGTCTGTAAAGTATTGTCAACACTCCCACTGCTCCACTCTGCAATTTTTTTTTTAAATTCAAAATACTACCAAACAGAAATATTTTTAATAAAGAAAAATAATATAATGAGGTATCCCAGTGCTTTCATTAATTATTAAAGAAAGGTTACCCTAAGACCAGATTCATCCCTGTGCTTGAAACAATCAAACAATAAAAAAGAAAAAAAACACACTTACACACCCAGAGATATGACACTGGATCTGCTTAAAGAAGGGCAGTGATCTTTGAGAGAGAAAACAAGAGGGAGCCCTAAGACTGCCCTTGCTTACTTACTGCCTAGAAGAGTTTCCATGCAGTGGGGCAGGGGAAGTGGACTCCTGACATTGAGCAGACAAAGCCAAAGTTCTGGGGAGACCACGGTGGCCAAAGTTGGCAGATCTGAGAGGACAGGTATTCAAAGAGAGAAATCTCTGGTGTCTGCTGATCAATAAAAACACAACTCCTAATTCAGAGGGCATTTGGTAAAGTAATCAAGAAAGTCTTGCCTCTGGAGTAGGAATTAATTACCTTTAGACTGAGCATTGATCTGCACCCATCAAAAAATCATAAATGTAAAATCTGAAAGGATCAAACTGTTTCCAACTAAATTATCTGTGTTCCAGAAAAAAGCTGAAAAAAAATACATATATATATATATATATATATATCTCAATACAAAAAACCAGCATCTACAAAGATAAAAGTAACAAAACTACAGGCAAATTAAAATTTCTCTAACAGATTCCTAAAGAGATTGACACCATTGTTCTGTAAGGATCTGGAGCAACAAGAACTCTCACAGCTTGATGGTAGGAATGTAAAACGCTTTAACAACTTCTCAGAACTCTTTGGCAGTTTCTCATAATGTTAAACACCCATGTAAACTATGACCAACAACTTCACTGTTAGGTATTTACACCCCTTCCAACAAAATAAATTAAAGCAATATGTTTAGAAAATAATCTGTATAATAACATACATGAATTTTTAATTTAAAATAGCCCCAAATTTGAAAATTTCTAAATGCCCATCCAAGGGAAGACAGGTAATCAAAGTGTGATATATTCATATAAGAGATTACCTTTCAGCAATGAAAAATTATGAGCTTCTAATAAACACAGTGACACAATGAAACCAGGCATAAATGAATATGTACTGTCTAAAGTTCAAAAACAGGTAAAACTAATGTATGATAAGAAAGTGATTGCTTCTCTGATGAAAGGTATTGCCTATAAAGAAGCATGAGAAAACTTTCTTAGGTCATATTAGTGGTTTTTTAATGAGGTAGAATTTACTTCGATTAAAAATAAAGATATTGGGCTTCCCTGGTGGCGCAGTGGTTGAGAATCTGCCTGCCAATGCAGGGGACACGGGTTCGAGCCCTGGTCTGGGAAGATCCCACATGCCGCAGAGCAACTGGGCCCGTGAGCCACAACTACTGAGCCTGCGCGTCTGGAGCCTGTGCTCCGCAACAAGAGAGGCCGCGACAGTAAGAGGCCCGCGCACCGCGATGAAGAGTGGCCCCCGCTTGCCACAACTAGAGAAAGCCCTCGCACAGAAACGAAGACCCAACACAGCCATAAATAAAATAAATAAATAAATAATTAAAAAAAAAAAAAGAAACAAAACACAATTAAAAAAATAAAAAATAAAAAAAAAATAAAGATATTGGCATGTATTCAAGGATTTATAACATATATCCTACCATAGGAAAATATATTTTAAAAAACACTCTTACAAAATGATGATTTAAATGAAATAAATTTGCAACCATTTGGAAATCTATTTGGTATTTTTCTATAAAATTAATTATTCACCTACCCTATTGCCCTAGATCCATAATTACTCCTAGGTGCTTATTCAAGAGAAATGACAACTCATATCCACAGAAATATAATTATTTTTGCCCTATTATCTGGAAAATTTCTTCAATATCAAGTTTTAAATTTCTTATAGGTCATTTTAATTTGCCATCATATTAATTCCCAATATTTCTTTATAGTTTTCTCCAAGCATCTTGTTCTTTTTTTAAAAAAATTAAAGTATAATTGACATGCACCTTTATTGTTCTTGTTTTTTGGATGTAAGTTTCTAGTAACACTCTGAAATGAATATTTTAAGCATTCTTTCTCCTCTAAATTGTTTGTTGTCTGTTTGTTTTGGACTCTCTTTGTGTTAGGTCTGTCTTCACTATTTGGTGTACATGCTTGTCTGCTTCTGTAAGAGTGTAACAGTAAAAACCTGGATTGAAGCTCACTTATACAAGGTTCAGTGATCTGGTTCAGTTATTTAGTTAGGGGAATACCGTGTCAAAATCTTTTACCATTCTGTTTATCAGTCAGGGTTGAACCAGAGAGGTAGAACTAGTAGAAGACACATTATGAGGCTTATTGGTAAGGAATAGTCCAGATAGACAAGAACATTATCCTTAGTGCAGACTGTGAGGAAGGGGAAGCTGGAACTCTGGTGCAGACACTGAAGCTGTTGTCCACAGGGGGGATTTCTTCCTCCAGGGTAAGCTGGCTGTCTTTTTAAGGTCGTTCGTGTAATTAAATCAGACTCACCCAGATTATCTAAGATGATGTCTTTTGCTTAAAGTCAACTGATTATTGACTTTAATCAAATTTAAGAAACACCTTCAAAGCAACACCTAGATTAGTGTTTGAATAACTGGGAACTATAGCCTACCTAGACAAGTTGAAACAAGGAAAATATCGCATTTAGATTCCTAGAAAAAAATAGGTATCATGACTGAATCCTTTTTATCCATGCATACTTAAGTCATTTTATGACTAATTTATAAAAGTAAGAGTAAAGATGCAGGGAAAAACAACATAATTACAAATTGTAATAGAAAATTTAAACACAGCACACCTAATTTTTTCCCCATATTTTTCTAGTTTGAAAACGTTTATAACCTAACTGGGCAACATCCTCTCAATTACTCAACTGGTTTGTGTGAAACTGGAACATATTCATCTTGTAAATACTGATTCCAGGATTCAAATATCTCTAATAACTTCTAGCTTACCATTACCTTCCCCCACCTCAGTTTTATTGAGATATAATTAACATATAACTTTGTGTAAGCTTAAAGTGTACAATGTGATGATTTTATACATTTCTGTGTTGTAAAATGATTGCCTCAATAAGGCTAGCTAACTTATCCATTGCTCACATACTTACCATTCATTGGGGTTGTCAAAATTTTAAATATGGCAAAAAAAAATTTTTGAAAAACAAGTATTTTACATATCATTTTGTCAGAACATTAATTCATAATGTTCTTTTTGAGTCCTAGATTTTCTCCACTTTGAACAATTATTGGCATTATTAACCTACGCCTACACTGAATAACTGATTAAAGACACATCATGAATCTATTTGCATGAATGTGAAAATGTTATTTTGAAAAACAGGGAGAAAGTTAATGAAGATATTTAAGCCAGAGAGTCCATTTATTGGATAATTCAGTCTCATTAATTAGATGACTCATTATTAGGTAGAGAGCCTTTGAATTTTCTTAGTGGCTAGAAAAAAAGAAAGCTCATGTTTATAACATCACTCTATTAAGAAACTCGAAGATTAGTTCATTGCAGTTCATCAAGTTAATATGACAAGAGCAGTAAGATAAAAATGAATGGCAGTCACTTCCTGGGTTGGAAGCAAAGAGATTTAATAAAAGAGAAAATCATTCTTACCCACTTGCTTAAAAACTGAGACCACATTTTTCATAATATTTTTTTGTTTACTGCATGCCAGTTCTTGAGAACTAATTATGAATGTCATTGTCTCAGAAGACTACAGTTTTATAAAAACTATAACTGACAGGCAGATAAATAAACATAAAAATTGTAATAAAATACCATAAATATATATCTTAATGGAATACTTTAGAGTGAGTTTCAGCAAACTTTTTCTGTTAAGGGCCAGATAGTAAATATTTTAGGCTTTAACAGTTATGTCGTTTCTGTTACAACTATTCAATTATTCAACTCTGCATTATAGCATAAAAACATCCATAGATGTTATGTAAATGAATGATCTGTGCCCCAGTAGAATTTTATTTATAAACAAACTGAAATTTGAAATGTTATGTAATTTATGTCACAAACTATTTAAAAATTTTAAAAATTACTTCAAACTCTGCAAGCATTATTACCTTGCTGGTTGTATAAATACCGTGGGCCGTAGACTGCTAATGCCTGCATTAAAGAAACAAAATTATGTTATCAGTAAAACCTTTCCATGGGAAACAGTTTGAAATTAGAGTATCAATTATGACTAAGAGAGTTAAGTGAAAAGTCTTTCTAGCAAGATAGAGTGGGTTTTGCAGGGTATGTTTGTGAGAAAGAGTAATAATTTGGGAGAATTGCAAGTAATTTTGTGTGTGGGTAGAGGGGGCAGATGTCAAGAGATGAGAACAGAGAATTCAGTTTGGGCTAAATTACAAATGCCTTTAGATCATCCAAAGCGCTTATAATTTATTCTAATGGAAGTGACAAGACTTTATTGGGATTTAAAATAGGGAATAAAAGAATTAGATTTGGGCTTCCCTGGTGGCGCAGTGGTTGAGAGTCTGCCTGCCAATGCAGGGGACGCGCGGGTTCGAGCCCTGGTCTGGGAAGATCCCACATGCCGCGGAGCAACAAAGCCCGTGAGCCACAACTACTGAGCCTGCGCGTCTGGAGCCTGTGCTCCGCAACAAGAGAGGCCGCCACAGTGAGAGGCCCGCGCACCGCGATGAAGAGTGGCCCTCGCTCGCCGCAACTAGAGAAAGCCCTCGCACAGAAACGAAGACCCAACACAGCCAAAAATAAATTAATTAATTAATTAATTTAAAAAAAAAAAGAATCAGATTTATATTTTTGTAAGTCTCACCTCAGATACATAGTTTGGGAATACACCATAGACAAGACTGTAGGCAGAGAGCTTAATTGGATAGTATATTTGATGGTGCAAGAGAAAATGTAAGGTGACGCGAACTACAGTAATAATATGGGTTCATTTATACATATGTTATTTTTTCATGCCACTGAATGGAAAATTAAATATGTTGCCACGTGGCTTAGATGTTAAATCCTTATTATCAAGAAATAAAATTCATATTATACAATAACATCAGTGAAAATAGCTAAACCCCATTGTACTCTCTTGACTGCTGTCAAGAGGTGAGCAACCCCATCAAGAGGTGGTCAGTTAAAACAGCAAGCTAAAGTGGAAGTAATAATGTTACTTTAATCGCCAACTGAGAGTATAAGAGGCTAAACAGAAAAAAATCTCTGGTGCCCACTATGTTCCATTTTTCCCCATGGAACAGCTCTGGGCAAAGGTCAGGTGGATCAGGTGTGGGGATCTTCTCACCACCCAGGAGTGATGAATGAAGTGCTCCCCCTATTTCATAGACCTGGGGACCTGGGGGGGCAGAAGAAGAGGAAGGACTAGGTGTGGAAATGTACAGGGTACCAAGTCAGAGCGGAGAAAAGTGTCCTTAGGTTCTTCCTTCCCCTCCTCCCCCCATGCCAATAAGGAAGTCTGAGGAGAGGCACTTGGAAAAGACTTCTGCTAAGGGACTCCAGTAAGGAGATCTCAGATGCAGGGGCTTGGGCCAGGAATGGCTGATTTGCACAAAAGGGAAGCTGGCCATGGGTGGGCAAGGTCTGTCTGACTCCTTGACTGGAGCCCCTTCCAGAGACTGCAATGCAGTGGCTGTGCATCCAGTCTGATGTTAGGGGAATATCTTTCCCCTTTGAGGCCTGCTAGGTAAAGCCTCTGTAATTTATTATGATTAGGCCTGAAGTATCACACAGAGGATTTTGGCCTAGAGTTGAACTCTTCGAATGCCTCCTAGATTTTCTGTGAAGTGGTAAAAGTTAATGAAGGATTAGAACTCCATTTTGACAAGACAAGTAAGAGTCAGATCATGAGGAATGAAATTTTTGTTATGGAAACCTGGATAATTTAGTACAACATAGAGAAATGCAGGATGAGTAATGTAGAAAGAATGGTATGAATACCATTGAAATTTCCATGATCAGATATAAAGTCAAGTATGTAAAAGATTCCTGCCTTTTATTCCTTCCTGCAGTGTCATGTCTGCATTTATTTACCATAATTTTCCCTCTAATTATTCCCTATAAGTTTGTTTTATTGTTTTATTTTTTATTGAAGTATAGTTGATTTATAATATTGTGTTAGTTTCAGGTAAACAGCAAAGTGATTGTTATACATATATATATATTTTTTAATTCTTTTCCATTATAGTTTATTATAAGATATTGAATATGGCTCCTTGTGCTATGGGGTAAAACCTTGTTGTTTATTTTATATATGGTAGTGTGCATCTGTTAATCCAATACTCCCAATTTATCCCTCTCCCACTTCCCCTTCGGTAACCATAAGCTTGTTTTCTATGTCTGTGTGTCTGTTTCTGTTTTGTAAATCACTTCATTTGTACTATATTTTAGATTCCACATATAAGTGATATCACATGGTATTTGTCTTCCTCTGTTTAACTTACATCACTTAGTGTGATAATCTCTAGGTCCATCCATGTTGCTGCAAATGGCATTTAATTCTTTTTTACAGCTGAGTAATATATATATACCACCTCTTCTTTATCCATTCATCTATCAGTGGTCATTTAGGTTGCTTCCATGTCTTGGCTATTGTAAATAGTGCCGCTCTGAACATTGTGGTGCATGTATCTTTCAAATTAGGGCTTTCATCTTTTCTGGGTGTATGCCCAGGAGTGGGATTGCTGAATCATATGGTAACTCTGTTTTTAGTTTTTTAAGGAACCTCCAGACTGTTTTCCCAACCCGCCAACACTGTAGGAGGGTTCTCTTTTTTCCACATCCTCCAGTATTTATTATTTGTACACTGCCTTTTGAATTCCTGCCTTTTCTTCCTTCCTGCAATGTCATGTATGCATTTTTTTACCAGACTTTTCTGTCTAATTTTTCCCTATCATTTTTAGTGTATGTTGGTTTGGATAACTTTATAATTTATTATCTGATTTCAACAAATTAAGACATATTTGGGAATGGATCAGAAGCGGAGTGGCCATCACAGTGACCCATTTTGGGGAGGACCAGTGCATTTTAATCTGTGCAAAATATAATTGAACTATGTTAGACTAATCATGTACTAGATACATGATTAGTACATGTATCTAATCATGTACAAGCCATTAGTTGAATTATGTTAGACTAATCATGTACTGTTACTCTTTTGAAGTTAAAATTTGGAAAAGGCAGGTGCATGAATATTGAATAGTCTTGGAGGGGACTGCTCAGATATTTCAGACTGGCTTCTTCAGACACATTCCAAATCTCTTGTAGTCTGGCTAAGTACCTACTCAATTTGGAAAAGCTAAAGACTGTGTTCTCATTGTACTCCCTTACAGCTCAGATTTTCATATGACCTACTTTCTGTAAGAGGGGAAGATGCCTTTTTATTCTTTTTCCTGACAAACAAGGTAGCAGGGCCATTTACTTTTCTATGGTAACAGTAACAAGGGAGCCAGTTTCTAGTCCCTAGCTTTGTGGCTGATGCCATTCAGTGTTGTTCAGAGATGGTTCAGGCAGACATGCTATGATTGAGCCAGCAGTTGAGGCAGAGGTTTCTTGATGGTTAGAGAAAAAACAAAACAAGCAACTCATGCAAGTTTGAGGTGAGTCTGTGGATACCTGGATGGAGGTGACTTGCACCAGCTGGGTGATCCCTCACTGACCATAGCAGCCTCATTTATATCTATCTTCCCTATTTAAATAACAATACGACCATATCAGAAGCAGATGGATCCCATAGATAAGGCTCTTGAAAGTCATATAGCTACAGAGATCCAAGATACATGTTTAGTAGTTGGACATAATGCATTTTTTTGGTAGCTGGATTTAACACATTTCTTGAGAAAAATAAATATACTCTAGAGAATGCAATTGCTATTTTCAATACAGAGGCAAAATTAGGGTCCAGATCTATCAAGAAGATGGCAGATGGTGTCTCATACATTTCCTGCCATGTAAATCAGTAATGTATGGAGCAGAGATTATACGTCAACTAAAAATACACAAAAAATAGTAAATGATCACCAAAGTCTAAAGAGGAGGGAAGAAGAGGAAGATCGCAAAAGGAAAGGGAAAAAGAAATGAACTGGTATGAAAATGGACTATGTCGTTTTTCTATAAGAGACATGAATGGAGGCTCCCAGAGGAAATTCAAGACCAACAGTAAAGAGAGAAACAGAAGAAATTTGTGTTTGTGTCGTTAAAGTGAAATGCAAAAATTTAAACCTTCCAGCTTCAGCTTCAAAGTTGAGAAATAAAGAAATTTGCGTCAGAAATTTATATCTAGCTTTTATGAAGTGTGAAAGATAGAGAAACATTGCCTTTTAATGAAGTTTTCATGGAAGCCTATTTTTGATGGACAATGTACCATAAGTTACATGAAATTGCATATTATTTTCTATGAAAATACATGCTTCACTTACAGAAGTTTATTATTATTTGAACTAACCATTTTGCTTAGATTTTACATTAATGTGATAAAATTTGAAACTGTGGAAAAATAAATAACAAAGTTAGCATGACATTAGAGCCAGCAGTTATGAAGGCAGTATTCTGAATCTCCAGCATCCTAGTCATGGCAAAAGGAGCAACCTTCTGGCCGTGCCATTGTTGTGATGAGCTCCAGGAATTCTTTAGAAGCTCTGCTCAGAAACTGCTCAAACCAGCCCTTCAAATAATGGGTGAGAACCTAATTCCATATGTCATGTTTTTGTTTGCTTATATTACCTGTAGACTTATTATTATCTCTAGAGCTAAAAATAGACTGGTACATTAAGTATGTTGATGAAATAAGTTGAATTTCTTTAAATAAATTGTTCCCTCTTAATGATAAGTTCATTTCCTGAAACCTTAAGCACAAATATACAAAAGTGAAAATATAATGCAATTAGAAAAAGGAAGCAGCTCTATAAACATTCCAGCTTTATTTATAATGCACAATTAATTAAAGAATCAGTGTTATTTGAAACACAATTTTAAACTTACTAAAGAGTAATTGAATTGTATAATCATATTAAATAAAGAAGTAAATGTGATTAATGTTATCTTTATAATTACATTAAAACAAAGCACATCTGAATTTACACAATAATGAAAATGTTCTATATCAGGACTTTGGCAGTGAATACAAAACTATATACATGTGTCAAACTCATCAAATTGTCTGCAGAAAAATCAATAAATTTTGCACAAGCCAATTATACCTCAATAAATAGGGTTAAAATACAATCCAAATATTTGTACTAATCCACATTAATAAAAAACCCATGGTATTTCACCATTATTACATAATTTACTATTTAGTTAGAATAAACAATGGAAGTATTATTTCATATTTTAATATTTGATTAGAATAAATAAAATTCTGTTTATCTCCTTTCAATTTGTCACTCACTTCAAGATGCTGTGAATAAAAAGCTACTATGCTGCAATTGTTTATGCCATTATATCATTAGATTTTACTTTTCTTGATGTTTATAAAAAATAATTTTAATTAGAACATTGAGAGCATTATTTGTAGAATATTGTTATTCTGCAATATTTGAGCATTATGATTGAACCAGTTCTCAAATATGACACCTGAAGTAATTATAAGCAAAGAGAATACCAGTCACCATGGCTCCCAGATGAAGCATGTTTCAGTATAAAATATGTAATGGACTCCTGGTTCAGACAGTATGCCACAGAACCATTTTTTTCTTGTTCCTTCCTAGTATGCATAACTATAAATTCTGGAAATGACACAAGACATAAACAAAGGAAAACCCTGAAAGGTGGTAAAAAACGTGAGCTACTTTGGGATACCAGGAGCTGGAGGAATAGCACATTAGCGAGGCATCTTGTGTGACCCCGTCCGATAAGAAGGCTCCCAGACCTATTGTTTTCTGATCCCCCCCAACCTAGCAAGAGAAGGCAGCCTAAGCTGGCTCCTTCTTCCCTTGTGTCAATTAGGAGCCACTTATCAAGATACCCACCAATAATAACAGCTGGGAAAAGTGCTCTTCTTCTCTGCTATGCCCAAGCATCTTCTCTCTATTCTATCTAGAAACACCAAGGCAAGATTTACTCCACAGAGATAGCCAGTGATGTAAATGCTGTTCTTATCCTTAATTTGCAAATAAGAAAACTGAGGTAAAGAGAGGTTAAGGAATTTTCCAGTATCTTAACAGCAAGGAAATGATGAAGGCTGGATTCACCTCCAGTTAATCTGACTCCAGAAATGGAGAAAATGCCTGAGTGGAGAGTGGTGTCACTGAAGGCAAAGGAAGAGGGTCTTCAGAAATGAAGGGAAAGAGAAGATACTTCAGTCATTTCAACAAAGATGGCTGGGATAGGGAATGAAATGTTACCTCTGGCATCAATAATAATGGTGCCATTGGTGACCTAGGGAAGGACATTATATTGGAAGCCAGTTATTAGCTTAAGGTATGGGGATGAGGAAAGTAGTGTGTGTGTGTGGGGAGGTGTGCAAGCGTGTGTGTGTGCATGCGTATATGTGTTGTAAGAGTACAGAATTGAGTAAACTTTAGATGATGATAGAAGAATTCTAAAAGGGAGAGTTTGAAGACAGATGAATGAATGGCATAACTGATGTATGCAGGGCTCTGAAGAGTTTGGAGAGGATAATATTGCAACAACGTTGGTAGGATTAGGCATACAGGGAAAGAAGCACGTATATCTTGCCCATAGTGATATACCATGGCATTTGTTGGCCATTACCGTAAATAGAAACCTAATGACATTTCAATCAAATAAGTACAAAGGATTTTATTTTTAAATGAATGAACTCATACTGGTTAAAATGTTCTCTTTATGTCTTAATATGGTGCTATAAATAACCTTTCATAATTTGAAAAAAAAAGTGTTTTCTATCCTTCTCTGCGTTGAAATGTACTATATGCTAAATTATGTCAATTTTTCCAAGGAAGTCGCTCAAGTTAAAGAAAATTAATTTGGAGTTTGGGTGTGAAGAGGATCAGAAGCCTGTTACTGAATAAACTACCTTATATAAGTAATAAAACTGTAATTAAATAAGTAAATTTTATGAGAATATACTTTAATTGATTTTTTAAATATAAAGTGCTGAGTTGTATATCACAGGCTTTTAGTTGGTAATCAATTTTTATGATATCTCAATTAGCTTATTTTTGTTTCATAAGTAGATGAATTTAGAATTTAGTTGCAGTTCTCTAAAAGAACGGTTTGTACAATCCTCCATGGTGTTTACTCGGCTGCTAATGCAATATAATACTCAGGGTCAGAAAATTGATGCTGAATCAAAAACTTTAGCTAAATTCTTAAGATAAATTTAATATTTACTCAGACCTCAAAAAGTATAATAACTTGAGCAAGTACCTAATATGTTATTCAGCAACAGAATAGCTGATTGAACTATTGAAATAAATCTATCAATATAAGAGCTTGAAAGGATTTTAGCAATAAACTGTACAAACTTTTCATTTTCAGTATAAGAATATTGGCCTCCAATATCCTCACAGTTACAATAAAACTAGTGAAATAATAGAAATAAGGTTGAGACAATACATGTATTGTTACAGTGAGTCTAATGAAATTCCTATATTCATACTGACTCTTTTGAAACAGTCTATTGTAGCAACTGTCCATTCACATTTATTTATTTATAATCGTGTCCTGAAGCATGGTAGCTGAAAATGATGACTTATTCAGTTGATTTCAAGAATGTTAGAGTTACGAAATTTTGATTAATTTTAAAAGGACCACTATGGCCATGTTTTGGATATGTTATATCCTTCAAACATCTACATTTGGGAATATCATTGATACTGTACAGTCCAAGGCACCATCTGTAAAGAGGTTCTATAAACTCACAGGTTTTCATCTTTTAGAAACAATCAAAAATCAGTTTAAATTTTTAAAATATTTTGTCTATAAGAAATATTAAATACAGAAAACATAAATGTAATGTTAAAATCACAAAGAATAGATATTTTATGTATTGTCACAGCTTTATTTTTGTCTGTAATATATTAGTTTAAGTGATATTATACAGATAATATCTCACAGACCAGCAAACATATTAGTATGTGTAATGAAGGGACATTATTGATTTTCAATGATTATTGTCATTTGACTGGAACATATGTAAAAGAGAAAAAACAGCTATGAACTAAACAAATAAATAAAACATTGGGTCTAATTTACAATTTGCTTTTTTATCCCCAAGTAAATCATCAGAATTGTTCATGATAGTTTCAAGTTAAAATAATTTTTGAAATGTTTCCTGAAAGAAGCAGTAGCATGTTCTGATTGGATTGCAAATTTTCACTCCTTTCAACTAGACTAGCCAGATTCCTCAAGAAGTTACATTATGAGCTTTGTGATCATTCAAACTTAGGAAAGATGTGTGGTAGTAAGCCATTGTTCTGCTGAGATATAGATAAATAAAGGATAAATAAATAATTGAAGAGTTTGCGACAGCTGGGTGTCTGTAACAATTGAAGCAGGGGAAATCACACTGTGAAGCTTTGAACTAAAGCATCTTGTTCACATAAACTGACAGGGTAATGGAGAGGATTAAAAAGAAAGACAATACATATATTATAGCAAATGCTTGTCTATGATACACAATTCACTAAGTGGGAATTTATTATTTATATTATTTACATGGGTTATTTGTAAGTTCTTTATGATTCTACTATAAACAATTTAGAAAAATTCACAATAGTCCTGGAGAGGGAATAACACTGTCATACATATCATGTTAAAAACCTTTGACTGTTGTTAAGTATTAAGCTTTCTGATACTCTTCCTTTGTACATCTTTTCTCCACTGAACGAGGAAATAGAAACAGAAATTTAAACCATTTGTCCTTCAGTCATATAATAGTATTGTAATTCTCATTCTGCAGTAGCCTTAATAAGGCATCACTGAGGGAGAATGCTTTTGATTAGTCATATTCTATTATTTCAGACATTCATTTTCTTTCACCTTGAAAAAATCATAAGTGCATTTTTAATATACCTGTAAAAATTGAATTATTTATCCAAAGCTTTGTATCATTCTGATAAATTAGGTCATCAAGAAATAATTTTTATTTCACTTCAAATATAGAATGTCATATGAAGAACAATTCTGGGACTCAAAACTCTATGAATACCTATCTCTATATAAGTGAGGTAGCTTGCAAAATACATTTATAAGCTTTTAAGCTATGGGCGTATGTTGTGTTCGTGTGTGTGTTTGAGTATGTATCCATTCTCAAATATATATTCTTATATATATGCATGTAACATTATATATTCTTAATATATATATTATCTACATAAACATATACACGAATATATAGACTCATTATATTCCTCAAAAAAAAAAAAAAACACTCCAGGTATCAAAGATTCCTAAGAATATCCAGTAATAAATGATAGTAAATTTTTTTTTTTTTTTTTTTTTTTTTTTAATTTATGGCTGCATTGGGTCCCCGTCTCCGTGCGAGGGCTTTCTCTTGTTGCGGCAAGTGGGGGCCACTCTTCATCGTGGTGCGCGGGCCTCTCACTATCGTGGCCTCTATTGTTGTGGAGCACAGGCTCCAGATGTGCAGGCTCAGTAATTGTGGCTCATGGGCCCAGCCGCTCCGCGGCATGTGGGATCCTCCCAGACCAGGGCTCGAACCCGTGTCCCCTGCATTGGCAGGCAGATTCTCAACCACTGCGCCACCAGGGAAGCCCGATACTAAATTTTAAAGAAGAATTTATTGCATGCATGATTTATAAAAGACAATATAAAATATCATGTAAATTGCTATTTGGAAGATATTTTATTATGAAAAAGTCAGATAAAATTAAACTGTTAATGGTATAACAGAGGCAATGGGCATATTGGTGTTTGCTATAAAATTACTTCACCTACTTTGGGTGTCTGAAAAATCTTTATAATAAAATGTTTAGAAAGAAGTACAATAAAAGTGTGTATAGTTCAGTGCATTTTTACAAAATAAATGCATTAATATAACCAACTCCCAAATCGAGGCATGAAACATCACCAGAATGAAACAAAAGCCCCTTCTACTCACTTCCAGTAACCAATTTCCTCAAAACTACAGGATGTGTAAACCTAGAAATAGAATCACTGCATCACAGCTATGCATACTTTCACCTTTAATAAGTATTGCCACTTAATATTCCAAAGTGTGTGCACCAGAGTCACCACTACCACAAGGAAATGAGATTTCCGATTATTTCATATCCTTGTCTATACTTCATATTTTCTTTTTTTTTTCACTTTAGGCATTCTGTTATAGGTGCAATGGTATTTTATTATGGTTTCAGTGTACATTTATTTAATAATAATATTGAGCACCTTTTCTTATTCTTATTACTAAGCTGGGCATCCCTTAATATGGTCTCTTTGTGTATTTTGCTGATTATCAATTTGGATTGGCTTGCTTTCTTTTATGTCTTAAAAAAATTGATCTATGGATTTTTTTTTGTATTATAGTTTTTAGTCTATTGTCAGAAATATCTACTGCCTTGATCTTTTCTTGCTCTATGGGCTACATTTAATCTCAGGGTTTTCTTTTGATAACAAATAAATTATTCATTTCAATATACCCAAATCAATATTTTAGTAATCCTTAAGTAATTTTTGTGTCTCAGAAATGCCTGTCTATTCTAGGGTCATGATGGTAGTCTCATATATTTCTTTTCGAAGTTTTATAATTTTACCTTTCATATGAAGATATGCAAGAAATCTGAAATGTCCTTTTGTGTACTGTGATAGATAGACGTTTTATATATTTTTTGAAATGAAGATTAAGTTAACAAGCTTCTTTTATTAAAATGTCCATCCTATCCTCTTTGCACTGTAGTGTCACATTTATCACAAATCAGGTGACCATATGTATGTGGTCTTTTATTGGATTCTATTTCATTGTTCTATTTCTCTGATAGAAATTAGAGAATTTCTAAATTCACACTAATACCACACTGTCTTAATCACTATAGCTTTATGGGTCCTTGTTTATTTTTGATTTTTTGTATTTCCATAAAAATTTTAGAAATACGTCAATTTACACACACACGTACACCTACCTAATCTCTATGTCAGACTGAGGAAAATTCATATATTTCCAACATAGGATCTCATAATCAGTGAATAGGATATAGCCTTCATTTATTTAGAATGTATTTACTTATCTCAACATTTAGTTGGAATTTGCAAGACAAAGCTCTTTCACATAATATATTTTTTAGACTTTTTTTCCTTTTTGTCATTAAAAATGACTTTTTCCTTGTTTGTTGCTGGATTCCATTTGCAAGAATTTTTTGAGGTAATTTTGCATCAGTTTATAACAGAGCTGGAAGTGTGATTTTTTTTCTGTTTAATGTTCTTTCAGTATCAAGTTTATGCTGGCCTAATTAAAAGGAGTAGGCACTTTCTGGCTTCTACTTAGAATGTAAAAAGCTAGTGTCACTCTGACATTAAAAGTAAGTGGAAAAGAAAGATAATCTAAGACATCTTGAATGCATTAGAGAGCCGAGACTGGAAGGCAAGCAACTAGCCTGAAATCTAAGAATAAACACACACTTTCAAGGAGACATATGAACACAAGTACTGCCTTACTTGGAGCAGAGCACCAGAAAAATACGGGAGCTCTATAAAAGCAGATAAAAAATTTAATGAATTGCTCAAAGCCTACTGTTAACTAAAGTGTATAAAATATCTGGAAGCCACAGATTAAAGAAAAAAAATGGGTTTGCACAGACTTGCAGGCTCTTCTCCTCGGACAACAGCATGAAATTTTAAACCAAAACTATTCAGCTATATTAAGCAAAAGATAATCTCAGTATTGCTCCTGAAAATGATCTGATTTGGTACTACCATAGAGCCAAAGTTATTGCTTCCCAGTGAATAAATTAAGGGACGTGTTGGATAGACTTATTTTATATTGCTGTGTTGAACAATGAAGAGGAGCTCTGAACCACAGAAATTTTGATTGTACAATAGTTATTTAATTATTTTTAATTACATTACATGGTTGAAATATTCAGTTACTTTTCTATTTTCTGATTTAATAGTAAAACAGTATCACAAGCATTTATAGTGCATCAGTTAAGATGTCTCTGGATTCAAGAAACAGAAAGTGGGAATGAAATAAACAGGATAATATGTTTCATAAATTATAAGAAATATTTGTTGATTTAATGTTTTAATGTTTCTATTTCGGCTTCTAAGCAATTCTTCTGACTTTACACTGCTGCTTTTACAATGAGTTCTAAGCATCACATCCTCACATGACAATATTCAAAGGCAGTACAGTCATAGCTTCTGTACTATGTCCTACTTGAACTGTTTTCTCAGAAACTCCACTGGATTTATCCTTAGGTGTTATTGGCTAGACATGTGGCATAATCGTGTCAATCCAATCATTGGCAAGGGAACAGAAATGCCATTGTTGCTCTATAATAATTAGCATCTACCAGTTACCCAAAGCACAAATAAAATAGTTATTCTTTTAGTGAGGAAGTAGAAGGAGGGTAAAGGCTGTTTTGTTAGCAGCCATGCAGGAATATTACTTTAAATTACAATTTATATGTTTAAAGATCTCACAATATAGTATTGCTCTAATGAGAAAGAACCCTTTTCTTCTTCTGAAACCTTCCAGTCTTATTGCTAGTGTAGAATTGATGCCAGCCACGTGCAGTTGGCTGAGTCGAGGCTAGTCTATTGGGAGGAGAACTGTGGGTAGCAAATGTGTGTACATACTTATCTTGAAGGTAAAAAAAAAAAAAACCTCATTAAGCCATGGAAGAAAGTTTCTCTTTCTATGGATACCATTGCCAAACACACATCGTTTGTAGGCTTTTAAGGATGGTTTAAAATAAGAGGCTCATAAAATTGGTGAGATCTTTATCTCAGTGTCTTATATCTCCTTATTTCAATATACTAAGAATTAAACTTGACTTTTCTTAAGAAGCATTTCAAATTACAATGAGAGAGGATCAACTTAGACTAAAGAACTCCAATTCATTAATGGATAAATTTTAAAAATTGATAATTAGTTATTATAATTTGGCATCGATACTCAGGCAACATTAATTACAATGAGAATTGCATTAGTTAATTGGTACTATTTCTTTATTAACATTATTTATATTGATTTAGCCAGGTATTTTCCGTTTTGATTTAAACATATATATATAAGAACAGGTGAAAGAGAAAAATACTTCCTAGTCTAGATTGTTATGAGAGTAAATAATGTAAAGTATAATAGAATATTCCAAAATATTATAAATCATAAGTGTCCAGAAAAAGGAAAAAAATCAATACAGGATGAAGTTTGGGAGAAAATTCATAACCTTGAAAATGATTAAATATTGGATAGGTATAGACTCTAAAGGACATCTATCATGCCAGGCAATGAAAACAAATTGAGAAGGGGTTCATATAAGGAATAACGCATGTGAGCAAGGAAACCCTCAACAAGAAAAGAGGCTTTGTGTAAATAAGTAGTTACAATTGGAATTCTTTGAATACTGTTTAATTTTTTTTTTAAACTTGCTTTTTTTAAAATAATTAATTAATTAATTTATTTATTACTTTTGGCTGTGTTGGGTCTTCGTTTCTGTGCGCGGGCTTTCTCTAGTTGTGGCAAGTGGGGGCCACTCTTCATCGCTGTGCGCGGGCCTCTCACTATCGCGGCCTCTCTTGTTGTGGAGCACAGGCTCCAGATGCGCAGGCCCAGTAATTGTGGCTCACGGGCCTAGTTGCTCCGCGGCACGTGGGATCTTCCCAGACCAGGGCTCGAACCCGCGTCCCCTGCATTGGCAGGCAGACTCTCAACCACTGCGCCACCAGGGAAGCCCCTGTTTAACTTTTATCAGCACAAAATTTATTTTTGAAATGAATGAATCTGGAAATTAGATGAGAAATTACATTGAATTAGAAAGAGTTAAAGGATTTTAATGTCTTCTTTGTTTTTTTTTTTTTTTTGCTTTAGAGAACAATTCGAATGCTAGCTGTATTCCAGTATTCGAATTACTATCATGTGGAAGAAAGATATCCCAGGAAAACTTAACCCAGTTTAATATAAAAACAGAAATGCATTACTTATCAGCAACAACAGATAAAAGATTATATCTAGCCATTAAAGGTTTAGGTAAATAAGAAATGTATTAAAAGTTTGGAAAGATATTTTAACCCTTCAGAATGATTCTGACCTTGAGATTTTGTAATTACTTTGACTTTAGACACTTGAATCATTTGGGGAAGCTAAATATGTTCTTCCTTTACCTATTTCACTCTGGCAACAATTGTCTTTTATTTATTTTTGTTTCCCTTTTCCTGTCTGAATATTAATTTTCTTGATTGAGAACACAGAAAAACTATGAGTTAATTCATGCATAAGTTTTATTTTTTTATTTTATATTTAAAAAATTATGTCTTACCTTATTACTAATATTATTTAAATTTTATAAATTTTTTCTTGAATTTTCTTCAGATATATTCCTATATTTTACTTTTCTTTTAAATAAATCTTGGACATATCATAGAATGTCACTTGTATAGTTCATGTTGTATACATTTCTGTATAGAAAGGATTGACATTTTTTGTGTCCTGTATGAACATACAATAAAATTGTTCCAAAGACCTGGAAAAATAGGCATTTTTTATTCTTATAGAAGACATTTTTATAGAGTATATTATTTTAATATGATATATGCATGCAATATTTACACATAGGAGGAATCATATAGCCAATGTCTATCTGCCATGTGATTCAGTCTAATATATCAATGCGTCTCCAGTAAATAATGTTTAGGTGATTTTGACTCAGCTATTCCCTTATACTAATATATTGAGTTGTGAATCTTTGTCTTAAACATCCCTCCATATTCCACATGTTAGTCTGTGTACTGAGTAAAGTCCACATCTCCTTTTTCTGAGGAGTAATGTATTTAATTATGAATAATATTTTGTGGTACTTGCTACTGAAGTTTCTAGAGGCAGATCCCCTGGCTGTATACCATTTACTAGCTCTATTCCTTGGGCAAGTTTCTCAGCTTCTCTGTATCTCAGCTACTAACCATAAAGTAATTTAACTTTATTATCTACTATTGAGGAGTCCACTGAGGAGAAAATGATTTAATTCCCATAAAGTTCTTAGAAGAGAGCCGAACAAGTACTCCTTAAATGTTAATGGTTAAGATTACCATCCTTTCGAAAGTCTTGCTTTCATAGACAGCTGTCCTTTATAGATATAAGATAAAATGATCTCTGTGTAGCCCAGGCTACTCTACCTGATGCCCCAGGCCACTGTCTTACCCCCGTCCTTGGCTTCCTCCTCCCCAGTGAATTCAGCCTGGGTGTTATTAGAATTTCTGATTAAGTTCCTGATTAGAATTTCTGATTAAGTCAGGGAAGCACATCAGTAGGCTTGCCAACAACCGTGCTCTGCTGCTTAAAGGCAACAGGTAATTTGGGCAGGTTACCCCCAGAAATTTACAACTAAGCCCTCTGTTCCTCAGGAATCTCTAGGCCTGAGATGCAAGGCTCCAGAGGAAAATTGGAGCCACTGGAACCTGGGCGGCCTGGTGACTGCACTTTGTAATGTATTTCTATTTTCAGAAACCCATAACTATCAATATAACTTTCATATTACTTGGCACTGACTTTACGAGTTTAGTATACTCTAAAAAGTTGGAATTTTATACAAGCAAAAGACAAAGAAGGTCCTTGAAAAAAATATGTACATATAAACTCTAAATGGCTGGCCACTTCCAGTCATTGAGACTGAATTTTGTGATCTGGCAATGGTCTCCCTCTCCATTTTCAAAATAAAGTCTTCTGAAACCTGCTTCAGGCTCCAATTTTATTACCAAAACTCTGAGAAGAGATTTTGTTATTTCAAAAATACAGAGTCCAATATTTGACCCTTAAATATATATTTCTATGCTTCTTAATTTTCTCTTGCTACTCACCCTTTTCTTTCTGCCTAAGAATTTGACAAACTTTTGAATATACTTTGAAACTTATACAATACTGTAAAATTGATAATAACTCTGAGAGTATGCATCTTTTCTGCACAGCATTACTTAATGCTCTTACAAGATATCTTTCATTTTTCAGCTTATATCTGGGGTGTTTACTCATCTACAGATAAAGATATACATTATGCAGGTATTCTTAAAAATCCTTACTATATACCCTTAACTCAATTGAAGCAAGATTTCAATGCCCCAGAGTAACTTATTTATGACTGAGCTCAATTTAGCTGAAACTTATTTCTTCTTGTTGGAATGAACTCAGTATTGCTAAGTAAGGGTAAAACAAAAAAATCTCTCCTTTAAAATTCTGATATTTTTAACCATTCAAAATAATATCATAAATCTCTTCTGTCCTCCTCTGAGAACTCTGGAAGTGATCTGAGTTCAGGACTAGTGATCAAGTTTGGAATTATAAATCATCCTTGTTCAGAGCTTGTGGGCTGCTTAATTCATAAACATTCTTTGTCCATCCTGATATCCACAGAGCTATCAAATCACTTAGTATGTTTCTAGCCATTGTCTATGTGCCTCTACTGTTGAAGCCTTTCATTACAACATGGCCTTTGACCACCAGTTTCAAAAGTTCTTTGATTTCCTACTTTTCTCAAGGATCTTTTAGGTACAGTAGACTGCACTCAGCCTATCTTTTTGCACTCTTAGTAGGCTGGTTAATGTTTGAATGCTTCTTCTTACCACATAGTGTATTTCAGTGTTCTCTAAGTCCATTCATAGTCTCTTTTCCAACACAGCTCCCTTAAGGCTTTCTCTATCACACTGGTCACAGACCCAATGTAGAGTTTCATTGAAAGTAATGTGGTCTCCTAAAAGTTCTAGGTTAGTAGCTTCCAAGGTGGTGGGGAGGAAGAAAAGAGAGGAGGCAGTGTATGTTACCAGGGGAGCATTTGGAAATGTGTGGGGAATGCTTTCTGTTTGTCACAATGACTGGGGTGAATGTTTAAGATGGACCCCTGAAACTAAAAATAGTCCTCCACAAAATGTCATTAACACCCACTTATGAAACACTCAAGGAATAACAGAAAATTTTTCTTATAGCTCTCAGATTAACTCTGTAGTAGGATCTACTGCTTGAACCTTTTCTTCTGCCCTAGACTTTGAGCCAGAAGAGAATTTGACTCAGGAATCAAGTTATATCAACCCCAAATCTCTTGCTCCTGCAAATTTGCTGAATTATTTCTTTTAGCTTGAGGACTGGTTCATGGATAATTGTCTCAAGTTTGTTGTTTATGATTAAGTCTCATGCTTTTTTTGCCTGGACTTTTTGTTCTTTTTTTTTCTTTTTAATTGGGAACCTCATCTACTTTAGTAAAACAATAACTTTTCTCTCTCAAATACATAACATTTACCTTGATTAATCTTAAATTTTTTTACTCTAAGAAGTTCATTTTTGCTAAGGTTTAAAAAAAAAAAACACATTTTAAATGATGCAATTAGCTTATTTGTCCTAAGCAGCTTTCCCTGAGAAATGGGAGGTAAGATCTCAGTATAATAAGGAACACTGAAGAAAAGGAAAATCTGTTTACAATTTCCAAATTAAATTTGAAAGATTGATTTCTAATTCCATGTACATTAGGCACTGATTTAATTTTATCAATGTGTAATATATTGAGTATGGTCTCTAACATTTCAGACCTAAGTAAGGTCCTTTTTTTAACACTGATAGATAAAAAGATAAATAAATGGATGGATAAATGAAGAGATTGATACTATTTCCTCTTTATTATTTATGAGATATATTTTAAATTTTGGAGAATGTATAACATCCATGTAATCAATACCTCTATCAAGAAATGGTATATTTACACCAGCAGTCCCCTCATGCTCCTTTCCAGTAAAACACCCTTTTCCCAATACCTAGTCAATCACTGCACTGATTTTTATTACCATAAATGAGTTTTGCCTCTTCTAGAATTTCATATAAATGTAATTATACATTATATACAGTTTATGTCTGACTTTATCCACTCAATCATTTTCTCAGTGTAATGCTTCTGAGGTTCATGCATGTCCATGCGAGTATTACTAGTTCATCATTTTAAATACTGAGTAATATTCTATTGTATGACTATCACACTTTATTCTATTCTTCTTGGTGGGTGTTTTATAAGTTTCTAGTTTCTTGCTATTTTGAACAAATCTGCTATGAAGATTCTTGTGCAAGACTTTTGTGGAGATATGTTTTCATTTTTCTTGAATAAATACCCAGGACATAGCATTTGCTATGTCTCAGTGTAGCTATGTGTTTACTCATGGACAAAAATACCAACAATATTCCAGTTTCTTCATCTTCTCATCAATAGGTAGTGTAGTCACCTTTTCATATTAGTCATTCTTAATGGTATGTAAAGTAATCTTACTATGGCTTGATTTGCATTTTATTGGAAAATAATATTGAGCAGTTACCCATGTTCCTGGAAATTTTTCTGTGTAGGGGAGTGTGTGTGCCCTTGCATGTATGTGTTTCTGTGTGTTTGTGTATGTGTCAGATAGAGAGAGGGAACTCAAGTAACTTGGCCATTCTATTTTCTGTAGAAATTATTTGTATGTTCTGGATATAAGTCCTTTATCCAGTACATATTTGGCAAATATTCTCTCTCCTAGTCTGACTTGCATATTTATTTCTTTGATAGTGTCTTTTGAATAAGCAAATATTTTAATCTTAATGGATTTTAGTTTTTCAATTTTGTCTATTGATTAATCCGGCTGTATATACACTTTGAAATTGAAAAGTCTGATTTCTTCCATTTTGTTTATTTCAACATTATTTTGGCTATTTTAGATCTTTTGCATATTCATACATATTTTAGAATCTGTCAGTTTTTATAAAAAATGAGTTGAACTTATGGATTGTTTGGGGAGCTTACGATTGTAT
Source organism: Balaenoptera physalus (assembly GCF_965194825.1). NCBI lineage: Eukaryota > Metazoa > Chordata > Mammalia > Artiodactyla > Balaenopteridae > Balaenoptera > Balaenoptera physalus. The sequence continues at coordinate 139,595,371 of NC_138884.1, read as the reverse complement.
GGTTAGCATGTTAACCATATTGAATATTCTAATATATATTGAATAGATTTTCATTTTTGTAGTTCTTTAATTTCAATAGTTTAGAGACCTTAGACATATACTATTAAGCTTCTGAAACATTTTGTAGTATTGAATGCTTTTGTAATTTGAATCAATTTTATTTTTTAATCTTTGCTTTGGTTAACATATAGAACTTTATTTTATTTTTGTATAATTCCTTTATATGCAGTGACATTGTTAATTTATTATTAGTTCTAATAGTTTGGGTTAGACTCAGGATTTTCTCTGTGCAAAACTGCACCATCTATAATAGAGTTTCTTTCGTCCTTCTAAATCATTAAATATTTGGATTGTTCTTTCCTTTATCATGGCTAAGACATGCAATAACTATTAAATAAAAGTAACAAGAAGAGGAATCTTCAACTTATTCCTAATCTTACAGAAAAAGCATTAGTATTTAGCCAATAAATATGATATTAGTTTCGGTTTTCCATAGATCTTTTTCATCAGATTGGATATGCTTGCTTCTATTTCTGTTTGCTGTGAGGTTTCATAATGAATAGCTGTTATATTATGTCAATGCTTTTTCTGCAGCTGTTGTTTTTAAGTCTATTAATATGGTGAATTGCATTGTCTGATTTCAAATGTTAACCCACTCATTATTTCTAAGAATCACTCATCTTGATTATATTACTTTATATATTTCTGTATTTAATTACCAATAGTATGTTAATGTTTTGGAGTGATTTTGTTTGTTTATTTTTGCATACAGATTGCTGAAGGATAATGGTCTATGATTTTCTTTTCTTGTAATATTCTAATCTGCTCTTGCTATCAGGGTTATGGCTGCCCACTAAAATTAATTGGAAAATGTTTCCTTTTCTGTTGTTACAAAGATTTTGTGTATTATTTATATTATTAATTCTTTAGATGTTTGGTAGAATTTACCAGTGAAACCATCCAGACCTGCAGTTTTCTTTGTGTGAAGGTTTTTGATATAATTTTATTTTTTAAAAGAACAACTAATTGTCAGTGGATTCTAGGAAGCTGACAGAGTAGGAAGCACCAGAAATCCATCGGCCCACTCAATTACACTGGCAGAATCTGTCTGATGTAACTGCTTTAGAACTCTGTAGTCTTTTGAAGGCTTGTAACTTCCACAAGAAGGCTTAGTTGGTGAACTGCGGTTAATTTTGGTCAACTTTAGCTCTTAGTTCAGCAATGGCTACCCATGCCCAATGCCTCACCCCCATGCAAGCAGCAGAGCAAGTTTTCCTGGAGCAGCATGCAAAGAAACAGAAAAGTATGTCCAGTTCAAAGACGAAAAACAAAACAACAGAAACTTTCTCTAAGAAAGAAATGCCAGATCTACCAGACAAAGACTTTAAACAACTATCCTAAAGATGCTCAAAGAACTAGAGGAAGACATCGCTGAAGTTAAGAAAACAATATATGAACAAAGTGATAATATCAATAAAAAGGTAGAGAATCTAAAAGAAAAAATTTGGAGCTGAAAAGTAACTAAAATAACTGAAATGAAAATTTCAGTAGAGGGTTTCAAGAGTGGATTTGAGTAGGCAGAAGGATTTAACACCATTAAAAAATTAACAAATTAGCTAATTTGGTTTATCCAGGTGGAGCAGAAATATTGGTAAAAAATATTAAATTCTAAAATGGAAACAAAAAAAACATAAAAAATTTTAGGTAGGAAAAACAAAGATTAACACCAAAAGAAAAAGAATTTGTTTGACATTATACCTCTCATGCAACAGCACATGTTAGAGGACAATGGAATAACATTTAATGAATACTGAAATAGAAGAAAATAGAGCACATATACTAGTTCAGAGAAGTGGATTTTGGACATTGAGAAATTATCATTTGTACTATATCAGAGGTGATCTGCATATATAAACCCTTCCTTTTTGGGTGGGTCACTAACATGGTGAAGAAAATTGAGAGCACCACAAGCTCTACAATGTATGATGGAAATTTTCTTTTTCTTCTGATAAGCTGAAGTATAATGAAACTATTTTGAAAAACAATGTAAATGGAAAGATATATTTAGAGGTCCTCCCTGGGTCGGGAGTGTAAAACTAACATAGTACATACTGTATTTGCTTTATTTTGTGGTTTGGAAAGTAAGCTCTTATGGATTAACCCTTCTTTGTTGTTATTTGTACAGCATAAATGATTTGTGAAAATAGTTGTCTTTAAGGACACCAGTAAAATCCAAGAAAATTATGTATTTAAATAAAATTTAAACTCTAGGAATTATACATTTTAGAAATGAATCTACTAAAGTACAGTTAATGACTAGAGCATGCCTGTGATAAGTATTCGTATTTGCGATGTGTTATAAATTATCCAGCATTAATTAGATGGCCACTGCTAATTCAGAACAAAATTGAGAATCAGAGAAATGTGTTAGCAGCTTTCAGCTTCCTTTTTTTTTGGTTGTTTTTTGTTTGGTTTGGTTTTCCTTTCTTTGGACAAACCGCCTCCCCCCTTAACCTGGTGCCAGTACCTGTTGATACCTAAGATTTCTGAGGGCATTGATTCCTAAAGTGTGGTCCTTGCATCCTTGAAGGTCCTTCTTTTATAGGGGCCAGTGTCGGGATTTCACCAAGTCAAAACTATTTTTATAACACTACCAAGGCACATTTCACCTTTTTTACTATACTGGTTTTTTCACTGATGGTACGAAGCAATGAAGAGTAACAGTGCTGGCACCTTGGCATGAATCAAAACAGGCACAGGACTATACCAATAATTAGTGTACTTTTTACCTCCACACACACAAGAAAAAAAGTTTAACCTCTATTAAAAAATCAGTAATATTTTAAGTATTTTAAAATCACTGCCTTTAAAAAAATACCTTTTTAATACTTTGTGTGCAGGTATGAGAAGTATGCATAAAGCACTACTTGCATTTGCTCCTTGTTTCTAACAACCAAAGCCTTAAGACTAACATGTTCTCTGTGACTAACATATACTAAGAGCTTAATAAATATTCCTACAATTGACATTATTTATACTGTTAAATTGCTTACATATATAAGGCACAGCATAATTCTAAAATTATACTGTCAGAAAGCTGCTTTCATCTATTTTGAACAAATGCTTCTTGTTCTCACCTCTGCATTCCATCACCGGCAGTTGTTTCTAGGCAGGATACACCTAGTGAATGTAAGCTTGACTTTGGGTTTCGGGGAACCCAACAGAGTCAGATGGAACAGAGCTCTAATCTTGGCAGTTGAAAAAGTGGAGAGCAGTGAAACTGGTTCTAAAGAATACTCAAACTGGCCATTGCTGGCTTGGAGAACAGAGACTGCTACTATTTAAAAACCAGAGCTGTATCTGGCAGCAAGCATAAATTGTGTCATGAATATCTGAAAAGAAAATAGCACTAAACCTAAGGTGGCCTATCAGGCTTACAGAGGAAAATTAAGCAAAACAGTAGAAAAGTTGTTGCTAGTAGAATAAGCTTTGGAAGAGACGGGTAACAAACTAAATAATAGAAGGAGGAAAAAGAGAAAGAAGAGGAAGAGAAAAAGGGGGAAGAAGATTGAGCATTTCCATTACTACATTAGAACCAATATTTGTGGAATAAAAACATATTTTTACAATGTAATGTGTCCACATGCAATTATGCCAGTAGATGTTACTATTATGATCCACATTAGTATTTGGAAAGATCAAGTACAATAATAATACAAAATATAAAGAAATAAAAATAATGACAAAAAGGATAAGGAAATTAAAGCAATGCAAAAAACGTATACAAAAAAATACAAGGGATGGAATTTAGAAGTGAAGTATAAAAAGATATGGTGGAAAACAGGGGACTTTTCAGAAATAGTAGAAGCAATTTTATTTAACTTAAAAATATTTTGAGTCAAAAGATTTAAAAGTCTAATTCAGTTTTAGCAGGGTTGAGCAGAAATACTGGTAAAGATGTTGAACTCTAAAATGGAAGCGAAAAACCATAAAAACTTCCAGACAGGTAAAACAAAAGTTAACGTCAAAAGCAAGAGAATTAGTTTGACATTATACTTCTTGTGCAACAACACACATAAGAAGATGGGACGGGGGAGGGGAAGAAAGGCAGCCACCAAGGAATTTTCTAGTCAGGTAAGATATTACAAATCAAGATGAAATCAAGATGAAATCACAAATCACAAATCAAGATGAAGAAGTGTTATTTACTGATTTGCAAGATTTTAGTCTGTACCTATGGTGTATCCCATATGTATTGTCATTGATGGAGTCTGCAGTAGAGAATGAATTTAAGTGACGCCCATGCTGATATTTCAATCTCAATCGTCTATTTTTAACCTTCTCTTTTCTGGTGACTTTTTAAAAATTCCTATTCTATTTAGGAAAGGTGCCTGATTGTGGATAACCAGTGTTGTCATCCAACCAACTAAATTGTATAGTTGCTACTATGGTAAGAATTCATCTTTGTTAAAGAGACAACTGCCATTTGGAAATACGTAAAGAAATAGCAATTTGAGTTAATGTTTTTTGTTAGGAGATAGAGACTTATGAATGGTCAACTGCAAATGATACGACTTATTTAAATGTTTGGGTGTGGATCCATGGAGAATGAAACACACAAAAACAATGAATTCAAAACATTTCCAGGGCAAATGCCTTACTAACAAAAAGGCAATTAAGCCATTTAAATATTTTTGAAGAGCATAAAATACTGATATGTACCATATGACATTATGTAAGCTACACTCTGCCATGAAATATACTCAGACTTTGTCTTACAAAATTCATGAAATGGTTCATGTTATCATGTCTTTGCTCCTATGACCTCATAAACCAGTACTTTTTAAAAATCATTATTTAGTTAATGATTTCATACAATCTGGGAGAAAAGGAAACAACAGGAGGTTAGAACTGAGATTATATTCTGCCTAACAATCCAGAGCATTTTAAACTTAGACCATTGATTCATCAATTTTAATTCTTAAAATTTCTAGAACCAAACACTATTAAGGTATTCAAATTTCAGAACTCTAAATGAAGTATTCTAGAAATGATTTTTATATTTAAGCCTTGAAGCTAAATGCACGCATAAATCTTTATTTTAATTAGAATAAAGTATTCCGACATTAAACATGTGTGTATGTGTGTGTATATTTTAAATCACTGTCACATTTAAGCCAGTGTGATGTGAGTGGAGAGGGAGCAGTTCAGATTAATCTGAACAAAACAAACCTTTTAGAATATATATTGATTTTCTACCTTCCAAAATACTTCCATAAATCATGATCATTGTGTGCAATTCCTATGTGCCCTTGTTTCTGCAAACTATAATCTAATCTTTTACCTCAAGCCTTAAGAAAAGAACATTTTTCTTAACATTTCTCCCTACTTATGCATTTTGCTGAGTTCCTCTTTTTTTTTTATTTACCTACAATATTGCTAGCTGTACACATGGTGCTGACATCTCAAGGTCAACAAAATGAACTAATGAATAATAATACTTTTGTTCTCAGTGGGATTCTTGCCTATGAGTTTAGTAAACTATGGAAAAAATAAACTCTCAAGCACATCAAGTGTTTGCAAGCTTCTAAATGTGATTTCTGAAACGTCTGTGGCCAAAATAACTTATGACTACAAACACTTTAAATTTATGACTTAAACTTTATATGGACCATCTTTACCTAGTATTTTCTATTTTCTGTATCCACAAGAACATCCTATATGATCTGACATTTGTATTCAGGATAAAACAAATTGATAAATGTTTTGTAATTTTCATTTCATACGAAATCAAGAGCAATATTATGCTGGCAATATTCAGGGAATGATTAGTCCTGTCTCATTTATATTTATTACTCTTTTCTATTTTGATAATTTTTCACATATTCTGATTATTCATTACCACTACTCACACAATTGATTGGCTATAATGAAAACTGTGAGCTCTACTCAACTGAAATAGCTCTTCTTCATAGGATTCATTGGAAAATAATAAAAATGTGACAGGTAAATATATTGGATAGGGGAGTGCCAGAAAACGGACTGGAATAGGACAATTGAAATGAAGAAAAAGAAAAATTATGAAAGATTTTATTAGAAAAGATAAATGTACAAAAATAGCACATGTTAGCAAGAAAGAGAGTCTATGAATCAATTGTACCTTTGTATAGTGTTTCTTAATAATTTCTTCTCTTGAAACATGTTCTAAAGAATCTCCAAAATCAAAGAGTCCTTAATGGAATGCACCTTCACCAAAGGGTAACAACTTGACACACTTCTTTCAGCAGAGTTTGAATTCTATAATGGAAATATCATGACGATAACCAAAGGTGTTCACTAACTGATCTGAATTAAATAGATACAAACCAAAGGCAAGGTACCCTTAGGAATTTGAACATAGAATAATAATGGCCTAATTTATTCAGGGTATAAAGTGCAGCTTAAGTTCAGCAAAGCAATTATAATTTCTGTCTTGCAGAAATGTTTTATTTTAATCGTACCATCAGGTTATTTTTCTCTTATAATAATTGCTTGCTATCCATTATCTATCTATCTATCTATCTATCTATCCATCTCCCTATATTTTCACTCAAACATAAAAGATGTTGTCACTTGAGATAAAAAAGTACATCTAGATTACCATTTACTGCAGAGACTCTAAAACTCCAAACTAACCTGATTAAACTCATTTTTAAATGAAATATATGCAAAAGTAGAAAATATTTTAAAAATAATAAATATAAGACATGGTTAAGATCTAGAATTAAATGTAAAACTAGCACAAAGGAAGAGTCTAGTTATTTACCTCTGATTGGTTTGCAACCTTGGGATAAGTTTTAATGGATCTAAAAATTCCTAAAGAATCTTTGTTCATCAGAATTTGGAAAAACAACTGCCTTTATTTTATTCCTATTTTTAATGACTATTTCCTGAATAATATGAAACAAGTAATTCATGTACCTGATTCAATTTCTAAGAACAGTAATATTCTTAAAATGTGTTTTTTAAATAATATACAATGCATTGCTTTTCATACTTGTCAGAAATGCTTTATTTATTATTTTCCTCCTCTGTATCTAGTGAAGCTTGCCTTCACTAGATTCTTGGGAATAAAAAATGGTATAGAGTTAACAGATATTCTTAAATGCTTACAATCAGAAAGAACGTATTGTACAGGTTAACTCAAAGTTTTTGAAAGTTCGATAACTATTAAAGTGGATTTTGAAGGTTATCAACTTTAATGAAAGCTTGATTTTATTTTGTTCATTAATTTGAGTAAAGTACTCATTATAAATACAATTTAAGGTTAGAAATGGAAGTAATTTTGAAGATGAAGTCTCATTTGTCCATTTTGAAGAATTGTTTGTACGTTTAACTTATTATGTTGCATCATCAATTTAACTCTATTTGGTCAGAAATAAAGCTAGACATTAGTTAAAGTGGTAAAAGTAGATTCTATTCTGCAACTAATTATAGTAGGGGAAAGAGTTGAGCTTCACTACAATTTGTGCAGAGGTGATAGGTGCTTTACAGGCGAGAAAGGGAGTGAGGAGGGAGCAAGGCAGGTCTCAGTATGATCAGTCAGGTTTGGTCAGAATACATGCACTTAGGCCAGCTGTATCTGTTGCTGGCAGTTATTGAAGTTAGGAGTTTATCCTGCCAGAGAGTCTGAGAGACGGAGACCTTATCCTTCCTGATAGATATTTCAAAGGAATGGCTCTCAGGTCCTTGAGAAAGACAATCCTGTGTGGTAGGAGATACATACATATATTTCTCAAAGAAACAGTGGTAGAATTTAAAAAACTGTAAGCTTCTTTTTAATAAATGCTCTAGGAAAGGGAGATGTTGGTTGGAACAAATGTCAGATTCTTTGGGCAACCTCGTGCTTTCTCGAGCAGGCATTTTAAAGGGAGCTGGGTTCCTCCTGGTGACAGGGTCTTAAGCTGTTAGAAGCTATGCTAGAGTTTGGTCAAGTCTCGTAGTGCAGGGGTTTGGACAGAGTCCTATGTGCCAAAGGTTCCTTGCAGTTCTCAAGTTAAAGCAGGCTTAACTGGTGGACTCTATAAAGAATTGGGACTGATGCATTGCTAACACATGCTTCTTCTAGGAAAGAGCTAGGGAAGAGCAGACCAAATAGAATTAAACGAATGGATTGATCTGTTCAACACAACAAAAAATCAGAACAAGAGGATATGTGAAAATTAATATAATTAATGACAATATTAAAGAATTGACATAGACTGCATTTTTAGCACCACCCCCCCTACCATTCATATGTTGCAACAAATCCCCAATGTGAAGTTATTTGGAGGTGGGGCCTTGGGGAGGTGATTAAGTCATAAGCATGGTGCAGTTATGAATGGGATTAATGCCCTCATAAAAGAGACCCCAAAGAGCTTCCTCACCCCTTCTGCCATGTGAGGACACAAATAAAATGGTTGTCTATGGATCAGGAAACCAGCTCTCACCAAACACTGAATTGGCCATGGCCTTGATATTTGACTTCTCAGCCTCCAGAACTGTGAGAAATAAATTTCTCTTCATTACAAGCCACCCACCTGGTCTATGGCACTTTGTTAGTGCAACTCAATAGAACTAACACAAGCGTTAATCACTCAAATTAGAATATCTTATGAAATAGTTTCATGAAAAGTTATGACAAATTCAATAAATTTTACTCTTGATTCATAGCATGGATTATAAAATGGGAATAAAAATATACTAAAATATTAGTTCGCATTTTGTAGGCCACCAGTTCCCATCACTAATGCCAGATTCAACAGACTAATTACAGCACCCTGCTTTTACACTAGGAGCATTAAATTGACCCAAAAATACTTCCTCTAATTGTTTATTTTTCTGACTATAGATTTTTACCTGAATTTATTGAAATGAAATGTATAAGTTTGATGAGTTTTGACAAATGCATATTCCTGAGTGACCGGCATTCAAATTGTTTCTGTCACCCCAAAAAGTTCCTCTATCAACTTTTGCTGTCAACCCCCAGACCAAGGCAATCACTGTTGTTATATCTGTCACTATAAATTAGTTTTTCCTTTTTTAGATTTTCATAGAAATGAAATATTACATTATGTTCACTTGTGTGTCCATATCATTTTGAACATCACACGGTTTTTGAGATAAATCTGTATGTTTGAATGTAGCAGTAATTTATTATTTATTACTACAGAGTATAATCTAATTGTGGGCATACAACAATTTGTTTATCCACTTACCTGTGAATATAATTTTGAGTTATTTTTAGTTTTGAGTTATTATGAATAAAGCTTCCATGAATATTCGAGTATAAATTTTAATGTGGAATTTTTTTTGCTTTGTAAAAAAATTTTAGCGCTTTAAAGATATTGTTCCATTGTCTTATAGCTTGCACATGTCTGATGAAAAATTACATTCAGTAAAATTTTTATAATTTTTCTCTTTATATATGTCTATATGTTTTCTCTTATCTGCCTTTAAGATTTTTCTCTTTATTTTTGATTTTCAGCAATGTGATTAAAATGGTTCTTAGTATGTTATCTTTGTTCTTATCCTGCTATAGTTCCTTATTGCCTTCATGGTCTACATTTACACATCTGTTAATTAGACTGCTCTCTATTTTACCACTAGTCATGGAATCAGAATCTCTGTTCTTTTTTTTTTTTTTCCTAGTACTGTGTGTGTGTGTGTGTGTGTGTGTGTGTGTGTGTGTGTTTCAGTTTGGATAATTTCTATTGCTTTGTCATCAAGTTGACTGATCCTTTCTTCTATGGTAACTGTTAACTCCAGCCAGAATTTTTTTTTTAATTGCAAATATTTTTCTTTTCACCTTTTTTAAACAGGAAGGTATATGTAGTTCTTAATTTTGATGAGATATAGGACACTGAGTATTTGGTATTGTTGAATGTTGAGTTTTACTGTCTTCCTTTAAAGAGGTTTGAAACATGAACTTCAACAATTCGAGGCTTGTTTTTAAGATTTATTAGGACTGGTCTAGAGTAGCCTATAATCCAAGAACACTTTAGGCCTACTACTAAATTGTGACCCTACTCAGGTCTGTACTGAATATTCCAGGAAGACTCTTACTGTGCCTAGCTGGAACTCAGATTATGGCTCAATTTTCTGTGGGTTCTGTGCATTTTTGAGTTTGTAACACCCTTGTCATTATTCTTCACTCTGTGCATGCATACCTCATCATTCAGCACATATATCAAGACGACCCCCTTTGCAGATTTCTGCAGCTGTTTCTCTGTGTGGATCCCTTCTCTTTGCTACTCTGCTTGCAAATTCTAGCCATTGTTTCCTCCTTGATCTTAAATCTCTATCTTCTTAACTCAGCAAGTTCTAGTGCTCTGATTGGTACACCTCAATCCAGAAAGAAGCTCTAAGCAGAAGCTAGGGGCATCTCTTAGCTCTCCTATTTTTATCCCTTTTCTCAGGGATTATAGGCCTGTGCTCTTGTTGTCAATGTCTAAAAACCACTTCTTTTCATTCAGTTTACAGGTGTTTATGATGGGAACACAAGTTTGATTCCAGTTACTCCTTTATCTTAGCTGGAAATGTGTATTGCGTAGATAGATAGATACAGATGTACATATAGATATAGGTATCTATATCTATATAATAGCTTTATTTTTGAGGCAAAGAAAATTGATCATTAATACATTTAAAATTATTTTATCATTAGAAAACGATTTCATTCTTATTTAACTTGTATATAAATATATAATATCTGAAAACACACGCATATCTAAAATACAAAAAGTAAAATTTTCTACCTTGTGTATCAGAAAAGTGATGGCAGCACTTTTCAAAAAGTTTAATGATTTTTTTCAACCATGTAATTGTTTAAAGGTGATACAACTAAGAATTATTACAGACCATAAGTAAGAATGTTATCTTTTATGTGTGACAACATATTCTTTTTACACAGACTATATATGTAATCTCCATTTTAGTAAACGTCTGATATTTTAAAAGGGTGTTATAGTTTGAAATATTTTGAGCAATAAATCACCAGTGCCTTTCATGAAGAATAAAAGCTTTCTCATAGAAAACATATCAGTTTGAGAAATGCATTACTGTTGGTTTGGTGATCTCATTTGTTCTACTCATCTGCATGGAGATGTGCTTACGATACTTTTCTGGACAAAGTTTTTGTAATGGCTCCATGTTATCATATTATAGAACACCTGTTTTTGTATTTGTTATCACACATCCTCCATACATGTCTAGCAAAAAGAAGTTGAGCAGAAGCAAACATAGATTAATAGCTAGTTGGTGTAATGCACTTCATAACCTCGAATCTTTCTCTGTTTAACCCCATCTTGTCGTTCTAATTCACCATAATATTTCTACAACTCTGCTTTTTGCTTCTTTTTTTTTCTCCTGCAGCTGCATAAGCAGATGCAGGTTTGTAACAGTGAATCAGTGTAATTGACCTGATTGATCATAATATTAAGATTCTCTCTCTGAACTCACTAAAAACTACTGGGTAAATATAGAGCAAAGGATATTTTATTGACACAGTAGACCCTAATAGCAGTCTATCTTTTAAAAATACAACTGAGGTTTTCGTTCTGTAAGTGCGTCTTTCCCCTCGCTTTGAAATGAGAAATACCATATCATTTTGTTTTCTGCTGCACATTGGCTACAATCCTTAAAGTTTTCCTGCAAAGCAGAATAAATCATTCAGACACGTAATATTCACAAGCATGGCAGTTTAAGTAAAATTAGGACTATTCCTTTTAATTCAAATTCCTGATAGATTTTTTTTTTGAAGCCAGGCGTACAAAAGGGCAGGAAAATGTAACATAGATATGCCTATTTAAATAAATTGGGCTGCCTGGCTTCTGGAAACTTTTTTGAAGGTTCAAATACATGCAGGAAATGTATGCTTTAATGTCCAGTTGTCTTTTCTACCTAACAAGGTGTATCCAAAATAACCTTTTATTTGGCTATATCTCTTATAACAAGAAATGGAGACAAATATAAAAGAAGTAGGTCTGACTAACATGAAACAAAAAGGAAGGAAACTCTGTGGCATCTTTATGTAAAAGGTCGTAGGAGAAGGTAATATAATCTTGAATAACCGACAAACTTTCCTAGATGATAAGACGGTGCATAAGGGTAGAAGAGAAAGTCATGTATTTAACATATATCAGATTTAAAGAGACAAGTGCTGATAGTCAGATAATCTGTGTAGTTGACATTTGAACTGATTAAAACTATCTCATGTCAGAACTTACTATTGGTTTATATAATTCAAAATATAGCCAGATCCAAAGCAGTCTTTCAAAGTCCATAATATACAAAATGCACAAGTATATATACTTGATATCTAATCTGTTTTAGATATTCTGTAAGTCTAATGAATCAGTTTATTTATATTTGAAGCAAAGCTATAAAGCAAACTTTTAAACGTTGTGAACATTTAATTGAGGCCATTACTCTCTGGTGAGCAAGGCTGAACATTTGAAATACTCTTTTTTTTTAAGTTTTTATTTTATATTGGAGTATAGTTGATTAACAATGTTGTGTTAGTTTCAGGTATACAGCAAAGTGATTCAGTTACTATACATATACATGTATCTATTCTTTTTCAAATTATTTTCCCATTTGGGTTGTTATATAATATTGAGCAGAGTTCCCTGTGCTATACTGTAGATCCTTGTTGGTTATCCATTTTAAATATAGCAGTGTGTACATGTCAATCCCAAACTCCCTAGCTATCCCTTCTTTGGTTGAGTCCACACTTCAAGGCTGATGGGTGTGGCTAGGAAAAATAAAAGTTAAATAAGAAAATGCATATTAAAATAGATACATCTAAATTTAACGACATATGGCAATCAGAATTCTAAGATGGCCTCATGATTCTTGTCTCCTGGTATTCATAAATTTCTATAGTAACCATCCCTTGATTGTGGGAAGGGCCTGTAACTTTCATCTAACCAGTGGAAGAATACAGTAAATTGAAGAGATTTTGCAGATGTAATTACGGTCCCTATTCAGTTGACTTCATGCTAATAAAAAGGAATAACCTCTGGGGTGGTCTGTCCTAGTTAAGTGAGACTTGTAAAAGAGGGTCAGAAGCAAGAGACCTGAAGCAATAGACTCCCTCTCTTTCTCCATTACTGGCTTCAAGTAACTAAGTTGATATGCATTCTGTGACCGCAATTAATTCTGCAGAGAACCTAAAGGAGCTTAAAAGTGGACACTTCCTTAAACAAATCTAAAAATGAGAATGAAGCCTGTACAACACTTTGATTATAGTTTGGTGAGATGGTGAGCACAGAATCTAATGAACCTGTGCCTGGAGCAATGACCAATAGAAATTGTAAGATAAAAACCTTGTGTTGTTATAAGTCTCTAGTATATCATAACATATATATGTGTGTGTGTGTATATATATACATATATATATACACATATTACAATACAATAAGTTACCAAAAAAACAAAAACCACACATAATGTATGAGTCTCTCTGTATGAAATGTCCAGAACAGGAAAACATATAGAGACAGAAAGTAGATTGGTGGTTGTCTAGGGCTTGGGGAGTTGGAGAGTGGAGAATGACTGCTAATGGACATGGAGCTTCATTTTGGGGTGACAAAAATGTTCTAAAAGTGAACTAACATGATAGTTGCATAACAATGTGGGTATACTGAAAATCATTTCTTTATGTACTTTAAAAGAGTAAGCTGAAACATTGAATCATAACTCAATAAAACATTTTGAAATGTGAAAAAGAAATGGACATATATCTGTTTTTCTCTTTTTGACTTACTTCACTCTGTATGACAGTCTCTAGGTCCATCCACGTCTCTACAAATGACCCAATTTCATTCTTTTTTATGGCTGAGTAATATTCCATTGTATATATGTGCCACATCTTCTTTATCCAGTCGTCTGTCAATGGGCATTTAGCTTGCTTTCATGACCTATTGTAAATAGTGCTTCAGTGAACATTGTGGTGCATGTGTCTTTTTGAATTATGGTTTTCTCTGGGTATATACCCAGTAGTGGGATTGCTGGGTCATATGGTAATTCTATTTTTAGTTTTTTAAGGAACCACCATACTGTTCTCCATAGTGGCTGTATCAATTTACATTCCCACCAGCAGTGCAAACGTTGGACACCAAGGGGGGAAAGCAGGGGGGTAGGGGTGGTGGTGGGATGAATTGGGAGATTGGGATTGATATATATGCACTAATATGTATAAAATAGATAACTAATAAGAACATGCTGTATAAAAATAATTAAATAAAATAAAATTCAAATAAAAAAAAGAAATGGACATATAAAAGTTGAGGAAATTAATGTATGGCAGAACTACAAGGAATGTTAAAGAAAGTTCTTTCTGTGGAACGAAAATTATATATTCAGAGACTTGGTTCTACAAAAAAAAAAATGAAGAGCATTGGAAGTGGAATAATTGATAGTACATTAACAATTGTATTTTTATTCTTAATTACTCTAAAAGTTAACTCTTTAAAAAATAAAAAAAAATAAAAGTGAAATGCATGACAAAGAAAACAAGAATGGGAGGGACTAATACAGCATATACTGTTACACTACACATGAAACAGCTGAATATTTCTTAAAGGCAATTATATTATTTTTAAATGGACTTTGTAAGCTCTAGGAAAGCTACTATATAGAAGCAATAAAGGAGATAAAATACAAGTATATAAGTGCACGATTGAATTCATAGAAAAAAATGAAATAAAAATAGAGGAAGCATAAAACAGTGCTTAGAGGGAAATTTATATCATTAAATGCTTCCATTAGAAAAGCGAGGTCTAAAATCAAGTAATTTAGAACTCCACCATAAGAAATTTGGGAAAGGAAAGCAAAGAAATACAAAACATGTTGAATAAGGAAATGATAGTAAAAAATTAGAATGAAATCAATAAAATTGGAAAAAACAAAAGATAACTTTTTGAAAATATCAAAATAATCGGTACACCTCTAGTGATGCTGACCAAGAAAGAAACAGAAAAAGACAGAATAAAAAAATTTGTCAATATGAAGAGTGAAAGAAGTAACATCATTACTGATAATGTTAATTATATGTAAAAAAAAACCCTATACCAATAAATTTGGCAACCTAGATGAAATGGACCAATTCCTTAAAAGACTTAAACTACCAAAACTCAGTCAAGAAGAAATAGATATAGATAACTTTATTAGTCCTACATTTATTAAACAAACTGATTTTTTTTGTTGTTTAAAAACCTTCCAAAAAAGAAAACACCAGGGCCAGAAAGTTTCACTGATAAGTTCTAAAAAAACTCTTAAGAGAGAAATAATATGAATGCTTCACAATCTGATCCAGAAAAATAGACAAAGGTGGAACACTTCCCAATACATTCTATGATGCCAGCATTACACTAATACCAAAAGTAGACACAGGTATTACAAGGAAAAAACTATAGACCAATATCTTTCATACACACACACACACACACACACACACACACACACACGTACATGCTTGAATACATAAATGCAGTCTCAACAGGAACAAATGCAGACTGTAGCAGAGGAGTTTAACTATATGATAGAAAGATGAGAGATGATGATAGATGGATGAATAGATAGATGATAGATAGATAGGTAGACATATAGATAGATTGATTGATACAGAGAATTCAAGCTATCTTAGAAAGTTGGAATAAAAGAGCTGACTTAAGTACTTTAGCAACAATATTTTTTATTAGAAACTCATATTGAAGACAAAAAAATTGTATGTACACGCTGTACTCTAGTTAGTAAATTTCTTTCTTACAGGAGTACAGGTTAGCAACTCTAAAACTACTTTGCATTTATGCAGTCCCTAAATTTGGTTTCAGAGTTAAATGGAATGATCTTTCATCTTATTCAGAGCTTTAATCAAGTATAAATCAATAATCACATTTTGACAAAAATTAACTTTAAGAAATTTCTTGAAAATAGATTCTGAATTTGTTTAATAGAGAAGAAAGGCACCACATGGTTTAAATATAATATGGCGTGATTTCCTCAACCACTGCTCAGGGAAACGCCAGACATTAATATGGAATGTTAAACCTGGTTGACAGCAATTTTAGAGGCTGCTGAAAAGTCACTGGGTAATGAGCTATTTGTTAAACACGGTCTCATATTAAAGTCACTGGGCTAGCTGTAGAAAGACAAATATTTATGTGTGTATTTAATTTAAAACTGGCCCTCACTGCTGAGAAATCTAGCCGATTATTAAAACAAAATTGACAAACAGGAAAAAAATATATAAAATACTAATATTTTCAGTTGCTTAAAGCTAAAGCTATTTGGATTATGACACAAGATGTATAGCAAACAGTGTGAGTAATAGAACCAAACTGCAGATATATAAAATGAGATTAGTTTTTTCATTATGATGATATCACTAATCGTATTTATTATACACCTAGGGCAATCATTCTTAAAACACACTTCTAATTTGAGAATATGCGCTATACAGACTTTATGGTGCTATCAGCATCTTTGTTTTATAAGCCTGTTTCCTCATTCTAAAACCAAATTGCTTTGACAAGATTAAAAGAAAGATCAGTAATTTCTAGGAAGAGCTAACTGATATTTAACTAAGAATATTTTCCATATTAAATGTTCCAATTGTGACTCACCACAATAATAATGTGTTATATATATATGGTGCAGTTTAACTGGAGGAAAATGAAATAATCAAGAAATGATTGTTCCCTTCAACCATAAAGAAAATACCTAGAACTAATAGCTAAAACTACATATGAAATGAATTATCTAATAGAAGTTAAATCTTTTAAAAGTTTAAATCATAATAATCTGTTACCTTTTTTAGAGCTGGGGATAACCTTACCTGCTTGTCGTTTACCTGTACATCTAAACACAGCCTTTAGTAACATATGTGACTATTTATAGAACCTGATTTCATCCCAGCTTCTTATTTAGTGATCACAATGTATTATGTATATATACATACTTGGTTACAAGTAATAATTTGGCAAAAGAAAATTGCTAATACTTCAATGGTGAATAAATGTCACTTTCACTAGGATCTACACAACTAATGAAGAAAATGCCTTTTTAGTTCTCATATGCAGACATTAAGCAGAGGACTGGAAAGCATGCCATAAATACACGGTGCTGTAGAACACATTCTTATTATTATCTAACATAAAATTATATTTTACTACCATTCATATTGTTAAATGTGCAATAAAGAGAAAGTCAATATTCCTTTTACCACTTGGTCTACTTTTATGTTAGTTTTAATTTTATTGAGCTATCCATCGACAGCATTTTTAACACCCCAATAACTCACTTCTGTATGTAAGAAAAGGTTATGAATAGAGAGGAAGCTAAGAGATACTTGCATTTTGGGTTGTTTCAAAGTCATCACCCCCGAAACTAAAATACAGAATAACAAATACATAGTTACCCAAAGATTGCACTTCTTGCTTGTTCAAATAAATTAGGTTTTTCAAATAAGTCAGGTGGCGAGGGGAAGTTGGATATATCATAGTACACTGAGACAGGGCTTCCACATGCAGGCAGGAATGCACTTCCTTTTACTGCTTTTGACCTAGGATTATCTATGTATTTAAAAATAAGTATTTCCAGATACATGAAAATATTCATTTAAATTTTATTGGGACTGCCTTGTTTCCGACCCCTCAAATTAGAGCATGAAAATTAATAAGAAAAAGGGAAAAAATCAGATTTAGGTGTATAGGCACTAAATTTTCATTTTTCAGGCAAATACATCCAAACAATTGGAATTTTAAATGAATTTGCAATGATACGTCACTTTGTACATGGAGATGTAGCTGCTTTACTTTTCTATTATCTGAAGACCATAATATATATAGAAGGAAGCTAATGATTATAGACCAATTTTTATTTGACTGCTTTATTATGAGTGTGTAGACTTTATAAAACTAGAAATTCCATTTACCTGTGAGTTGCACAGAACAGAAAAAGTTATTTGAATAGAGAAGGTTATGGGTTTTTTTTGTTTGTTTTTTGATTTTTTTGTTTGAAGGTGTGATGGTTTTATAATTCATGAGGGATCAAAGCTTCTCTTTCTGTTGCCCCATTCTTAGCACATTTCTTAAAGTTTTGTTGGCTGCTGTAGTGAACTATCAAAAAATACATCATGGCTGAAACATGGTACAAGTAAATGTTTTATTTATTAAAAGTCCAATGTAGGTTTGTTGGAGGGTTCTCATTCAGGGGATGACCTAAACACACAGGGTTGTTTATCCTCCTGGAGGACATAGAAGTGATGTGCCTCACTTCTGCCCACGTTCATTATATGTCTGCTGAATGTGCAAAACAAACACACAAAAATCATGATGATAAATATATAGACTAAATAAACATAGTAAAATTCTGAGATATTAACCCAAGTCCATACCTCTGTCGCACACACAGATTTATAAAGATTGCCTGAAGTCCTTTTTTTGGTTCAGTCATCATCAAGGATGTTTCTATTCTCTACTGATAAGCGAAAGTAAGTGTAGCAGAAATCAAAGTGAAAAGAATTTTTTTTTAAAGTTAATAAACTAAATTAACTGAGTTTCAAAAAGAGAGAAAAATTGGGTTTAGGGGGCTAACTTGATAGGAAAATTTCTGTGTGAGATGTAAGAACTTGGGCTGTTCAATTTCAAAAAACAGACCTTAAAAGTTTATTTTCTTATAAATAAGGAATACAATAGCTAAAGAACCAGATGACCCAGTCGACTTATAGTAAGTTGTTTTGGAGGAATGAGTAGAAACATTGTTAGGATAAGAGAGGTATGTTTAGTTGCTTAATGAGAACATAAATAAATGCTCTGGTTCCCCCTACCGTGAGCTGATTCCTGAGAGGAGAGAGTTGAAGGTAAAAACCCCAGATGGGTTTGGAGGAACTGAAAGTAAAAACCTTGCCTCAATATCTGTATGAAGTCTGTGGATGTGTTGAGTTTTGAGAGGGATTTTCCATGCCAACATTGCACATAAATAGAGGCAAAGTGAGTCTAACCAGAGTCTTGAGGACCATCTCCTTTCAAAACCTTTACCCCAAATGCCTTGCATTTCCTCTACTTCCAAATGGAGCATCCAAATTTTCCATAGCACATCCTGTTTTAGAGCCACTGACATGTCAGAAAGGTAATGAAAATATAAAGCAGTAATAAATGAAAAGATAGGATGAGTTTGTTCCCATTGTGGGAGATGGAGAATGTCTTTGTACCAAAGGACTCTATGACTTAATGTTATGTTATAGACTGTTCTCCCTCCAAAAATTCTATGTCAGCTAAGGAAGAATTAGGACGAGCTAAGTGAACACATTAAGAACCGGAAAAAAAGAAAACTGACTTTACCTTAAAATGGCTAACTTACAATTTAAGATATGAAAATGGGAGTTTTTGCTACAATAAGGTAAATTTCAGAGAAATAGAGATTATTAAAGTTCTTTATCCTCAAGTTCATGTAACTGCAAGACTTTTGCTTATTAGTTCATGCAGTTAACTTTTATTCATTTATATTTATTTATTTATTTATGGCTGTGTTGGGTCTTCGTTTCTGTGCGAGGGCTTTCTCCAGTTGCGGCGAGCGGGGGCCACTCTTCATCGCGGTGCGCGGGCCTCTCTCTGTCGCGGCCTCTCTTGTTGCGGAGCACAGGCTCCAGATGCGCAGGCTCAGCAGTTGTGGCTCAGGGGCTTAGTTGCTCCGTGGCATGTGGGATCTTCCCAGACCAGGGCTCGAACCCGTGTCCCCTGCATTGGCAGGCAGATTCTTAACCACTGCGCCACCAGGGAAGCCCCAGTTAACTTTTAAATTATTATCTTTAATAACATATACTCTGTATTAGTCTGCTTCAGCTGCCATAACAAAATACCACAGGTTTGGTGGCTCAAACAACAGAAAATTACTTTCTCACAGTTCTGGACGCTAGAAGTTCAAGATCAAGGTGCTGTTAGCCTGGCTTGTAGATGACCACCTTCTTTCTGTGTCCTTATAGGGCCTTTTCTCTGTGCATGCATGGTGAAAGAGATCTTTGGTATCTCTTCATCTTCTTATAAAGACACCAATTTATATAGTATTCGGACCCCACCCCATGACCTTATTTAACCTTCATTGTCTCCCTAAAGATCGAATCTCCAAATGCAATCCCATTGGGAGTTAGGGCTTCAACATACAAATTGAGGTGGGGAAGATAAGAATTCAGTCCATAAGAATACTCCCAAGATTTTAAAAGTAAATTCTGAAAAAATAAAATATTGCCTAATACCATTTCACTCAATCAACTGCTCTGAAGATTTGCTCACACTTCATATTAAGATTTATGGTACATTTAAACGTCAGTGAGTCAAGATAACTGACTGAAAATAAAATTTCAAGTGTAGATTTATTGTAATTAGTAACATAATAAAATATAATAATGATTGCTTCTGTGAGGATTTCAAATAAAGTTAAACTTTCTTTACAGATGCAGTGACCATCGTTATAAAATATAAATGCTAGAATATATCTGTATATGTTGCATTAAAATAATTTAGGTGATACATTTAGAACATATAATGCTATTTCCTTACAGAATTCTACTTTGCAGTGTTTCTCCCATTTTTGTTCCTTTTGAGTAGCTCTTGGAAACCCTTATGTCACTCCTTTTTGAGTTTTATTCACTAACTTGTGGGCAATATTTAATGACCAAGTCTAAAGAACAGATAGATGAAAAAGCCCACCTAACCAATGAAGATCTGCATTTCAGAGAATTTCCTTCTTTGAATTCTGAGTGTCTTTGTCAGGTTCATAGTGCTTTTAAGACATATTTAAGTTGCTACTGTTCTTCTGAAGTTCAAAATATACTCAGTGGCTCTCAACCCACTGATGTACTTTTCTATCAGTATATAAGCATTTGAATTGTTCTTTTTTTAAATTCTTTTATTTTTTTACTTTTTGAATTTTATTTTACTTTTTTATACAGCAGGTTCCTATTAGTTATCTATTTTATACGTATTAGTGTATATATGTCAATACCAATCTCCCAATTCATCCCACCACCACGACCCCCCTACCCCAGCTTATCCCCCTTGGTGTCCATACATTTGTTCTCTACATCTGTGTCTCTATTTCTGCCTTGCAAACCGGTTCATCTGTACCATTTTTCTAGATTCCACATATATGTGTTAATATATGATATTTGTTTTTCTCTTTCTGACTTACTTCACTCTGTATGACAGTCTCTAGATCCATCCACGTCTCAACAAATGACTGAATTTCATTTCTTTTTATGGCTGAGTAATATTCCATTGTATATATGTACCACATCTTCTTTATCCATTTGTCTGTTGATGGGCATTTAGGTTGCTTCCATGACCTGCCTATTGTAAATAGTGCTTCAGTGAACGTTGGGGTGCATGTGTCTTTTTGAATTATGGTTTTCTCTGGTTATATGCCCAG
This sequence comes from Balaenoptera physalus, assembly GCF_965194825.1. NCBI lineage: Eukaryota > Metazoa > Chordata > Mammalia > Artiodactyla > Balaenopteridae > Balaenoptera > Balaenoptera physalus. The sequence continues at coordinate 139,573,924 of NC_138884.1, read as the reverse complement.
TAGTGGGATTGCTAGGTCATATGGTAATTCTACTTTTAATTTTTTAAGGAACCTCCATACTGTTCTCCATAGTGGCTGTATCAATTTACATTCCCACCAACAGTACAAGAGGATTCCCTTTTCTCCACACCCTCTCCAGCATTTGTTGTTTGTAGATTTTCTGATGATGCCCATTCTAACCGGTGTGTGGTGATACCTCATTGTAGTTTTGATTTGCATTTCTCTAATAATTAGTGATGTTGAGCAGCTTTCCATGTGCCTGTTGATCATCTGTATGTCTTCTTTGGAGAAATGTCTATTGTTCTTTTTGGATTTTGATTTTACATTTAAAGACAAGCAATAATTACCATTACAATGCACAAAGTATGCCACGTCTTCAATTTCCAAATACAAGGAAAGAGAAAGATCCTATAGGACTGGGAGGCTAAATTGGCATAAAGCCATAGCCAGAGGACAAGGTATAGAAACAAATAATCAAGTATAACACAACAGAGGTGACATTGGGGTTACTTATTTTTGTAAAATCTTTGTAAGAGCCTACCTATTCAATATATTATAAAAAAACAACTTTTTAAGTTGAAATTGGTACCTCACAATGCTTAGAGTATAAGCTATGACTACTGAATTTACAAATAGCAGGTTGTTCATAGTGATGTTGTTTAATCTTACTCAATTCCAAAGGAAAGAGAATTGTTTCAGTCTGACTGAATGGATGGAGAACAAGCATATTGTTAGACTTTGAAAATTTGCAGCTAAACTTAACATTGAATTACTTTGTGGTTGAGAATCGTTCTGTATGTAAGGAAAGTCACCCCATCTTAATGCCAGCAGAAGGGAAAGCATGCCCTCACATCTAATTTGGATCTTAGCTTGTTCTACTTCTTACTATAAAAACATCAATTAAGAAATAAAACACAATTTTTATTGTGAGCATCACATATAATGGAAAATTATAATATAACTTGCTGATTAAAAATGGAATGAATGAAATGGCATTATGATTTTTGAGCACAAATTAAAGTTGTATAAATGAAGGTGAATGGAAGCCACAATACTGACAACAACATAACAATTAGTAATTCCAAAAGCCTATTCCAATTATGTACTATATTTGTAATCAAGCAAGGTATTTGAGCCAATGAGAAAAAAGTGTTATAATATGAAAATTAAAACCATTACATATAGAAAAGCACTTCTTGAAGTGGGATCTATTTTAAAATTTGAATCACCATGGACTCCAATTAACCAGAAGAAATGTTGCTAAACCATTTCCCTCAACTATTATAATTTTCTAATTGAAAACCAAAACTGATTTAATGAATATATATTTAATATCCTTCAAGTTACATGAGGATTGCAACATGCATATGAAAATGTTTTCTGAATTTCCATACCAATTAAGAGAAAGCAACCTTAGAGATAGACTAGAGTACTGACTATATATATCACTTAACTGCCTTATCAGTTCATAGGGTGTTAAAATTGTATGTTTAGAAACTAAAATAAGAAAATAGTATAGGTTTAAAAAGAACGGAAAGTAGATATCCAACTTTAAAAAAAATTGTACATTTAAATTTTCTTGGCCAGGTTCATGATAAATTTGAAACAAAATATTACAGTACGTATTCTCTCTGACTAAAGCTTATAAATATACCACTATAACTTAATTTTTTTCTTAAAATTTAGATAGAGGATGAATTTTGAAAATATATCTGAACATTATTAACATAAAAAGACATGATTCTGTAATACAAGTGTCATTTTTATTCTCACAGTTCATTCTCAAGGGAGAACACAGCAGTGATCACTGTGGTAGAATAAACAAGCTTTAACTATTGCTTTACTTAAGTATGTTATCTCCTTCAAATCACAGATCATTAGGAAATAAAATAAAAAAGCTATATCATTGATAAAATATCCTAACAGAATTGTGGTAGGCTGAATATCGGCCCTCCAAAGAGGCCCATGTCCTCATGCCCAGAACCTATGAATATGTTACCTAATATGGAAAGAGGGACTTTGCAGAGGCGAATAAGTTAAAAATCTTGAAATGGGGAGATTATCCTCCTGATGGGTCCTACATGTAATCATGAGTGACCTTATAACAAGAAGGCAAAAAAGTCAATGAAAGAGAAAGCAATTTGCCAACAAAAGCAAAGATTAGAACGATGTGGCCAGGAGTCAAAGAAGGTAGCAGTCCCTAGAAGCTGGAAGAGGCAAGGAACCTCCAGAAGGAACCAGCTTGCCGACATCTTCAGTTTAGCCCCTTGGAACTCATTTTGGACTTCTGACTTCCAGAACTGTAGTGTAATAAATTTGGGTTATTTTAAACCATTAAGTTTGGAATGTGATTTGGTACAGCAGCAATAGAAGACTACTACAGCAATAGATACAATTTTATATCTATTTGGAAACTTACTAATCAAACACATTTAATCTGTCTTCAAATGCAACCAATGGCATAACATATGTGAAATGTTTCTGATAACTGTATATTATTAACTGATACTGAATACTATTAAAACTAATAGTTTTTGCTGATACAATAAGCAGTAGTTAAAATGTTCACCTCAGTGCACAACTCCACATGCCTCGGAGCAACTGGGCCCGTGAGCCACAACTACTAAGCCTGCGCATCTGGAGCCTGTGCTCCGCAACAAGAGAGGCCGTGATAGTGAGAGGCCCGCGCACCGCGATGAAGAGTGGACCCCGCTTGCTGCAACTAGAGAAAGCTCTCGTACAGAAACGGAGACCCAACACAGCCATAAATAAATAAAATAAATAAATAATAAAAATAAAGGAATTCCTTTTAAAAAATAAAGAACTCTGATTCTTGCTTCCTCTCCTCTCTGCTGTCCACAGTGACAGCTATATGCTAAGGCCGTGTCATCTTGTCATCATAATATGGTTATCAATAGTAAAATAGACTATCTTTTTCTTTGTTTCATGAACAGTATATAAAAGAGAGTAGCCTCACATACTAATAGAAATCTTTCCTTTGAGTCTGATTGAGTCTACTTAGGTTACATGCAAACTCTTAAAGCAACGACTATCTTTAAAAGAAGTCATACATTGTGTTTGAATTAAACCTTAGTTCCTTAACCAAATATTATCAAAAAGGCATTAACATGGTTATCACAGGCTTATCTAATTCTGCACCTGGAACTGAGGTTGCCAGCTCTGAGCCCTATGCGCTGCTTAGAGGAAGAGTGATTACCTGCCCAACATTTTTATGTAATGAAGGCCAGGGAAAGGAGGAATGGATGTTGAAAGCAAGTATATGGTTCACTAAAATAAGCTCAAACTGAGATTTCCTCGAAAAGCCTTTTCTTATCCCCTTCTCGCCTACCTACAACTGAGAATACTTTATTCCCCTTAAATTTTGACTAATAGCTCATTCCTGATCTTATGCATGCATCTATTCCAGGTTCTTGTCTTGTAGTACAAGTCCCCTTGCATGTGCATAGATGTCACACCCTCATCACATTGTCCTTTAGAGAACTGGGTCATGGGGAACAGGCACTAAGATGCCCAGTAAGTAAATAACTGATTTGTCCCATGATCCAGAAACCTTGTGTTTCCTGTCAAGATAAATACATTAATTAATTAGTTAACACTTTTAGAGACAAAAATGAGATTTAGTTGCAAAAACATGACCTTCTCAAAAAGAAAAGATTAGTGCCCTGTGGGTCAATGTAAATAGGTAGTTGATATGTTGAAAAGTGTTTGATCAATTGAGAAATACATTTTTCTCCACTCTGTTGTCTATGAGGAAGAATTGGGAAGGTGGTTGAAGGCCAATTAACAGAAGGTAGGGTTGAAACAAGAAGCCTGAATAGTGCATTTGTTTTTTGCTCTTTCCTCCAAGCAGCAGGAAACAAATCCAGGAGTCCTGAGAGCCTGTTGAGCTTTGGTGAACCAACTCATTTTCAGACGTAGAGACATTTTCCATGTGTCCCTTTATTCCTTGTTTTGCTTCTATCCTGATCTCAGGAGATTTAAGGATTGGGGCTGAGACCAAAGTCTGCACCCAAGGAAGACTGAATGTCCTACACAATCATCCAAATATGTTGGAACTTCAGGGATAGGAGGGATTCAAAAGTTTATAGTTCTGTTGGAAACAGACAGCCAACACATGGCTCTGCCCAGCTGTGGGCACAGAAATGGATGATGGTGCCGTGGAATGTAGGGTGAAATCCTGATAGTATAGAAATCATGGTGAGACGAAGATAGAAAGAGTCCTTGAGCCCAGGCACCACCTAGGTACTGGAAAGTGAACAGGTGCATAGGCAAAGAGGAGAAAAGTCTCTGAGGCTGCTACAGCCATGTCCATAATTTGCCTCCAAACCTTCTCCCCCAAGCTCCAGTACTTTGCAGTCCCTATCTGGGAGATAAAAGCATCTCCTGGGAACTCTGAATGCAACCTTAGGAATGCTGAACTTAACCTATAGGGTAGAGCAAAACTTGCGGTGAAGAAACATAAAAGAGGTTTAATTGACTTTGTATTGTTTTGGTGCTTCTGCATATGAATGTATGATGAGAATCGATATTGGTTGTTATATGCCTGTAATTTCCCACCTCATAAGTAACAAAGAGAACATTCTGACAAGTGGAAAGCTGGAGATAGATAAGTGAGTCAATGGGACAAACTCACCTGCCTTTTGCCGCCAGTAGGTTTGTTAGAATTTAGCATGAGCTTCAGTCAATTTGTTGGACCCTTTGGGTGCTGGGAATAGAACAGGTTTTTGTGGTGGTAATTTTTGCCAGTTGGAAACTTCTGCAAAAAGAGTGTTCATCCACAGGGATGAAGCACTTATTGGCAGGTAACTTTGGGTGATTTGGACTTGGGGTTAAAGGGCTACTAAACACATTCTTTTATGACATGCAGCTTGCGAATGAGCTCCTGTTAAATTGGAAGCCTCAGCCATAGAAGCCTGGTGACTCTGGGTTTTTGAGTCAAGTTGAAGTCTATGGCTAAGAAACTAGAAAAGGTCCCCAAAACATGTGGTCTAGAGACGATTGTGGCCAACCTATCCCCACCAGCTTCTTGGCTTTACATGAGAAAGTGACAGCAATCCCTTTGAGGGGAGAAGGTGACGTGGCAGGGAGGAAGGAATTATCTCTTTTTCTACTGCCTGATATAAAGCCAAAGCTGCTGGCTGTTTTAGAATCCTTGACTCACAGAATTTCCATTAAATGGCAAGGCCTGAATGACTGATATTTAGCTAAGCTGAAAACCAATCGTGAATGCTATAGTTATTTTAGCCTCAGTACCACATATTCCAAACTGAAAGCAGACCTGGTCATTCTGCTCAGGGTACAGAACTCACACTCTGAGACTTGGACTGACCAAGAACGCTCTTTTTGGGGGGACATGGCCATGGAAATGGATCGTGAGTGTGCGTTGAACTGTCTGGGTCAGTTATAGAGATGTATTTGGCGAGGGTCTGTTTTCCGATGAGACGAACTGAAATTTAGGTACTGATAGGGTCACTTTGTTTCTGAGGGAGGGGCAATAACTTCAAGTCAGACTTAATGACTTCTACCAAAGATACCCCCTTTATCTCTAGGTTGGGTAGGCCATATTGCACATTTTGCATGAAGTGTGCCCCTAACCTCTCCTGGCACATTAACTAAATTCATAGACTCAAAATTAAGGAAAAATGATCACATTGATTAAAGTACATGTATCATCTTGTTTGATGATGAATAAATACTAACAAAGTCCTTTGAGAGCCACCTTATCCTATTTAAATTTATCACCAGAAATAGCTATTTTGCATTAGTCATGTTGATCAAACATACTGAAACTAAACATTTACATAAAAAATTGTTTCTTTTCTTCTTTCTCTTATGTAACATGTTGTCTATATCAATAGGCAATTGACCTGCCATTGTTTTTATTCACCATGATTATGGATTGAATGTTCATGCACCCCCCCGCCCCTGCCATTCACATGTTGAAGCCTGTAGATTGGAGAAAAATGCATAGTGTAAGAGCAGCGAGTTTCAGTTTTATTCAAGGATCTTACTGAGGACTATAGCCCAGGAGACAGGCTCTCAGATGCTCTGAGGAACTGTTCCAAAGAGGTAGGAGAGGACGCAGTATATATATATATGTGTGTGATTTTTTTGGCTGGGAAATACATGTAGTCAAGCATACATCTTGGTAAAAGATTACTGCTAATCACAAAAATAGACATCTTAAGTTAATGATTTTAGTGTTTTTCTATGTATGAGAAGATTCAAACATCTGAGGTCCTTGACATTCTTCTTTAATATGCATCTTAACTGTTTAGGGGCCATATATCCAAAACACTGAATGTTTCATTATGTTTCTCTACATCCTGAATTCCCCTCAGGGTGCACTGTCCATGGTTGACTGCAGCAGGTTGCTATTTAATCCCTGTATAACTGGATGAAGAGTGATGCTTTTTGTTCTTGTTGTTTACAAGCCCTTCCCCCAACATGATGGTGTTTGGAGGTGGGGTTTTGGGGAGATAAATTAGGTTTAGATGAGATCATGAGAGTAGGGCCCCATGGTGGGATTAATGCCCTTATAAGAAGAGGAAGAGAGATCAGAGCTCTCGCTCTCTCTCACTCGGTGCAGGCAGAAAGAAGAGCTCATGTGAGCACACACTGTGATGATGACCACCTACTAAGCCAGGAGAAGCTTTGAATGAAATCTACTTTGCTGGCACCTTGATTTTGGACTTCCCAGTCTCCAGAACTGTGAGAAATAAATTTTTATCGTTTCTATACTATCATTTTTATGGTATTTTGTTATGGCAGTCCAGGCTAACTAAGACAGTTATCGACTGCCGTAATCTCATCTTCCGCTGTCTTTTCCTCTCCACTGATGACATCTGTTCCAATAGGAACAATATCAGTTCACAATAACTGGACAGGGATTTTTATATGGAGGGTTTTTACATCTAAATTAGGTTACATTATTCAGATTATAGAGTTAATAATGTAACCACAAAATTGATTCAAGTTCTTGATAATTTTGCGGGAATATTATATATGTATTTTCACTGTTACCGAACTCAGGTCTGGCTGCTTGCTGCTCGAAAGCCAATACAAGTGTTGGTTGGAAAGGAAACGTTGCTTTATTCAGGAGGCCAGTTACCTGGGGAGAAGGTGGACTCATGTCCAAAAGCCAATTCCCCACTGCTGATCAGGGGGAAGAGCTTTTAAATGGGTGTTAAGGGATCTATAGGCAGAGGGAGGGGGCTACGTGTAGAACAGCACAATCAATTCTGACAATCATCTTGAAATTGATTATGCAGTGGTCTGATTAGCATCATCTTGATTGTTTGAAGTACAGTTAATCAGCTCCAGGGTTGGTTTGTTCCAATTACCATGAGGCCAGCTCTTAGAATTGTGTAAGGTGGAGCAGCTTATGTCATGGCTACAGTGTGGTCATTTAGTTAACTTCATCCACCTGGTGGGGGTGTCAGTATATTCAAAACAGCTCAAAGGATGTGGCTCAGAATATTGTCTATAGCCCTTGAGGAGGAACTAAAGGTCCTTGACTTTGTTTATGTAATTATTTGGTCTTGTTTGACTGCTTTCCTTTGCTTCTGCATTTTCTCACTTCTCTGACTAAATTTATTCTTTGACTAAAGTTTTTTTACAGACAAGAGGCAGGTGGACAACATGGGGTGGGGTTCTGTCCCTGGAAAGCCCCATAGGGTCTTGCTTGGTTTTATCACTATTCAGAAAATGTTGGCTTTAGAGTTCTAGCCTTATGCTTCAAAAGGACAAGGTTCTAAAGTCATAATAGCTTTAAGCTGGGACTTCCCTAGTGGTCCAGTGGTTAAGACTTCGCCTTCCAATACAGTGGGTACTGGTTCGATCCCTGGTTGGGGAGCTAAGATTCCTGCATACCTTGTGACCAGCAAACCAAAACATAAAACAGAAGCAATATTGTAACAAATTCAATAAAGACTTAAAAATAATAATAGCTATATGTAAGCTCTTTTGAAGTGTTTTGGGAAGTTTGCTTCTTTGTAGGTTTGTTGTTAAAATGTAAGTTCTCAGGAGCAAGAGTGTTTTGTTTTTGTTTTCTTTTGATTTGATTTCTTTTGATTTCATGAATTTCTATTGCTTTTTTTCATTTCTTTCTTCATTTTGAAGCCTGTCTCATATTCTAATTATTTTGGAGGTGTTTACATTATTCTTTGATTATCCTTAAATTAAAGAATTAGGTGGCGAATTACTAATGTTTGTGTCCTTCATGGGATCATGCACAAGCTTCTGTCTATGCTTGTTGAGTGACTGGATTGAATAAAATCAATCTTGCCAAGATGAGTTTCTCAAATGATACTTGTCTCTTCATAGGTTTATTGTGAAGAAGATTCATGTGTGTTTATTGATTTTTAATCAAAGTATTTTACCATAAGAAACAGAATTAACATGTTTTGCTGTGATTATAATCATCCACCTAAATAAAACTATTGGCAACTGGTCTGATTCAGAGAAGAACAAATAATTATGAAATATTTTGATGTATTATACAGCTGATTATAAAATGACTGACACTATATTTTTGGGTTTAATTACAAATTTTGAAAAATTTTTTTCTTTTTATTATAATTATAACATATCACCTTCCTTTATTCTCATACAGCAGAATCTAAAATGACTAAAATCTTAATAGCTTTCATAATAATTAATTTTGGAACCTATATATATATCATCATTCTCTTTTTATTTACACATAGAAATTTCCCCAACTTGGATTGATATTTAATTTTTGTCACTCTTTGACTTCAAAGTGCCATTAGACTATTCAATAATAGACAAATGGTGTTTGTGGATGCCAGCCACTGAAAACTATGAATTTATTGTACATGAAATATGCATCTCCCTTATTTTCAAGGATATATAGATTTAGTTATGTGTGTTTGCATTCATTAAAAGGTAACAAAAGTAAATCATCACTATAATCCAGTTTTTGACATCTTTACTACCTAAAGATGTATGTAGTAAAGATGTATGTAGTATTTTTGACATATTTACTACATAAATATAGATTTATACACTTTTCAAAGTATAGACCACTTGAGCTCACTGAGCCAAAGCCATTGCAGTGTTTTTATTCTACTTTGGAATAGTTACTTTGGTATTGACACTAAGGAAATAGTACAGTAGAGTATCTGTAAATCTAATACAGGACACTTATGCTGGTTTTCTACCTTGGAGATATTGTCTCTCTGTTGAAGCTAAAGAGGCCAAAAAAAAAAAAAGTCTAAATAAATGTAAGTTAAATAAATTTACTAAGGCATGTCAATTGACTCTACAGCAACCCAAACTTGCTACCAACTACATACCCCTAAAAGGAGAGGACTGTGGTTGTTTAGGAAACATAGATCTGAGAATACAGAAATTGGAACAATTTCTTACTGTCTCTGAATTGTGGGTGAATGTGGGAAACTGTGGGTGGGTGTAAGACTCCAAAAGGAATGTGGCTGTAAGGCTTAACAAATCCCAAAAATATCCAGCAAATACTTCTTTCCAGAATTTCACCCTCATGGGAAAATACAGCTACAGAAATTAAATTATACTACACAGGAGCACTCAGATTAATAAAAGTTTCAGATGGCTAACAAAAAGGGACTCAAAAGACTTAGCTTCCATCTTGAAACTATCAAGTGTTCTTGACCACACTTGACTTTGAGGAATAGATGTTATATACTGAGGCCATATTTTAAGTCTTTTCTGGTAACCAGATTGAAGAGAGTCATCAATCTGTGAAGCCAGAAGTGGAGCTAGCACATATTGCACTATAAGCGTACCCATTAACGAGTCTAAAAAAATCCTCCACATTTATCTATGGGAAGCAGAAAATACAGCCAAACCCCCTTCAAATTGATATTTTAAAAATATAAAAATAAGCCAAATAACATCTTGACAGAAAATGAAAATATATCAGAAAATGAACATACAAAACATGGAAACAATAGCTTAATATTCCAAAATAATCTCAGAAGAAAGCACTTAACATGAGTAGAAAATATTACAAGTGGTGTAGCTAGCCAAAATCATACACCTGTCATATCAAGTGATCCAAGTGATCAAGTGGACAAAATTTAGTAAGATTACAGAAGACCTGAAAAACTTAATTAGTAAATATATATGAAATCCTAAAACTACAATAATGAAAATATACCTTCTTTTCAAGTGCTACGGGACATTTAGCAAACTTGGCCATATATTAAGTCACAAATAAAGCTTCAATATGTTAAAAAAACAAAAGCCTTTCTGAATACAATAGAATAAAAATAGATGTTAATGAAAATTACCATTAAAGATACCTTGTTCAAAGTGGAAATACAAAATAAAATTTCATAATTTCTATGAGACCATGTTAAAGATGAAGACTATCAACATCTATGTGATGCAGTTCAAGTGGTGCTGTTGATATTGACTGTATCTATTCTTCAACTTCTTTTTCATTACCATTGTTGGTCTTAATCATTGGCATATCCACAGTATGCAGAAAAGCACCTGGCATATAACAGGCATTCAATGACCATTACTGAGTTATCAGTTCTTTATTTAATGGAAAGTAGAAGCAGAGGTACTGAAAAAAAATTAAAAATAAGGCCATCAATAAAATGATATAGCTACCAGAGGTTAAACCTTCTCTAAAATCATTTTAATTACAATATTATATGATACTTACCATAATGAACAGATTTGTATGAAAAATACATGTATGATAAAAATGACATTTTGATATACTTTGAAATGATCTGGGAAAAAAATAGGTGTTTCCCACACTGATCTACATTTTAATACTAATTTGGGAAAGATTATGAATTAAAATCAAATAATTCAACCAAAAATATAAAATTAAATGTGAGAGTATTTTTATAAATTTAGGGTGAGAAATGTTTTCTAAAGAATGACATGAATTACAACAATCAAAATGAAAATATAGATATATTTTGTTACATGAAAAAAAATTTAAAAAGCAAACAACAAACACATGCAAAGGAACAACAAACAAAAGTCTCATTGGAGTGTGGAGGGTTACAAAATAGCTGATGAAATATTGAAAACTCTCAATAAGCACTGAGCTTACACAATTTGATGTAGAAAAAGAAAATTCAGTGCAAATAGTGGCCAGATTTTAACAGATAGTTCACAAAATGGAACTTTCCCAGTGACAAGTATGCATTTAACATGGGATTCAGTCACAGGAAGTCAAGAAATAAATGAATAAATAAATCCCTCATTTTAAGATTGTTTTCACAGCAGTGCTACTGAATGTAAAAGCCTTTCATATCCATTGTTGGGGAAAGAGAATATGCATTTTACCTCTCAATAGAGTAATCAGAAAAAAAAGCAATTAAAATTAATTAATTCCTTATCCCATATGTTTCACTCTTTGTTATCTACTTTCTAGTAATAGAGGAGAGTATAGGGAAATATGCATGAGGGAATTTGTTGCAACAATGTTTTTAGTTGCAAAAACAGATTATTTTATCCATAAAAGAAAAGAATAATTAGCTATTAAAAGGAATTAGATGTTCCCTTTAATAGCTAATTAAAGGGATGTTCATTATTTATTAAGTGAGAATGTATGATAATATTCTTGTAAAAGCAAGTAATAACAACCATAATAATAATAACTGTTATAATTACATGGTGAAAATTTATTCCTCAGACTTGTTATTGTGGATTATCCCAAACTGTGGAATTTTGTTGAGGAGAATAGAAAGCAGAAAATTACAGTGTACAATAAAATTCTAACATTGACACATCCAAGTAAAAATCCATATATGTCATTCTCTAATCTCATTACAAAAGATAAATTTGTAACAATGCATAAAAATATCAAATGGGAGAGAAGGAATAAACTAAGAGGCCATGATCAAAATATAGCTGTGTTCTCATCAATTTCTTATCCATTACTTCATAACATAAAGATTTGGGGGAATGTTGTATTAAAGTTACAGTGGGGTACTTAATGCCATGATTTAATAAAATATCTTTATTTTTATCTTTCTTCTTCCTGATTTTAAAATTCAGAAAGGTGTAAAAAGTGGGTACTGATTTGAGAAGTATTGGTTAAAAATCACAGTATTAAAATTAGATATTTATAATAACAGTATGACTGTTAATAATTATGGTAACAAATAGCACTTATGAATACTTCCGACGGGCTGAGTAAGGATCTGATAAATCTTTAAGAAATGGGCACAGTGAGAAGGAGGTAATTTTCACACATTTGTCACAGAAATGACTTCTCCAGAGTCCCTTGTCTGACATGACTAAAGCAAGTTAGAATGAACTGATTGAAACTGAACTTCTCACCTGAAATCACTGGCCTACAGTAATATTGATCTCACGTATGCTTCACAGAGAAAGCTTAAGTTGTAACTACTTCACTGGCCTCTAACATCTTGCAACTGAAATCATTGACCAAAGATCAGCATCAGAATTGAGGCACTATCCACACTGACTAAATCAGATTCTGCATTTTAACAAGATCCACAGGTGATTTGTATGAACATTAAAATTTCTCAAGGACTAATCTATAGTCCTCTAAAGATGTGTACTTTGTGTTCTGAAAGCATAAAATATTTAATCCTGTGTTATTAGATGTTATATAAATATCAAAGCAAAATAAATGTCAAGGCTAATAAGAGTTTTGCAGTTAAAAATTGCAAAGTGTGTAAATAATATTTTTCATTTTCTTTTGGATTTTTAAGAGGACATTCAAATACATCATAAGTGATGTTGAAGTGGAGAAATGTTTTCAAAATCAAAGCAAATAGAACTATTGCAGCTATTTGGGCTAAAATATTTAGTAGAGTAGAACTAAGATTAAAAAATCCCAAAAGAGGAAAGCTTATTACACAGAATACATTATGATTGTTGTCAAAAAGCTATGTTTTTTAACTAAATTCAAAACTCAGTTTTTCCTATAAAATGTGTAATAAAAATAATAAATTTCATTTTAGTAACAATTTCTTCCAGTTGTTTGGAGCCTGTTACTTATCAGGAACACAGAATGATGCAGGAAATTTAGTTTATGTCTCTTAGTAGTGCCCAGGACACTTAAGCTTTCATTATAGTTTTTTGTTTGTTTTCCTATTTTCGGAGGTACTGAAGCTTGCATTTATACTTTAATTTCTACTGTGTGTAGAATATAATTTATATAATTCATATTTGTAATACAGAAATACACATTTTCCTTCTAATACTTGTTATAGTGACCGAAGCATAATATCATTAAATTTAATAACCAATTATATTATTATTTATATTTTTATAATGGAGAGTATTAAAAAAAACATATTTATTCAGCTTTGTATTTTTCTTGTGATTCTAGGATAATATAGATGGCTTATAAATCACACTGACACTGTGCTCTTCTTTATATGTGAACTCCCAGGGAGATCAGAGTTGCATAATCCGTGGTCTTTATGGAAAAACACTCCCTGAGTTATGCAAGGCATGATCTTTGTGTACGAATGTCAGGGCCTTGTAAGCTGCTATGCTTCCTCAAGGGATTACAACTGCCTACGTTCTGAGAAAGCACTCAGTCTCTCCAAATGCATTGTCATATATTATCTGTGGCCAACAATTCCAGAATAGCAGCATCCCCAAATATCCTTCGATATCATCTGCTCCTTATTAAGACAGTAGGGGTATAAATATCAATAATACTTCATCCCGACCATGGGTGCCATGTAGACCTGTAAAGCACAACAACTTTCTCTGCAGTATCCTGCATTCATCAACCTTTTCTGTCTTCATAGCACTACCAACCATATCTTTCCAATTGCCCATCCTCACAATGACCTAGCAATTAATTGCCTGCAGCTTCTGGAAGTTCCCCCATGTAGGTAGCCAGAGCCCTGTCTTCACTGAACCTTGCCTAGAAGGTTCTCCATATCCAACACACAGCTTAACCCTCAATTACTCACGAAGTTCCATTTTGAGTTGCCATCCTTCCTCATGCACTTCTATACAGGTTTTTTGGCATTTTTTGAAATAATTTACTGAGAAAGTAAGCTCAAGAATAGAATAAACTTAATATCTAAAAGAAAATATTTTCTCCCTTTTTAAGAAAATGTTGCCAGTGATCTTTTGGATACATTATCTATGCATCTGCTTTGAGAACAAAAGCTATAAATCTGATGGGAAAAAAATGTCAGACCTGGTAAGTGAGAATGGAAATCAAGTCTGTTTATAGCATGTGAACTAATCTTTGAGCAAAAGTTACCTCATAAGGCATAGTGTATAGGTGTTTTACTTAATTTCTACTTAAATTATTTATCCATATGAAGACAATCGTCTTTGAAAAACATTTTTGCTGTGTATAGAACTTCATTAATTGGCCTGCTTCTAGGTCTGCCTCTGCTATTAAAAGATGTTTTGTTTTGGAAATACCCTATGATTTTATTTGAACTTAAATTTTCATCTGTAAAACAACAGAGATCAGTTAATTGATCTGAAAAGCTCCTTCTAGCTCTACCATTTTATAATTTTATCACTGTTGTAACAAAGATGTTGACATATGTGTAAGTAAGATGATTCAGGCAATAATTTGCATAGGCTTTGGATATAGAGCAGTAGCTACAGTGGCAAAAAGACTTTCAAATTACAACAGAACTGACTTTAAATAACTTGCCTATTAACTACATGTGTCCCCTTGTGCAAGTTACTTTAATTTTCTGAGATTCATTTTCTTCATCTTTAAATTGGCTAACACATGAGATGAAAGTTCTAAGAAGAAAATAAGTTAAATGTATATAAAACAACCCAGTATTTTGGGTCACAGTAACTGTTAAGTCCCTTTCAAGCTCTAAATGATTGTGCCTTTTCAGTTACCAAATTGGTCTAGAATTTGAGTGCTGCAATTAAATATTGTAGTGACGCTTGTGACAAGATTTGTATTTAATCTCTCAGGTGTGATTTTCCTATTGGACTGTAGTATATTCACTTTTAAAAAAATGCATGTAGATGTAACAGGTTATATGGTGGGACATTTGGTAAAATATAAATATTAAGTATACATATGTTTACATACAAATATATTATTTGTCTTTTGTCATCAGCACTTGTGCACAGATTTTGGGCTATTGTTTTATTTCATGTGTTAAACTTCATGGGTTATATAAGTTTACTACAGAAATGGTCCCTTCTTTTACATAAAAGTAATTAAGATGCTCAGAAGGTTACCGTGTTCAATCTTTTGGTTTCACCTTCCCGAAATTGGAAACAGAATATTGTTTATAGAGGTCCTTCACTCCTAAAATTGCATTCTTGCATTTATCTTGGCCTTCAGGGAAAATGCAGCCACATGGATTTAACTTGGTAGAAGAGGACACAACATTTTTAAATGTAATTTTTGTGTTAATGTAAATGCACCCAGAGGACCAAAGACTGATCCACACTTTAAATCAATTTGAATGAGCAAGATTCAAATTCTAAATACCTCTTTGAGTACCCATGGGGAAAAAGCCTTATTTAGTATAGGTTTTAAAATGTGCATCTTAAAACATTTTAAACAATAACTGTGTTAAAAACAAAACATACTCAAAAATTGTCAGTATTTTAATAATCTACATGGTATATCAAACTCCCCTAATTTTAAATAAATTTGACATTGGCTTATCTGAAATATATGTATATATATATACATATATATATAAATTATTAAGCAAGACTAACATGATTAACCCTGCAATAGCTGCTCTAAAACATTTATATCAGCAGAGCATTAAGGGCAACTCAATAGTAATGAGGATGAATGAAAAACTTGAGTTTGGGGCTTCCCTGGTGGTGCATTGGTTAAGAATCCACCTGCCAATGCAGGGGACACAGGTTCGAGCCCAGGTCTAGGAAGATCCCACATGCCGCGGAGCGGCTAAGCCCAAGCGCCACAACAACTACTGAACCTGCACTCTAGGGCCCACATGCCACAATTACTGAAGGCTGCGAGCCACAACTACTGAAGCCCATGTGCCTAGAGCCGGAGCTCCACAAAAAGAGAAGCCACTGCACTGAGAAGCCCGCGCACCACAACAAACAGTAGCCCCGCTCGCTGCAACTAGAGAAAGCCCGCACGCAGCAACAAAGACCCAATGCAGCCAAATACAAATAAACTAATTTAAAAAAAAAAACAAACTTGAGTTTAGAAAGTTATCTTTAACTCTTGAATTGATTTCATGAGAATCCTCTATCTGTAAAATAAATAGAGCAAGCAGTAAGTTAGTAAAATATTAATTGTTTAACATGGAAAGACAGGTGAAAATACTTACTTATATCTGTTTCTTTGTACTATGTTCTTTCCAGCCAATTTTGGCCCAGACATTTGAGTTTTTATAGCCATTCATCAAGAAGAATTTTAGATATTTTGGTGTGTAGTTTGGATATCAAGAGATTTTCCTGGACTGAATAATTTTAAACTATAAATGTATTCTTAGTTTTGATCTTCTCTTTCTTCATCTCCATCATCAAAACTAATTTTAACATGTCTTGATATATATTGTTATATACAGAATAATACTATGTTGACAGAAAAAAACCTTTAGGAGTTTGTAATCCTATGCAGCACTGATGCTTGCACAGCTATGCTGGGTATAGAAAACTATCAGGGGATTTCACAATATACATAATATGTAATGGACAAGGGTCTCCACAGAGTTAAACGGAATGTTTGAGCTTGATCTGCCAGTGCTATCTAAAGAGAAAATGTCAATATGTGATATTCAGCTACAGAGGGATTTGTGATGACTTGCATTTATCATTATTTGTGTTCTCTTTGGATTCATTGGGATCACATTCTTTTTTCGGTGATTCTCAATGAAGCTGGTAGTATGCAGTGTGTGCAGTCCCAAAATTAAAAAAAAAAAAAAAAAAAAAAGTCATGTTTGAGAGTTCCTCTGTAATCAGGAATAGACTTTTTATAATATGAAATAAAACTGGTGTATAAATCTTGAAAATGACATCTGAAAAGAACCCAGATAGGCTGATGAAAAACAAATGGCATCTAATGTATTTTTCACATTGACTGTGGCAGTGATTTATTATGTTGTCTAAGATACTAAATATACATCATAAATCCCTCCAACAGAAGTCTTATTGTATTCATTCATCTCTTTTCCATGAGCCAACATTTCCTCTTTTCATAACCTTCATTATATGAAAAGAATCATTATTTTTTAAATGCCATTTAAATCCAGTGATTTACATTGGATGTAAAAACCCAATGAGAGTTTTTTTTAAAAACTTCAGTAGAGAAGGTACCCAACTGCAAGTAAATGTTCCATTGAAATGATTTCCTCTCAGTGAGGAAGAAAAAACAAAGTAAAATGTATGACAGGTCATTGTCCTAGTGTCAGATTCACTCTTGATGACACATGCACCTAACAGAAAGTCGAAAGAGAAAGAAAAATGAGTGTAACATGACATGTAATATCTGTATATTATACTGTTTAAGTCCAGCAGTATGTTATTTTTGTATACATTCTAATGATAAATTTTATTAACACTTTTATTAGTGACCATACTGCTAATATTTCACTCATTTTTCAATGTTTCAAATAAAGATACTATTAAATAA
This sequence comes from Balaenoptera physalus, assembly GCF_965194825.1. Taxonomy (NCBI): domain Eukaryota; kingdom Metazoa; phylum Chordata; class Mammalia; order Artiodactyla; family Balaenopteridae; genus Balaenoptera; species Balaenoptera physalus. The sequence goes on along the minus strand of NC_138884.1, from coordinate 139,556,331 downwards.
CATGAAAAACAAAAGCATTAATAAGCACAGAACACAGAGCTTAGGGCCATGAATTTATTACTGTATATCCACTTGTCTACTAATGAAAGAAAATAACTATTTATATCAGAGAAAATGTAAAACATGTTTTTTGAGCTTAACTTGAGAATTATACATCCCAGGGAACTTGTTATGTAATCTATTTTTTCATGGGGATAACATTTTACAAGACAACAAGAACTAATTATCACTGAATTACTGGATTCAAGGTTGTCCAAAGTAGTGTCTGAACTTGTGTTTGAATCTTTTATCAAAGAACATTGCCATCAGAAGTTTGCATCATTTGTGCATTGTAGAATTAAGCTTTCTGCCAAAGTGTGCTCAGCTTGTTGTGTGACTTTTAATATAATTTATGTTATTCTGCACAGTGGAAATGTTTATGGAACTTAAAAGCACTGCTTCTCTTAGATCTTATTTCAGATTTTATAATGACATTTTCAAATTTGGGAGTGGTCTTGATAACATGAGATATAGGAAAGAAAATGGGTGTGGAGTAGAAAGAAATATAAATTAAAATAAGGAAGCGTTAAAATAAGATGGATGGTTAGAGCAAGAGTAGTGTGAAAAGAAATAGCTTACTAAAAAGTTTGGAAAGGTAATAAATTTGAGTTTGAATCCTGAATTCTAAATTTTGTATTAAAATATGTTATATTCAGATTTAATACCAGATTTTAGTATTCTTGTGATAACAGATATGAAAATCTAATTCTGAAATTAAACAAAATCAAAAATAGACTGCTGTTTATGGATTGATTTTTTTATACAATTTTTAAAGGTTACTTTCCATTTACAGTTATTACAAAATGTTGTCTGTATTCCCCATATTGTACAGTACATCTTTGAGCCTATCTTATACCCAATAGTTTGTGCCTTCCACTACCTCCTCACTCCTATGTTGTCCCTTCTCCCCCTCCCCACTGGTGACCATTAGTTTGTTCTTTATATCTGTGAGTCTGCTTCCTTTTTGTCATATTCACTTATTTTGTTGTATTTTTACAACAAAATAAGTTTGTTGTATTTTTTAGACCCCACATATGAGTGATATCATACAGTATTTGTCTTTCTCTGTCTGACTTATTTCACTTAGCATAATGCCCTCCAAGTCCGTCCATGTTGCTGCAAATGATGGAATTTTGTTCTTTTTTATGCCTGAGTGGTATTCCATTGTGTATATATGTATATACCATGTCTTCTTTATCCATTCATCTGTTGATGGACACTTGGGTTGCTTCCGTATCTTGGCAATTGTAAATAATGCTGCTCTGAACATTGGGCTGCATGTATATTTTCAAATTACTGTCTTTGTTTTTTCCAGATATATACCCAGGAATGGAATTGCTGGGTCATATGGTAGTTCTATTTTTAGTTTTCTGAGAAACCTCCATACTGTTTTCCACAGTGGTGCACCAATTTACATTTCCATCAACAGTGTATAAGGGTTCCCTTTTCTCCACTTCCTCACAAACATTTGTTATTTTTTGATGATACCCATTCTGACAGGTGTGAGGTGGTATCTCATTGTGGTTTTGATTTGCATTTCCCTGATGATTAGTGATGTTGAGCACCTTTTCATGTTCCAGTTGGTCATCTGCATTTCCTTTTTGGGACAGTGTCTATTCAGTTCTTCTGCCCATTTTTTAATCAGGTTGTTTGTTTTTTTGATGTTGAGTTGTATGAGCTGTTTATATATGTTGGATATTAGTATGGATTGATTCTTGAGTGGAATATAAATTTAAGAAGATTCCAGAACTGAAATAGAGTGCTCAGCTTCTACATGAAACTTGGCAGCAAGAGACTAAACAAAGCAAATGGATTGTGAGTGAAAGTATACTTTATAGGAATATTTAAAATATTTTAAAAATATTTGTATCACTTCAATCTTGAACATTTGTCTTGGAATATGTTTTTAAAAGTTTACTCTCCAAGAACATTTGTGAGTCAAATTTAACATATTTATGCTGCTTATCTACGTTGTGTTGGCATTCATTTTGTTCCTTGGATTAGGAAATAGAGAATAATTTATATGTCATAGATGCCGATGTCAAGATGCTCACAATTGAAAAGGGAGAACAAATTGCATACATAATACAGTACAACAATATAACTACATTACTTAATGTCTATTTTATAAGTGAAAGATGGCATGTAATTACAAGCTAGATTTCTAACTAGCTCTAATATCAATTGCATAAATCTAGAGAATACACAGGTCAATCTGATAGAATATATTAACATGCAATGGATATTTGGTGAAAAAATGTCTCAAAAGTTGGTGACGAGGAACATTCATTGATTCCTGAAAGAAGTGTTGAAACAAAGATGTATTTTTAAAATAGAGTGAGAAAATGTTATGCAAAAAGATTTAGTACTATTATTGCAGTGACAAAGATTATGTGGCTTTAGACTGTGGAAATCAGTAGAAAGCAGAGTAATTAATAAATATATCTTTCAAACTTTAGACAAATAAGTACACTAAAAAGACACACAAAGCCTTCTTATCTAAAAAAAAACTTCTTATACTTTCTTTACTCAGACCTGTATGAGCTGGTAAGAGTGACATTCAAACCTGACACTGAAACATGGAGTCTTGGAGATACTACCTGGGTAAATTAGAGTCAAATACAGAAAGAAAGCTTATGCCAAAATACTACTAGCTGAAAAGCACATAGTGTTTATTGTCAGTGAAAGTACAAGTTCATCATTGGAGGTTGTTAGAAAATTTCTCTGTGTCAGGCTTAATTTCTCTTTTCTCTAGATACTCAAGTTTTTAAAATAATTTTTAGTGCTCTCAACCAACGAGTCAGGCAAAACAATTGTGAATATAACAATGGTTATAATATTGGGTATGTGTTCATACTCATATTTTTGTGTTTTGTGGGCTCTCTGGGCATTACAAATTACTGTCTTAAAATTACATCCTTTAACAAATGTTGCAAAGCATTCTGTGAATCTGAATCTCAACCTAAAGTGGTTAGCTAATCTATCTACAATTATGGTCACCTGAGTTAAAGGACATATTGTCTCCCCAAGTAATATATAACTGCATCATACTAAAATTGGAACTCTAAAACTTCCTATTGCAAATTTGCAGACTTCTTAATCCATTCCTGTTATTTTCAAAAACCTGAAGCTCTTCATTTAATCTGAGAATTTAAGGTAAACTATCAAAAATAAATCATTTCCAGTTCTGTGAGATGGAAGACCTAGATGGCAAAATCTCGTTTTAGAAAACTACTTCTTGCTCAGGAATGAGTTCCTATGCAACAATGCATCAGGCATTTTGCATCTTACTACTCAGTAAAGGGTTAGATTTCATTTTTCCCTTAACCAGGTCCTGGGCCATTCTTCCCTTCCCCACCGATCCCCCTTCCATTCCATACCTAAAATGCCATTTCTCTGAAATGGGCCAAAACGTTGTTTTTTTGGTTCAATGTGTCAGACACTTTACTTATGACGCACATTGTGCTCCCTAAGATTTAAATTGCAATGCTAATTTTATTTATAACCTGGTTAAATAGTTCACGAGGCAATGCTAATAATTAATATTTTTTTCCTCTGGTAGTTTTTAAATATTTATGGTTCTTGTGCTCTGGCTTTTTTTTTTTAATATAAAAACAGTATTTTACACAAAATGAAAATTAAACATAGTTGAAAGTAAACTCCGTATTAGGCTGTGTACTTTTATTTGAGCCACTTACCGGCTTTTCATTGAAGGTTGACCTACCCTGATGCTGCACTGTTTAAATTATGTATTCATGACAGCAATGTCCTCCAAAAGATCAATATAGAGAGCTAACTTCTCATTTTTTTCTAGCCCATGCATACTACAGAACACAAATGTTATGATAGAAGCCATCCTAAGTAGAATGCTGGGGGGGGAAGAGAGAGGCAGTCAGACTGCCTCAGTAATAGTCTAAAAAGAAAATAATGTGATTTCAGTTAGGAGAGTAATAGAATACTGCTCCACAATTCTTCTCACCAAGAGCTAGAACATTCTACTGCAGAAATATGTTTGGATGAAGCTGAAGAAACATATGTATATATTTCTTATTTTGTGTGTATACACACACATGTATAAATGGATGAATACATGTTAAGTTTTCCAAGATATTGTGAACTCCTGATTAAGTGCTATAAACAGTTTGATGTTCTAAGTAATGGTGTAGCAGGATTAGAATACCATTCAAATGTTTTATGCTAGCCTATTGCATAATTTAGAATACAAGAAAAATAATAAATTTTACCAGGGCTAATTCTTTAAATATGGAAATATGGATGAATAGAGAATAAGCAAGGAAAAATATTTTCAATAAGAAGTTCAGGAGAGATGTCTAGATGCAGAACTCTTGTACATATACTGCTACTTATGCATGAATGACAGAGTAGATGATAGGTGATAGATAGATAGATAGATAGATAGATAGGTAGGTAAATGATAGACAGACCTCAGTATTTTCCTTCAATATGAAAGAAAAAGGAAAGGAATTAGGCCATCTGCCCTGGCTTTTCCTACAAGACTAGACTGAAGGATGCCAGCAGTTTGGATCTCGTGAACTTTGAGCTTAGCCAACAGAAATGAAATGTCTCTTTCGCTCAGCTACTGTTCAAGACAATTATAGTCAGCCAGGTTTGGATCATGGGTTCTACCTTCAACCACTTACTATGATTAGGAGGCAGTCAACAGCACAGCTTCGTTTTGCAATAAAATATTGGATTCAGAAGGAAGCAATTTGACCCCCCCCCAAAAAAAATTGGGGGTGGTGGTGCTACTACTTTCCAGAAGAATAAAATGGTGCTGGATATAAAAATAATTTATTCCTATTAGAGGTATGTTAACCTAATAGGAAATCCACACTTCAGAAAACCAAAACCCTTAATTAATATTTAACTATCAAAACCTACCTACTTAAAGTAATATTCTCTTCATTAATACTGACTTCGATTTTCCAACTTTGCCTCTATTTATGTGTCTTTCTCTTTCTAGTCTTTCTTTCCGGTAGTCAACAATTATTTCTAATACGGCTTTGGTGATAAATATCATGACAGGTATAGAGCACTGTGGTAGGCTGAGTAATGGCCTTCCAAAGATATCCACATCCTAATCCCTGAGACCTATGAATATGTTTATTACCGTATATGGCAAAAGGAATGTTACAGAGTTGATTGAGTTAAGGATCTTGAGATGAGGAGATTATCCAGATGGGCCCAGTGTAATCATCTGGGTTTTTATCAGAGGGAGACAGAAGGGGTCAGTCAACAGTAAGAGATGTGAGCATAAAAGAAAGAGTTGGAAGTTGCCAGAAAGGGGCCATGAGCCAAGGAATGCAGACAGTCTCTAGAAGCTGGGAAAGGCAGGGAAACATCTTCTGAAGCCTCTAGAACGAAGTGCCAGGCTGGCACTTTGATTTTAGACTTTTGACCTTCAGTACAGTGGGAGAAAAAAATGTGTATAAGTTTAAGCCTCAGAACTGGTGGTTATTTGTTACAACAGGGACAGAAAATGAATACAAGTGTTGCCAAAGGAGATTCAGGGAGACAGGATTTCTTTCTTGGCTCAATGGTTGGAGAGTGCACGGGAAAGAAAATTATAACAGAATAATACTTTAAATGGTTTACAGGATTTTATTTGAAGTATATTGATGGGGTTGTATTCTTCTGTTCCTAAGACCTTAATAATCAAAGACTGATATGTGCGATACTAGTTTTGAATGATGAGTGATGTAAATTGGCTATCGGTAGGAATTCAGTATGCTACTTGAATGAATCAGTGCAGTAATGAATGAACACGTAAGAGTCTTGTCATGAACTAATAGAAGTACCTTGAAAATGGGAATCAGTACCATATATAGTGGAGGTCTTTGAATATTAGACTACAGAGAACACTGTAAAGCACAAACAACTTCAAAGACAGAGTAGGAGACTAGATAGCAAGACCCATTTACTTATCAAAATCACATATCTGGGTCTTAGTTTTCTGATTTGTGAACTGAGAAGATGGAACTAGTTGTTCTGTATGGCATTATTTCATATAAAGTAGAAAGATAGTGAAGGCCCTTTGGGCATGGAACTAATTAAAAGGTTTCACTTATCTGATATTAGTGGAAGAGTATGATTGAGAGTATTTCTCAATCTTTAATGGGTATGTGATTTATCCTGATAGCTTAATATACAGATTTTGAGTTAGTAAGTGTAGAGTGTGGCTCTGAGAGTCTGCATTTCTATCAAACTCCTAGGTTATGCTGAGAATTCTGTTTAAAATACAGATTACCAGGGTTTGCCTCTTTAGTGTCTATTTCATTGTCTGTTGTGAAAGCACTGAGCCTGCATTTTTTATAAGTGTTTCAGGAAATTCCTACAGTCCCAAGAAGTTTGGAAATCATAGTACTAGGGTATTTAATCCATATATTTGACCTACTAATTACTAATCAGGCAAAATTGCTTTAAAAGTACTGAAACATCTATTACCAGCATAGACATTAGGCAGTAACTGATCAAATTGTGTACGCTCTGAGAAAATATACTGAGCCTGCATTTTTTTTGTTTTCTTTCAGGTCTAAGGAGAAAACTTAATTAAAGCTAGCAAAAAAATGTGAGAGGAAAACTGTCAAGAAAAACAAAAGAATAACACAACTGAAGCAAATATAAGTTGCCACAGACTTTTAAATGATATTTTTGATTGAGATATTAAACTTTTGATTAAACATTTAGATTTGTGTTTTTGTGTATGTGCACGTGTGTGTACACACACATGCGTACACACAAACCCTCACTCCCAATGAATATTCTCAAACTTTTAAAATTAGGGACAAAAGCAAAAATATGCAACTAACTGTGTTTCATTTTTCTCGTATTTAGTCCTTACAAAATATTTACTCATACTTACTGATTAATATAATGTAAGAAAAAAATTACTTTCAACAGAAAATAATTAGAATTCCACAGTGTTCTTTTATTTATTCTCTTAACAGCAGTATCTGTTTTTCCTCTTCTTGGTTATGGAAAGAATGTATAATAGCCTGTGCTTAACACAAATCTTTAGGAAAAATGGATATTGTTTTATACCTCCAGGCTCATAACAGTGGAGGGAATGCTGAGTGAGTGACTCATCCTTGGTTTAAAATGGCCTTTTCCTCTTCCTGGGAATGATCATATGTGTTTCATGCTTAAGAGGATAAGTACTTAAAAGCACAGTTTTATTTGTGTCCATTATTTTAAAGTCTCTCTTCTTTTCTAGTATAGGTTAAAATTGGAAACCTAAAGTGTAGTTTCGTTTGGCCTGGGATTTTTAATCCAGGAGTGGTGTTTTGTAGATTAATCTATACTTTAAAAATATTTTAGGACCATGGCAGTGTCTCTTGAGTGCTTTACTTATATTAAAATATAGCATAAAATATCATCCGTAAGAATAGGCAATTTCCTTTACTTACAGTTTGGTCTACTTCCAGATGTGTTAATGTCTTATATTATCAGTCCTGCTGTCCAAGTCATATCAGAATCACAAATGGGCACATACAGATAAATCATTTAAAGTAACTGCACCTAAGAGCTCCTCTCCCTAGCACTAAAATACTAATGATGCCAAATATTACACTACTGTATTGACTTTCAGGCAAGATAACCACATTTTAAAATTTAATTATTCTTCATATTACCCCTAGCAACTTGGTAAGGAACAGTTGTTATTAGAGCTGCATTTAAACTGGAGAATACATGTCAAAAAGACTAAGTTTATCAGCATCTTTAGCAGAAACAGATATAACAGCATCTTAAACACCAGATAGTGCCATGAACCAAATCATTCTGCCTTACGAAAAAGGAAACCCAGAAAATAATTTTATTTATAGATATTAAAATGCACTATAAAGTACCCTTGGAAGATAGTTTGCTTTTTGAATAATGAAAATCACAAGACATTTTTTATGACACATTATCCTGGATGAAAGATCCCTGTAAATATAACAACAACCTTTCTGTGACAATGGATATCTTAAGGTTTTTTAGCAACTTGAGGATTAAGGTGATAGAACATCTAAGAGTAATGAAGCAAGGCTATAGCCATGATTGGAAAAGTAGCAACTGTCATTCATATTAACCAGCATACAGGAATATATGGTCATTTTTGATATTAAGACAATGTTTATGATTTTGTCTGTGTTCAGCATTGATTGTAAAACAATCTGATATTTTACTTGATCTTCATGGCCACACAGTGGCCTTGTCTGACATTAGTGTTCTGTGAAAATGTTTATGTTAAACAGAATATAAAAGCTTAGCCGTGTCTACCTGGCCAGGTTCTAAGAAACCGAGGCCCCACCAATAGTGTCAGGATAGTTTCTGGCTCTCAGGGGCTACTCTTCTTTCTCACTTTTTTCAGTGATACATGTGCATTCCTGGAATATAACTTATTTGTTCATGATGTATTATTCTTTTGCATACATCACTGCATTTCATTTGCTAATATGTTTTTTATTACCATTTATTTTCATGAGAATATTTGGATGGTAATTGGTTTTCTCATAATAATATCCTTGTCTAGTGTCAAAAGCAAGTTCTTATTGGCTTTACAGAATAAGTTGCAAACCATCCCCTATATTTTATCCTATTAAAGAATTCATGTGCGTTTATGTTTATTTACATGTCCGTAAAATGTGAAAGCATTCAATAGTGAATCTACTGTTTTTTCTGATTTATTTTGTGGGAATGTTTTATATCATACATTGATTTCTACTTTATATAAGATTGTCTCTTTATCTGTTTTTTCTTTGTTTGTTTTAATAATATTTCCCAGGGATTTGTTTGTATTATTATTAGTGTTAAATTATTGGTGTGATGATGTCTATAATATTCTGTATATGATTAATATTGCAGGGTCTGTAGTGGTGTCTATTTTTATTACATATTTTAGTAATTAGTTTTTGTCTCTGTTTTTCTAGATAAGTCATGCTATGAATAAATTGATTTTGTTAACATTTTTTAAATTGGCTTTGCTTGTTTTCTTTATTGTACATTTATTTTTTTATTCTTTTTTCTTGTCTTTATTTTATTATAATTCTCATTACTTTGGGTTTGATTTATTGTTTTTTCCCTGCTTTATCAGATGGAAGGATAGATAATTTATTTTTAGCTTTTCTTTATTTCCTAATATGTACATTTAATGCCACAAATTTGTTTGTAACTTCTGCTTTAGCTAGAAAGATATCGAAATTTTAAACCTATAGGGACCAAATAATTTTAATTTTCCAGTGTATTTAACTACCATTTGATCCAGCAATTCCACTCCTTGGTATGTATCCAAAGAAAATAAAAACCCTAATTAGAAAAGATATATACACCCCTAGGTTCATTGCAGCATTATTACAGTAGTAAAGATATGGAAGCAAGCTAAGTGCTTGAATAAAGAAGATGTTATATATGTACTGGATATATCTCCTCAGACAAGAGAAATAAAAGCAAAAATAAACAACTGGAACTACACCAAACTAAAAAGGTTTTGAATGGGGATATTGCCAAATACTAAGCTCTATAAGATCAATTATTTCCATTCAGCACTTTTAAACATTTCACATATTTAAACTTTTTTTGATTTTCATTTAAAAATTAGACCTCAGTATGTTTGTAAATCCTTTTAAGTTTGCATATCTTCATTTCTACCCAGTCTCCCATCCTTCGCCCTCTAATTTGGTTTTAAGAATTTCTTTGTCTTTTTTTTAACAAATGAAAGGCATATTAAGGTATACCTCAAGTTTTTGGGTTTTTTTTCTTTATACTTTTTCTTTGGTTTTCACAGAATTTACTGGGTCTGTGAATGGATTTCTGATACATTTGGAAATTTTCTTAACCACCATCTGTTTATTGCTTTTGCAACAATCTCTCCCTTTTTTCTTTCTAGGCCACCAATTATACATATCTTAGGTCTTTTCCCATGAGTGTCTAAATTTTTTTTTTCATTCTCTTCTCGCCGTGTGCTTTAATTTGGTAATTGAAGGTATCAGTGTACTTTCCCATTCACTAGTACTGTATTGTGCTATTGTCATCTTCTATTAAAACCTGCTAATGAGGTTTAATTGTGTGTGTGTGTGTGTGTGTGTGTGTGTGTGTGTATACACATAATTAAATTCAGTCCTATCATTACTATTTGGATAGGGTCTTTTTAAGTTGCAATCCTTTGAAATTCTTCGTCCTTCTCTTTTTCTATCTTTGTTTTTATTTTCTTGTACTTAATATTCAGAAATTTTAAAATCCTTTTTCAGATAATTCCAATATCTGGATTACCTGTGGGTCTGTTCTTTTTTCTTGATTATTGAATATACTGTCCTTTGGTATTCATATACATATTCTATCCATTGCCAGGCATTAGATATTTTTTAAAATGTAGTACACCAGAGGGCTCATCATGCCCTATTCTTGGGTGCAAGATGATAGGTATAATCCATTCGAACAGGCTGTATTGGATAAAAAAACCTGGATAAAAGCCCCCATTAAGGCTCATTCTGCCTTCTACTCACCCTGGATTCCAGCATTTTACACAATGAGTCTGGTATAGTTACTAGGACCCCTTTATCTGATGGGTCATCATTTTATTGTTATTTCATACTACTGCAGAAATTTTTTCTCTGCTTTTCAGAAGCTTTTTCTGTAGATTTTTCCTCCCACCCCATGGAGTCCCAGTGTATGTCAAAAATTCTGAGGGGAAAGTAATCATGTGCTTGAGCCACTCATATCTCCATCAGAAGCTCTCTATATACCTTTATGCTTCTCAACAGCCCTCTGCCTGTTTTGAACTGTGCTTTGGAAAGAATCATCAGTCACTTGGCCATGTTTGGAAATGGCAAATATACCTGGGAGTAAAAGCAGCTCCAGAAAGTCAGCTTCTTTCTCTGAGCTTCTTCCTTCTCTAGAATCTGAGCCACACTAGATCTTGTTAAGCAGCTCTCTGTTGTGTTTGAATAGATGCTTTCTATATGTTTTCTGGCTTTTCTAGTTTTTCCAGGTGGGAACATTCATCTGTGGACAGATATTCCATCCCAATGAGAAGCAAAATGTATGTGATTTTTTTATTAAGTACTGACTGTATGACAGACTCTAATTAGTGAAAGGTAGTTGCTATCCGACTATTTGCTACTAATCTGAGGGATTCTCACCTTCACTCTTCAGCTTTTGATTAAAGGCAAGAGCTCACAGTAGTGTAATACAGGGAGTGTTTTCTTTATTTGTATTGTTTTTTGTTTTTTGGCTATAAGTATCTCAGGCACATGAATATATTCTTAAATATGATCATAGAATTATTTTTCACTGAATATTGCAAATTTAATTTAGAATGGAGGATTTCTAATTAGGAAAATTCTGTAGTATGACTGTAATGTACAGCTGGTGTGGAGAAAATATAATAATAATGAAGATGGTGATGATTGTATTAATGATAAATTATTGATATCTATAAAGTTCCAGGTATTGCGAATATTCTTATTTTGGTATTATTTTAATTATTTTTCATATCATTCCTTTAAGATACATATGATTATAACTCACACTTTCAAATGATGGGACTAATATTTACAAAAATTAATGTACTTCCCATAGGGATAGAATCATTAAATAGTGTATTTCAGATAACACCCATGCACTAATTCCATGCACCTTTGACAGACTGTTCAAAAATAAATTCGGGATTAGTTTCTAACCAAGGAAAGGGATGTTTTGTGTTACACATGTTCTATATTTCTAGAAACCTTTAATAAGATGCCCAAGTTTAGCAGCTTTATTTTATCCGAAAGCTCCATTTGTGTGTTCTTGAGCAGAAGCTAAATTCAGAGGAAAATGGTAAATGAATGAAGTACACTCTCCCCTCACAGATAGGAAAGTGCACGTTCCAACGAAGGAGATTCATGGAGGAAGAAGTCAAATTCATTTAACTAAATGTATACAAAATTTTGAATAATATTCAGAACTTAACTATCATTCTTACTACATAATCACCAAAAATACAAAGATGTTAAGTCTAGGGATTTGAAGAATCCCAGAGCACTCTAACTTTGTACTAAACAACATGATCTAAACCACTTCCACTTCTGTTTCCTGTCAGTCAGTGTTTTGTGCTTTGGTGCAGAGGTACCTTAAATCATGTTATAGATGGTAAACCTAATGTAATAGAAACTTCCAAAAATTCACACAGTGTAAGGAACATTTTGTATCCATTTATTTGTCAGACCAAGACTCTTACATGAAACTCTTAACAATTATTTGGATTTTTTGCCATATTTTTTCAAAAATTGTTTGATAACTTCTTACATGTGAAAGGAATTAATTGGCAGTTGCTATCATTTTCAAAAATTACTAGTTATATTCTTACTATTTTTAAAGAACCCACTCCCCATGTAAGAATCATTTTTCTTATTATCCTTGAAAATTATATTAAATAGCAATATGAAGAAAAGGCATCTGAAAGTCTCCTCCCAGAATGTTTAATAAGACAAAATAATAATAATAAAAAAGAATTTGAAACATAATGCACAATTATCTAAATATGGAGAATTCCCTTATTTTTACAAAATCAAAAGTTTCCGTTACTTCTGTCTATTATTCACAAGAGATGTGAATGAATGCAAAGATTTTGCAAATCTCACTTTTGACAGAGGTCAGGTCTACATTCCAGCCACAAGGCCCCAGATCCTATTGAGAATGAAATGTGAGCACAGAAAGCTCATTCTTGTCTTATCTTGCACAGCAGCTCTACAGTTTTTCTGGTAGTTTGAATATTCTAAAGGATTATACTGAGGATGGGAATTTTCTCAGGTGGTTATTTGTTCTGTTTTCATCAGACACACTAATATACAAACCAGAGAAAGTTTAGAAGTATTGGTTTCCCTTATCAGCTGGTATCTCTATTTAGGACTTATAGTAGTGGTTTGCAGAAGTTTTCATTTGTGATAGAATTCTTTCCATTTCTTGTAGTAAGCTACCTGCAATTTTCTTGTATTAGTTAAACTCAGTTTAATAGATTATGAAATAAAATACAATTATTTCTTGGAAAAATAGTTTCCTTTTTTTTCAAAACAGAGGCTGTATTGGTAATCCTCACTAGCTATCAACAGCAATAACAGTCTTAGAAGGAAAGGTTTGTCCCAAAGAGCAAAACTTAATATTAATAACAACAACCAAAAAAGGTACAAAAGGCCCCAGAAAAAGCTATCATACAGCGGTATTGATAGTGGGAAAGCACATAATTGTCTCCTTGAAAGCCTTATCAGACCACATATATTAGCTCACATAAAACTGTCCAATTAGGTCAAGATCCAGAAAAGGAAACATTTTCTCAAAGGCATTTTGCTAGTTAAAGTAAAGTCAGTAAAATAATGATCTTTACTCTTATTAACACTGTAACTCATAATCCTGATGACGAGAGAGTGTTTGCCCATAAAAGTAAGGCAAAATTATATTTAAATATTTTCTAAATTTTTGTCTTTTAAAAATTAGTTGATTTATTTTATTGTGATTATTTTTTCTGATAATCAGCTATGCAGTTTTTATTGCACGTTTTTTAGCATGAATATGAGTAAAATCCAAGTCTCAGAACATTCAAGACACACACAAATGTGGCACAAAAATTTCATTTTTTAAACTTGATTTTTATTAACGATACTCTTTCAGAGGCTCTGACATAGCATATAGAATTATTTTTTAAATAGTCAGATAAAATAATTTTGTGCTTTAATTTGTGTTATATTAGGTGAATTTTGCATTGTGTGGAGCTCCCACTTACATCTTAGCCTAGCAGCAGCCTCTAAATCACTTTTTGTGCCTGTTAGCTGTGCACAAAAAAAGCATCATTTATGGCAGTGGGTATGGGCATCTGGCTCTAAGGATATTAAATCTGATGTATCATAGATGCACTTAACTTTTTGGAAATGTTTTTAGATGTAAAGCACATGAAGAAAATGCCTTTCCATTTAAAGGGGAAAAAAGTATCATGCTCATTGGTTTAAAGTTCATATGTATGTGTAAATGCGTATGTATCATAAATACTTACAGATTTTGAGATGCTATGTTGTGTATTTAAAATAGATTTCTGTTCTCCATTAAGAAATCATTATTGTGAAAATTTGTCTTAAAGAGTTTCTTTCTAACCATTCATAACAAAATTACTCATATTATCTTGTTTCAAAGATTTTATTCCTAGTTTTGTTTATGGTTACAAACATTCTTAATAATTTTAGAAAATAGCGTATGACAAAATGTAAAGTATAGGAAAGAAAAAAAATATTTGTAATGACATATTTGAAGTGTTGAAATGATACATTTTATAGGAGATGTTATAATAGGTATTCATTTTTATATATTTCTGAATATCCCAGATGAGGACTAGGTTGCAGATAAAAAACAACAACATTGCAAAAACAATTTATCAGCTTTTTAAACTCTCTAACCTACTTAGTGTTACTTAGATCGATCACTATGTTTATATTCAGGCTTTAAAACAGAAATTCTAAGACTAAAAACACAAGACATCTCATGATTCGTTCCCTACTTACAAGGCTCAGGCCCAGAGACACAGCTTTATAAACTTATTTTCCCTCCTCAATCAAGAAATAGTGGGGTCTAGGGAATATACATTTTTAGATCTGCTTTTGAATGTCTGATCTTTAGTGAAGATCCCATAGATCTTCCTTGGGAGGGAAACCTAAGAGTAAGGCCCATCCCAGCAGCACTGAAGGAATTAATCAGACAATCCCATCATAATATCCTCAGCTCTCTAGCATAATAGAGGGGTTTTATACTTATATTGATATATTACTTTAAGATTCAAGTGTAAGGCATTGACTGTTGGCCACATCCTTGTACAGGTTGTCAGCAAGGAAAGAATTCTGAAACAAATGATTAGTATGGAAACACTGTGTTCATTATGTCTTTGGACCTCTTTAGTATGTCTAAAAATTGCTACACTATGCATTTAACTAGTGTTATAATTTCCTGACATAAGACCACTGATGTCTATATGATATTGCAAATTGGTCATTGATTTATTTAGGGCGAGATGATTGAAATTTCTTTTGATAGGAGCTCAAAGAAAAGCATTAACAAAGAGCTGAACCTTTAGGTGGTAATACCAGTAGAACATAACTAATAATAGCAACATTAGTTGAGAGCTTACTATACTAGGTATATCACATTCTGAGTCATTTAATCACCCCCAAAATTCCATAATGAAATAAGGACTATAGTATCTCCATTTTAGATATAATGAAATCAAAGATCATAAAATTTATGTTTCTAATAACCACATATCTAATAAAACAAGAAGTCAGGATTCAAACTCAGAAAGTCTGAGTTGGTAACTCACACTTTAAAATAATGACAAATAATTGAAGATAACAAAACAAGATTAAATAGCATCAGTGATCTGATAAAGGTAATTATTATACAGATCATAGTAATTTATAACTTTTTAAAAAATTCTGTATGAAAATGATGCATTTGTGTCTGACAAACAAGGTTCATGCCACATAATTATGATACCCAAGTTGTATAATTTGTCTACCCAAGTTGTTTACAGTGTATTCAGGAGAAAAGGTTTTATTCTGTTTCCAGAGGGAAACTCAGGCAAGCCTCATGACTTTTCAGGTTACTTTTATGTAAACAAGAGTCTATATTCACTTTAAGTCATTAAATGATCTTTAATTTGATCATTAGGCTGCCTACTCCCATACAACAATGTCAACCTGTCCCTCATGAGTCACCTACGGTTGTGGGCAGGGATGCGGTCTCCTCTGTTCTCTTTTTAGGTGTGGTTTTTGACCACATTGGAGAGTTAAGAGAAACATAAAAATTACATTTAGCAAGCACTATTTCTATCAATACATCCTCTTGCAGTATATGGGCCCAGAAGTGTTTAAATCTCTCCCTTTGTGGGTGCTTTAATGGCTTTTTAGGAACTCTCCACTGCTGAAAACCTCTTAGCTGTATTTCACCTGAATGAATGATGCATTCAGCTCTGGTTAGTGGCTCCCCACCAAATTCTGCTTTCTTGCACTGGCCTACTTCATCTAAACTGGGAAGTTAATGTCATTCAGGTCCCCAAATGAGCTGATATAATGCTTGTTCTCAGAAACATCTCAGCAGAATTGAGATCAATTAACCCATGGCAATAACTCCCTCATCAATATATCCTTTATTAGCTTTTTCCCAGTCTCGTCTCACTTCTCTAATTCCTCACTTTTGCTTCCTGGCATCATCAACCAACTAAATTACCTGCACCCAAGACCTTTTCTTAGAGCTTATTGGGAAGAAATTTCAAATGAAGACCAGTATCAATTGTCATTGATGTTATTATAATTATAAGTTCCTTGATAAGCATGGAAATAAGGTAGGATATAAAAGTTATTACCACTGCAAAATACATGATTAAAATAAATTCACAGAACTCTAGAAAAGTTATTTGATTTAGATTAGAAAATCAGTTTATTCAGTGACTTGTCATAGTATAATACACTTACCTTTTAAGATTATTTTTCACCATATTTGGAATTGCTTCTCATGTTTGCCTTTTTAACATTAACTATAGTCACATTTTCACAATGTCCTTGTTTCAGAAAAATTAGGATTAATAATATGAAACAAAGACATTTGTTAATTTGATGACTGAGACATTTAAAACACAGCTAGTTATCTGGAATATTCCTTATCTAGACACTTTAGTGATATAAATATTAAGTTGATAACATTGTTGGTATTGAATTTTCATTTTATTTAATCTTCTATTAGTATGGCCCATAAATTTACTTATCTCACGTAAAAATTACAGTGAAATACATATGCTTTAAAATGTATAGTTAAATACATATGCTTTAAAACTTTGTTACCATGTAACTGCTTTGCTGTGTGATTTATGATTTACAAACTTGTCAATGAAAGAGAACAATTCAGTAAATCAACTATCAAGATTAAATTGATCAAATCCTTTTGTTTTAGTGGCTGATTTTAGAAAATTATCTCATTAAAACAGTCTTTGCTCTACTTAATTATATGGCCCCAGACTGTTGGAGTTTTAAAGCTATATTTGCATAAACCTAACCATGGTTACCTATCAAATATTTTCCAAAAGCTTCTCAGTAATATTGCCTTTTATTTCCTTTTCTATGGGGATGCTGCAGAGGCATAATGCAGCCAATAGGAAATTATTTGTCAGCCAAACCACACTCCCGTCTAATTATGCCCACCTGGTACATGGGACCTCTACACATGTGCTAAGAGTGGTAAAATGAATGTGCTGTCTTTTTTAATGCAATCAACAGTGATGTGGAAATGTGATTTTTTGCTTGCTGCTAAGTTTTATTAAATGCAATGGAAAAACTAACAACAAGGTTTTCAAGGATCATAAGGAAGATAGAAACACAAAATATGGCAAAATCCTTCATAAAATTCACTAAGCATTCCAAATTTTGAAAGACACATCTTTGGTATATAGAAAGAGACAAAGTGCTACATTGTCTCAAAAGGAAGTTTACAATTTTCTAGCATGATATATGGTGACCTATTCAAGAAAATACATATATTTTGAAAAGATTGCTTGCTTCAAATGTTATTCACTTGATGAATAAAAAAGCCCAATATTTTTCATCAGCACGCTTGATGTCAATTCTACTTTTTGCGTGGGACATTATTTCACCTGAAAGCTGTTCAGCCACACACAGACATCTGTGTTGTCCTGCCGACTGAGAGTCCAAGTGGTCTGGCAGGCATTCAAAATGATTAGCAATAGAAAACCTCATTTGGAAAAGAGAAACATTCATGGAAACTTGAGTTCAGTGACTTTCTTTTGTGTCTAAACTGCAGGGGGGGAAAGATCTTATTTTTAAGCATAAAAAGAACACACCTTAAAAGAAAGTGTTGATAGTTTTGATGCACTCGTTAATGAGTACCGGCTCTCTTGTTCTCTCATAAATGTTGACATCTAAAGAGCTCTGAAATATGACTAATATAGTGCTTTGCAATCTTTCCCCTATTATCGCCCATATATTTTATGTCTTTATACTTATTTCGTTATTTACTCAACATTTTTAAAGCCTATCTTGAAGGTTCTCAATTTTTTAACATGGTTCAAATTTTGTAGTCACAGAATTGTCCCCAAACTCGTCAGACTTGCCAATTTAAGTTCTGATTACAGTCTGCAGTTACGACTCAACTCTAAAAGTCTTCTCAGATTTCACTATGTGATATTCATTGATTCAGTCATTATCTATTATTTTATGATTTCTTCCAATGCATATTTTCTGAGCATGTAATTTCTGTAATGGTTTCCTGGCAGACTGCATTGTTCCAAGTATTCAGCATCACTTTCTCTGAGACGATAATACAGACCAATCATTCATCTCAAGCATCATCAGATGACTTGCTCTGGCCAGTGAAATGTGGCACTTCTCACTACTGAACAGACATCTTAAGAGCCAGTTCATGGTTGACAAGTTTTCTTTCTGCTTCACCTTGATGATAAGAAAATGCTCTATAGAGAACATCTCCATCAACCTGAGTCCTGAAAAAAACACAATGAAGAGTAAACCGAAATCACTATGGACATGTAGAATGGATAAGAATAAATCTTTATTGTAAAGCAATGAAATTTAGAGTTGTTCCATACTTCAGTATAATGTAGTCTATTGTGTCTGAAACAGGACTCACTATTTTAGAGTTAAAAGATTCTGGGGAGTTTCTTTGGCAGGCAGGGTGATGTAGCATAAAAAAAAAAAAACTTGTATTTAAATCCTGACTCCATTTTTTGAAACTTATTTGGTCTTGTACAAATCACTTTATTCTGTAAGCCTCAGATTTTGTATCTGAGTAAAATTTATAATAACAAATATGTCAGTGGTTCGAGCAGAAAAATTGATTTCATGCCCAGCCCCAGTTTTATTCATTTTAAAATGTAATTTTACAATTATTTTAGCTATTAGAAATTTCATACAGGAGAGGTCTAGTCTGTTGTGTGCCAGTTCAGCTAGAATATGGTAGACAGATTTTTTTCATCTTTACTTCATATTCCCTGTCCTATATACTTTATGAAAGGGATGACGTGTACTAAAATATCCTGGCTATTATTTGCACAGTATTGTAACTGTGACATCACACGAGTTATTGGCTTCTCACAGCAGAATCCTAGGACAAGGGATAGAAAGGCTGATTAAATTTAGTCATGGTGACAACCCCACTGGCACTCATCAACATTAAGTGAAATCGCAGTAAATTTAAAATGGAACAATGCAAAATAAAATTTTAAGAACAAAACTTTCTTCTTGAAAAGAAAGGAGAAATATACTGTTTTATCAAACAATGGTAATAACCTAGCAGATTTCAGTTCAAATTTCTTCCAGGAATGGTTATATCTGGTCTTTTTCTTACAGCATTTGACATACAAGATATACGAAAATAATGCCAACATTATTAGACAAGTAGGAAATATAAATGAATAAAGAAAAAGGGCATGGTAAATTGGATAATTAAAGCACTAGTTCAATGGGACTTCTGTTATTTAGTTCCAACAATTATTTCTGGTAGAAATAAAAAAATTCAGTGTCTCTAGATAGTCCCAATTTTTCAGAGTCAACCAGAAATCTGTATATTTACAGACTGTATTTTTTCTAAATATTTCCAAGAATTTAAATCTATGGAAGATATATTTCACTAATGTGTCCATTAAACAAAACACTAGATATATCTTCAAGTGGACAGTTTATAATCATTAGTCTGTAGATTTATAATTACTGGTTAGTGGAATTATGTGGGAACATTTAATGCTAAAATAATAATTCTCTTCAAATGGGGCTTCAGTTGGGCTAGGAAAACAAAAAAACAAAAAAGTAAATAGACAAAGAAAAAAAAAAACATTACAGATATCTAACAGTACCTTCCAGTATATAGCAAGTCCATTGTTTTTTCGCATTCTGTGATGTTAAAATCTTAGTCCAAGCTGTTATCATGTCTTCTCTGGGCTAATGTTTCTTAATCCTTTCTTTCTTGTTCACCCCAAATTTTTTCACAACAATCAGAAATATATTTATGCAGTATAAATCACTTTATGCTACCCTTTTCTCCAACCCTGCACTGACTGTTCTTTGCAAGTAGAATAAATATTAAAATACTTCCTGTTGCATGAGAAGCCTTTTCTCTCCTGGTCCCTGCTTCACCCTGTGAACTTAAACCATGTATCATTCTTCTACTCTCACCTTTACTTTCTTTCTACTCCTAGAAGACATCACATCACAAAGTTTGCTAAGGACTTTGCCAGATTTTTCTAATGGGGCATTATCTCCCAGAGCTTAAAGTGACTGATCACTGTTTATTATTGAGGTTCCGATTATTCAGAAAGATCTTAGCTGACCACCATATCAGAAGAAGCACTGTCACATTAACTAGGTTTGTTGTTTTCATACTTTGTCTTTATTCAGCCTTTTTTTGCTTTTTAAATTTTTTTTGGTCTCTGTCCATAAGAATTTAAGCTCACAAGGAATTTTTCTAATATTCACAGCTTTGTTCTAGAGAGAAATATGTCTGAGAGGGGTGTGTGTGTGTGTGTGTGTGTGTGTGTGTGTGTGTGTGAGAGTGTGTGTGTGTGTGTGTGTCTGTTGTCTAAGCACTGAAAAAAATCTGGTTTCGGTTAATGTGTCCTTCCATGTTGATGCCAGAGTTAGATATGCAACATCCAACACTCAGTGTGAATTTCTTCACCCATTAATTGAAACTACTTGTTGAAAAACTGTGGTTTCTGCTCTCTTAGAATATTTCTCTTTTACTTTGCCTTACTTAATGTGTAGAAATTTATTTGATTTGGTGAGGTTTATTTTTTAATCTACTGATGCCTGATATTATGGAGAACTTGTGTATTACCAAGAATGACAAAATGCAAAGATCCAACTGAAAATACTTTGCTATTTGTTCTTGGGTATCATCTGTCTCACTATTTCAGAATATTTATAATTTTGCCCCACAATCCTGGCAACTATATTATAATCACTTGAGAAATTAAAAAAATAATAATGATGTTTATGATTTAGTTCAGAGATTCTGATAAAATTAGCTAGGATTTAGGTATTTAGCCTCTGTCTGCATTGGTACTTTATGAAAACTCACTCAGGTTTTTTTAGCCAGAATATGAGAACATGAAAACAAATGACCTGTTTGAAGAAAAGCTGAGGCCACTGTAGACAAATCTAATGGAAGGAAGAGAGACCATGTTGATTCTTTTGATATTTTCAAATTAAGTAGTTAGAGGGAGGGAACATAGTATTGCAAAATATTGCTGTAAATAAGAAATTTTTGAACCATAATAAGGATTCTTCTGTTTTCTTTAAAGTGCTCATTTGAATTAGAGACAGCCTATATCTTTTTTTTGTTGATGCTATTGTGAATCACTTAACACATAAAATCTGTTTTCTCTTAAGTCAGGCCAGTCTTTATCTTCTTCATAATTTTCAAGGTACTGTGCCTAAAATAAGCTCCAATTTCTTTCATATTAGAGTACTTCTCCTCACTTTGGTTTCAGTTGATATGTAGGATTTATGTGATTTTACATGTTAGTGAAGACATGATGTTTCTGGCAATTGAGTAAATTTGATTTTTCCTTAGTGTAGTCCTAGCCCTCACCTGTCAGTTGTGTGTCTCATTTTAAATTTTTTAATTAATGAAGAGCTCATTATGATTTAAATATTAATATGTATTTAAGAAATATTCCCCTGTGTTAGGAAGCTAGAAGACATGTTAGAGATTTCAGTTTAATATGAAAATATTCAGTGTTTCACAGAAGAAAGAAAAAAGAAGTTAATAAAAACTCTCTAAGCAACAGTACGCAATACATAATGCATACAATACAATATGCAATACTATCCACCAAGTACATAAAAGAAATACTAAAGTGGTAGAAATTGTTTATTAGGACCTGTGCAAACTTCTAAATCCATCATAGCTTTATACATCATGATTATGGTTTCCTGTTGTATCATAATGAA
This sequence comes from Balaenoptera physalus, assembly GCF_965194825.1. Taxonomy (NCBI): domain Eukaryota; kingdom Metazoa; phylum Chordata; class Mammalia; order Artiodactyla; family Balaenopteridae; genus Balaenoptera; species Balaenoptera physalus. The sequence goes on along the minus strand of NC_138884.1, from coordinate 139,534,300 downwards.
ACACCGTTTATACAAAGATGTGATTGGATACCAGATCTATTCTGAATAAAGTAGAAATGAGAGAAAAATAGAATGTAAAACCAAAGGAACTGAATATATTGTTCCTCCCTCAATCATAAAAGAGGCTAAACTTTTATCAATCCAGATAAACAAGTTATTCATTAATTCTTTGAACAAATGCTTAATAAGTTTTTGCTGTATGTGGTACAGATGTGTCACACCCTTCTTGATTACCAATAGCAAACATACTAGAAAGCTAAGACATAAAAATCAATCATTAGAATGCAAAGTAATACCAGCCATAAAATTGGTCCTGTTATAAGAGTTTGGAGGTGGGAGAGATGTCTTGCAACTAAGGTAATCAGAAAACTATTAAGAGAAATTAATCTTTAAGGTGGCTTTTAAGATAAGCAAAACAAGAACAACAAAAAATAAAACAGTATTTCAGATAAAGTAAATGCCAACTATGGTTGTACAAAACTGTGATTCCTGTTCAAGATAGTGTTAACTCAGATCAACAGAGTTAAATCAATGTCTAGGAGTATAGGAAAATAAATATGTGTTGAATGAATTGACTAAATAAATTAATCTGGAAAGATATCAATAAATTGGGTCCAATCTACTACGGCCATTAAAAGACAGACCTAAGAATTTGACCTTTATTCTGTAGAGAAGTATTTTAAGTGTTTTGAATATGGAAGTATCTCAATCATACAAATAATTTATGACTATCCAACTATAGGCTACGTGATAATTTCTAGGAGAATGGTATAATTAAGAAAATATAAGGAGCCTAATGGAAAGAGTCTATGTATGGTAAAGTGTATATCAAGGTTGTGGAAAGCAGAGAGGAGTACAGAAATGTTGTTTTTCTTCTTTGCATGTAATGACAAATAGATTCTACAGCAGTGTAAATCCCTACGGTGTCATTATGGAGAAATCTAAAAAGACAAGAAAAATTTTTTAGAAAACTACATTGCTTTACCTAATATGTTTTTTCATATTTTAGATAAGACTAGTTGCATTAGTCACCCCCTCATTTACGATACCCACTTAACCACTACCTAGGAAGAAGGAAAAAAACGTAACAACTGTATATCTGTATCTCAACAAATTCTTGAGATTTGGGTTAGAAATCTCAGGAATTAAGAACATTAAGAAGATATATTTGACACAAAATATAAAGAATGTCTAAGAATGATTTGTTAAGATATTCAGCAAGAGTTAATCTTGAATTTTTTTCTGCCATCTGAATATTGATGTTCTTGATTACAATGGAAGGTAGCCAGACTAACAAAATCTACTAGCCTGGATATGTATTTTCACAAACATCTTATAATCTTCAGAACTTGACGAGTGATGATGTTTCTTGACATCAATTTCATTTTTCTATCCAACTGGCTGACAAAAGACCATATTGCCAAATGGCTGGATTCACTGTGGACCACACGTATTTTGGCTCTGATTGCAGGCGAAAACTATGAAACCTAGACCTCATCTGCACAGAATGAGATTTTCTGAGTTTGTTAGGAGCCAAACAAATTTAACTCTGTAAACGTCATCATCCCACAAAAACAGTGGGTAAGAGCACACCTACAAAGCTGTGAGATGAAAAGGCAGGATTTCACTTTTAGAGAAGGGAATAAGTAAAGTCTTATATGAAGAATTTATGGAAATGGCAACCCCCTTGATAAGTTCTCATTATGGGGGAGCCAGAGACCCTAAACAACTCAATACCTCAGAAAGGGTAAAAAAAACAAAAACAAAAACCCTCTGTGATTACTATCACAGGCTTCAGAACCATGATCTGGGAGTGCCTGAGTGCAGTGAAAATTTCTGTGATATTCTAGACAAAGAAGGATATTGTAGCATTGATCACCAAAAAATGGATTTGAGTTCCCTAAAACTCTGGTACAGCTATTTCCCTATGAATGAGTATCTAAGTTATTCACATTATTTCCACCTACATTTAAAGTTTTTCAACGTATATATTTATGTAGTGTGATATGATTTCTACAAAGGAGTTCCCATGTATAGCATTACTTAAGATTCCTTTCCAAAAATTTATAGCAAAGCACCGACAGCAATGTATGAAATCTCTCCTATACCTACTAACGTTCTCAGTGGTGCTATTAGGACCACATGGCCCTGTGTTTTTAGATTTTGCCTGTATGATCAGTAAAAATATATCACTATTCTTTCATTTACAACTTTCATTTATATGTTTTAATATTAATCATTTGGATTTTTCTCTTTAATGACGTCTGCTCATATATTGTTAACTAATTGGTTTTCTATTTATCTTTTTCTGATCAATTTAAATAAATTGTTAATTAGTAAAAAGATCTAAGTGTAGGAGATGAAGCTGTAAAACTCCTAGAAGAAAACATTGCAGAAAAAACTTCATGACATTAGTCTTGACAATGATTTAATTGATATGACACCAAAAACGCAGGCAACAGAAAGAAAAATAAAGTACAATTACATAAAGCTAAAAAAATTCTGCACAACAAAGGAAACAATCACCAGAGTGAAAAGGCAACCTATGGAATGGGAGAAGATATTTGCAAACCATATATATCTGATAGAGGTTAATATTTTGAATATATAAAGAATTCCTACAACTCAGTAGTAAACAAACAAGCAAACAGGAAAAACTAATAACCCTAAGGACCTGAAATAGGTATTTCTCCAAAGGATAAATGGCTGACAGGTACATTAAAAAATGTTTCATGTCATCACGAAAATGCAAATAAAGCCACAGTGAGATATCACCTCACACCTTTCAGGATTACTATCATCAAAAAAACCCACAAAAGGTAACAAGTATAGTTGAGGATGTGGATAAATTGGAACACTTGCATACTGTCGGTAGGAATGCAAAATGGTGCAGTTGCTATGTGAAAAAATATGGAAGTTCCTCAAAAAATTTAAAATAGAACTATTATATTATCCAGCAGTCCCACTTCTGGGTATTTATCCAAATGAATAGAAATCAGTATCTCAAAGAAATATTAGCACTCCCATGATAATTGCATCACTATTCACAATAACCAAGATGTGGAAACAAATACCCATCAACAGATGAATGGATTAAAAAGGAAAACAAAACAAAACAAAACATGGTATGTATGTTATGTATATACATACAATGGAATACTATTCAGCCTTTAAAAATACGAAAAATTTTTAATTTGCAACAACATGGATGAACCTATAAAACAGTATGCTAAGTGAAATAAGCCAGTTATCAAAAACAAGTACTGTATGATTCCACTTATATGAGGTATCTAAAATAGTCAAACTCAAGGAGGCCGCGTGTAGGATGGTGGTTACCAGGGTCTGGGTGGAAAGGAAAATGGAGAGTTACTCATCAACAGACACAGAGTTTCAGTTTAGCCAGATGAATAAGCTCTTGAGATCTGCTGTGCAACATTGTACCTATAGTAAACAATAATGTACACTTAAAATTTTGTTGAGAGGGTAGATCTAATATTAAGTGTTCTTACCACAGTAAAATAAAATTTTAGAAAAGAATCCAAAAATTTGAAGAAAAATAAAGAAACTATGTCAGATGTATGTATACCTTCAATAGATATTTATGTAGCTCCTTCTTTGAGCTCAAAAATTTTTGTAGTACCATATTTTATTTTGATTCATGGCTACATTCTCTTAGCTTATGTTTAAAATAACTTTTACAATAATAATACAATAATCAGAATAACATTATTCTATAATTTTCTTTATACTATATATCAGATTTTGACATTAAATTTATGCTAATTTCTTACATTGATTGAGAAATAATTTCATTTATTTTCTAGGACAGTTTACATAATATTAGACTTACCAGTTCTTTAGAATGTAGATATCTTTTCATCTGACCTTAATGACATTTCAATTATACATCTTTAATTACCTTTCTAATTGGTTCTGAGATAATTTTTCTATCAAAATTTCCACTTCTTCTGGATCATTTTTAGTAAATTGTATCTTTGTTTTGGGTCATCCATGACCTCTAGCTTTAAAAGTATCTTCAGTTCATTCTGTATTATTTTTTTACCCTGAGAATCATTATTTACCCTTGGAACAATTAATAAATGATAATCATGAAAATATTCAATACTGTTTAATTCTTGGTGTTAAATGAATCACTGAAGAATGAACCATAAAAGGATTTTCAATTTGGAAAACTATGAGGTGCTAAAACGCACTAATTTCTGTTGTTGCCATCATCATTGATTTTGTTTTTCTCTTAGAGTATGTTTCAAAGTCATGACTAAATGTTCAAAGAAAACGTCTCATTTTTCAAATCGCACTGTCTTGCTGTTAAGAGGATATGATTTCCTTTTCCTAGAAATAATTTGATATTTTACTTGCCTTCCAACATTGCACAAATAGAAACTTTCAAATATATAACCTTAGGATCTTTCAGGAGAAAATAAAAAATGGAACATGCTATTATTACTGAGTGCTGTTATTTTATCATTGTCATCAATACAATCATCCTTCAAATAAGAATAACTTCACATAAAAGTTTTCTTGATCATAATAGGCACTATTATTGCTTTGTAGTGATCTGTCTGTTGTGGAATATAGCTGATAATTATCACTCTGAAATAAAATGCCATTTCTTCACACATTATCTCCTTTGAAACCCTTTGGTGTGACAGAGCACAGTAAAATCATATTAAAGTGCTGATATTAAAATCATGCCATTTGTGAATTACACTGAAAAAAATACAGTTTTTTTTTACTTTGTTACTTCCCCAAAAGTATTCTCTTTATTTAGTGAATTTCTTGGTGCAATTTACTAGTAAGTTTCTTAAAATGGGAAATAATTGCCAAGAATAGTTGTCCAAAACATTTACATATTTTTAAACTTCTTTGACTTTTTATTTTTTTCAAGAATACTACTATTGTAACTTAAATATTAGAGCACGTTTAATAGTGTAGACTATCTTCCTTAACTAAAGCAGCTGTTAAGAATTTTATGTAGATAAATAATACACCAATTATATGAGTTTTTTCAAGACATTCATTCTGTTTGATGTTCACTTAGCACATGTGTAAAATGAGGCAGTTAATCAGGTTTTTTTCAATTCTCAAATTGTGTTATCTATGATTTAGCTGGATTGGCAATCAGATGGTGAAAATCAAATAAAAGAATTTCATTAGATTATAAGGAAATAAAACAAGCAATGTAATTTAGGTGGGCTAAGCAAAATTTGGAAGAGAATGCCAACCAATGGGGTCAAATTCCTGTGGATCAAAAAGAAAATCTGTATGTTTGTATGCAAGTTAGGAGAGTAGAAAATAAGAACAATGTATATAAGCAAATAGAATTTCTAGGAGTAAAGGGGTCAGAAAGATAAGTGTAATTTTCTTCAATGAAAGTGAAAAATAGCAAATTAATAATAACAAGAATGAAAAGAACCAAGAGTTATAGAATACTTATTCTGTGTCAGGCACTCTAAAAGTTTTATATGGATTATCTAAATTAACCTTCAAAATAATCACAGGGTAGGTGATATCATCATACTCATGTAACAGCTGAGCAATCTAATACTTGCAATAGTGAGGAAATAGTTAATACATGTGACCAAACTCAATCTACCTCTAAACTGTAAACTTGTTTTTACATAATCAGTCTCTGCCTACTTCAGTCATAATCTTAGTACCCGACATTACTGGTGGTTTAGAATCTGCCAAGCATTATGCTATAGGGTTTAAATGCATTTTTATTCTGTCCTCATAATCAAAGCTTTCATTATATATTGTTATCCCCATTGTACAGATATGTGAGTTCCACACAGAATTCTTACTTGCTCAGATTCACCTCATAAACAATTAACAGAGCCATAATCAGTGTGACATCACAGCTTTTTGTCATTCTTCAACAGAAGTTATTTTTGATATGAAAGGATTTGAGTAGCAGGTCTGAAAGAAGAGCATAAAACAATGTGGATAATATGAAAGTGAATTATCTCTAAGTTTAACCATCTTTATCTATAAAATTAGAGTATTATCTATTTCACGGCAACATTGCCATAATGAAATGCGAAACTGTATATAAAATATTTAAACCTTCATAGGCATAGAGTAAATGTTAAATAAATATTTGTTTTCATTATTCTCACTAGCAACCATAAAACCAAAGTACCAAGTAACATTACAGGAAAAAGTCATAAGAAAGAGAAAGAAAGAAAGAAAGAGAGAAAGAGAGAAAGCAAGGAAGGAAGGGAGAGAGAGAGAGAGAGAGAGAGAGAGAGAAAGAAAGAAGGAAAAGAAAGGAAGGGAGGAAGGAAGGAAAAAACATAGAAAGAAAGAAAGAAGGAAAGAAGGAAAGAAACCCATAGAGATGATTATTGACTGATTTGTACACTTAGAACAACATATGAGATAATGAAAATGTGAAAAATGTGTACCAGAGTATTTGGCACATGGAAGGTACATAAAAAGTAATGCTTTATGAGGACTAAGCAATGGAACCTTCCAGGGGAGTAATACTCTTGCATTGAAGTATTAGTGGCCTATGCCTTGGTCAGGATTCTCTAGCATCCTGAGCCTTTTTGCCAGCACTCTCAGTTTTCAGTATGTATGTCCAGGTCATGTTTCATCAGCTTAACTAGCCAGCTAGCTGGATGATAGATAAAGAAGGTGTGTGTGTGTGTGTGTGTGTGTGTGTGTGTGCTGTGCATCTGTTTAGGTCTCTGGCACTCTAGCAATCAGTTCTTTCACTATTCAAAAATTGGTCACTTTATTCAAGGAAAGGCTTAACAGTCTTCCTAAGTAATATAAATTTAAAAAAAAAAAAGAAAGGGAAAAAGACCTTTGGAATAAAGAACATTCATGAAAGAAAATAAATGTGGATGTGAAAACTAAAGGATAACCAGGCAATCCATAATTACAGAGAAATAATAAGACTGCCTAAGTACTGAGAGAGAATTATTTAAGCTAGAAATACAAAACAAAGGAAATATTTCCATCAGTGCTGGAGTAACCCCTGAATAATTTACAGCTGCCTTTCTTTAGGGAAGGAAGTAATTATTTTCCAACCTATCAGCATGGATTATCAGGTTTGCGCATTTGTATAAAATTGCTTTACTGTATTTATTAGTATGATTTGTGATTTTGTTGCTATTCAGGGATTTTGTTATGATTTAAATGGCTTGCAGAAGGTCATTCTTTGGAGACGTCAGAATTCTAGTGAAAAAAATCTCTTCTAAGTTCCTAACGTGAGTTCCTCGCAATGATTTTTGCGCTTTACAACTATTATTATAATTCCATACTCGTAAACCCAAAGATTAAATATTTCTTTTTATCTTTATAGACTTCATAAGAAGTTTTCAGGAGAAAATGTAGTAAAATTTGGCTAATGTTACTATAAATAGGCAAGCCATTTTAAAATTTTATTTTATAGAGAGATTTTCTGTTTCCATTAAGTTGACTTTAACTAAGTCACAGGAACATATTCATTCAGTAAGGATCATGGTTACAGAATATTTAAAACTTTACATTCATTCACTAAGGATCATGGTTACAGAATATTTAAAATTTTATTTTATAGTGTTAAATTTCTCTGGAAGACTAACATTTAGAAATCATTTCATAAAATCACATACTGCTTTTTTACTTTTATAATGTAGGATATGTGCTTTTTTATACCCCAAAATATGTATTCTTATTTTACTAGCATCAGAGTAACAAGCTTTGGGGGCAATGGCTTCTTTATCTGATGAATAAAAGTCATATAATTCATTGATCTTTATATGTAATTCAGAAATAGTTTCATCTAAAAGTGTATATTCATTTTATTGTCATTTCATGGGTTCCAGAGTCCATTGACTCTGATGGCTGAATTTTGAATTTAAGTCTCAATTTGAAGTCTTTCAAATCCCTAATGATTTCATAGCACCATCACCATCAATCAACTCTGTTTTCTTTTATTGTTACTCATGTTCAAGTCATCATAAAATTACAGTCACTTGGCAAAGTAGGTAATATGAAACCTTGCATGATGGAAATCCATAATGGTCTAATCACTAGTTTGTATAAATACAATACTCTCAGTTATGTTTCTTAAACATTTATCATTTTAAAATTTACAGAATGTATTCGATCATTTGCCATAGCTCCCTGAACCAAAATGTTGAATTGTATAATATATCACACTGAACACGGAGTAAAAAATAACAAAATGTCAAGATCCGTTTACAATTTTGTTTAGTCACAAATTTTTCTTTTTTGCCTTTGATTCTTTCTTTCTTAATATAAAACAGATTTGATTTAAACTGAAATCTACATTTCAGTCATGTCCAATAACAAGTAATCTTCCAATCAGGAAAAACTTCTTAACTGGCCCAAAGAGCTCCTCCATAGTCCTAGGTCTAAGATCTTCCCCATTAGTTTCTAGATACATGGAGATTAGTAAAATGTCTTCTGCTCACCCTGTAAAGAAAAACATTAAGGCAGTGTTTTCCTACATGTTTAGCTGGAAAATAATTCCATGGTATACTTATACTTTTTACCAAAAAGACATTTGTTGGGAAAACAAATTTGAGGATACTTATTACTTTCATAAGCCCTATTATTGGGGTTTTTGGAGCTTTCATGTTGCCTAGGTGTACCGCAAATCTTTGAGAATATAGAATACAGAGGTTCCTCATTTTATTTGAGCAAATTTTTTAAAAAATTATTTTTATGGTGCATCTTTCTAAATATATGCTCTGTGGATGAAACAGGGGAGAAAGCTTTGGGAAAAGGTATTCTAGAGCAAGACCATCTAAAGACAAAAAATTCACTTCATGTTTACGTTCCATTTATAGACATTTCTCTAAAAATATTACCATTCCCCTTTCTCGTATTTTCTGCATTCTAGGGCCAGAATCATACACGGTAGACCAAGTTTGACTGTTTACAAAGATACAGCATGGTGTGCGTGACTGCAGCACCACGGTGCTCCTCTTACTCCCCACAGAGGCAAAGCCTGATCCAGTGTTTGGAATATCTCTAATTTGGAGTGAGAGACCTGCCTGTAGAACCCAGAATCTTAGGATCTCACCCTTTATAACACTTTAAATTCCAATGAGATAGAAGCAGAGATGATTTTTTAGGGTGTACAATTGGAGTTAACATTTGGAATACTGGTATATGATAATTGCTGTGCCATAGTTACAGAACCTAGTTAATGCCGTGTTTCATTACTCACAGCAATCTTTGGCCTGTTTAAGGGATATCAGTTCAACAGGCCTGGCATATCTAATACAGATTGTCAGAGCTGCAGTCAGAAACAAAAAACAAACACACACACACAGAAAATACGATGTTGGCAGGAAACAGCATAGATCTAAAATTTAAACATTGTAATTGAGGTTGTGTTCGTGGTGATTCGTTTTTTAGTAGGCTTGCTTTTTTGCTTATATATTTTCATGGTGTGGAATGCGTAATCAAATGCACAGATTGCATTTGTCCTAGGAAGATTCCCACCCAGGATAGGTCCTCACCATTCTGTGGAGATAGGAGGAGACAGAACTTTCCAACAATCTATAGCTTCAATCTGGTAGCATATGCCCTGAACCTAGCAAAGCAACCAAGGACAAAGTATAGTCTGATGTGGAATTCAAGAAAGGATTAGAGAGGAAAGTGAAAATGCATATGTTGAATTGTTGCAAAATCTTGATGGATGTTAGTAATAAACTCTGTGCATCTCTCTATTGTCAAACCCTCCTCCTGTGTACTTCATCCCATCTCACCTGGCCTTCTCAGTGATAATATTCTAGCAATTATATCCTTTAATTTTTGCATTATTAATCATCCCATCTATTTTATCATGCATGAAAAAGTAAATATATTATATTATATTATATTAAAAATAAAGCCTTCTCAACCCACATTCCTCAACTGATAACAACTTTATTTTTCTTTTTCTCTTTACAATAAAACTAGTAAAAAACAAAATGGTCTGTATTATCTGTCTCTAATTCTTCTCCTCGATTCTCTCTTCTATAGACTTAAAGTTGCCTTAACCACCATTATCTACTAAATCTCCTCTTGTTGATCCATCATTGATCCCACTGGTGCTTTAATATGATCCAAGGACTGATTGGTTCTCCTCTTACTTGATCTGTCTTCATGAATTACCACAGGAGATCCTTTTTTTCTCCTTAAAACACTTCATCTTATTATATTCCAAAACCTGTGGTCTCTTGGTTTTCTCATATATCAATTGCACTCTCCACTGCTGGTTCTTCCAGCATTTCTAAGCATTAGCGGGCCTCAGAGCTCAATTCTCACACCTCTTCTTTATCATTTACTCTCTAAATGTTCTAATCCAGTCTTATGAATCTAAAACACCAAATACACTGAAAACAAATTAACATCTTCAATGAAGTCTTCTTCTTGAACTCCAGATTAATATACCCACAATATAAATTCTGATAATTCCAAAATCTATGTCATATATGAGTCTGGGTCTGGTGCTTTTTTTTGTTGTTATTTCATCAGACTTTTTTCTTGACTTTTAGAATTTCTTAAAAAATTTGTTGAAAACTAGGCATGATATGTACAGTAATTGGAACTGAGATATGTAGTCCTTTAATGTGAGGTTTTATGTTATTCTGGCTGGTGGTCGGGCAGTGTTTAATGCTTGCTGCAGCTGTAAGTGCCAGAGGCTTCAGTTTCTTCTAATGTTCTTGTCTTGTTTTCTTCCCCCTTGTTGTATTTTGACTTCCCCAAGGATTCCTTCTTAAATAGAATTTATGCTTTGCAACTCTTTGAGCCGCAATCCACTGTTAATATACTGGATACTGGAATCCTAATGATGTGGTAGTGAGGTTTCAGGGAGGAGAAGCTTTCTATAGTCCTATTCCCAGGTCTCGGTCTTTAATGGCCCTGTGTGTCTGGTGTGTGACCTTCGTAAGTATTTCTCACCATCATTTATGTAAGACAGGAAGGATAGAGGGGGATAAATGTCCTTCTCCCAAGTGGAAGAAAGCTCTGCTAAAGTCTTTTCTCCTGGAGAGTAGGCTTTTGTTGTGGAGAAAGCTCTGGGCATATTTCACAATGGTCACTTTTCTCCTCCCTCTGCTAAAGCCACAGGGGGACCTTTCTTGGCCCTTGTGAGAATCTGGTGGGGTATCCGGAGGTAAAAGTCATCAAATTTGTGTATAACCTGGAACTATATGACCAGAGGAATTTCTCACCGTCACCCTGGATTCCACTCAGTCTTCAGTGATCCATTAAATTGCCATTTAAGTGTTCCTATTAGTTTATAGCTCCAAAAGCTTCTGCTCAAGGTAAGCAGATCTTAGCTGTGACCATGTGGCTTTGCCTGTGTTTCCAGATTTGGAGGTGGGGGTTTGCCCTGTGACCTCAATTCTCTGATGAATCCAAGAAAAGTCATTGATTTTTAGTTGGGTCAGCTTTTTTTAATAGTAAGGACAGGAGTGATGACTTCCAACCTCTTAACATATTGGATCTGCCACCAAAGTCCTCTATCAACAATTTATTCAGCAAGTCCACTTAAAATTCTAAATAAGTTCTCAAAATCAACTGTCCAAAAATTGTCTGATCTTTACCCACCTCTCTTCAACCTGCTTTTCTGCTGAGTCTTTCCCACGTCCTGAAGTGACATCTCCATCCTTATGTATGATCAGGCTCTGAGTCTTGGAAACCTTCTTTTATTCCTCTCTATCATAACCCATATACATTCCATGAGAAGACCTTGCTGATTTTATCACCTCCATTGTTACCTTTACCACCACCACCTTGGTCCAAGCATTTGTCATGATAACATGGATTATTGCAAGAACCTCATAACTGGCTTTCCTATTATTGTTCTTAACTTCTCACACTCCACTGTCAAAACGTTAGCAATAGTAGATCCTTCTCAGGCATGAGTACAATCTTGTCACTCACATTTTCAACATTCTACCTCTACCTCTCCTGTTGCTACACTGAGTTCCATCTCAGTGAATGATTCCTGTACTATTCTTGGAACATGCCTATGCACACTCCTCCTTCAGGGCCTTTCCATTTATTCTCTCTGCCCTATGTTACCTAGGATGCTTTTATTACTGGCTTCCCCACTGTGTCCAAATTATGCCTTCACCTTAAGGCCTTCCTTCACCAGTGTATTTAAAACCATCTACCCTCAGGTTTATCTTCCCTCATAACACCTATCACAGTCTTTAATTGTATGTGTTTATTTCTGTATGGTATGTCTCCCCACTTTAGAGTATAGGATGGCTGAAAACAAGTATATTTAACTATTTTGCAAACTGATGCATCACCAATACATTGAACACTGACTGAGATAATGTAGGTACTTAATATACATTTATTGAATAAATGACTAAATTTTAATCCACTCAAGTAAGAATATTCTGGCTATCTTCGATCTATATTAGAATAACAAAAGCATACAGACCTAGTTATAGTCGTATATATTTTTATACTTAAAACTTATAGTTAGTGCCTATTGTTAAATTTAGTGTGAAATTTTGACTTTTGTACAGGCTATTAGAGGAGAGAGAATGGAATAATGATGAATAAAACCTCAATGAGATGTAAGTGTCACTTATTATTTTCCTCCAGTTCCTTTATTCTCTGGTGTATATATTTAATACCAAACATTTTATTTAGCAAATGGTCCCACTTGATGTAAGTAACTACTATTTTCACGTACTCTGCAAATTCTGTTGTAACCTGGGTAAATACATTTGTTAAAAGATACGGACTTCCTGGTAAATGTACAATTATTCTGCTTTAAACATGACCTCAAAATAATGAATGCTTGCTTTTCAATCATATTTTTCTCTATTTAATTATTTCTTCAAATTACATAGGCAGCTTCTCACATCCATAGAGTTTATACTTAGACATTTAATCATGCACTTAAATCTCAGACTACTTAGTAATTAAAACTTTTCTAAGAACCTGCATTTCTAATATGTAATCACTTCTAAATTAAATTTATAATCAATTAATCATTTCTCTAATAGTAATGATCTTTATTATAATAATGTTTCTTTTCCTAATTTTCATAATCATGTTATAAGTAGCAGAAAATGTCACAGCTTTTTAGAAGTTTGGGAGTGAAATAGGCCTCACTTCTGTTCCTTTCAGCTAGAAGAAGGTATTAAAGAATACCAACACATTCTTATATTTCTGATCAATCCCTGTAGTTCTTCCTCATGAAACATGGGATAGTGTTTCTTTTCCATCCAAGAAAAGAAGACATAAAACAAATGAAGTGCACAAAGTATGGAGTAGTGAAAGAAATTCAAGCTATTGTTCAAGGCTGACTTGAGTAAAATGCCCACGTGTCTAATTATTAGACACAGAGTCGGAACAATTCCACTAACCTCTCTGAACACCGTTTACGTCTCTGTAAATTACAAAAGCACTGTACCAGTTACTACTTTACCCCCATGCTTATGTGTAAATGCATTTTATAGAAAATTTCAGCATTCCCATTTGGCCAAGGCACTATTTTTATTCATAGATAAGGTTCTGTATAGGAAAAGAGACTGATGATTTTTAGACCATTGCTAAAAATCTGTTATCTTCTTTTTGTAACAGTTAATTAAGAATTCTGTATGTAGTTGACAGGAAGAATAATGCAAGGTAAAGATCCACCTGTTTTGAAATGAAAACTGCAATAAAGTCCCCTTTACTTTATTGATATACATATACCTTTCTGGCATAAATAATAATTTTTCTTTTGATGTGATTACTTTGATTACTGATGACATCATATAAAAACTTAAAAGGTTTCAAACTACATGTGGGAAATTGAAAATAAATAATTCAATAGAAATATATTTTACAATTATATATATATTTTTTGAATTTTATTTTTTTTTATACAGCAGATTCTTATTAGTCATCAACTTTATACACATCAGTGTATACATGTCAAACCCAATCGCCCAATTCAGCACACCACCATCCCCACACCCCTGCGGCTTTCCCCCCTTGGTGACCATACGTTTGTTCTCTACATCTGTGTCTTAACTTCTACCCTGTAAACCAGTTCATCTGTACCATTTTTCTAGGTTCCACATACATGCGTTAATATATGATATTTGTTTTTCTCTTTCTGACTTACTTCACTCTGTATGACAGTCTCTAGATCCATCACATCTCAACAAATGACTCAATTTCGTTCCTTTATATGGCTGAGTAATATTCCATTGTATATATGTACCACTTCTTCTTTATCCATTCATCTGTCGATGGGCATTTAGGTTGCTTCCATGACCTGGCTATTGTAAATAGTGCTACAATGAATATTGGGGTGTATGTGTCTTTTTGAATTATGGTTTTCTCTGGGTATATGCCCAGTAGTGGGATTGCTAGATCATATGGTAATTCTATTTTTAGTTTTTTTAGGAACCTCCATACTGTTCTCCATAGTGGATGTATCAATTTACATTCCCACCAACAGTGCAAGAGGGTTCCCTTTTCTCCATACCCACTCCAGCGTTTGTTGTTTGTAGATTTTCTGATGATGCCCATTCTAACTGGTGTGAGATGATACCTCATTGTACTTTTGATTTGCATTTCTCTAATAATTAGTGATGTTGAGCAGCTTTTCATGTGCTTCTTGGCCATCTGTATGTCTTCTTGGGAGAAATGTATATTTAGGTCTTCTGCCCATTTTTGGATTGGGTTGTTTGTTTCTTTAATATTGAGCTGTATGAGCTGTTTATATATTTTGGAGATTAATCCTTTGTCCGTTGATTCGTTTGCAAATATTTTCTCCCATTCTGAGGGTTGTCTTTTCGTCTTGTTTATGGTTTCCTTTGCTGTCCAAAAGCTTTGAAGTTTCATTAGGTCCCATTTGTTTTTATTTCCATTACTCTAGGAGGTGGATCAAAAAAGATCTTGCTGTGATTTATGTCAAAGAGTGTTCTTCCTATGTTTTCCTCTAAGAGTTTTATAGTGTCCAGTCTTACGTTTAGGTCTCGAATCCATTTTGAGTTTATTTTTGTATATGGTGTTAGGGAGTGTTCTAATTTCATTCTTTTACATGTAGCTGTCCAGTTTTCCAAGCACCACTTATTGAAGAGACTGTCTTTTCTCCATTGTATATGCTTGCCTCCTTTGTCATAGATTAGTTGACCATAAGTGCGTGGGTTTATCCCTGGGCTTTCTATCTTGTTCCATTGATCTATGTTTCTGTTTTTGTGCCAGTACCATATTGTCTTGATTACTGTAGCTTTGTAGTATAGTCTGAAGTCAGGGAGTCTGATTCCTCCAGCTCCGTTTTTTTCCCTCAAGACTACTTTGGCTATTTGGGATCTTTTGTGTCTCCATACAAATTTTAAGCTTTTTTGTTCTAGTTCCGTAAAAAATGCCATTGGTAATTTGATAGGCATTGCATTGAATCTGTAGATTGCTTTGGGTAGTATAGTCATTTTCACAATATTGATTCTCCCAATCCCAGATCATGGTATATCTCTCCATCTGTTGGTATCATCTTTAATTACTTTCATCAGTGTCTTATAGTTTTCTGCATACAGGTCTTTTGTCTCCCGAGGTAGTTTCATTCCTAGGTATTTTATTCTTATGGTTACAATGGTAAATGGGAGTGTTTCCTTAATTTCTCTTTCAGATTTTTCATCATTAGTGTATAGGAATGCAAGAGATTTCTGTGCATTAATTTTGTATCCTGCAACTTTACCAAATTCATTGATTAGCTCTAGTAGTTTTCTGGTGGCATTTTTAGGATTCTCTATGTATAGTATCATGTCATCTGCAAACAGTGACAGTTTTACTTCTTCTTTTCCAATTTGTATTCCTTTTATTTCTTTTTCTTCTCTGATTGCCATGGCTAGGACTTCCAAAACTATGTTGAATAATAGTGGTGAGAGTGGACATCCTTGTCTCGTTCCTGATCTTAGAGGAAATGCTTTCAGTTTTTCACCATTGAGGATGATGTTTGCTGTGGGTTTGTCGTATATGACCTTTATTATGTTGAGGCAGGTTCCCTCTATGCCCACTTTCTGGAGAGTTTTTATCATAAACGGGTGTTGAATTTTATCAAAAGCTTTTTGTGCATCTCTTGAGATGATTATATGGTTTTTATTCTTCAATTTGTTAATATGGTGTATCACATTGATTGATTTGCATATATTGAAGAATCCTTGCATCCCTGGGATAAATCCCACTTGATCGTGGTGTATGATCCTTTTAATGTGTTGTTGGATTCTTTTTGCTAGTATTTTGTTGAGGATTTTTGCATCTATATTCATCAGTGATATTGGTCTGTAATTTTCTTTTTTTTGTAGTATCTTTGTCTGGTTTTGGTATCAGAGTGATGGTGACCTCATAGTATGAGTTTGGGAGTGTTCCTTCCTCTGCAATTTTTTGGAAGAGTTTGAGAAGAATGGGTGTTAGCTCTTCTCTAAATGTTTGCTAGAATTCACCTGCGAAGCCATCGGGTCCTGGACTTTTGTTTGTTGGAAGTTTTTTTTTTTTTAATTTTATTTATTTATGGCTGTGTTGGGTCTTCGTTTCTGTGCGAGGGCTTTCTCCAGTTGTGGCAAGTGGGGGCCACTCTTCATCACGGTGCGCGGGCCTCTCATTATCGCGGCCTCTCTTGTTGCGGAGCACAGACTCCAGACGCGCAGGCTCAGTAATTGTGGCTCATAGGCCTAGTTGCTCCGTGCATGTGGGATCTTCCCAGACCAGGGCTCGAACCCGTGTCCCCTGCATTGGCAGGCAGATTCTCAACCACTGCGCAACCAGGGAAGCCCTGTTGGAAGATTTTTAATCACAGTTTCAATTTCATTACTTGTGATTGGTCCATTCATATTTTCTATTTCTTCCTGGTTCAGTCTTGGAAGGTTATTCTTTTCTAAGAATTTGTCCATTTCTTCCAGGTTGTCCAATTTATTGGCATAGAGTTGCTTGTAGTAGTCTCTTAGGATGCTCTGTATTTCTGCGGTGTCTGTTGTAACTTCTCCTTTTTCATTTCTAATTTTATTGATTTGAGTCCTCTCCCTCTTTTTCTTGATGAGTCTGGCTAATGGTTTATCAATTTTGTTTATCTTCTCAAAGAACCAGCTTTTAGTTTTATTGATCTTTGCTATTGTTTTCTTTGTTTCCATTTCATTTATTTCTTCTCTGATCTTTATCATCTCTTTCCTTCTGCTAACTTTGGGTTTTGTTTGTTCTTCTTTCTCTAGTTCCTTTAGGTGTAAGGTTAGATTGTTTATTTGAGATTTTTCTTGTTTCTTTAGGTAGGCTTGTATAGCTATAATCTTCCCTCTTAGAACTGCTTTTGCTGCATGCCATAGGTTTTGGATCGTCGTGTTTTCATTGTCATTTGTCTCTAGGTATTTTTTGATTTCCTCTTTGATTTCTTCAGTGATCTCTTGCTTATGTAGTAACGTATTGTTTAGCCTCCATGTGTTTCTCTTTTTTACATTTTTTCCCCTGTAATTCATTTCTAATCTCATAGTGTTGTGGTCAGAAAAGATGCTTGATATGATTTCAATTTTCTTAAATTTACTGAGGCTTGATTTGTGACCCAAGATGTGATCTATCCTGGAGAATGTTCCGTGCACACTTGAGAAGAAAGTGTAATCTGCTGTTTTTGGATGGAATGTCCTATAAATATCCATTAAATCTATCTGGTTTATTGTGTCATTTAAAGCTTCTGTTTCCTTAATAATTTTCATTTTGGATGATCTGTCCATTGGTGTAAGTGAGATGTTAAATTCCCCCACTATTATTGTGTTACTGTCGATTTCCTCTTTTATAGCTGTTAGCAGTTGCCTTATGTATTGAGGTGCTCCTACGTTGGGTGCATATATATTTATAATTGTTATATCTTCTTCTTGGATTGATCCCTTGATCATTATGTGGTGTCCTTCCTTGTCTCTTGTAACATTCTTTATTTTAAAATCTATTTTATCTGATATGAGTATTGCTACTCCAGCTTTCTTTTGATTTCCATTTGCATGGAATATCTTTTTTCCATCCCCTCACTTTCAATCTGTATGTGTCCCTAGGTCTGAAGTGGGTCTCTTGTAGACAGCATATATATGGGTCTTGTTGTTTAATCCATTCAGCAAGCCTGTGTCTTTCGGTTGGAGCATTTAATCCATTCACGTTTAAGGTAATTATCAATATGTATGTTCCTGTGACCATTTTCTTAATTGTTTTGGGTTTGTTTTTGTAGGTCCTTTTCTTCTCTTGTGTTTCCCACTCAGAGAAGTCCCTTTAGCATTTGTTGTAAAGCTGGTTTGGTGGTGCTGAATTCTTTTAGCTTTTGCTTCTCTGTAAAGCTTTTGATTTCTCCATCGAATCTGAATGAGATCCTTGCTGGGTAGAGTAATCTTGGTTGTAGGTTCTTTCCTTTCATCACTTTAAGTATGTCATGCCACACCCTTCTGGCTTGCAGAGTTTCTGCTGAGAAATCAGCTGTTAACCTTATGGGAGTTCCCTTGTATGTTATTTGTCATTTTTCCCTTGCTGCTTTCAATAATTTTTCTTTGTCTTTAATTTTTGCCACTTTGATTACTATGTGTCTCGGCGTGTTTCTCCTTGGGTTTATCCTGTATAGGACTCACTCCGCTTCCTGGACTTGGGTGGCTATTTCCTTTCCCATGTTACAGAAGTTTTCGACTATAATCTCTTCAAATATTTTCTCGGATCCTTTCTCTCTCTCTTCTCCTTCTGGGACCTCTATAATGCGAATGTTGTTGCATTTAATGTTGTCCCAGAGGTCTCTTAGACTGTCTTCATTTCTTTTCATTCTTTTTTCTTTTTTCTGTTCTGCAGCAGGGAATTCCACCATTCTGTCCTCCAGGTCACTTATCCGTTCTTCTGCCTCAGTTATTCTGCTACTGATTCCTTCTAGTGTAGTTTTTATTTCAGTTATTGTATTGTTCATCTATGTTTGTTTGTTCTTTAATTCTTCTAGGTCTTTGTTAAACATTTCTTGCATCTTCTCGATCTTTGCCTCCATTGTTTTTCCGAGGTCCTGTATCATCTTCACTAGCATTATTCTGAATTCTTTTTCTGGAAGGTTGCCTATCTCCACTTCATTTAGTTGTTTTTCTGGGGTGTTATCTTGTTCCTTCATCTGGTACATAGCCCTCTGCCTTTTCATCTTGTCTGTCTTTCTGTGAATGTGGTTTTAGTTTCACAGGCTGCAGGATTGTAGTTCTTCCTGCTTCTGCTGTCTACCCTCTGGTGGATGAGGCTATCCTACAATTATATTTTAACCAGAAAAAAAGAAATTAAAAAAATGTTATGAATAGCTTTCATAATTTCTGATCCAAATAAAACCCTAAGTTACACAGCAATTTTCCTGTCTACATTATCACTACTTGTATTCATTTCCTGAAGAAATACTCAAGTGGCCTCCTTTTTAAAATATGAAAATAACATGATGTCTTCAACTTTCTAGAAAGAACCTAAAAAAAATGTAATATATTTTTGATCATGTCCTCCAGGGTAGATTGATAGATAGGTATATAGATAGATAGAGGAGCTGAGAAAATATATGTATAATTTGACAGACTCTAATTTCTCTTAAATGTTTATTATAGCTGGTTTATAAGCACACATGGGTCCAAGAATTCAATTTTTGTATATGTTTTGATCTGATGGACCAAACTGAATAAATGTTACAAAATTATTTATATGTATTCATAATTATATAATGTAGCATATGAAAGATTTGACAAACAAAATAGTATATTGTGTGGAAATAAGGAGAAGCGGAAAAGACTTAGCAACAGGGAAAAATATAAAAAAGGGAGCTTATTTTGTTAATTTTTTTTTTTTGGTCCAGCTATCTTTCTAAGAAATATTACTTAATAGTACGTATAAACATTTAAGTAGATTTAGGAAATAATACAATTTATATTTCCAGGTGAAAAATATTAATAGAAAACTCTTTAAAATTAAACTTAATTTTAATGTATATTTATTGACATATAAATATATCTATTTTAATTGGAAATCATTAACTAATGACAATAGTTACAAATACTTTGTATAAATACCTTTGACTTCATTTAGTCTTTTAGGTATCTACATTTGTTTTATCTCATTCATCATCACACATTTAAGATATTTTCTGTCTTGTAAACTATTTTATAATTATATATTTAATGATATTCTAATTATTGGTTATAGTTAATTTTAGAAAATTTAAGAAGAAAATATGTAAGAATGAAGGATTAAATACTCACTCATAATTTTTCCTAGAAAAATAATAATTGTTAACAAGATAAAATAGTTTTCCAGACATTTAGTGTGACTCCATTTCTTTCTCTAGCTGTTTGAATTTTATTTAAGTATACATATATAATATATTCAGTTATGGATATAGATATTTTATTACTTGAGAACTTGGAGATGATCTTCTCAGTCCCTCAAACTACTTTGTTCTCCTTATAGCACATGTTAAACAGCAGAGAATCCCCTGTCATTTTAAAGCAGTGGAGTGATATTATCTGATTCACATTTTTATAAGATCTGTTCATCTGACAACGAAAAATACACTGAAGGAGCCCATGCAGGCAAGAACAGAAACCAATAAGGAAGCAAATTGCATTAGACCAAGTGAGGCATCATTTTGCTTTAGACTGGCATGTGACCCTTGATATCTTTTATTTGTCTGTCTCTGATGGTACTAGAGCCGATTCCAGAAACACTGATCATTTGTCCCTGTTGAATCAGCTACCACTTTCTTTATGGACAAAATCTCCAAGTGATGTTGGCAAAATTCACAATGCATCTCACATCAAAATTCAAATAGACTCCTCAAAACCTCTTCTCAGAATTGATCAATACCCTATTAGTAAAAAAAGCCCTTCAAGGTGTAAAACCCATAATAGATTACAAGGCTTGAGGTCTTATTAGCCCCTGTACTAGTCCCTGTAACACTCTCATTTTACCTGTGAGAAAACCTAATAGCCAACAGTGGAGGTTTGTCCAGGGCATCCCAGCAGTAAACAACATTATTGTCCCTCGACGTTCTGTTGTTCCTAACCCTCATATGTTACTAACACTCATTCACACTGGAAGTAAATTCTTTACTGTAAATGATTTATGCAGTGCATTCTTTAGTATTCCAGTTGATGAAGCTAGCCAATACCTTTTGCCTTCACTCAGGAAGAGAAATAATTCACCTGGACATAATGCCTCAGGGCTTTATTGAGAGTCGTTTTTATTTCTCACAAATCCTGAAAGCTGATCTGGATGACATAAAGTTTTCTTGTGGTCTACTTTGTGGCCATTTGTGGATAATTTGCTTCTTTGTTCTCCTTCTCAAGCCTCCTCACAGGAAGGCAGCATCCTCTTTCTAAAGCTTTTACCTTAACAGAACATAAGTTCACAACAACAACAACAACAAAAAATGCAGTTTGCCAAAACCAGGTTTGATATTTAGGGCATCTGATATCAGAACAAGGTCTAAAGCAAGATCCAGATAGACTTCATGGTGTCCGACGTTTCTCAAAATCCCAAACTAAGTGCCGAACACAAGGTTTTCTTGGGCCAGTTGGTTATTGCTGAAATTGGATTCCAGTATTTTCTCTTATGGCCAAAACCTGTGTATGTTTTACTCAATAATAACAACCTTGATCCAATTTTATGGGGAGAACCCAACGACATAGCCTTCAAGGCTTTAAAGGAGAGTTTGATAAGCCCAATTGCATTTGGATATCCCAATTATCAGATTCTTTTTTCTTTTTTGTATATAAAAAAGAAGGGAATGCTCTTGGTGTCGTCACCTAAAAACACAGAGACCACCATGGACCCATAGGTTGTTACAGCCAGCAACTGGACACTGTGGCATGGGGATATCCCCCCTTGCCTTAGAGCCATTACTACCACTGCCCTTTTGGTTAAGGCCACCAAAAAAACCATTGTGGAACTCCTTTAGCCATTTTTGTATCTCCTGCAGTAGAAGCTCTCCTGAATCCTTATCACACTCAACGTTTCTCAGCCAGCCACCTCACCTCCTATGAAATCCTTTTGTTAACTGTGCCACACATAACTCTTTCAAGTTGTAATAATTTGAACCCAACCACTCTTCTCCCCTTCATCACCAACAAAGTCCCTCATGCTTGTTTAATGTGATGGACCACCTCTTGACTCCTTATAATGATCTGCAGAAAATTCTATTGGGTAACATAACTTTCTGCTGTTTAAGCTACTCAATCTGTGGTACTTTGTTATGGCATCCCTAGCAACAAAATACACATGCCATATAGCAATTCTTAACCCCATCAAACTTGATATTATCTCTCCCATCTTTGAATCTTGATACTCATGTCATGTCCTACCTTTACTATGGTAATTATAGTTATTTAAAATAAGCTGTGTTATTGATCTACAATTTAAAGAGATTTCACTTTCTATTAATTTTCATAAGTAAAACAAAATATTAAATACATTAATTAGAAAGTTCTACTTACAAATAGTAATTTTCAATCATTTTCACATACTAATAATATCAAGTTGCTCCTTTCAACTATGAATTTCATTCAACAGAAGTAACAATGTGCTTTACTGGAGACTACTAAAATTAGACACCTTTTCTTTTCTGAAGGAGCTTAAAGCCTAGTTATTGGGTCAGACAGAGTAACCACTAGAGCCACCATTTTCTTTGTGCAGTGTTGAAGCACTTTGCCTTTGTCCTTAACCTATTTCTCCAAATTGTGAAATACCGAGAAAGAATCAATGAAAAGATGAATCCCACTCAATGGCCCAACAGACTTCCAGACAGACCTTTTGTCTTCCTAGAGGTGAGAAGTAAGCTGTACTACTGTTGGGTTAGTCAGCCACACAGACAAATGAGCTAATTTCTGCAACAAGACCTGAGAACTACATATTTGATAATAATTCTATATTCATGTAAGTGAAGTTATTTAATCAGTTTGCCAGAAATGATTCAGGATGACAGATCAAAATAATTCAATTCACCACATGACCAAACTGGAGTATGCTAATTTGCATACTCCAGGAAGATAATTATTTTTATATATAATTGATGATGAATTTATATTATTTAAAAACTCTTGGCAGATTTTTCAAAAAGTGGTTTGGTTCTATTTTTTAAAAAACAATATTCAACTGAGACTTTTATATTCTGTCTTTTTAAATAATGAAGTCTTGAATTGTATGTTAAAATTAATATTCAGAGAGAAAGAGATAACCTAATGAGTTATAGAAGAGGTTAGAAAAAGGTTGTAGCTAAATAATTTTTGTTTGGAATATGCTGACTTGTGTGTAATTAAAATCTCACCCATTGTATTCCATTAATCTAGTTTCTTGGATATAATTGTACTTATGATGATTTAACAGTATTTAATTATTACTTGTATATAAGACCTATACATATACATTTGTTTGTTTTTACACAATTAATCTGAAGTGAATTGGTGTTAGTGGTGATCTTTTTTTTAAAAATCTGTATTTATAAATAAAATAAAAGCTTGCTGCTCTCCCAAATTATGGTACAGGCATAATCCTCAACAATAAACCCCACTGATTGAAAAAATTAATTTTGCTATTAAACATATTCTTAGAAACATGCCATAAAATGGGGACTATAGCAAAATTACTTCAGGAAAATATGAATGTAAGCTTCTCTACTTGTAAAATAAGAGAGATGGAAAAGGCAAACTCAAAAAATCATTGTTTAAAATCTTAAGATTCGCCAAGGTTAAAAAAAGAATACACACACAAACACTCACACACAACAGAATTTATAATATCACTCAAACTTTAATATAAAAATATTCTATGATTGTGTATAACACATGATTGTGTATAATAAACACAAACTTTAATATAAACATATTCTATGATTGTGTATAAGTATGCACATGATTGTGTATAAGAAACACAAGGCATTTCTCTGTTTAAATATATTGGAAACAACATTAACTATATATATTACTACATTTTAAGAATGGCAATTTTAGAAGTTTATTTCATCACTTTTTAAGTTTTTATGATTTTCTTTTCAAAGTATGTATGTTCCATAAAATTAAATAACCAGAGGAAGAATTTACAATAATATATTTTAGGAATTTGATAAGTATGTATCATCTTAGCAAAAAAAAAAAAGTGACAAAGACACCCATTGTCTTTCATAATGTAGAATGGCATGTCTCTTGTGAAACTATCGCTTATTTTGTGACTTGCCAAAATATTTTTGCTTCCCAATGTGTATAATTTAGTATCTCACCAAAAAGTAATTATAATCTGGTGTACTATTGTGCACTAAAATAATAAAGGAACACTTTCAAAGAAATTTTTAAAGTGATAATTACAGTATTGAGAGAGGACTATGACATTTCACACTGAACTCTTAAGGTGCTGTATATAAAGATGCCAATCCCCCTACCTTTCTCTTTTGAAATCATGTGCTGGAGATTATTTTCTCTTGTAACATAATCCCTAGATAGAAGTCAGTTGATGCTGATACAAAAAAGGACACATTTTAGTGTTGTTGAAGGCTTATCTGAGCTCCATAAATCCTAGTGCTTCACCTGATGTCAAATGTCAGATGCGGCGTGTTTTATTGACCACAGTATGGTTTAAAGAGCAGTTGTGAAATGATTATTTAGTAGGTATGTGTGTAGCCTGGAAAAAAATACAGAACACAGTAGCTTGATCATAAAATATTGCTGTCGATACTTTTGACATCCAGGGACATAGAGAGGAGATTGTGTTTTGAAGAAGAGTAAGATTTTCGCATTGCAGCTGTTCTTCAGACCTAATATTCTGCTATTTCTTGTCATCTCCTAAATGTAAATATATTGTAAAAATGTAAAGCCAAGTTGTAGAATTTAAGGCCACATAGATATATGGTTGAAAATTTCAAGGCTAAATATAAACTTAATTTTCTTACATTAGTTGAATTTAAGTATTTTTTTTTAATGGAGTGAAATTAATTAACCTATCAGGAGAATTCTTTCTTGTTTTTGAAAATAACTGACTAATAGAAATAAACTATTTGGCCCTTTGGAAAAATTGTTTTCTGTGGGTAGCACCTACATGGGGTGAAAAAGAAGAGATTTATAAGATGCTTTTTAGAAATAGAGTTTTTACTTTGGGAACAGTTCCAGAAATTTCGAGAGCAAAAAAAAAAAAAAAAAGATAGCACTTTGAACACAATATTTTGGATAGTAAGATGATTTGTATTATATGTATATATAATGAAATATAACTCATCTCTCACGGCCTTTTTAATTCCTTCATCATAAAACATCACTTTTTAATAATTAGTTGAATTTTAAAATATCTCTCTACCCAGACAGACCACAAATCTTTAAAAAACATCAAATATGTTTGTATTGTTCATGCCGTAATTTCAGAAACCAAGCAAAATATGTAATATAGAGTATGGACTCAATTCTTATTACTTGACTGGCACACCAATGAATCTTAAATGCACTTCTTTCTAAAATAATTAGTTAATTTTTTAGTTAATAGAAGAAATACCAATTTCTTTAAAAAAAGATAAACATAGTTTTATGAAAATTATTTTATTTGAAATACGTGAGCAAAAGCAAGTGGAATATTTAAAAAATTATCAGAGCAACAAACCTCTCACATATCTAGCTCTCTAAAGAGTAAATAACTGGACCTAATTTCAAGGGAATTTTTCATCCCTTAGTAATAAAATATTAAACAAACAGAAAAGTCATAGTGCAGAAAATAATTACGGTTTTCAAAGCATTTATCAATATCATATATATGTGTGAGATTATTTTAGTTTTTCAGTGTTATGTTGTCTATCAGAGTTGTTTATTTTTATTTTTATAATATTTCTATTTTTTGTTGAACAAGCACTAATTTTTTTCTTGAGTATAGAGTGCCATCTAAATTCTTACATTATTTACACAGTTCCTGACAGTGAAATGAAAGAAATCGGCCTATTATTAATAATTATATTAATAATTACATTATTATTAATAATATTTTATATTATTGTTATTAAGAATAACATTTTCTAAAAGCACATAAGTATGCTGTTTATCTATTGGCTTATCTCTATAGCTACCAAAAATATTCTTTGGGAATTTATTCTATTTTGTTTTGGGGACCAAAACCAACATTAAAATATGCGATGAAATTAGGAAAAAAATAGCCTACTACTTTTATTTTAGAATATTTGCACTATTTTACTATTGACCATAAAACACTAACTCCTGCTGTAGTTTACATTTTTCCTTGAATTTTTTTTTGAAATATAATTTTAGTCTTGGTAATTTTTTAATTTTTTCTTCTCTGTCCATCCCAGTTCTACTCATTATATTCAACTGTAAGTTATTTTTCTTTTATTATTTTAACTTCCTATAAAAATATCTCATCACATATATATACACACATATATATATTCAGTTTAAAATATGTATTGATTGATGTTTCATTCATTAAATATTATGAACCTATAGCATGAAAGATGTTGGACTAAGTTGAATATTTATATTGGTCTAATATCAATACTAAGTTGGATAGGGAATTTTTCCCCATGTCATTCACTCAGTATGAAACAGTTGCTAATTATTTGTTGAGCCCTTATGAAGTGTTTTGATAACTGAAGACACAGTAGTGAACATGACATGATATCACTAACCTCATGATATGTGTATGTTTAAGGTGCAGAAAGGAATTAAAAGTAGAGTAAAGAGACAGTGAAGGATGGCTAAAGTAGTTAGTTTAGATAAAGTGATCAGAGAACGCATTTGAGCAGAGATATGAAACAATAGATAAGTACATTTGTGGTAAGACAGTAAACTTAGTAAAGATTGATCTTTTAGATAGAATATGTAGCAAGCACAGAGGCCTGATTCTTATTTGAAAAACAACATTACAAATAGTTTTTAAAAGAAAATATCACCAATATTAATATTAAGTGGCACATCTATGAGTCTTTTTAACCTTGTCAAAAATCAAGGTTCTTGATTCTTTTATGTAAAACTATGCTTCTTAATCATTTTTTTATCAAAGATTCTTTTAAAAATCCTATTTTATCATGGCCTTTCCTCTCTAGAGTGTCCATGTGTTCATTTATACATTATTCTCCTTATAGTATGGAGGGGATGTAGTCAAAACCCTGACTGCCAGACATAGTCACCAAGTTAGAAATTCCTTTTATTCAACTGAAGCAAAAAATGTTTTTAAGATTTTCCTTGTTTTTTGAAATATTTAGTTTTAAAGCATACATGATAACAAATGCTACTCATATAATCTAAGTGTAAGTCGTCCTTTTAGTTTTTAGAGATCTTCAAATATTCTTGCATTTTATTGACACTACTGCCATATTCATTTACTCATGAACTTCTATATGCAGGCCTCTTTGTGATGTGCAAAGAAAAATGCAACATTGAAGTCAAGAGAAGCTTTTGCAATAAGGAGTTCATGTGCAGCTTCAGTGTATCACATTGAATATTATTATATTTCAGTGTGCTTAGCCTCAAATTTTCTAGGAGGGCTTTTTCTCCCAAATGGATTCACCATCCCATGACATGAACTTATAAAATATCAATAGAGCAAAGTTTCTAGAAATCTATCATCTTATAGATCTTTCTTTCACAAGTGCAAGTTTTACCGATTGCCAGATTTATATCCTTCTATTCCCTTGTAAATGAGTCCAGAGGGAAATCTCTCAAAGCAATATCTTTTAGAGTTTCTCGTTATTCTTTTATCAGGCATAAGAACTTAATTAATTAGATGCATGTTTATGTGTATCATATTTAATGCACCATTCACTTATTCATATACACAGACATCCAGGAATGTTTGCTGTTTCTTTTGTCACACTATTCCATCTGAGTAGACTAATGGACAGATAACTCAATTGTCTGGAGAAGTTTTTGCATTTTTAACCAACATTTTTAATACATTATATGTATCAAGCATTGAGCTAGATTTGGGGAATATACTGATAAATATAAAATAATGAAATAGTTCACAGACCTTTGGGAACTGCAGTATATTTGTGAGATAGAGAAGAGCCCAAAGACGACTATACAAAGTATTATGGGAATAACAGGAATGTTATAATGGTTATCCTTCTCACTTCACATTTGACTAAGTATGTTTAATTAATGGGACTGCACTTGGAGTGCTAGACAAAAGGGAATTTCTTTGCCAAGCTTAGCCATACAGCTCTCCCACTGG
The DNA here is from genome assembly GCF_965194825.1 of Balaenoptera physalus. Taxonomy (NCBI): domain Eukaryota; kingdom Metazoa; phylum Chordata; class Mammalia; order Artiodactyla; family Balaenopteridae; genus Balaenoptera; species Balaenoptera physalus. The sequence continues at coordinate 139,506,127 of NC_138884.1, read as the reverse complement.
GCATGTGATCCTCAGTCTCTCTCAGTATCTACCACACAGCAGAATATTTGGAATTAGGTTCATAATCCACAAAGTGGAATATTTTATATAACTGCCTTTACATACGAAGAGCAGGGGCTACTCTTCGTTGCGGTGCACAGTCTTCTCTTGTTGTGGAGCACGGGCTCTAGGCGCATGGGCTTCAGTAGTTGTGGCACGCAGGCTCAGTAGTTGTGGCACACGGGCTCTAGAGTGCAGGCTCAGTAGTTGCGGCGCATGGGCTTAGTTGCTCTGTGGCATGCGGGATCTTCCCGGACCAGGTTTAGAACCCGTGTCCCCTGCATTGGCAGGCGGATTCTTAACCACCATGCCACCAGGGAAGCCCTAATATAGGATTGTTCATCTGCATGCCAAACCATTTCCATGATGATTCACTCTGTCTTATTCTTGACTTATGAAGAAATTTCTGACATCAGCAGTGTTGTCTGCTGTTTTTTATTTGCTTCCATTTAACTCTACATATATATAATAGTAGATAAAATATATTCATTTCAAAAAGGGTTGTTAAAAATTTATAAAGTGCTACATTAAGCATATAGAAGTGAAAATAGAACTGAACTGTAAACTAGATTCTAGATTGTAATCCTAAACTTGCCATTAATCAATGGTTTTTGACCTTTGTTACATTATTTACACTGTTTCCACATATATTACTAAAATATTGAGTTAAATAGAGTCTAAAGTCCAATGCCTTTACTAAAAATTTTGGCTTCTTTATATAACAGGTTTAAAGTTAATATTTATTTGTATAGGTATCACAACAGTTTATACCTGCAGTATTTACTTATTTGTGCTCATATAAGACTGTGTATGAACTGTAGTAGATGAGAAGGGAAGAAAAAAGAAACAGTTGATTGCAAAACCAGTTTGTTCATTCTGTGAGGGAGAAATGCCTTAATTGTTGCTATCAGAAATACAATTCCAGATTGTCAGTGGCGCACCCTTAGATCTAGTACCGTATTTTTATCATAGCTTTGGACTTTCTGATAGACCAAAAACACCTTAAAGGCAATTCGTGACTTATGAATATAAGTTATTTTGGCTACTTAACAAATCTGTTTCATTCCTTGGAATCTGATATGTTGATTTTTATTGTTTTAATTATTTACTTAGAGATTCTTGAAAGATAGAAGTTTTTAAAAGCTGGATGAGGAGAATCTTAGGCCATCTGTGTTTGCTAATTGACTTTACCCAAAGGAAAATTTAACTTGTGTGTATCTCATGACTGGAGGTGGTTTAAAATTTGGAGCATAGCACCCTCCAAAGTTAGGTTTCTATTCTCCTGACAAAATTGAGAGATGGGGCATCATCTGTCTTGTTGATGACATTACAATGCGATGGTTCCTGTGTGCTTCAGAAAGATATTCCTGGGTTGTAAAAACTTGCAAAAGGATTTTAAGAAGATTTACATCTCAAAGGATCAAAGTTTTTTTGAAGCAAATGCTCTAGAAAAAGGCAAGAGATGTGCTAAAGATCAGGAAGAAGACTGTCTAAAGTTTAGTTAAGCTGAGGGGAAGTTTAAGATGTTCTTGGTCAATATCCATGGGCTTTCTTATATGGACTTAGAAATAGGGTCTTACCAGCTAATTTTCTCTAACTCTTTCCTCAACTTTGCCATGTTTATATGTCAACTTAATAATATATTTGTTGATGGAATCATGTTTAACTTAGAACATGAAGATAAATGTGAATAGCCAAGCTATTTGATGACACACACTGACTTACTTTTCTGCCAGTATAATAATGAATAGACTTTCAGTGCATGCTTTTGTTACTAAATGACCACTTGTCATTGCATAAAATAACAAATCCTAGGGTAGTAGCTACTAAGCAGTGATTAAAGTGGCATAGTTCTTCTAGATTCTTTTAGAACTATCAGGTTCTTTGGGATTAATTATATTTGAAATGTCACCAAGACAAACTGAGTTCAAAAACACTGATTTGTTGTGCCTAAAAAATCAGAATTCACATGGGGAATTTTAGATAATTCTCTTATTTAGCAATAATTATAGTTATACAAAATTAATAGATAGGTAGCTTTCAATTACAACAACTTCCAAAAACAAATATTATTCATATTCCTTCATTATTTCACTATTTTGAGAGTATGTTTGGAAATTTTTAGAAGATATATTATATTTTTAGGCTGTTGACCTTAAGCAAATAGACTACTAGTTATTTCTCCAACAAAAATGGTTATATTCAGGATCATTACAGAATTACAATTCAGAGTCTTCAACCATGGCAAGCCACATGCAAGTCCCCACCCGGCATGGCGATGGGAACTCTTTTGAAGAGAGGAAAAAGAAGTTGGGAGGGCTATGGTTTAAAAAAAAAAAAATACACTAGAGGAACTGAGAGTTTGATAAATAGTGGCTCTTCTTTGGCTGAGTTGTGATAGTCTCCCATTGGCTGAGTTCTTGCCAGGCAAAAAGAGGAAATCTTTCTCTTTCCTATTGGTCTCTGCTGTTGTCATAAGGCCTAAAATCTCTAAGCTCTCCCGGCCGCCTGACTCAATTTAAATTAAGAATTCTGTTTATTATTTTTTACACTTTCCCCTTTTGATCAAGATCTTTCTCTGAAAGAATCACTGATCAGTTGTTAGGTTTTCAGATTTCAATGGCTTTCTGGTCCTTAATGCCAGGAAGGACTTTTCCTGGTTGTAGTGTCCCGTATCAGAGGGAAAGTGCACAGATTGGAAACCTATTAAGGTAACATCTGAATAACAAGGAGGGGAGTGGGGGAACCCTCAGACACTTTTTATCTAAAGTTCATATATTATCAAGATCACAGACATTGGGGATCATGTAAAGCATTATGTCAGCATGAAAGGTTTGGCAGACAAACTTCCAACAGGCCTGGTCCAGATATCTTGGAAAGGCTGTCTCATCAAATGTCATAGGCTTTAATTCTGGGAAATCTTTACTTTTGGGTCAGCAGATGATATGCAGGTCCAGTCAAGGTTTGGTTCTTTCTTTATGTGTGTCATGTGAATCCAAGAGTCTATTCCTTGGAGTTCGGTGCACAAAGGTTGGTTAGTAGTAGCTAATAGAGACCTTTCCAGTAAAGTTGAATAAGTTGGAGGTAACTGTTTCAACTGACAAAATCTTCAGGTTGCCAGGTGTGATGTTTAAGATCTTCATGTCCCAAGAATGTACTGTGAAAAGATTGCTCTACCAAAACATGGTTATTTTTAATAGAAGCAATTAGGCCTTTGTAATGTTGGGGTATCTCTGTTTCTATCTGTTGTGGGTCAAAGGAAGCAGGAGTCAAGTGCAATATCATCCTGGGTGAGAGTTTATGTGTTTCAAGCGGGGCGGATCTGAAATTTAGAAGAACCAAAGGCAGTGCTTCTGCTGAAGGTATTAGGAAGGCCTCTACAAAAATTTGCCACTTGTGCCTTAATAATGCACTTGTGTGTTCCACTAAATCAGAGGATGGAGGGTGGCAAGTACAGTGAAAGTGTAAAACCGGCCAAACAATTCAGACTTGTTGAAGTGCCTGACCAGTAAAACGGGTTCCTCGATCACTGTGAAGTTTGATAGGAGTTCTTAATGTAGAGATAATCTTTCCCAAAAGGACTTTAGCTGTAGAAAAGGCAGTAGCTTGTCTGCAAGAAAGGCTTCAGTCCAGCATGAAAACATTCAGAAGAAAACTAAAACATATTTATATCCGTAAGATGAAGAAAGTTGTATGAAATGGAATTGCCAGACCTCAAATGGTCCATTATGTAATTTAAAATGTCCAGAAACAGTACAAATAGGCCTCCCCGGATTGTATTTTGGACAAGTGGGAAAATGAGGTAGGCACTTTTTGTGGTCTTGTTAATGTTTCCCCACCACTACTGATTCATGAATGATATCATTTTATCAGTAGACCAATGGCTTAATGCATGCATAGTGGTGAGGAGTGGAGATTTTAATCTCTGGTAGGACTGAGCTATTATTTGGTTTCAGACAGAGCTTCCCCTTTTTATCAAACCAACAATTGTTGAGTTTCCAATCTTGTTTTTCCTCTTCTGAGGCCAATTGTTGGGTTTCTCTAATCGTTTTTTTTTTTTTTTTTTTCCCTAAGTTGTCATTTGGGAAAATATTCGTTTAGACTATTATCGAGGATTGGCTGCTGTTGGCTCCTTTAAGGGAAGCATTTCTCATGGACATGTCAGCAACATGGTTTCCCTCAGCTGCCACAGAGTCAAGTTTATGATGCCCTAGAGTCTTAATCATAGCTAAAGCACCAGGTAAACATATTGCATCGAATAATTCCTAAACATAGGGGCCATTTTTAATTTGATTTCTGCTGGAAATAAGGAAGGCCCATTGCTTCCACAACATTGCAAAATCATGAGCTAGTCCAAAAGCATATTTATGTCAGTATAAATATTGGCAGTTTTGTCCTTGGATACAGTAAAAGCCCATGTAAGAGCATATATTCAGCCTGTTGGGTTGAAGTAGCCATGGGTAAAGATGCTGCCTCAACAACATCAAAAGGAGTTGCAATAACAAATCCAGCACAATATTTATCATTGTCTCTTTTGAATAGAAACCATCAGTGGACCGTGAAAAGTCAGTGTTACCCAAAAGAATTATCTGCAGATTATCACTAGGAGTCAGAAAGTGATCCGTCAGTGTTAGCAGCATGAGAAAGTTTGTCATAGACAGAGGGGAGACAAGTAGCAGGGTTAAGGTTATTACAACATATAAAAGAGTCATGAGGAGCAGTTAACAAAAGGACTTCATAGGAAGTGAGATGGCTGACTGAGAAATGTTGAGTGTGATGAGAATTCAGGAGGGCTTCTACTTCATGAGATGTAAAAAATGGTTAAAAGGGATCCCACAATGATTTTTTTGGTACCCTTAACCAAAGGGCAGTCTCCATAATGGCTCTAAAGGAAGAGGGGTATCCCTGTGCTGCAGGATCCAGTTTCTGTCAATGTTACCCTACGGGTGATGGTGTTCCCCATGTTTCTGCATGAGTACCTTAAGGGCATTCCCTTCCTTTTCATATACATGAAGGGAAAAGAAAATCTGATAATTGGGATGTCCCAGGTGAGTGGGTTCATCAAAGCTCCTTTGAGGCCTGAAGACTATTCTTCCCATAACACTGGGTCAGTGTTGTTATTGTTAAGTAAACATACAGAGATTTGGCCATAAGAGAGAAACTGGGAATTCAGTTTCAGTGATTACCAACTAGCCCAAGAAAACCTTGCAGTTGGCTCTGGTTTGAGATTTGGGGAAACTTAGGACACAGTATAGTCTATCTGGATCTCAGTGTAGCTCCTGTTCTGATATCAGATGCCCTAAATATCAACCCTGGGTTTGGGCAAGCTCCAGTTGTTTTTGGTGACCTTATGTTCCTTTAAGACTAAACACTTTAGCAAGCAGATGTTGTCTTCCAGTGAGGGGGCTTGAGAAACATTTTAAAATCAACACATAAAATATCTAGGAATAAACCTACCTAAGGAGACAAAACACCTGTATGCAGAAAACTATAAGACAATGATGAAAGCAACTAGAGATGATACAAACAGATGGAGAGATATACCATGTTCTTAGATTGGAAGAATCAACATTGTGGAAATGACTATACTACCCAAAACAATCTACAGATTCAGTGCAATCCCTATCAAACTACCAATGGCATTTTTCACAGAACTAGAACAAAAAATTTCACAATTTGTATGGAAACACAAAAGACCCCGAATAGCCAAAGCAATCCTGAGAAAGAAAAACGGAGCTGGAGGAATCAAGCACCCTGACTTCAGACTATACTACAAAGCTACAGTAATCAAGACAGTATTTTACTGGCACAGAAACAGAAATATAGATCAATGGAACAAGATAGAAAGCCCAAAGATAAACCCATGCACATATGGTCACCTTATGTTTGATAAAAGAGGCAAGAATATACAATGGAGAAAAGACAGCCTCTTCAATAAGTGGTGCTGGGAAAACTGGACAGATACATGTAAAAGAATGAAATTAGAACACTCCTTAACACCATACACACAAAAAAAACTCAAAATGGATTAAAGACCTAAATGTAAGGCCAGGCACTATCAAACTCTTAGAGGAAAACATAGGCAGAACACTCTATGACATAAATCACAGCAAGATCCTTTTTGACCCACCTCCTAGAGAAATGGAAATAAAAACAAAAACAAATGGGACCTAATGAAACTTAAAAGCTTTCACACAACAAAGGAAACCATAAACAAGACGAAAAGACAACCCTCAGAATGGGAGAAAATATTTGCAAATGAAGCAACTGACAAAGGATTAATCTCCAAAATATACAAGCAGCTCATGCAGCTCAATATCAAAAAAACAAACAACCCATTCCAAAAATGAGCAGAAGACCTAAATAGACATTTCTCCAAGAAGATATACAGATTGCCAACAAACACATGAAAGAATGCTCAACATCACTAATCATTAGAGAAATGCAAATCAAAACTACAATGAGGTATCATCTCACACCAGTCACAATAGCCATCATCAAAAAATCTACAAACAATAAATGCTGGAGAGGGTGTGGAGAAAAGGGAACCCTCTTGCATTGTTGGTGGGAATGTAAATTGATATAGCCACTATGGAGAACAGTATGGAGGTTCCTTAAAAAACTAAACATAGAACTACCATACGACCCAGCAATCCCACTACTGGGCATATACCCTGAGAAAACCATAATTCAAAAAGAGTCATGTACCACAATGTTCATTGCAGCTCTGTTTACAATAGCCAGGACATGGAAGCAACCTAAGTGTCCATCGACAGGTGAATGGATAAAGAAGATGTGGCACATATATACAATGGAATATTACTCAGCCATAAAAAGAAATGAAATTGAGTTACTTGCAGTGAGATGGATGGACCTAGAGTCTGTCATATAGAGTGAAGTAAGTCAGAAAGTGAAAAACAAATACCGTATGCTAACACATATATATGGAATCTAAAAAAAAAAGAATGGTTCTGAAGAACCTAGGGGCAGGACAGGAATAAAGACACAGACGTAGAGAATGGACTTGAGGACACGAGGAGGTGGAAAGGTAAGCTGGGACGAAGTGAGAGAGTGGCATGGACATATATACACTACCAAATGTGAAATAAATAGCTAGTGGGAAGCAGCCGCATAACACAGGGAGATCAGCTCGGTGCTTTGTGACCACCTAGAGAGGTGGATAGGGAGGGTGGGAGGGAGAAGCAAGAAGGAGGAGATATGGGGATAAATGTATATGTATAGCTGATTCACTTTGTTATTAAGCAGAAACTAACACACCACTGTAAAACAATTATACTCCAATAAAGATGTTAAAAAAAAATCAACACGCTTTCATATGGCCTCAATAGCTGCTTTATCATTCCTATCCAAACTACTTGTATATACTACAATCCATTTTTACGTAATGACGTACATTTTCTAGTAATATCATTTCCTTGTAAAAGATTGGGTACCATAGGTGTGAATATGTTTTATATAATTATTTTGATGTTTATTCCTTTGAACATCAATAATTTTGTTTTCACACAATGAAGATATTACTTTGCCAATGTTAAATTCACAAATCAATGTAAAATTACTTTTACATTTTTTTTATATAAAGGCAAGTGTGGTCAGGTGTAGAGTTCATAGTCATCTCACCTCAAGTGTAAATTGGATTCTAGCACACATATAATAAGTAAGTTCAATTTTTTCCTCAGTGATATATTTATAAATTAGGGGGAAAAATACCAATTTGATGGCATCAATACAATTTTTTTATTTTCAAATTGAAAATCAGAAGAATATATTTTCCCCCATGAATATTCTAATTTTTTACTCAGTCATTAACATTAATGAAGTGACTAGTTTACTACTGTGTGAGGAGGTATTATCTAATATGTCTTACATTTAATAACAATACTGAACTTATTTTAAAAGAGCTTCTTCTTTCAACTTCTTTATAACTTCTCTAAAATGTTTGATAATTTAATATCCTCATTTAAAAACTTCCCTTGGAATTTTTGGTAGACTATAACTATTTTATTGCGATAATAATAACCTCTGTATTTAGCACTCTGCCTGCACATACAACATATTAATCGAATGAATATTGCATTACTAGGTGAATGAATGATAAATTGAGTTGCAGGTTGACATACAGTTAATCAAGATATAATTGAAAAAGTGATTCTCCATATTTATAAGTTTTCCAAGATTTCTTTTTACCTTCTAGATCGAGTCACTGTTTTACCTAAGGATATTTTCTACCCCTCTCCCCTTTTCCATGGTGTTTATAATAGCAAAACTCTTATTCAATTCACCTTATGACTTCCTCTCTGTAGATAAATTATTTAAATATTGACTGTACGACCCCATATGCTATAGAGTATAAAATACACTGCAGTTTGAGAGTGAGACATTGAGTAGCAGCTGTTGGAATAGAGGAATGTAAAGAGGATTAGGAATTTGGGGACCCCAGGCTAGGATAGTGACATTGGATAAATTAAATCTAGGGATCTTGAGATTCTATAAGAAATAGAAAGAACATGCACGTTTTGAATGTGGTATATGACATTTTCTTATGGAAGGCTGAAAGTACTTTGCTGTTTTGTTGCTTCGTTTTGCTTTTCCAGTTAGAAGGCTAATTTCTGAAATTTATACAAACTAAATTTACAAAACTCTATGACACAGACAGTAAACACTTTGTTGCTCTATAAATCCTATAATTGTTAGAATTTTCTAATTTTGTGTAAGCAAAAATAAAATTAAAAAATTCAGCTAAAGTGGAACTTGATTCAAGTCATGGTCTGGACTTTGAGGCAAAAGTGCTTATAATATCATCCATTTCTTTTAATATAAAGCTATTATTATGTCATAATATTATTTTGTTTTACTTTTTTTGAAGGTTATATGGCTTTTAAAATTTACTATAAATTTATGGTCCATGTATTCTGAACTGTTATTAAATAAATCTCAGATGCCACATATTTTGGGAAAATCTCTTCGGAATATTAAGGCCCCACTTATTTGCACAAAATGCTTCCTATGTCCTGAATGCCTTATCTGTCACATAAAATTCAACTAAAGTATCATAATTCTGTAGTCGTCCCTGTGTCTATTTGACTTTGAATCCCTTCTTTATGAATCTGCTACTTCTAGTGAGGTACTAGTTGCATAGCATGTGCACAATATATGTTTTGTAATGATTAAATCATTCTTTCTATTATTAGTCTAAAATAGCATTTGTGCCCCAATATTCTTTCTAAAAATAGGGCATTATACTCCCATATTACTCACCTGCCATTAATGACATACAGACTGGGCAAGGGGTATCTGATTGCATGTTAGAAGTACACTTTCTAAGCCAGACTCAAACAATGCCTATGAGATTTGGCATGGTCTATTTACTTCTTTGGTCTTGCAGTATTTTTTCTCCTGTCTGTGCAAAACAAACAAAAAAATACATTGGACTAAATCATTGTTACCCAAAATGTAAAAAAAAATGTGTTATATATTTTTGTGAGGTGTTAATGGGCATTATGCAAAAACTTCAAAAAACAATGTTTTGCCATCTAATATTATTGGAAGACACTGGATTGAATTAGTATAGACAGAGTTCTTAAGAAGGATAAAAGGCAGGCTACCTGGAGAAGGTCTGATGTGTCTTAGTGTATAGCTAGCTTCAACTGCCAGACTTACGAATGAGGCCATCTCAGATCTTCTGACCCACCCAATCAGCTGCATGAGAAGAAACTAGAAGAGAAAGCAAAGAACCAGATCACAGATCATAAAAAACAATAAACTGTTATTGACTTAAGATATTAAATTTTGTGCCACTTTGTCATATTACAATAGACAACCAAAACCATGATTCTTATTAAATGCTAAAGAATGTTGAGTCTCTTACATATATCAGCTTACTTTCTCCTCACAGTTACCTTCAATGGAAGTACTATTATTTTATCCCCATTTCTACATGAGAAAATAAGGCACAATGAGCTTACAACTTGTCAATGATCATCAAATTAGTAAGTGACAGAACTTGGTTTCAAACTCAGTGAGTCTATCTCTAGGAATCTCTCTAAACCCCTACCAATTCTATTTCTATTAATATGAAAATTTTTATTTTATTTTCAAACTCTCATTTGGAAATCATATTGATTACAATCAGTATCACCTAAAAAATCAGAATTGTTAATCAATATTCAAAAATTTGTTATTCTTTCAAATTCATCCAATTTAAATTTTGTTGCATTCTCAAATATAAATTTATTACAGTTATAGATAGGTATTTTCTAAAAGGGTAAAATGCACTTTTAGTTATATACCAATAGAAAGATACATCTGAATGTACTTATCAGATTTTGTTGAAACAATTACCACATTCAGTAACCAAGAAATTCTTTTATTGATGTTACAATATTTGGGGCTTGATCAGATTACACATTCTATTGTAGTTATTCAACTACTACAAGTTGAATTAGAATAATGATGACCAGCAATTGAGTGCTTACTTACGTGCCAAGCTTTTGCTAAACACTTAACATGATATGTTGCTTCCTTTTAGCCCTTAGAACAACCCAAGGAGATAGAGAAAATGACTATTCCTTTTAAACTATGAGGAAAGGGTTAAATTTGGTCAACAATTACACTTGCCAACAATTTAGTCTCAACCAAAGCTGGGAAAGAAATGATAAACTGTACTGTACACAGTTGTCTCATATATCGTTTATTTAAATATGAGTCTTAAAAGCAGTTTAGCTTAAGTAAAAACAAATCCTCCTGACATGCCTTTGAGCATTTTGAGGTTTAATGATGCCTAGCGCAGCAGTGTAATTAACAGTACCCATGATATAGAACAACGCTATGCTTTGTGCTATAAACAGAAGGCTTATGCCAGATTGCTTGTCAAGGTACACATGGTATCAAAGTACACCAGATGAAACAATCCCCCAGTACCCATGTAATGAGGTAAAGACATCTGTAACATAATTCTAGAACTTTGAATGTGAAGATTTAAAGTCTTTGTAATGGTATAGATGGAATTATCACCAACCCCAGGGACACTGTGACTAGAGATAGATCAGCCCCCAGCCATACTACACCAACGAAGAGATAAATTGTGTTTGCCTTCCACAACAAAAAAATAACACCCCCAAGGTTAATGGTAAATCTTAACTACAAACAAATATCACAATTTCAAGTGAAATATAAAGATTTCTTTCAGAATGAATGCAGTACACATTGAGAGACATCAAAATGATTATAAAACACTAATTTGATGGATAATTTTTAAAAAATAAGAGTCATATAAGAAACATGTCTACCTTCAGTATTTCTAGAGAGGCTTAAATGTGCAGCAGGTAAGTGGATTTACCCATCCATGTCTAACTCATGAAAGTGAGAGTCATTTTAGCTCATATTGTACAGCACATTTCTGATAACAAATAGTAATCCCCTCATATCTGTGGGGGTACATGCAAGGCCTCAGTGGATGCCTGAAACCAATGTATATACTATGTTTTTTCTATGCATACACAGATATTATAAAGTTTATCTATGATAAAATCTAATTATAAATTAAGCACAGTTAGAGATTATCCAAATTGCCAACATGACTACTTTTGTGCTTTGGGACCATTATTGAGTAAAATAAGGGTTATCTGAACACAAGCTATGGACCACTGCAGTCGATCTGATGACCTAGATGGCTCCTGAGTGACTAATGGTGGGGGATATACTAGACAAAGGGCTGATTCATATCATGGGCTGGACAGAATGGGATGCAGCGAGATTTCATTATGCTTCTCCAAACAGCATTCAGTGTAAAACTTTTGAAATGCTTATTTCTGGAATTTTCCACCTAATATTTTCAGACTGCAATTGATTGTGTGTCACTAATACCATGGAAAGCAAAACTGCAGATAAGGGGGGGGGACTTCTATACTAAGAATTATGCTATACTAAGAATTATAAGACCATTTACCTATTGATATATTTGGCAGGAAAAATAAATGGGATGTGTGTATATACACACACACACATATATAATTTCTTATATATATTATTTTATATATATGTATATATATAATTTCCTGAGGGGGGGGTGGGAAAAAAGAGAGAGAGAGTGATCAGATGCCTGTAATGTGAGTAGTGGGATACCTCACTGCTGAGGAGCCAATTCTAGACTGCTGCTAAGTGTTTTATATTTTGCAGCTTTATTGTGAGCTGGGGAAGACAGGCAAAAGCTTTCAGAAACTGATAAGTCCAGAGAATTCATCTCAAAACAGCCTCCCAAGGAAGAGAGAGAGGCAGGTGGGAGATGGCCTCAGAGCACCTCCTCCTGTCCTGGGAGGATCACACAGTCCTCCATCAGGACCTAGACTAGGGGCTGTTCAAGCCCTTGCCGACATGGCCTGTGGGTATGCGCGAGGCTGCCAGGATGCCATGGTGGAACAGTTCCCCACAGCCAGAGTTCCTGTGGTTTGAAGGGGACCAAGAGTGTGTAAAAAACAAATAAACAGAAACCTTAATTAAACAGAGTCTGGAGACCAGAAGGGGAGGTCTCATGCCCTGCCACCATGACAGAGCCCAACAGGAAGAAGAGGCCTCTTCTTTCCTGGCAAGGACTCAACCAGTAAAAGGTCATGGGCTCTGTGTTTCCTATAGCCTCCCAACTGACTTTCCCTCTCTGTAAAGTGCTCTTCCCTTGCCCTGGGGGGACTTGCGTATGGCTCTCCATGGTTGCAGACTCTGAATTACAGTTCTCTGCTGATCCTGAATAAACCCATCTTTGCTGGAGAACTCTCTGACAGTCTATTTGTTTCAGTTCAGCAAGTGCCTTCCAGCTTCTGTGTCAGGTTGTCAAGCTGTGAGACATAGAGAAAGGGGAGGAGTAGGGCCTTGAAATCTGTGGGCAGTCAAACATCAGAAATGGAATCTTTCTTTTTATTATATATATACAAGGATTATATTTGGCTGGAGAGCACTGACAACCACCACTACGATTTGTTTGACTTCTTTACTAACAGAAGCTCATTCCTCCAGGTCACTCAGTTATAAACTCCTATTGTTATATTCTAGGCTTTGTGATTATTAATAGCTGTAAAACCATAAAAATACCAATTTCAAGCATCACACTGTAATTATCGCTCATCTTTCCAATTACTTTCCACTTTATCTCTTTCCAGTACTTGCACTCCAACAATATTTTGACTTCCTGAGAATCTCTAATTAATTGACTTTACCACTTTTTCCTGGCTCTTAAGCCATTTTTGCACTGTCCGTTACCAGGTAGAGTTCCTGCTCGTCCACTTTGTATTCTTCACTGCCTCTGCCGTTTATGCACTGTCCTTGCCCCAGTTTTTCTGTTAAACACATTTAGTAAAACTTTAATACTGGTCAAACCTAAGCTCTCTGTTCTTCACCTTCCCCGAAGCCACTGAATGTGCACATATATAAAGGATGACCAATCCATACATATAAAGAATAACTGATCTCACTTGAATATGTATCTACAAAGTTTAAGCGATTCATACTTTCTTACTCTCCAAAAAACCTTTTTGCATGCCCTTGTCTCTTTTGAAACATCCAATCTTCTTCTACCTTCCTATTCTCAGCAGAAAATTCCCTTCCTCTTTTAGTGAGACAAATTTAAGCACTTAGAAAAGTTTAATTTTCTAGTCATCAAATTTAGCAATATGACTGCATCTTGACCAATACTTTCTGACTACCCTCCTGATGCCACAAAGTAACTGTTATTTCTTTCTGAAACCAGCCCTTTAAAACTGTATGCTGGATCCCCATTCTTTCTTCCTTACTCAAAGACTTTCTTCCTACAGTCACTTCCTCTGTCTGGTATCGTTAATTATCCTCTCTTTATTAACTCATTCCCATTAGGTTAAAAAAATGTTGTAATATCTCTCATTCTTAAAGAAGGAGAAGAACAACTAGAAAACATTTTCCTGATCCCACACGCCATTTATTTATTTCTCCAACATTCACTTCTTCTTTAGAGCAAATACCCTTGGAATCATTGTTTTTACTTGCTGTCTCACTATCTTACTTCTGACTCTCCCCACTACTCGTTCTATTACAAAATATTTCATATATTCAAAATAACAATGTATACGATATTTCATCAAATCTAAGATGCCAGTGCTTTCCAGCCCAAAACTACCAGGAACACACTTGTAGTTGACTAAGTTAGACGAACACGTACCATGGGAAGACACGGGGCATTTCAGTTAGAGGATGTTAGAAAAGTCTTATGAAATGTCTGGGTTTTGGTTAGGTGACTTTGGGAAGGGTTTTGGGTAGTAGAGCTTTGCTGTGGATTGGATGCTATCATGTATCAGGGATCATTCTAAGATTGAATATCTCGATCCTTCTTAGTAGACCAAGGCTGAAATAGCAAGTGATCAAAAAGCAGCAGTCATTAATACTAGTGAAGATACGGGGGGACACTTGGTCATTTTTGTGGTTTGGAAAATATTCGTATTTTGTATTGTGATCAGACATGATTATGAGGTGGACTTGATTATTTTCTTGATCCCATGTGATCACAGATTTTGTCTTGTCTGATTTGATATTTATGTTCAATAAGAGAACACAAAGACCAAGAGATGAGGGACAGGCTAGCTTCTGGCAACACCAAGGCATAGCTGACAATAGCAGGCTAACTCCTGGATGACACAGGTTGCCTTTCTCTTTCTCCGTGTGCTGTGTGAATGGATGTCACTTAATATGATTACTGAAGTCATTGTGAGGAGGAACAGAATGAGCTGGATGAATTCTTCAAAAGAAAGAATGGCAAGGAAGTTCGTATATTGATGCAAAAATGCATGTTTGGGATAGTGTGGTCTGATGCCATATGCTTCAGAGGAGCTGGAGTTTCTTGAAAAAGGAGCCAGTAGAAATAAACTGAAAATAGCAAGGAAAAGCAAAAGACAATTTCCTCACCTCCAGAACTTATGTAGAGTATGAGAGAGAGAGAGAGAGAGAAAAATAGACCTATTAGTTGAGAAAGATAAGTGATGTCTTCAGGGAATTTGCCCTTTTTCCTTAATTGAAACAGCACCCCTTACACCTATTGGAGGCCACGTAACCTCACTTTGAAGAGTAAGGGTGAATTATTGGAGAGCTCTCGTTTTCCTGTTCAAACAGGCAGACACAGGTGTTTGCACTCTCTTTTTCTTTATTAGTACCTTCAAATAGAGCCAGATGCTTTGACCTATGTCAGTCATCCTCCAACTAAGAGGCAAGGCAAAACATGAGGACAGGAAACCAGTATGCTGAGAATGGCAGGGCAGAAGTTGAACCAAAACTAGTAACTGTCTATATCTGGGCTTCAGTTTATGTCCCTAAAAAATATATTCATATTTGTTAAGCCACTTGACAGGAATATACTCTTTACAGATAAAAGCAATCAGATGCAACTGAAACAAAAAATATTCTGAAAAAAAAAATTGAAAACCGTAGAAACTTGCTTAGGTCAGACTGAAGATTCCAGATGATACAACAGAAACATTTTGTCTGGGTGGTGGTTATTGAGTAAGACCAGACTAATGGAGGGGAATCCTGGTGGTGATGTACAACCTGGAGAGCTTTACCTACTGGTGGTGCCCAAGTGACCAATTGGTTCAGGGAAACTTTAATTCTGACAATCTATGCTGGGGATTGGTTTCTTTCAAAGTTTTGAGTAGTGAAGGAGACAGTGATCTGATGGGTGAGTGGTGTGGGTATGGACTGAGGAAGGAGATTGACCCAAAATAACTGGAGCTCTGCGGATCTCAATCAAGTCCTAATTTCAGCCTCCACCCAACTCTCCCTTTTTTTTGTTAATTTGCTTTAATGATAAACAGAAGTTTCCTCTAGACACCATAGGCTAAAAATTTTAAGTGACTTTTGTCCATCTCTATTATACAAGCTGATTTTCTGTCCAACATAATAATCTGAGTAATTAATTTTATGCCCAGTGAATTGTTAATCTCTTTATATTCTGTATAGAATACCTTAAAGTCTACAAGGCAAAATTGTGAATATACACAGAGAAAGAGACCATACTCTATTATTGTTCTACATACCTATAACTTTGGAAGGATCTGTTTTACTGTAACCAAAATCCTTATATTCACTTCATGCCTAACTGGACAATTAAATACGTATAAGTTCTGAAATTTTGCTGAGGGAAAGGATACATCTGTGTAAACTTTTTTATACTTTATTTTGAATGGATGAAACTATAAGAGCTACATCCCAATAAAAGAAATGAAAAACAATCATGCTGTGCACTAAGCTTTCTCTGATTTATTATCAGTGTATACAGCCATTTTCATTTTCCTATATAATTATTCTACTATTAATTTTAATGAGACTAATAAAAACTCAATTTTTTTAACGTTTTCTTTCTAGCAATCTGACAATTAAAGTTCTTCTAATGTTTACTCACTTTTCTGCGTTTCTTCCTTAATTCACCCTTCAATTCTCCCTTAATTGCTTTCTTCATCCTTTTTGTCTACTCTTTTACCTTCCTCCTTTTCTTCTTTCTCCACTCCCTTCCCCCTTTCTTCTCCTCCCTTTCTAGTCTTTTATTACCTTCTCTCCTGACTTTTTTAAAAAATTGAGATATGATTGATATATAATACTGTATTTGTTTTAGGTGTTGTACACCATAATGATTCAATATATGTATATACTGTAAAATGATTACCACAGTAAGTTTAGTTAACACCCATCACCATACATAGTTACATATTTCGTGTGATAACTTTTAAGATGTATTCTCTTAGCAGCTTTCAGATATATAATATAGTATTATTAACTGTAGTCACCATGCTGTACATTAGATCCTCAGGACTTATTTATCTTATAATTGGAAGTTTGTATCTTTTGACTACCTTCACCCATTACAACTACCACCCACCCCTGTCTCTGGCAACCAACAATCTGTTCTCTGTATCTATGAGTATTAGTATCCTGATATTTAAAAAAGAATTTATGGTAATTTAGCATATTGTGTTTTATGTTGGTCCTAAAATGTAAAATAACTAGCTTCCAAATTTGACGTGTAATATGATTACAAATTAATATTTGCTTGATTCCAAAATTTAAATATATGAAGGTAGAAATATAGTTGACATACTTTTATATGTTTGTTTTAGAAATCTAAGAACTAACCATACAACTTATGCTGTAATTGTAATATAGCATTTTATCTTTTTTTTAAAATTGAAGTATAGTTGATTTACAATGTTGTGTTAGTTTCTGGTGTACAGCAAAGTGATTCAAATATATAGCTATGGCTATAGCTATAGCCATAGATATAGATATAGATTATTTTTATATTCTTTTCCATTATAGTTTATTATGAGATATTGAAGATAAGACCTTGTTTTTATACATTTTATATATAGTAGTTTGTATCTGCTGATCCCAAACTTCTAATTTATCCCTACCTCTAGCCTTTTCCCCTTTGGTAATTTTAAGTTTGTTTTCTATGTCTGTGAATCTGTCTCTGTTAAGTTCATTTGTATCATATTTTAGATTCTACATAAAAGTGATATCAAATGGTATTTGTCTTTCTCTGACTTACTTCACTTAGTATAATAATCTCTAGGTCCATCCATCTTTCTGCAAATGGCATTATTTCATTTTTTTTAATGGCTGAGTAGTATTCCAGTGTGTGTGTATATATATATATACACCACATCTTCTTTATCCATTGATCCATTGATGGACATTTAGGTTGCTTCCATTTCTTGACTGTTGTACATAGTGCTGCTAAGAATACTGGGGTGCATGCATCTTTTCAAATTAGAGTTTTCTCCAGATATATGCCCAGGAGTGGAATTGCTGAATCATAAGGTAACTCTATTTTAAGTTTTTTAAGGAACCTCCATATGGTTTTCCATAGTGACCACACCAGTTCACATTCCCATCAACAGTGTAGGAGGGTTCCATTTTCTCCACACCCTCTGCAGCATTTATTATTTAATTCAGATAACTGCATATTATTCTGTATTTTATTCAATAATCTTCTAAAAGTTTTTTTCAAGTTTGTAATTTTAGGATAATAACATACTAGCCTTAAAGATAACACATTTGTTTTCATGGGCATCCACTTTTAAGTAAGTAAAAAGATGCTCAAATTTTTAATTGTTGTTTAAAAATGCCAAATTCTGCTTGAAAAAAAGGCTGATTTAATTCACTGTCATGTAAACAAAATATAGTTGTTTCTCTATGCCTTCAACAGTGCTGAATCCCATAACATTTTGTTTTATTGACAATATGATGATTATAAGATTTTATTGACTTCCAGCAAGGTTAAGAATAATTTTATACATTTACTACTTCACTAAAATTCCTTTTCTGTGACGTGCTTTATTATATTTCTGCACACTGATTTATTTTTCCTGATTTACTTTTCTTGCTCTTATGAATTATTAGGATCTCTGTGCATATTTTTATATTACATTTTGGTAATATATTCTCCAAGCCTGTAACCTATATTTTGATTTTGTTAATTCTGTTTGTATACTGTTGCCATACAGATTTTTAAAAATAAATTTCAACACTGCAAAATGTATTAATTTTATCATAGTGACTGGTATCCCTACCACTAATATATAGATATAGGTATAGATTAGATTTTACCTTCATCTTGATCCTTTTATTTTTCATATTTAGCAGTAGTATGATTGTTAATGATGTGGATTTAGAATCTGAGTGCCTCAGTTCAGACCCAGCTCTCCCACTTAGCAACTCTGTAATATTGGGCAAGGTACTAATCTCTTTGTGAAGATAATAACACTCCCTATGATGTGAAGTAGTTGTGAAGATAAAATATGTTGTTTAAAGAAGTGTAGGGCAATGACTGGCATACAATAAATTCTTTATATGCCTTAGCCATTATTTAACTTATCAATTATTATCTTAGATATTTTATCTTTATTTGCCAAAAATCAATACCAAAAACATATTACATATTTAAATACTTTTAGCTTATCACTATTAAAATCATAGCTCTGATGGAAATGTCTATCAAGGAAGTTTTATAAAATATTATTGGAAGTTTTGACTCAAAAATTTTAAATGTCATTAACATTAAAAATAATCGGCAAAATTATCTTTCTTCTAAATCAATATAATTTATACTTGGAGAACTTATTTACCATAAAATAAAAATGATAAAATATTACATATAAGGCAAATATTTTTAAAGTTTTAGTAATGTACATTTCATATATATACAACTCATTTTTTATGCTATCAAAAATTTATTTCATGAGAAAAGTCCAATTATATTGCTGCTTTCCTAAGATTTTATTCTGAATCATTGTTATAAGTATAATTGATCTTTCTTTTCTCTCTATTTAAATATTTACCTGTTTTTCAACAATGAGGTTTTACTGACCTTACAGAATAAATTGGTGCCTTTAGTTTATTGGATTTCTGTTGATTTGTAATAAATTACCACAAAGTTATTGTTGGAAAACAATTCCCATTTATTATGTCATGGTTTCCGTGATTCAGGAGTCCAGGTTTGAGTTAGTTTGGTCACTCACCTGCCTAGAATTCTGGTGTTGGCCAAATCTGCAATCTCACCAGAGGTTTGAGTTCCTCTCCCAAGCTTATTAAAGCTCTTGGCAGAATTTAGTATCTCGAGGTTATAGAACTGAGTCGTAATATTTTGGATGGCTGTCAATCAGGGACTATTTTCAGCTGCTAGAAGCTGCCCACAGATCCCTGCCCTGCCTTCCTCTCTACAACACGGTAGTTTGTGTCTTCAAGGCCAACACGTGATAGCTGCTGCAGCTTCAAATCCTGTGACTTCTTCTGCTTCTATCCCATTAGACAATTTGTAAAAGGACTCGCCTGATTAGGTCAAATTATAAGGCTTATCTAGGGCTTCTACAGCAAGGGATGTGGGGTCATCTTAAAATTCTGCCTATGGCGTTCATCTATTTCTGTCACCTGGAATATTCTGAATAGTTTAAATAGTCTCTATCCCTTTTATTTACATTGTCAAAATTACTGACATCAATTATTTTTAGTTTTAATTACTCTTAGTTTTTCTTAATTTTTGTTGAATTCTACTGATCTAATCTACTGATGTCCTCATTCCTAGCATCATTTATTTCTTCTTTGCTTTTTCAAATTCTGTTCACTTTTGCCAGTGATATATTTATTTGCCTTTTCAAAGAGCCAGTGTTCCTTGTTGCTTATCACTCTCGTCCCCACTACTGAGACTCATTAGGTGCATTTTGCAGTTTTTTCATTCCATTCTTCCCATTCTTAACTTGTTTTTTGTCTTTCCCATTTTAATACATCATCCTGTCGCACCTCGCACCGTTGACTTTGTCAGGAGTTCAGCCAAACTGGAGACGACAGCTGAGCTGCCAGGTGTCAGAATCATAGATTAAAACAAGTCCCAAATGAAAGTAACAGTGAAGCCTGTACTCGCTTACTATGATAGTACAAGCAAGAGACTAAACCAGAGCAAATGCCGATTCCCTCTTGTCTACCTTCCCCACAGAATGGCATATCAGCCCAGTCCAAGATCAGGTGGGTCAGTAAAGATGTGAGGGTCATCTCACTGCCAAGGCAGCCCTGACAGACAGCTCCTGCAAGGGGGTAAGAAGGGGGAGGGGGCCAAGAAAAATAGGGGGAGGGCTACGAGTGGAAAGGACTGAGTCCTAAGTCAGATTGGGGAAAAATGTCTTCAAGTTTTCCCCTCATTCCCCAACCCTCCACCCACAAGAAAGCCTTGGCCGAATCCCTGGAACAACACCTCGCAAAAGACCTCAGGTAAAGAGACCTAGGAATGACGGTGTCCAGCTAGGAATGCGAATGTATGTAAGAGCATGGTCTTAGTCCTTGACTGCAACTCCCCTCAGAGACAGTAATGCACTGGCTGTGCCCCAAGTCTGGTGTGGGGAGAGCATCTGTCCCCTGTGAGGCCTGACAGGTAAGGCTTTTGAAATTGCCTCTGGTTGGGCATGAAAAGTCAAACATAAGTTTTGGCCAAGAGACAGAGACCTCAGATTTACAGCTAACTTTTAATCCCCCACTTCTTTTATTAGGTATATTAGTCAATTTTTGCCTATTTATTGAGTACTTATTTTATTTTGATGATTTTAAAAAATTTTCTAGATTATCTATCTGGACGATTTCTAAGTATTCCTTTTCTACTTTTCATCGCTATTAAAGATGTATTCTTATTTTATGCATTCTATTCGTTCCTTAAGAAAAAAAGTTTAGTTTTATGATCCCCTCTCTATGTTTTTCTATTATTTGAATTTACTTCGGTACAACTCTCGTTTTTGATTTCATCTACTGACTAAACCACATATTAGAGGATTTTCTAAGGTCTGTGTGTGAATGTGTGTGTTTAAGAGACCATCAGCATGACTCGTAGGAGTCCTTCACAAGAGATTTGTGGATGAAACGCTATGGAGTAATTTTGCATTTATTTCAGTCTGTGCTCTGTATTATTTGCTGATTCAAGACCATTTTTTTGTGTCTGTTTATTGACTGGAGTTTCAGTATACATGCACACTGCAAATTTTGTTACCCCACTTCTGCAGAATGGGCTTCATAAATCTTGTGTGTTACTCAACCTATATCCTAAAATGGGCAACCTATTTCTAAAAGTCATCTCAAGGCTAGTGAGTAGAAGTTTTCTAGTCTTAATTTATCAGTGATAGGGCTTTACCCTGACAGTTTTCTTTACTTTATATAGAGAATAACTTCCTGCTCCCCAACCATTCACAGGCTTGCAATCTGAACATTTCCAACTATTCCTTATTCTGGATTCAGGTTACCGCCTTGTTTCAGACACCTGTGTCCTTCTTGCTCTAGAGCTCATCTGTGCTTCTTTTCCTCCCAATTTATCCATTATTTATGTGTTTGGGGTACTAGTGTTTTTGTTCTGCCTCCATTAAGTATAAAGTTTTGGTAGAATTTATTTAAATTTTCCTTATTTGAAGTACTCATCATTGTGTTTAGGATGGCTTGGAACTAATGAGAGAAAGTTACAGAAAATTATTTCAGTTCTCTATAACGTACTCACATCTTTTGAGTAAATTAAGCCCCCAAAATAAACTAAGCACTTAAAAATTGTGGTCAGATGAAACAAAGCTGTTGAGAAGTTCCCAATCTATAACTGCATCTACATCTACATTTATACCTATATCATCAATATCTATATGCTTTTAGGAGTGGAAGAGTGGGAGCTTTTGGTAGTACATAACTAAAGATAGACTAGATTTTGCTGCAATTATAAATAACTCCAAAATCACTGTGTCATAAAATGAATAAAAGTTTGTTTCTTATCCATGCGATGTGGCCAGTATGGATTTGGGAAGAATGCTTGTGGTTGTCCTTCAGAGATCTAGGGTGGTAGAGGCTCTGTCCCCCTGCATCCTAATATTATCACCTTGGCAGGGAGAAGGCATAACAGCAGATAGTGCAATGGCTTTTAGAGTTTTGCTCTGAACTCACAATCACCAATTCTGCAAGTTCCTCATTATCCAAAATTACCACATGCCTACAACTAACTTCAAAGGGGTAGGAAAATACAGTATTACCATGTATTCAGAAGTAGAACACGACTAACCTGATTTGGTTCATTTCTTTTTTTTCCTGCTATAGTTCCACACCTCCTGGAATACCAACATGTTCCTTTCTGCTTAAGACCAATCTATTTTGTTTTCTCTTTTAACCAAAGCAGTAATGATGGAGGAATTGACCTCCCACCCCTCCATCCCCCACCCCCAGTTAGAAAGACACATGTTTTGGACTCCTAGAACTTAGCCACTGTACTTTCTTCGTAAACAGATTTCCTTCTGAGTCGTGCTAGTCCTGCTGAGCACTACTATATTTGTACAGAGATCTAAAAACCTTGATAAGGGCAGGGTAATAAATGGAAAAGTTTGTAGTTAAGATCCCACAAGTCATAAGATTGTAATTCACAAGAATCTCCAATCTAACCTTTGTATAAGGTTATTGTGATGCCTTTTACATTTTGACAGGGGACTGAGGGTTCAATAATTCATAGGCTCCATGGCTGGGTCAAACCAATGCGCTGTATCATCTTAACGTCTTATGTCACAACAACATCACTTTCCCTTTAACTCTGTGGCAGTGAAAGAAGCTGCTGGGTTTTGTTTTGTTTGATTGTATAAAATTTGGGCAGTTTCCGGTACCGATAGCAATGACTTCTCTATATCCTGTTTAATAATTTGATGTACTATAGTTTTCTTTTCTTTTCTTTTTTTAAAACCAATTCTGACCCGAAATGCTGGGAGAGATGATACAGAGACTTTCAGAGCTACATCTCTTTAGAGAGATGGAGCACACAGAATAAGAATAAAGTGGAAATGTTATAAAAAAAAAAAAAAAAAAGAAAGAAAAAGAACACAAATTCTTGTGTACAATCCCTAAAGTCAAGTACAGGCTGAATAGTTTTTATTTTTCCATGAAATATTTCTACCATGACTAGAACTTATCATAGACTTTATATGGTTGAGTTAAGCAAGGGGATGCATTTTAAGCAGCTCACTTATATAGACATATTGTCTGGCATTAAGTGTGTAATGTGAGTTGTGTTCTTCCAAATACATTTACAAATAATGTTTCACTCAAGTAAAAAATGATAAACACTATTATTAGAATAAAAACTGATGTAGTCCCTGGGGGTGAAAATGTTGTTTAAAGTAAGTGTTACTGCTTAAAGGGTAAAAGGTAAATCAGAACTTAATAGTTTGTAATCAAAAAGCAGCATTATTGTAATAAACAGCAACAGTTTAATAAACATCATTTCTAGTATAATAAAGTTACTTTTTAGCCACTATTGCCTAAATGTAATGCTACATCACACAGACCAAATAGCAAAAGCACAGTCATTTAGTGTAACAAATCATCTGCAGTACTACTATCATATCTGAGATATCCTGAATAAAAAATTACCCAGTTGAGATATCTGCACTACTTCTTTGTCCGAGTGTTTGTAGAAAATATATTAGCTAGCCAGTGGTCTGGTTATTTCAAGGACAAATACAAGAAAGTCAATTCGGGAGTTAAGATTTAATATTAAAGAAGACATAATTATGAGCTTATATTCTCTTCACTGACATATGCATCTCTCAATATGATTGTTTTTGTTTCCTGTTTTTATGTATTAGGGAAGCATTACAAATTTCCCACCTGTAAATTTATTCTTAAAAAAAAACACTGGGGCTTCCCTGGTGGCGCAGTGGTTGAGAATCTGCCTGCTAATGCAGGGGACACGGGTTCGAGCCCTGGTCTGGGAAGATCCCACATGCCACGGAGCAACTAGGCCCGTGAGCCACAGCTACTGAGCCTGCGCGTCTGGAGCCTGTGCTCCGCAACAAGAGAGGCCGCGATAGTGAGAGGCCTGCGCACCGCGATGAAGAGTGGCCCCCGCTTGCCGCAACTAGAGAAAGCCCTAGCACAGAAACGAAGACCCAACATAGCAATCAATCAATCAATCAATCAATCAATCTTTAAAAAAAAAAAAACTTTACTTAGGTATCATTGAGATACAGAAAGCTGTATACACTTAATATAAAGAACATAACGAGTTTGGGAATAAGTGTACACCAATGAAACTGTCACCACAATCTATGCCATAAACATATCTATCACCTCCAAAAGTTTCTGCTCCCCCTCTTTATTTATTACTACCATTATTTTTTGTAATAAGAACACTTTGTCATCAGATTTACCCTCTTAGAAAAAATTTAGTGTACAATACAGTATTGTTAACTGTAAGCTCTATGATGTACAGTAGATTTCCAGACCTTATTCATCTTATATAACTGAAATTTGTAGCCTTTGACTATAACACCTACTTGCTTTCTCCCCCCACCAACCCGTCAGAACCACCATTCTACTCTCTGTTTCTATAAGTTTGGCTAATTTAGACTCATCATATAAGTGGTATCATGTAGTATTTCTCCTTCTGTGTCTGGCTTATTTTATTTAGCATATTGTCCTCCAGACTAGTTAATCCATGTTGTCACAAATAACAGGATTTCCTTCTTTTTAAAGGCTGAATAATATTATATTGTATGTAAGTACCACATTTTCTTTATTCATTCATCCATCAATGATCACTTAGGTCCATAGTCTATGTCTTGGCTATTGTGAATAATGCTGCAGTTAAGTTGGAATGCAACTATCTTTTCCATACACAGATTTCAGTTCATTTGTATATATTATGAGAAATGAGGTTGTTGGATCATATTGTAGTTCTATTTTTTAATTTTTGAAGAACTTTCATAGTGTTTTCCATAGTGACTGGACTAGTTTATATTCCCACAAACAGTGTACAAGGGTTCCCTTTTTTCCACATCCTCACCAACACTTGTTAACTCTTGTCTTCTTGATAGGCAGGTGTGAGGTGATATCTCATCACGGTTTTTATTCGCTTTTCCCTGATGATTATTAGTACTGTTGAGCATCTTTTCATGTACCTGTTGGCCATTTGGATGTCTTCTTTGGAAAAATAGATGTCTATTTTTAAGCTGAGTTGTTTTGTTGTTGTTGTAATTGAGTTGTATGAGTTCTTTATGTATTTTGTATATTAACCCCTTATCAGAGATATGATAAGGTATACAGACTGAGGAGGAGGAAATAAAACTCTTTGTCCACAGATGACATGATCATCTGTGCAGAAAATCCAAAAGCATCAACAAAAAATCTCTTGTAACTAATAAGCATCTATAGCAAGGTTGCAAGATACAAGGTTATTATACAAAAGTCAGTTGTTCTCCTATATACCAGCAAAGAACAAATGGAATTTGAAATTAAAAACACAATACAACTTATGTTAGCACCCCAAAAATAAAATACTTAGGTATAAACGTAAAGATACATGTACAAGATCCATAGGAGGGAAACTACAAATGAGCAAAATCAAAGAACTAAATAAGTGGAGAGTAATTCCATGTTTACAGATAGGAAGACTCAATATTGTCAAGATGTCAGTTCTCTCCAACTTGATTTATAAGTATCATGAAATGCCAATCAAAATCACAGCAAGTTATTTTGTGGGTATCAACAAACTTATTCTAAAGTTTATATCAAGAGGCAAAGAGCCAGAATAGCCACCACAATATTTAAGGATAAGGACAAAGTTGGATAACTTCCAGTACTCAACTTCAAGACTTACTATAAAGCTATAGTAGCCAAGGTAGTGTGGTACTGGTGAAAGAGTAGACAAATAGATTAAGGGAACAGAATAGAGAGCCTAGAAATAGACTCACGTAAATAAAGTCAACTGATCTTCAAAAAAACAGTAAAAACAATACAAAAGCCAAGAAAAGCTCTTCAACAGGTCGTAATAGAGTTTACATGTATTTGTAGAATTGCCATACCGCTGAACTGAAATTATTTTATAACAATGTGGAATTCATGACTTAGAAGTTAATGTATAACATATCCAAAAAGCAGTATTTCTCATCACTGTCAGAGTTATTAATTACATAAATATCTCAAATCTACATACTCTGGTATCACAGTTTTTCTGAGACGTTTCTATACTCTGAAAGCTAAATATTAAATATTATTTCCCATTCAAATATTCATATAGAGTTTCTTGTAGATGGTAATGATTGTCATAGTAACATGCTTTAGTTTGTTCCACTGTTTAGACCTGAAAATTATTTTCCTTTTCTCTTAACAACCAAAACATAAAATAAAATTAAAAAAAAAAAAAAGTTGCGTGAACAACTGGGCATCCACAGGCAAAGAAAATAAATCTAGACACAGATTTTCCATCTTTCACAAAAATTAACTCAAAATGGATCACAGACCTAAATGAAAAATGCAAAACCATAAAACTCCTAGAACATAACCTAGGCGAAAAACTAGATGACCTTGGGTATAGTGATGACTTTTTAGACACAGCGCCAAAGGCATGATTCATGAAAGAAATAATTGATAAGCTGGAATCTATTAAAATTAAAAGTTCCTTCTCTTAAACCCACACATATATGGTCACCTTATGTTTGATAAAAGAGGCAAGAGTATACAATGGAGAAAAGACAGCCTTTTCAATAAGTGGTGCTGGGGAAACTGGACAGATACATGTAAAAGAATGAAATTAGAACACTCCTGAACACCATACACAAAAATAAACTCAAAATGGATTAAAGACCTAAATGTAAGGCCAGACACCATCAAACTCTTAGAGGAAAACAGAGGCAGAACACTCTATGACATAAATCACAGCAAGATCCTTTTTGACCCACCTCCTAGAGAAATGGAAATAAAAACAAAAATAAACAAATGGGACCTAATGAAACTTAAAAACTTTTGCACAGAAAAGGAAACCATAAACAAGACGAAAAGACAACCCTCAGAATGGCAGAAGATACTTGCAAATGAAGCAACTGACAAAGGATTAATCTCCAAAATTTACAAGCAGCTCATGCAGTTCAATATCAAAAAAACAAACAACCCATTCCAAAAATGAGCAGAAGTCCTAAATAGACATTTCTCCAAAGAAGATATACAGATTGCCAACAAACACATGAAAGAATGCTCAACACCACTAATCATTAGAGAAATGCAAATCAAAACTACAATGAGGTATCACCTCACACCAGTCACAATAGCCATCATCAAAAAATCTACAAACAATAAATGCTGGAGAGGGTGTGGAGAAAAGGGAACCCTCTTGCACTGTTGGTGGGAATGTCAATTGATACAGCCACTATGGAGAAAAGTATGGAGGTTCCTTAAAAAAGTAAAAATAGAACTACCGTACGACCCAGCAATCCCACTACTGGTCATATACCCCGAGAAAACCATAATTCAAAAAGAGTCATGTACCACAATGTTCATTGCAGCTCTATTTACAATAGCCAGGACATGGAAGCAACCTAAGTGTCCATCAGGAGATGAATGGATAAAGAAGATGTGGCACATATATACAATGGAATATTACTCAGCCATAAAAAGAAATGAAATTGAGTTATTTGTAGTGAAATGGATGGACCTAGAGACTGTCATACAGAGTGAAGTAAGTCAGAAAGAGTAAAACAAATACTGTATGCTAACACATATATATGGAATCTAAGAAAAAAAAAAGAATGTTTCTGAAGAACCTAGGGTCAGGACAGGAATAAAGATGCAGACGTAGAGAATGGACTTAAGGACATGGGGAGGGAGAAGGGTAAGCTGGGACGAAGTGAGAGAGTGGCATGGACATATATACACTACCAAATGTAAAATCGATAGCTAGTGGGAAGCAGCCACATAGCACAGGGAGATCAGCTCTGTGCTTTGTGACCACCTAAAGGGGTGGGATAGGGAAGGTGGGAGGGAGACGCAAGAGGGAGGAGATATGGGGATATATATATGTGTATAGCTGATTCACTTTGTTATAAAGCAGAAACCAACACACCATTGTAAAGCAATTATACTCCAATAAAGATGGGGAAAAAAAAGTTTCTTCTCTGCAAAAGTTAATTTCAAGAGAATAAGAATGTACAGAATGGAAGAAAATATTTTCAAAAGACACATTTAGTAAAGAACTATTATGCAAAATTTACGAAAACACTTAAAGCTCAACAATAAGAAAACAAACAACCCGATTGAAAATGAGCCAAAGATCTTAACAGACACCTCACCAAAAAAGATATACAGATGGAAAATAAGCAAATAAAAAGACATTCCACATTATATGTCATTAGACAGATGAAAATTAAAACAACAATGAAATACCACAACACACCTATTAGAATGGCCAAAATGCACAACACTGACAATAGCAAGTGCTGGGGAGGATGTGGAGCAACAGGAACTCTTTCTTTTTTTATTTTTATTTTTATTTTTATTTTTATTGGAGTATAATATCTTTACAACGTTGTGTTAGTTTCTACTGTACAGCAAAATGAATCAGTCATACATATAAACATATGCCCTCTTTTTTGGATTTCCTTCCCATTTTGGTCACCATAGAGCTTTAAGCAGAGTTGCCTGTGCATTGCTGGTAGGAATGCAAGATGGTACGCTTCTTTGGCAGACAGTTTAGCAGTTTCTTACAAAACTGAACATAGTCTTACAATGTGATTCAGTAATTGTGCTCCTTGGTATTTATCCAAAAGAGTTGAAAACTTATGTGTACACAAAAAAACTAGCACATGAATGTTTATTGCAGCTTTATTCATACTCCAAAACTTAGAAGCAACCAAGATGTCCTTCAGTAGCTAAATGGATAAACGGTAGCACATCCAGACAATGAAATATTATTCATTGCTAAAAATAAATGAGCTATCAATCTATGAAAAGAGGTGGAGGAATCTTAAATGCATTTTACTAAGTGGAAAAACACAGTCCGAAAGGCTACATATTGTATAATTCCAAGTATATGACATTCTGGAAAAGGCAAAATTTTGGAGACAATAAAAAAGATCAGTGGTTGCAAAAGAGTTGAAGGAGGACGGGTTGAATAGGTGGAGCTCAGAAGATTTTTAGGGCGGTGAAAATACTCTGTATGATACCATAATGATGGGTACATATCATTATACATTTGTCCAAACATACAGAATGTGCAACACCAAGAATGAACCGTAATATAAACTGTAGACTGAGAAATTATGATATGTTAATATAGGTTTATCAATTGTAACACATGTACTGCTCTGGTGGGGGACGTTGATAATGGAGGAGGCTATGCATGTGTGGATGCAGGGGGTTCACAGGAAATCTTTGTAGTTTCTGCTCAATTTTGATGCGAACCTTAAAATGCTCTAAAAATAGTCTTAATAAATAAAAATTTTAAACTGTATATAATTTGTTGAAATGCTACTCAGCTTCTCAATTTCTCCATACCAGGTGAAATTGAATCCTAGGGGAAAATGGCCCAAATTCACCCACACATACATACACACACACACTCATCGTCCTGGTCCATTATTATTCATTCCTTCTAAGGCTTTCTGATGCGTTCCAGTTCTTTTCCAGCTTTTTCAGTTATTGTCAGCAGGAAGATTGGTCCGAATTACCAACCTTAAGGAAACAGAATCACAGGATAAAATACTTTTGGTTCAGTACCAAAGGGCTGCTTTGGATATTGGATATTGGAAAATTTAGAACTCAGTAAAGTGATTTACAAACAGATTCAACTCTGCAGAATTAGTCCCGTAGAGAAAAAAGAATATACGTAGAGTAAAATTAATCAAACAAAAGGAAAATGTAGAAAGAGAAAGAGACATGGGGATCCAATGAAATGTTCTAACAGCGGTGTAATTAGAATCTCAGAATGATAGGAGACAGAGAATGAGACAAAGCCATACTTAAAAGAGATAATGGGTGAAAATAACATAATGATGCCAAAGTCCAATTCACTTGAAAAAAATAATTTGAATTCATGTGCTTCTAATATGATAGTCTCACAACATATAAATTTTAAAAATTAAACTGAATAAAAGAAAACAGTAAGCAAGTCCAGAGTCATAGTGGGAGATTTTAACACGCCACTCCCCTTCTCCATTATCCTCTGAAACTACTGCCAAGAGACCTTAGAAGAATGTGGTTTTCTTGGGGTTGCATAGATTACTGCTTTATTTTCAGGTGATCAGAGGCTGTTAGTAGCCCATGTTTGGAGTTTCTTTGTGATGCAGTCACTGTGCACTTGTAACAAACTCCATGTAGAATTTACAATTTCAAGAGTAAGATTTACCATGAAGCGAATAAAGCTTAAGTTTCAAGATCCCACACTTGCATGGACTCCATCCAAGGATCTGAACCTAATTTTGTACTGATAATTTTGTAAAAAACCGTCCTCCTAAAATTTATAATTCTTCCTCCCTACAGAACTTATTTTATTAAGTTCTTATTACTCCCTACAGAACTTAAGTTATTATTACTCCCTACAGAACTTACCTCTTACATAATGAAAGATCTTGTGTAGACATATATTTTAATTCCCAAAACTCTTATATTGCCTTTATGGCATTCTGTAATCTTCTCATCTCTCTTCTATTAGCTTAATGGGGACTATGTTGAGTATATTTAAAAAAAAATAAAAAAGAGTCTTAATAATGACTGGAAGATCCTTAAGAAGAAGATCTGATCTTGATCTCAGGTATTTCACATTGTCTAGCATAAAACACTTATTCAGAATTTCTTGAGTAAATTCTGCATCCACCGGCTTATCTTTGGATAAGACCTAATTTTTACAGCCACATCCTAGAACTACTTCAGTTTAGGATGCAAACCTAGCTGACTTTTCAATCTTATAAAGTCTCAAATTAACATATTCGCTTGTAACTTAGATTACAGGACAAAGGAAGAAAAATGTTCCCTTCACAGAAATAAACTCAAATCTATTTCAGTTTGTAAAAAGGGAGCTCATTTAGGTTTTGTTAAAGGAGCAGGAGGAAACCATATACATCAAAATTCTGAGCTCTCTCCAATAGTGCCCAGAACTAAGCTCAGTTAGCATGTATATGCTTTTCAAAGTATTGCAGATAATAATTTTACCAAATATTTAGCCAGAGCATGATGGGCATTTAACTAATATTTTTAAATTAATGAATTTGTTAATGACCAATCCAAAACTTGGATCTACCGTTATGATACAAAGATCTTGTGTAGGTACAACTTAATCCTGAAAACTCTGGTCTTTCTTTACAATATTGTGATATTCTCATCTCTCATCTATTAGCGTAAAGGGACTATACCAAAGGAATTTTTTAAAAAGTGCTTTAGTTGTGAATGGACATACGAATATCTTTCCATGTCATAAATGTCATGAATGAATGGAACACAAAAGTAGTATTTGAAAATAGATCAGTCTGATTCCAAACTTTTCCATTTCTATTATAATGTATATCAGTGGTCCCCAACCTTTTTGGCACCAGGGACCAGTTTCCTGGAAGACAATTTTTCCACAGACCTGGTTGGGGGGAAGGTTTTGGGATGATTCAAATGCATTACATTTATTGTGCACTTTATTTCTACTATTATTACATTGTAACATATAATGAGATAATTATACAACTCACCATAATGCTGACAGGAGGCAGAGCTCAGGCGATAATGCAAGCGATGGGGGGCGGCTGTAAATACAGATGAAGCTTCGCTCACCCACCCGCCACTCACCTCCTGCTGTGTGGACCAGTTCCTAACAGGCCATAGACTGCTACCGGTCCATGGCCCAGGGTTAGGGGACCCCTGATGTATATGAACTGTTATCCGTTGTGACGGATAGTCTCACACTCTTCCAAAATGAGAAGTAAAGGATTCCTCAAGATTCTCTAGACAAAGTTATTTTAAAATATATATATGAATATATATTTCAATGTGTGTTTCATAAATAATGGAGAACATTTCAAGTACATTAATAAAAGTAGAAGTTAATATATTTAATACCCATGTACCTACCATCAAACTTTTAAAATCTTAAAATTATGCCATATTTTTTTCTGCTTTTTTTGAGATATAAAATACCACTAATGTATTTGAGACCCACTGTGATCAGCTCCCTGGTCCATTCCATTCCAGAGGTAACCATTATCATTAAATCAAGATATATCATTCCTTTACATTTTTTTGTACTTTCACTATATATGCATCCATGCACAGGTTTTACTTTTTTGTAAATGGTATCAACATACATGTATTATTCTGGAACTTACTTTTTTTGACCATTTTTTGAGATTTATCTATATCCATCTATATAGTTCTAGTTTTCACTGCTGAATAAATCTCTTCTTTTAAATAAAACAACTTATTTATTCTATCATTACAATTTTAGATTGTTTAAACATTTTCATTAAGACATACAATATTCCAGTGTATCTTTTTGTATAAGCTTTATCATACACAGGAATTTCTCTGAGGTGTATACTTAGGAATAGAATTTAGGGTTATAGAGCATTTCTAAATGATTTTTCAAAAGTCACATTGCAAATTCTGTTTGTAAAGTATTTGACAAATGCTTTTTTTTAATTGAGTTATTACTGACATATAACATATTAGTTTCAGGTGTACAACATAATAGTTAAGTGTTTGACAAATTTACTTCTCACTAAAATTACATCTGATCCTTTTTTCTCCATATGCTGGCCAACATGCAAAATTACATCAGCATCAAAATATATGACATCTGACAGTTCTGCAATGTTATCTTCTTTTAACATGAATTTCCTTATTACAAGGTTGAACATCTTTTCATATAATTTATTTGCTATTGGGTTTATTCTTCTTAAAGTTTACAGTCATACTTTCTAAGCATTACTTTCCATTGGTTCTTTTACTTCATTTCATTTATTCAAATGTCCTTTATATATTCTAGATATTAATCATTTTAAATATTTATACATTTAAAATACTTTCAAATTTTATCTTGTCTAATTATCATATAGGAAATTTTTTCAGTGGAAGTTTATAAGTAATGTAAAATGTGTTTAGTAAAATGTATTTGTATCTTCCTTTTTGATGTACAACTTGTTGTGTTGTATATGTTTTAAGACCTAATCTCAAAAGTCGAACATTAAGCAGTGTTTCTTCTTCTTCTAAACCTGCCCCACTCTCCAAATACATCCCACATGTGTCCTTGAGCAGTGAAAAATTTCTTTAAAGCATGTTGAAATGAGTTGCAACTTCTGGATCAAGATAATATAGAGTAAATTCTGAATTATGCTGCCTTAAACAGATACATGATATGATAGAAATAAGAAAGAAAAAAAAACAGGATTAAGCTCAAATACAAGATAATCATATTCGTGGACTAGAAATATGATAGAAAAACAAAATACTGAGCAGAGCTAAAGCGAACAAGGTAGTGGAGATTAAGGGATTGGTCCCTAAGAGAAAAGGGGGATTTAGCTTTAAACCCAAGCCTAACACAAGGGCTGGGACTACCTCTACTGAGGCTATGGTTAACTAAACACTAAAGGGTGTTATAAACAGTTATTAATTTCAGATAATGTTTATACTCTCTCCTTGAGTTTAAGATAAAAGAATACAAGTAAACCTTCTAAAAGTCATCCCCTGGAATAATTTTGGATTTTTAAACGATGTTGTATTTAGAAACCAGCTTCTGAGTTTCCATGTAAATGCAACTTTATTGTCCAATCCACTCCTGTAACGCCTGATCAGTAGGTATGGATGGGGCCTTCAAGCCTCGGACTATTTATTTCTAAGTATCAGCCTAATTTTCTGGCTTTTAAGTCCTCAGGAGGCACTGTTTGAAAAAACGTTTAGCTCCCCAGTTTGACAAATGTTTTGTAATTTGGAATGTTAACCTCCTCAATAACTCCAACAGAGAGACTCCTTTCTTTATCCTTCCCAGTTCTAATCGCCACCATTTGTAATGAAAACCCCAATCAGTTTCATGTGATTGGTCTTGTTTTTAAATAACTCCCAATTCTTCATTTACTTTTTAAATTAAATGTGGCTTATAACACATGCAAAAATACTAAGACATTTTAAGGTGGACATGACTACTCTGTTGCATATACTTGATTATAATTCTTTAGTGAGATAAAGTCCGACGCTTTGTTTTAGGGTGACGGGGAAAGCTTTATGGGGAATAGAAAAATAAAGTTCAAATCATGTCAACCAATTCCTAAGGATTTTAAAAAATCCGAAAATTTTTCACTTAATTATTTCAAAAGTAAACTAATAAAAAGTTAAACTATACATTTAATGTGCTTTAAAAAAATGAAATTAAGTTGAATTTGTAGTGATTTGTTCATATAAAATGTATAAAAGTCTTGAGTATAATATAGTTTTATATTTCACTATGTACAGAACATAAAGTGTTTAAACCTGCTAAATACAACTGATTTATTTAATATGGTTATATATTTTGATGTTTCCTTCCTCCTCATTCTTCTAAAGAAACTCAGAAGAAGATAAATTTGATTTACAGCAGGTTATTGGAGTAAACAGAAATATAATTTACACAGTTCAGCAGTCAAGTATTAAAAGCACACAATATCATAATAATAAATTTCTTATATTAACTTGCCACTAAAATCTGAAAAACATGTTACAAGAAAGTATTGTTTAAGAACTGAAATAATTCCATGTTCTTTGGAATATATAACTGTCATTATTTACTATTTTGAACTTTTTTCAATACTGCAGCTTCTACTCACCCCACTACAAATAAAGTAAAAATTGAAAGGCATAGAAAATTCAAATGCTGTCATAAGTTATAAAATAAAAACTTAGGAAAAATATGGCCAAGAATAAATAAGCAGTAGTCATTTTCCTTTTATTTGTTAATATTATATGTCAATGCTACTGTTTCTGAGATTATTCCCTTCTCAAAGGAATCCATTTTGATAAAACCTAAATTCTAAAGATTATGCTTTCACATGATTGATAAAAAATTGTGGTAGACATAATAACATGCCCCCCTCCTGAGGTCCATGTCCTAATTACCACAACCATGCTGAGATTTCTGTCATTATAGATTAGTTTGTGTTGTTAGAATTTTACATTCATGACATCTTATAACACAGACTCCTTTTTATATGGCTTCTTTCACTCAACAATATGATTTTGATATTTATCTGTTATTACATGCATCAATAGTACTTTCATTTACATTGCTGAGCAGTATTCCAAAGTATGGGTATGCCACAATTTGTTCATCCATTCACCTCTTTATGGACATTTGATTTATGTCCATATTTTGGCTATAACAGGAAGTCAGTTGCAAATATTTATATACAAGTCATTGCATGGACATATGCTTTCATTTCTCTTGTATAAATACCTAGGAAAGGAACGGCTGGACTATATGCTAGATGTATATATAATTTTTTTAATAATCTGTCAAAGTGATTTCTAAAGCATTACACCATTTTACATCCCCACAAGCAGTGTGTGAGTTCAGGTTTCTCACATCCTTGCCAACACTTGGTATGATCAGATTTTTTATTTTTAATTTTGAGCTATTTTAACAGTTATATAGTGATATCTTATTGTACTCCTAATTTGCATTAATTTAAATGATTTTGAATGTATTTTTATTGTCTTGTTTATACACACAGATATATAGATATTAGATGATTATATATATATATATATATATATATATATATATATATACTTTACTAAATTAGTAAAATATCTGCCCAAATTGTTTGCCTTTGCCAATTTATTTTTAAGTGGTTTGGGTTTCTATTAATGACTTTTGCGCTTTCTTTATAAATCTTTTTACAAAGCCTTTGTTACTTACATGATTTGTAAATACTTTCTCCCAATCTGTACCTTGTCTTTTCATTCTATTAATAGGTATCTGAAGAGCAAAAGTTTTCATTTTTATGAAGTCTAATTTATCAACATTTTTCTCTTATGGATCATCATTTTGGTGGTGTATGTTAAAATAAGAAGTATTTGCGTAAACAAATAACTTCAAGATTTTTTTTTCCTATGTTTTCTTCTAGAAGTTTGATAAATTTTGGTTTTGCAGTTAGCTCTATGATTCATTTGGCTTAAAAAGATGTACACAGAGCTTTTTATTCAGGAGTTATTGATGATGTATATGAAGAAATTACCAGAAATCAGGGAAAGAGCAGCAAAAACAATTAGTGTAGACAATACCTGCAGATCACACAGGCCATGAGAATGCAGTTTCCATCAGACAAAATGGAAGCCCCCATGATTCAGAGGGATTGGTTATAGTACTCAGAGGATCTTGCTTCAATAGTGGGTGATAATTAGTCTTAGATTAAATGCTGCTCTAGTCACATCTCACAGATCTTAAAAGCAAGTTCTTAAAGAATAAAATGTATGTCCCAGTATTTTATCTGCATCCTAGAACAAATTTAAAGGATATTAATAGGAACACAAAAATATTCAGCAGTCTAAAAGGTAAAAATCACAATGTATAACATCCAGTTGAAAATTATCAGGCATATAAAGAAGTAGGAAAGTATTACCCATGATGAGGAGAAAAAACAATCAAAACTATCTTACCTGAAATTAATATAAAGTTATATATCAATTATATCTTAATTTAAAAAAACTACCAAAGAACTGACACAGATGTTAGAATTATCAAGAATAAAATTAAAAGTTATTATAAACATATTCCATATGTTCAAAAAACTAGAGGTAAGATTGAACAAGTTAAACGGAGACATGAAAAATATAAAAACTCAAATTGGAAGCATAGTGGTTAAAAGCCATAATTTCAGAGGTGAAAAATATACTATATAAGATTGAAAATAGATCATAGATTACAGAAGATATAATTAGTAAACTAGAAGACATAACAATATAAACTGTGCAGATAAATCAAAGCCCTGATTACCAACATCTAGTATCCTTGTGTCCCCAAAACAGTGGTCAAAACATCATGTGATGTGCATGGCTGTCCAGGCCACCCCAGGAAATGAGCCATGCGATATTTTCTTTCACTCCTGGGCTTTGGCAGATTATCTGGGCATTTGTTCAGGCCTTTGGTAAGCCTTAGACCGTATATAAAACAAGCTTCCCAATGGAGAGAATTGTATAAAAATTGCCTTCTGGATCCATGACAAGATGGCCCATGGAAATTCAGGCAGCATTCTAAATTGAGGTTCCAGGCAAGCCTACCACTCATTCTGAGGAAACCAAAACATCATGACAAAGCTTCCCCACCAGCTAGATCCTGCTCAAGATTAAAACTGCTGCCTAACAGGCCAGGGGGTTCTTGGCAAATAGATTATATTGGGCCTCTCATTTCACCCAGAAAGTTCCACCAGATTCTGACTGCAGTTGACCCTTTGGGTTTGGCTTAGTGATCTGAATGTGTTCCATTTATTCGGGACATATTATTCAGGCCCTGCAAGACCATATCTGTTTCCTGTGTAGGTTTCCTGAGGGCATTGCATCTGACAATGGCCCCAGATTTTCAGCCAAAGCTCTGTATCAATGGGCTCAATCATGGGCATATGACAGACTCTCCAGGTTCCATACACCATCTAGCTCACCCCAGCTGATAAAAAATTAACAAGTTTGAGTTAATAAAAATTATGGGACATTGCATCACCAAACTGGAGAATATATTCCATTTTCATGAGCATTTGGGTCACTTATGAAAAATAATAATGATCTAGTCCCCCCAAAATTTTTTAAACGTTAAGTGTTATACATGCCACATTTTTATCACCATGCAATTAAATTAGAATAAATTATTTAAAAATAACTTGAAAATTATGTACACATAGATTTAAAACTATTTTTAAACAACCACTTAAAAATCTCATTTTATAGAATAGAAATATTTCGAACCAATACAGTTTTACACACACGCACATATATATATATACACACATATACAAATATTTCAGCTGAAACAGTAGTTAAAAGGTACATTTAAATTTGAAATGGCATAAAAGAAAACAAAAATGGCTGTAACTAAAGGAGCCAAAATTTAATTTAGGAACTTAGAAAAAAGAACAGCGTAATGAAACCAAAAATAGTACAGTAATGGAAATAATAACAGTAAGAGCTGAAAATCATAGCAAAATAATTAAATAAGAGAGAGGAGCAAGCAAATAAAAAGTGGTTCCCAAAAAATTAATTAAGTTGACAAATCTTTGTCAAGATTAATAAGGAATAAAAAGATAGAAGGCTTAAATAACAATATTAGAATTGTGGAATAAAATATCCATGGAAGCTGCAGAGATTAAACTGCAATAAGATAATAATATTAAAAAAAAAAAAAACCTTTATGACAATAAACTTGAAACTTTACAGGAAAAAATAAAATACAGTATATTTAATTTATCATTATATATATATTGTAGTATACCTACACATACTCTAAAATAAAGAACCTGACTATTAAAATATCTTTAATGCAAATTAAAATCTTCACACTAAGAAAATATTAGGCTGAGATGCTTGTAAGATTGTTTCAAATAAATCCAAATACCAATCTTATATAAATTCCTGCAGGGGATAGCAGGTTAGCAATAGGAACAACCCCAAACAAAAATGATATGAGGAAAGAAAGTTACAGGATAATCTCATTCACAGATATAGATGCTAGAATCCTAAACTATTTAAAATACTAGCAAATTGAGTACAGAAATACATTTTAGAAAAAGATAATATATCATGATCAGTTTCCAGGAGAAATAGTGTTCCACAGTCTACTCCCCACCACCACCATGAAAGGAATAATGTAAATATCTCGAAATCTAGCATTTTGATATTGCTAAAGGGAAATCTACTTCTATATTCTAGCCCAAAAATTATTGGTAGAACCACTCCAAGGCAAATGTCACACTTTTTTTTTTTTTTTTTTTTACTGATTATTTAATATCCTTAAAAAGATTCTTCAATTTAAATACACTCAAACTATACTCATCAAACAATCACCAAAATAATACCTTGGTTATTGTCTTGACTGGAATGTTCCTCTAATCTGAGTCATTGGAATATCTCCTTCAGGATAAACAAAATAAAGCTTTCATTTGTAATAAATATTATCTAATTAAATTTATATGTTAAAGCAAATCAGTTTTACTATCATTGTTATATGCAATAATGACCTTAACATCATACATGTTAAACTAATTATATATTCCTCTTGTACTTCAATCTAAAACAAATATATTGTTATAATTTTGACTATGGTGTTCAGATAACACCTATAATCACATTACATACTACCAATGGTATGCATAATATTTTCTATGATGACTGTGCTGAATCTTTACCTCTTGTTAGTGTTTCCTTGACTTTGACCCAGATCTCCTCTCTTCTCTACAGAGTCACAGTCAGTGGTACTGTGACCCTCAACGTGCTATATTCATCGTATTTCCCTGTCACATCACAATCTCTTTGGAATGTGCATATTTTACACCTCAGCCTTAAACAAAGTTATTTTATGATTTCTTTCAATTTTCTCATACTCCACCATTCATAGGGTTAGGTGATAGAATTGGTATCTTTCTTATTTTCTACTTCTTTTCCCAAACTATTAAATGCACCTCTCTTGGAGAAAAACAAAACAAAAGGAAAAACAAACTCAACCCCACTGATATATTTTTATTTGCACAATTGCCTTTGCCTTTCTAGTATCTAATCAGACTTTAAAGCTTTCTGAGTATGATTTATTTTATTGGTTGCTTTTCTGTCTCCTGCCAGCATCCTTGAGGAGTTCAACATCAATGTGAGAAAAAAATATATATTGGGTTGGCCAAAAAGTTTGTTCGGGTTTTTCATGGCATCTTACAGAAAAACCCGAACGAACATTTTGGCCAACCCAGTATATTCGGTTTTAATCTCAAATTACTTTTTCTTCCCCTCACTCACCCACTCACCCTAAACTTCTACTCTAAATCTTGTGAAAACAAAACGCTGATAAACTATTGGAAACTGACAAAAGCCTAATTATTCACAATTATTAGATGTCTTTTTGTAGTAACTCTTCAGTTGTAAGCAGTATGTGAAGGTTATTAGTCTCCCTACGACCAGATGGTACACTATAATAAGAGCAAGTCTCAGAATGAATTCTGCAATACCAGGAAATGTTATTACCATTTAGGCACAAAAATAATCATAAAAAGATTCTGGAGGCTCAACGAATTCCCAGTGCTGTGTCCTTCTATGCTCTCCGATAAAACGTTGAAGAGTTTACTTGAGTCACATGCAACAATATTCTAGCAGCAGAATTAAGCGGACCTTCTAATCAGTGCCGGACAATACAGAATGTATAGGATTAAAGGCCTACGGACCTATTTCTATGAGATTTCTAGTTTCTCATATTTTGTAAAAGCATGGAAGTGTCTTTATGACATTTCTACTGATCTGCCCGTGTCAATTATTACTCATCTTACAAGTGAAAAATCCTTGTAAATATCTATTACACTAATAAATCCCTGGTATAGATGGCAGTAAGTATAACTAAAGTATTTTCAATCATTATATCTTGAGAACAAACTTTTTATTTTAGGTTTGAAATGTTAATAACCACAAAGGAAGGGCGTATATAAAAATATGCAAATTCAAATAATATCTAAAAGAGGAAGCATAAACCCAAGGATTAAGGTGTCAATAGCATGATTAAAATGCTGGATACTATTAATAGAGCTGTAACTGTGTTGCTATTTTTAGTATGGATTATTATTTTTTCTTAAGGCATAAGTGTTGATTGGTTTCTCCCAGTGCAATTACTTTTGTATAAGTAGGGCTTCCCATGATTCGTAATCTAAACCCGGGCACTTTTGAAGGTGAAAGGGGTCAATAACTAGATAGTCTCTGGGGACAAGGCACTTCATGTTATCCCAAACAAACTGAGATGTAGGATCATCCTATTACCTGTAGTGTGCGATTGTACAAAACATGCAGTTTCTCAAGAACACAATCCTTGTTCTGGTAGAAGTATTTGTACAAGCTATCACCAACACACTGACAAGCTAACCTGTTGGGGTGAAGTCTGATTGTTGACCATAAAAATCCCTCCTCTTCTCCCTGGAAACACAGACAAACCTATATTTCCCAAGTTTCAGTTAGTTGTGATAATATGACTGATTTTTCATCAATGGAATGTGAACAAAAATAATGTGTGTTCTCTCTAAGCCTGTCCTTTTTCCTCTTCTGGCTGATTTTGGCAACCCAGTAATGATCTGCTGATCCAAAATGGCTTTATATTGAAGATGGCACAGTGGTCCTCAACTTGGGACCCAGAATGACTGGAAATATGTTTCTTTCCTCCCACTCACTACCTTGAGCTGTAATTCTCTTTTTAGTTTTCCCTGTATCCCTTTACTTGTCTTTATTATTACCACTGTTATCATATTCTCTATATATGAGAAGCTACTCTGCTGATTTTGAGATTTCTTTTATTACCAGCAGTTGAATCCTATGGAGCACTTACCTCACTATGTGACAGTATGAGAATTGCTAAATCCTACAAACCTGGATAATTTTACCCCTAACAGTGCAAAACAGTGTTAGAGTGAGAAAACGGAGTTAGTGAAGTGGAGAGGTATTTTTGATGAAGCAGTTGGAGTAGTTCTCTTTGATGGGCTGATATTTGAGTAGATAGTTGAATCATATGAAATAACAAGCCATGCAAAGCTGGCTGGAAGAGTTTTACATGACTTTGCTAATACCACAAAACTCAATTCCTTGCAACTTACGCAGGTTGCCAAGAACACTCAGGGAACAGATCCAACCGTAAAGATTTAGAGGTGTGGACGTAGCAAAACCCTATCAGCTATACTGTTGGAGAGGGGCTAAAAAAGCATTTTATTGGTATTTCATTTAAGTACTGTTATATACAAGTGTTTCTATTACTTCTTATCATCTGCAGTAATACATCTTTATAAGTAGAATTGAATAAAGTGCCACTACCCATATATTCCCTGCCTAGTTAATGACTCTAATAGTAATTGAAAAGCTTCTGTCGTGTCATAATTCTATCAATAAATCTATGTATTTAGAGTATCTCATTGTTTTGACCTGGTGCCCTTTTACCAACAGGCAATAAAAAAAGTGTAGGAATAATATCGTGCAGAGCAAACCTTCCTGCTGCTTATGCACACATATTTTCAGATCTAGGAAAGCAGTACTTTTAAAGCCTTTTCCTTTAACTTTGGAGAACTGGATTTTATTGCTCTTAATTAATATAATATTTCTTGATAAGTACATCGCAAGACTATCTGTAACTTGTCCATGTGAACATTTTATTTTCCTTTTGGTCATTGACCTTCTGTTATACAATATGATTTTAGTTACATTTGGAAGTTTTTTAAAAAAATCCTTAATAGCAATTTTAGCAATTGCTAGTCTAAAGACCTTTCTGCTATACACTCCTTCCATCTCTAACACGATTTTCATAGTTTGTAACCTGCTTTCAACATTTAACTGCAAATCCAGGTAAGGGCAGAGAGAGTTCAGGTTTGAAAACTTGGTAGTTTTTATTCTGACATTTAAGCTGATTCCACTTATACATAGCACACATAAGCTTTCTTGCAGAGTAAGTCAAGTGTTGCATAGAATTCACAGAATTCTATTTTAAAGCTGGTTCTCTTATTATAGCCTAATACAAGATGGAAGTAAAACTATGTCTAGCTTACTAAGTATGTATTTGATGTCAAGGAGAGTGCTTTTAATGAGGATTGAGTAGTGACCAAAATTGATATGTGACCTCTGATCTCACGGAGATTAGCCAAGAAAGGAGTGGGAAGACAGGTAGCCATTAGATAATTAATTACACGATGATCATTTAGTAACTATTGTGTTTAAACTTAGTAACTATTTTGATAGGATCAATTTTTTAAAAAAACAGATTTTTGTGAGAGAAAATAATAGGGAGTCTTAATATAGCCTGCAATATAACACATTATGTCTCTGGGAAAGTTACTGTATGTTGACATCTGATAAGTGAGTGAGTATCAGTAGGAAAATGAGGTGAGCAGGGGAAGCCAGTTAGTATCTCAGGTAAAGGAAGAGTATGGTCAGTGATGATAAATCAGAAAAGCATTCGATATTTGAAACATGGAGAAAAGGTGGATATGTCTGGGGCTTAAGGGGTGAAAAGGAGATTGGCAGGAAATCAGACTGGAGTCAGAGTCAATGGACAGATTACACAGAGTTTATAAAAG
This sequence comes from Balaenoptera physalus, assembly GCF_965194825.1. Lineage (NCBI taxonomy): Eukaryota > Metazoa > Chordata > Mammalia > Artiodactyla > Balaenopteridae > Balaenoptera > Balaenoptera physalus. Next base: position 139,462,502 of record NC_138884.1, on the reverse strand, counting down.
GGTGTAAGATACAGATTTTACTCTGCACAATGGAAAAAACTGACAGTGTTCAAGCATGGTGTAATGTGATCAGACTTGCTGCTGAAGGAGATGATTCTGGCTGCTGATGGAGAAGAGTTCAGAGAAGAGCAGTAAGATTGGGTGTGTCGGTTGGGGTGAAAGGCATTGGAAAGCCATGGCAGCATTTGAGACAAAAAGCTGATGGCTATAGTTTAGACGCATTAGCCAAAGTGATGGTGCAAAAATTTTCCTGGATTAGAGATCTATTTAGTACTTAAAAAGATTCTGATGGAAGGAGAAGGAGGCAGTGTTGTAAACTCTGAAGGTGCTGAGGACCAGATGGAGGGGATAGGCTAATACAGATCACCCTAACTTCTCTGCTTAAAATTCTTCTTTGGGTTTCCATTGCCACAATGGAGGCATGTTGATATAGCGATCAAAAGAACAAGTACTCTAATTTGGACTCTGTATTTTCAAATTCCAGCTCCCCTACTTAGAGGCCCTGCAATTTTAAACAATCCTAACTCCATTTGGTTTCTTATTCTGTAAATTGTGATAATATCTGTATGTTTCTTGGAGTCGTAGTATATGGATCCATGGCACAACGTAGAAACATAAATGTGTATAAAATAATTGGCCCCTAGTAAGTGTACAGTGAATGTTAGCTACCAAATTCAACTTTATTACTAGACCCTACCAGGCTCTGCTGACCCCTGCTCATCTCTCCAAGATCACCTAGTGGCACTCTCTCCTGTGCACCTGGCACTCCAGGGACACTTTCATTTTCTCTGGCATTCTGTAATCAGTTCTGCCTCAGAGCCTGCTTTGCAGGATGCCAGGAATTAATTCTCTTCTGCTCCCACCCTTTACCTAGTTAATATTTACCCATCCTTCAGGTTTCAGTTCAAATGTCAAATTCCTCATAAGAATATTCCCTAATTCCAAATCTAGGAAAGTTCCCTCTCTCTTATAGCCCTCAGAACTTTACAATTAATAGAAATAGTGAATATTATTTATGAGTTGATTTGATCAATGCCCAGCATCTTCTACCAGACTGCAAATATATGAAGGCACAGAGCATAGCGTTTAACAAAGAGTCTTCCCAGAGCACCTAGTTCATTGTTGGCAACATAGTACAAACTAAACAGATATTTATTGGATGAATTAATTGCCACTGATTAAATAAATAAATGAAAAATAATCTTGTTCAGAGTTAAAGACTGTGAGTTCAGTTTCGGATATACTGAGTTTGAGAGCTCTATGGACTAATTCAATGGATGTTTTATTTTTCCATTCTAACATCACTTTGGTGATGGGAAAAAAAAGGGGGGGCAAAGGACACTAGACTTTCTCTGAGTCGGTGGGCATAAATGCTCTCCAAGAAGGTAGGGTTTTTAGTATTATTGAAGTCTTAAGAAATAAGGTAGAAACCTTCAAAGAGATAAGAGATATATATGAGAGATAAAAACACCCTGGAGGTAATCACATTAACCAGAATGTTTGTCTCTATTAATAGATAGAGTCTTTGTTTATTGGGATGGTGAGCATATATTAAATAAGCAGACATTGTTTAATTCAGAATAATTTAGAAGTAATTACCAAATGGCCTAAAAGTTTCAAATTTATAAACAATATTTTGTATTGAGAAAGATCCTGTGGCTATTTGATATTTGATACAGTTGCAATATTTAATAGAATATGGCATACAAGGTGTTTCTATCTGAAAGTGATATGATGAATTCTTGAAAAAGCTCATGTTCTTCAAAATCAGGTACTGAAATTAGTGAGTTAAAATAATGAGTGAAATTAATGGGAAAACAGAGACATCTATGCAAAATCAATGTAATTTTTAAACCAGAGCACTTAAAAAGTAATCACCAGAGAGTAACCTAGAGCTATGTTAAATCTCCACTGACATGAGTGCCCCAAACCACAGATTTTAAGTCATCTATAAAGGATTCCAGGTGAACCGCTAAGAGCAAATACCCACTCCAGACTCAGGGTGTAATTTTCTGGAAAGGAAATTCTAGTGCTGATGCTTGCTCTCTCTCTTTTTTTTTTTCTTCTTAAAATTGAACTGAAATGTTCCCTGATGTCAGTGCGGCAGCAAGGTTGATGAATCAGCTTTTTCTGCTGAAGTTTATAATTGTATCATGTGGATATCATTACCCTATTTATCAATCACTTATGAACTAATTTTCATTATAGAAATACCTATTGTAGCAGAACAGACTCTATTGGAAAATAGGTTCCAGCAATTGGTAAGGCTTGGTTTCATAATCAAGATTTCAGTTTCCTTATTAAATAATGTTAGAGTCATATAATATAAAAAAGATCTGGCTACTGAAAAGAACATGGCATATCTATGTGTGCTAATGTGGAAAGATTCCCAAGTTAAAATAAAGGGGGAGCACCAGCTTTTCCTTCAAGTGAATACATAATGGACCAAGATAAAGATGAAGTTTAAAAATGGAGTGTGTGTGCTTTTTTTCTAACTATAATAGGGTAAGAGGTCTCATTGCCTAATTGTTGGAAGGGTAGGCCACCTGTACACTTCAGGAAGCCACTCGAGGTAGACTTCTCAAGTTCTCTGCTACGCTCTTTTTCTTGTTCTTCCCCATAGTTCTTTCCATTTTTATCTCATCCTCACAAGTATACTTTTATTTCCCATTTCCAGCAAGTTACCTTCTCTTCCCCATTAGATGTGTTCAACTCCCATTGTATGGACAATACACCTGTTTGATTTTAGGAACACAAAAAGAACAGCCTCAGTCTTGAATAGAGACCTCATTATTTCTTCTTGCTTTTCCTCAATTCCCTGTCTCATCATAGGAGTAGATTTCACTCTATTCTCAAAATATATTTACCCCCTTTAAAAAAAAATCTTTAATTCGGAAGCTACTAGTTAAAAGATTACGGGTGATCTTGGTTTGTGTAACTTTCCTAGAATTCTATAATGCATCTTAAAAAGCACCACACCATCACAGCAGTGTGTTGTTTCCCAATATAAGAAAACAAACAGCTGTATCCCTGAGAATTCTCCTTGCCTAATCATGAGAGTAATGAAGTGGATAGCAATGGGAGGAGAAAATAAGGCTACACTGGCTTATCTCTCAGGATTATTGTGTAAATACATGGGAAAATTTCTCCAAAATATTGTTCTTGCCTTGAAAATGCATGCTTGCATTTATTCAATTAGTCATTCAGTCAACAAGTGTTTATTTAGGGCCAACTGTTTGGCAGGTCCAATATCAAATGCTAGTTTTAGTGGTGAATGGAGCTGACAAAATCTTTGCCCTCAAGGAGCTAACATATTATTGGAGGAGTTTCATGCTGAGTTTTTATTTCGTCTTTAATATGTACGTCTTAAGCCACTTTGCATACATTAATTTAAAATACCATTGTATAATAAAATGATAATGTCCATGAGAATGTTTTATTTTATTACTGTGATCTCACCACTTTTTTAACTTTTTATTTGAAATAATTTTAGACTTAAGGAAAGTTGCAGGAAGTGGACAGAAAGTACTCTTTATTCAGCTTCCCTTAATGTTAACATCTCCCATAACCATATAAAGGTTATTGAAAGAAGGAAAGTAACCTTGATATAATACTGTTAATTAGGCTACCGACTTTTCCTGGTCTTTTATGACCTTGGCACTTTTGAAGAGTACTGGTCAGTCTTTTTGCCCCTCAATTTGGTTTTGTCTGATGTTTTCTCATGAGGAGATTGATGTTAGTATTTTTTTGCAAGAATATTATGGAATATTGTGGAATTCTTGTAAAATATTCCATGGTATTCTTGCAAATTTCCATCATCTTCTTGCCAAAAAAACACTTTCTCAATTAATGTCAGGGGTCCCATTATGTCATTATATTTTATTACTGGTTATATTGACTTTGAATATTTGTATAAAGTAGTGTCTCTCAAGTTTCTCCACTATAAAATTCCTATTTTTCTCTTTTAAATAAGTAACTATTTTACATGGAGATAATTTGAGTGAATGTAAATGTCTTCTTTCTCCTGATACTTTTACCCACTAATTTTAGCATTCATTGGTGGTCTTATCTGAAAAAATTACTTTGAAACTGTGTTCAATAATTCCATTTTAAGGAACACTTTTTAGTCTGGTTTACTTAGGTTTTTTTTCTCATTCAGTCCTATGTTCTGGAATGCCTGGAATTTGGTGATTGGTTGCCAGACAATTAGATGAAAAATTATAATATCTCTGAATGATATTAATTTTGCTCAGAGAAAATTTAATTTTCTTCTGAAACAGGAAAAGTGTATGCAAATCTTGTGACCTCTCCAGACATTCCAATAATTCAACTACATTTTCAGTCCTTGTGAGAGGATACTTGTTTCTTTTATTCCCCTTTCTTCTACAGTTTGACTTTCATATGTATCCACTGAATGCAGGATTATTTACTAAGTTCCTTCTCCTTCTTAAATGTTAATGTCCAATTTTTGCCTATACTGTAGCTTTCAAACTGCCAGACTCTGCTTAGCCTTTAGTCTTCTAGGAAATGCTTTATGTTTGAAACGTTCCACCTGTTACCCCCTGTTAACCCATGTAAATGGGTAAACGTTCCCTATTTACCCCATGTAAATCGTCTTTGCTGAAATGCCTCCTTATGTCTTTTGCCTATTTTCTAATTGAATTATTTGTTTATTAGTTTTTCCATTTGTTTATTTCTGCTGAGTTTTGAGCTTTTATACATACTAGTATGTATAATCCTTATTTCTTTTTTCCCTCCAGATTTATTGAGGTATTATTGACATATAACACTATATAAATTTAAAGTGTACAACATGATGATTTGATATACTTATATATTACAAAATAATTACCACAATAAGAATAGAACCATCATATGATCTAGCAATTTCATATATACAAAGGGTCTTGAAGAGACATCTATATTCTCATGTTCATTGCAGTGTTATTCACAATAGCTAAGATATGGGAACTACCTAAGTGTCCATCTATTGATAAATGTTTAAAGAAGATGTGGTATACATACATATATATAGATATAGATATAGATATAGATATATACGTATGTATATGTATACAATGGAATATTATTCAGCCATGAAAAAAGGAAATCCTGCCATTTGCAATGATATGAATGGAACTCGAGGACATTATGCTAAGTGAATTAAGTCAGACAGAGAAAAACAAATACTATACGATATCACTTATCTGTGGAATCTAAAAAAAGTGAAACTCCTAGGAACAATAGACTTGTGGTTTTCAGGGGCTAGGGAGTGAGGGTAATGGGGAAATATCATCAAAGAGTACAAGCTTCCAGTTATAAGATGAATAAATTCTGGAGATCTAATACACAGATAATCTCTACTCTATGGTGATTATAGTTAACAACACTGTATTACATACTTGAAAGTTGCTAAGAGAATAGATCTTAAATGTTCTCACACAAAAAAGCTAATTATGTGTGGTGAGAGAGATGTTAACTAACCCTAGTGGTATATTAATTTTGTAATATGTAAGTGAGCATTTATTTTTAATGCTTAGACTTTTGATATTTAACCAAAACGTGCTATTGCATCACCTCTAAAAAGATATGACTAACCCACCATGGGAACATTGTAAAACTGTTGAGAAGGAGAATGATTACTGCTGTCTGTCCACCAAGTCCTATCTTCTTTCTTATCAATCTATGTTATAATGCTGTATGCATAGCTATAGTACTTTCAAAATACCATGCTTGGGGGCAAACATTTTCTATCAAAGAGTCACATTGCACTATGCTATATGTATTTTTAATTCAATAAAATCATCAGAGTCCCTTGTATATACTTTTGTGCAGTGTTCTATGAGGTGCTTTTCAGAGAATAAGGCACATTACCAAAAAGTCGTTCGATATCTGTATGTAACATGTGCTACTTTCCTCACAAGTAGAAAATCAGCCATAAAACCCTGCAGACTTGATTTGGCGTACATGCAGCAAGAATGTGTACATATACCCACAGCTTTAGCATTGTATTATTTAAATAAGAAATTTAACTTTTGATATTAAATCTAGGCAGTCCTCTGCTTGTGGATTTTGAATTTCAGTATTCAACAAAATGAAGAATAATGGAATATGTTAAAATATTTGGATTACTTTTGCACATGTTAATTTGAAAAGAATCCTTTAAAGCATGTGCCAAATTTTTGGTATATCTTAAGCAAGACTTTGAAACTCAGGAAAGGACTCGAGAAAAAATACAATGGCTTTGATTAGGTGTTTCATCTTTTAATATATTCATTCCCTGTTACTTGAGTACATTTACATAGAACTCATTATACTCTACTGCAAGAGCAGACAAGAAATAGATGAAAAGAAATGAATAGTACAGATAAATTTAGACTACTTTGTAGCAAGATATTTATTACTATATATTTTATCTCAGTCAATTTTTCAAAGTAAACCTTTGATGCACAACAGTTTATCACTAGTGTTGTATTGATTTCAAGGCAGAAATCCAACCTGTATGTTCCTGACCAGAATCACATTGGACTTACCAAGTGGAGACAGTTTTTTGTTTTTCCACCTGACGAATTATCTCCTAACCTATGGAGCTATTGGAAAATTCTGCCTTCCTTAAGATGATGATAAGGGTGAGGTGAAAAAACAAACCAACCAACAAAACAAAGTTACCCTGGAAACCTGGCCCAGAGAATACAGAATTTTGCCTGATCTTTTATTTTCCATGGCATTGCAGCATTTGTCTTACCCTTGAAATTGACCATCAGTGGAGTCTTTAGAAACACTGCTAGTGAACCGTGAACCATTTTGTAAAGAAGAGTTTAAATTCAGAATGAAACTGAAAAAAAGTATTTGTGTCTAAGTGTGAGCAATGTTAAAATGAAATTAAGAAGTTTGCTGCTTCAAACATTCCTCAGTTTTTAAAAGATTTTGGAAGTCAGTATCATTTCTTTTTATTTAGTTCTTTCCCAATCTCCACCTTATCTGTCTCTTCTTTCAAAAAAAAATATTTATTTCCAGCCAACTTTTCTTCTAAGCCTAATTTTAATAGTTTTATTGATGTACAATTGATACACAAAAAAACTGCACATATTTAATGTGTACAATTTGATGAGTTTGGACATATGCAAACAAACACCCATGATACCATCACCACAATCAAGGTAATAGACATATCCAACACCTTACAAAGTTTCCTTGTATTCCTCCCTTCCTTCCTTCCTCCCTTCCTTCCTTTAGAAGTAAGAACCTCTTAACAATTTTTGCAATGCACAGTAACAGATCATTAACTATAGACACCATGTTGTACAGCAGGTCTTTAGAATTTATTCATCTAGCATAATTGAAACCTTATATCCATTGAAAAGCAGTTTCTCATTTCTCCCACCCCCATCTCCCCAATCCCTGGCAACTCCTATTTTATTCTCTGCTTCTAAGAGTTTGACTATTTTAGATACTTCATATATGTGAAATCGTACAGTATTTATTCTCTGATTGGCTTATTTCACTTAGTCCTCCAGGATCATCCATGTTGTCTCAAATAGCAGGATTTTCTTTTTTAAGGCTAAATAATATTACATTGTATGGTTATGTCCATAGCTTGGCTATTGTGAATAATGTTGCAGTGAACGTGGAGTGCAGATACCTCTTCAGATCCTAATTTCAATTCTTTAGGAAATGTACCCAGAAGTATGATTTCTGGATCATATAGTAGTTCTATTTTTAATATTTTTGAGGAAACCTTAGGCTATTTTTTTCATACTTGCTGCAGCTTTTTACATTACTACCAAGAGTGCAAAAGGCTTTCAATTCTTTACATCCTTGCCAACACTTGCGCACAGGAAACTACAAAATATGGATGAAAGAAATAAAGGAAGACACAAATAAATGGAAAGAAATCCTGTATTCATGGATTGGAAGACTTAATACTGTTAAAATGTTCACAATACCCAAATCCATCTACAAATTCAATGATATCCCCATTAAAACCCAAGGGCCATTTTTTTCCAAAAATAGAAAACAATCCTAAACTTCATATGGAATTGCAAAAGGCACAGAATATTCAAAGCAATCTCGAGAAAGAAGAACAAAATGTCCAGGCATCACACATCCAGATTTCAAAATATATTATAAAACTACAATAATTAAAACAGTATGGTACTGGCATAAAGACATACATACAGACCAAGTAAACAGAAAAGAGGGCCCAGAAATAAATACATGAGAATAGAGTTAATTGATCTTCAACAAGGGTGCCAAAAATGCACAATGAGCAAAAGATAGTCTCTTAAACAAGTGGTTGGGAAAACTAGATATCCACCTGCAAAAAAATGAAATTTATACCTATGTTATACCATACACAAAATAAACTCAAAATGGATTAAAAACAAATATATGACATGGAACTGTGAAAACCTACAAGAATACATAGAAGTAAACCTCCTTGACTTTAGTCTTAGAAATTATTTTTTAAATATGACACCAAAAACATAAGCAACAAAAGCAAAAATAGACAAGTGGCACTACATCAAACTAAAAAGCTTCTGCACAACATAGGAAACAACATACTGAAAAGGCAACCTACTGAATGAGAAAAAATATTTGTAAACCATATATGTGATTCGAGGTTAATTCCCCCTAAATATAAAATACTCACATGACTCAAAAGCAAATAAATAAATAACCCAATTAAAAATGGGTACAGGACTTCAACAGGCATTTCTCACAGAAGACATACAAATGGCCAACAGGTATATTATCAGTGAAATGTGACTCAAAACTACAGTGAGAGGGGGGACCTTCAAGATGGCAGAGGAGTAAGATGTGGAGATCACCTTCCTCCCCACAAGTACATGAAAAATACAGCTACATGTGGAGCAACTCCTACAGAACACTTACTAAATGCTGGCAGAAGACCTCCGACTTCCCAAAAGTCAAGAAACCCCACGTACCTGGGTAGGGCAAAAGGAAAAAGAAAAAACAGAGACAAAAGGATAGGGATGGGACCTGCCCCTCTGGGAGGGAGCTGTGAAGGAGAAAAAGTTTCCACACACTAGGAATACCCTTCAGTGGTGAAAACTGGGGGTGGGTGGGGAGGAAGCTTCAGAGCCATGGAGGAGAGTGCAGTAACAGGGGTGCAGAGGGCAAAGTGGAGAGATTCCCACACAGCGGATCAGTGCAGACCAGCACTCACCAGGCTGAGAGGCTTTCCTGCTAACCCACCAGGGCGGATGGGAACTGGGAGCTGAGGCTCGGTTTTCAAAGGTCAAATCCCAGGGAGAGGACTGGGGTTGGCTGCGTGAACACAGCCTGAAGGGGCTAGTGCACCACAGCTAGCCGGGAGGGAGTCCAGGAAAAAGTCTGGACCTGCCTAAGAGGCAAGAGACAATTATTTCAGGGTGCACAAGGAGAGGGGAATCAGACCACCGCCTAAACGAACTTCAGAGATGGACGGGAGCCATGGTTATCAGCACGGACACCAAAGACAGGCATGAAATGCTAACGCTGCTGCTGCAACCACCAAGAATCCTGTGTGCAAGCACAGGTCACTCTCCACACCTCCCCTCCCGGGAGCCTGTGCAGCCCGCCACTGCCAGGGTCCTGTGATCCAGGGACAACTTCCCCGGGAGAACGCACAGTGGGCCTCAGGCTGGTGCAACGTCATGCTGGCCTCTGCCACCACAGGCTCACCCCTCATTCCATACCCCTCCCTCCCGCCGGCCTGAGTGAGCTAGAGCTCCCTAATCAGTCGCTCCTTTAACCCCCTCCTGTCTGGGTGAAGAACAGACACGCTCAGGTACCTACATGCAGAGGCGGGGCCAAATCCAAAGCTGAACCCCAGGAGCTGTGCGAACAAAGAAGAGAAAGGGAAATCTCTCCCAGCAGCCTCAGGAGCAGCGGATTAAATCTCCACAATCAACTTGATGTACCCTGCATCTGTGGAATACCTAAGTAGACAATGAATCATCCGAAAATTGAGCTGGTGGACTTTGGGAGCAACTGTAGACTTGAGGGTTGCTGTATGCGACTGACTACTTTCTGATTTACATGCTTATCTTAGTTTAGCTTTTAGCGCTTGTTTTCATTGGTGGATTTGTTTATTGGTTTGGTTGCTCTCTTCTTTTTTTCTTTGTTTTTTATTACTTTTTAATTTTTTATTTTAATAATTTTTTAAATTTTATATTTTAATAACTTTATTTTTTCTTTGGTTTTTTTTCCTTCCTTTCTTTCTCCCTTTCTTTCTTTCTTTCTTTTTTTCCTCCATTTTCTTCTGAGCTGTGTGGCTAACAGAGTCTTGGTGCTCCGGCCAAGTGTCTGGCCTGAGCCTATGAGATGGGAGAGCCAAGTTCAGAACATGGGACCACCAAAGACCTCCTGGCCCCTCATAATATCAATCAGAAAGAGCTATCCCAGAGATGTCCATCTCAACGCTAAGACCCAGCTCCACTCAACAACCAGCAAGCTCCAGTTCTGGACACCCCATGCCAAACAAATAGCAAGGCAGGAACACAACTCCACCCATTAGCAGAGAGGATGCCTAAAATCATAATAAGTTCACAGACACCCAAACACACCACCAGACACCGTCCTGCCCACCAGAAAGACAAGATCCAGCCTCATCCATCAGAACATAGGCACCAGTCCCCTCCACCAGGAAGCCTACACAACCCGCTGAACCAACCTTACCCACTGGGGGCAGACACCAAAAACAATGGGAACTACAAACCTGCAGCCTGGGAAAAGGGGACCCCAAACACAGTAAGTTAAGCAAAATGAGAAGACAGAGAAATACACAGCAGATGAAGGAGCAAGGTAAAAACCCACCAGACCAAACAAATTAAGAATAGGCAGTCTACCTGCAAAATAATTCAGAATAATGATAGTAAAGATGATCCAAAATCTTGGAAATAGAATGGAGAAAATACAAGAAACATTTAACAAGGACCTGGAAGGATTAAAGAGCAATCAAACAATGATGAACAAAACAATAACTGAAATTAAAAATTCTCTAGACGGGATCAATAGCAGAATAACTGAGGCAGAAGAATGGGTAAGTGACCTGGAAGACAAAATAGTGGAAATAACTACTGCAGAGCAGAATAAAGAAAAAAGAATGAAAAGAACTGAGGACAGCCTCAGAGACCTCTGGGACAACATTGAATTCACCAACACTCGAATTATAGGGGTCCCAAAAGTAGAAGAGAAAAAGAAAGGGACTGAGAAAATATTTGAGGAGATTATAGTAGAAAACTTCCCTAATAAGAGAAAGGAAATAGTCAATCAAGTCCAGGAAGCACAGAGAGTCCCATACAAGATAAATTGAAGGAGAAACACGCCAAGACACATGTTAATTAAACTATCAAAAATTAAATACAAAGAAAAAATATTAAAAGCAGCAAGGGAAAAGAAACAAATAACATACAATGGAATCCCCATAAGGTTAACAGCTGATCTTTCAGCAAAAACTCTGCAAGCCAGAAAGCTGTGGCAGGACATATTTAGAGTGATGAAAGGGAAAAGCCTACAACCAAGATTACTCTACCCAGCAAGGATCTCAATCATATTCGACGGAAAATTAAAATCTTTACAGACAAGCAGAAGCTAAGAGAATTCAGCACTACTGAACCAGCTTTACAACAAATGCTAAAGGAACTTCTCTGGCAGGAAACACAAGAGAAGAAAAAGACCCACAAAAACAAACCCAAAACAATTAAGAAAATGCTAATAGGAGCATACATACCGATAACTACCTTAAATGTAAATGGATTAAATGCTCCAACCAAAAGACATAGAGTGGATGAATGGATACGTAAACAAGACCCATATATATGCTGTCTACAAGAGACCCACTTCAGACCTAGGGACACATACAGACTGAAAGTGAGGGGATGGAAAAAGATATTCCATGCAAATGGAAATCAAAAGAAAGCTGGAGTACCAATTCTCATATCAGACAAAATAGACTTTAAAATAAAGACTATTACCAGAGACAAAGAAGGACACTACATTATGATCAACAGATCAATCCAAGAAGAAGATATAACAATTGTAAATATTTATGCACCCAACATAGGAGCCCCTCAATGCATAAGGCAAATGCTAACAGCCATAAAAGGGGAAATTGACAGTAACACAATAATATTAGGGGACTTTAACACCCCACTTTCACCAATGGACAAATCATCCAAAATGAGAATAAATAAGGAAACACAACCTTTAAATGACACATTAAACAAGATGGACTTAATTGATATTTATAGGACATTCCATCCAAAAACAACAGAATACACTTTCTTCTCAAGTGCTCAAGGAATATTCTCCAGGATAGATCATATCTTGGGTCACAAATCAAGCCTTGGTAAATTTAAGAAATCGGAAATCATATCAAGCCTCTTTTCTGACCACAATGCTATGAGACTAGATATCAGTTACAGGAAAAATCCGTAAAAAATACAAACATATGGAGGCTAAACAATATGCCCCTAAATAACCAAGGGGTCACTGAAGAAATCAAAGAGGAAATCAAAATATACCTAGAAACAAATGACAATGAAAACACGACAGCCCAAAACTTATGGGATGCAGCAAAAGCAGTTCTAAGAGGGAAGTTTATAGCAATACAATCCTACCTCAAGAAACAAGACACATCTCAAATAAACAACCTAACCTTACATCTAAAGCAATTAGAGAAAGAAGAACAAAAAGCCCCAAAGTTAACAGAAGAAAGAAATCATAAAGATCAGATCAGAAGTAAATGAAAAAGAAATGAAGGAAATGATAGAAAAGATCAATAAAACTAAAAGCTGGTTCTTTCAGAAGGTAAACAAACTTTATAAACCACTAGCCAGACTCATCAAGTAAAAAAGGGAGAAGACTCAAATCAACAGAATTAGAAATGAAAAGGAGAAGTAACAACTGACACTGCAGAAATACAAAGGATCATGAGAGATTACTAAAAGTAACTATATGCCAATAAAATGGACAACCTGGAAGAAATGGACAAATTATTAGAAAAGCACAGCCTTCTGAGACTGAACCAGGAATAAATAGAAAATATAAACAGACCAGTCACAAGCACTGAAATTAAAACTGTGATTAAAAATCTTCCAACAAACAAAAGCCCAAGACCAGATGGCTTCACAGGCAAACTCTATCAAACATTTAGAGAAGAGCTAACACCTATCCTTCTCAAACTCTTCCAAAATATAGCAGAGGGAGGAACACTCCCATACTCATTCTACAAGGCCACCACCACCTTGATACCAAACCAGACATAGATGTCACAAAAAAAAGAAAACTGCAGGCCAATATCACTTATGAACATAGATGCAAAAATCCTCAACAAAATACTAGCAAACAGAATCCAACAGCACATTAAAAGGATCATACACCTTGATCAAGTGGGGTTTATCCCAGTAATACAAGGATTCTTCAGTATACGCAAATCAATCAATGTGATACACCATATTAACAAATTGAAGGATAAAAACCATATGATAATCTCAATAGATTCAGAAAAAGCTTTTGACAAAATTCAACACCCATTTATGATAAAAACTCTCCAAGAGTAGGCATAGAGGGAACTTACCTGAACATAATAAAGGCCATATATGACAAACCCACAGCCAACATTGTTCTCAATGGTGAAAAACTGAAACCATTTCCACTAAGATCAGGAACAAGACAAGGTTGCCCACTCTCACCACTATTATTCAACAAGTTTTGGAAGTTTTAGCCACACCAATCAGAGAAGAAAGAGAAATAAAAGGAATCCAAATCGGAAAAGAAGTAAAACTGTCACTGTTTGCAGATGACATGATACTGTACATAGAGAATCCTAAAGATGCTACCAGAAAATTACTAGAGCTAGTCAATGAATTTGGTAATGTAGCAAGATACAAAATTAATGCACAGGAATCTCTTGCATACCTATACACTAATGATGAAAAATCTGAAAGAGAAATTAAGGAAACACTCCCATTTTACATTGCAACAAAAAGAATAAAACACCTAGTAGTATACCTACCTAAGGAGACAAAACACCTGTATGCAGAAAACTATAAGACACTGATGAAAGAAATTAAAGATGATACCAACAGATGGAGAGATATACCATGTTCTTGGATTGGAAGAATCAACATTGTGAAAATGACTCTACTACCCAAAGCAATCTACAGATTCAGTGCAATCCCTATCAAACTACCAATGGCATTTTTCACAGAACTAGAACAAAAAATATCACAATTTGTATGGAAACACAAAAGACCCCGGATGGCCAAAGCAGTCTTGAGAAAGAAAAATGGAGCTGGAGGAATCTAGCTCCCTGACTTCAGACTATACTACAAAGCTACAGTAATGGAGACAGTCTGGTACTGGCACAAAAACAGAAATATAGATCAAAGGAACAAAATAGAAAGCCCAGAGATAAATCCACACACATATGGTCACCTTATGTTTGATAAAGTAGGGAAGAATATACAATGGAGAAAAGACAGCCTCTTCAATAAGTGGTGCTGGGAAAACTGGACAGATACATGTAAAAGAATGAAATTAGAACACTCTTTAACACCATACACACAAAAAAAACTCAAAATGGATTAAAGACCTAAATGTAAGGCCAGGCACTATCAAACTCTTAGAGGAAAACATAGGCAGAACACTCTATGACATAAATCACAGCAAGATCCTTTTTGACCCACCTCCTAGAGAAATGGAAATAAAAACAAAAATAAACAACAAATACATGAAACGATGCTCAACATCACTAATCATTAGAGAAATGCAAATCAAAACTACAGTGAGGTATCACCTCACACCATTCAGAATGGCCATCATCAAAAAGTCTACAAACAGTAAATGCTGGAGAGGGTGTGGAAAAAAGGGAACCCTCTTGCACTCTTGGTGGGAATTAAGTTGATACAGCCACTATGCAGAACAGTATGGAGGTTTCTTAAAAAACTAAAAATAGAAATACCATATGACCCAGCAATCCCACTACTGGGCATATACCCTGAGAAAACCATAATTCAAAAAGAGTCATGTACCACAATGTTCATTGCAGCACTATTTACAATAGCCAGGACATGGAAGCAACCTAAATGCCCATCAACAGATGAATGGATAAAGAAGATGTGGCACATATATACATTGGAATATTACTCAGCCATGAAAAGAAACGAAATTGAGTTATTTGTAGTGAGGTGGATGGAGTTAGAGTCTGTCCTACAGAGTGAAGTAAGTCAGAAAGAGAAAAGCAAATACTGTATGCTAACACATATATATGGAATCTAAAGGAAAAAAAATGGTTCTGAAGAACTTAGGAGCAGGACAGGAATAAAGGCACAGATGTAGAGAATGGACTTGAGGACATGGAGAGGGGGATGTGTAAGCTGGGATGAAGTGACAGAGTAGCACTGACATATATACACTACCAAATGTAAAATAGATAGCTAGTGGGAAGCAACTGTATAGCACAGGGCAATCAGCTCCATGCTTTGTGACCACCTAGAGGGGTGGGATAGGGAGGGTGGGAGGGAGAAGCAAGAGGGAGGGGATATGGGGATATATGTATATGTATAGCTGATTCACTTTGTTATACAGCAGCAACCAACACAACAAGGTAAATCAATTATATTCCAATAAAGATGTTAAAAAAAAGAAAAAAAAGAAGAGTATATATTCTGCTGCTATTAGGTGGAATGTTCTGTAGATATCTGTGAGGTCTGCTTGGTTTGTTCAATGCTATTTCTTCTTTTATTTTATATTTAGTTTTTTCAGCCATTGTTAAATGTTGTATACCAGAGTCTTAAACTATTATTGTTTAATTGTCTATTTCTCTCTTCAATTCTGTCAGATTTTGCTTCTTGTATTTTGGAGCTTTGTTGTTTTATGCATGTATGTTTATAATCAACACTTTTATCATTATCAAATGTCTCTAGTGACAAAAAAAAGAAAACAAAAAAACTACAGTGAGATACCACCTCACACCTGTTAGGATGGGTATTATCAAAAATGAAAAAGATAACCTAATTTCTTGTCATTCAAACTTTTATTTATATCAGTATGAACTTATGTATATTTATTTTATATCTTGAATTGTGACTCAGTGGCACACTATTTATTTTGCTACTCAAATTGTTCTAGCTCTACTCATTGGGAACTTTTTTGGGTTAAGGGAACTCTGGATCCTGTTATTGGAGAAGGGTATTTAGAAAACAAGATCTGAGTGATAGGTGTGTTCTTTGCTAATTAGGTTACTGCTTCTAGATTTCCCAGTAGACAGATCTCAGAAATATATGTATATAACAACTTATTATATATATTATCTCTAATTACTTCTGTATCAATCAGTAAACTTGTATCTGTATATATTTTAAGCTAAACGTGATGTTTGTTTGATTTACATGATTCGAATTTAGTACAACAGGGCTTTTTCTAGCTTTCCTCTTTACATAACAGTGTCTTCCTCAGAAACCTGATTCCTACTATCATTTACCCTTTACTTATTTGTTCAATCCCAGTATGCAAGTAAAGCAGATTCGCTTTTTCTTTTTGGATTTTTATGTGCATATTTTTCTCATATCCATAATGTTGAATTAAAATATTTTTATTATGATGGTGCTTAAATATCCATAAACCTATTACTGGATATAAAGTGCCCATTATTATAACTTCTATCCAATTTTAAAACCAAAGTTTAAGTATCTACAAACCCCATTATAAAACCTCTTATGTTTAAATAAACATGATTTTTTTTTTGTTTTTGTTTTTTTTTTAATTGATTGATTGATTGCTATGTTGGGTCTTCGTTTCTGTGCTAGGGCTTTCTCTAGTTGCAGCAAGCCGGGGCCACTCTTCATCGTGGTGCGCGGGCCTCTCACTATCGTGGCCTCTCCTGTTGCAGAGCACAGGCTCCAGACGCGCAGGCTCAGTAGTTGTGGCTCACGGGCCTAGTTGCTCCGCGGCATGTGGGATCTTCCCAGACCAGGGCTTGAACCCGTGTCCCCTGCATTGGCAGGCAGACTCTCAACCACTGCGCCACCAGGGAAGCCCACATGATTGTTTAAACATAATAGATGATGTGTTTATCACTTAAAATAAATGACCTCTTTAACATGTGTATGATACTGATTGTTCTATGCTGTTTTTTTTTTTAACTTGCCAAATACATGACCATATCCCTTATGTTACCTTATATTAACACTCCATCCTTTTTTAGCTACATTCCTGTGAAAGTTTATATAGACTTTAAACAGGGATGTTATTGGGCCGTGAGATGTACTGAGTATACTTCTGATCTTTTTTCATTAGGCTGTTACAGTTAAATAATACCATTTTGGGCCCAAGCTATTATAAACAGAAATACCTATTTAATCATTGAAGCCTCAGGGGTTTTTTTGTTTTTGTTTTGTCTTGGATATAACAATAGCCTCTAGGTCTCTGCTACTCAAAGTGTGGTCCACAGACCCACAACACACGCGTTAAGCATCATGAACATAATCTGGGGTTTCTTAGAAATGCAGAATTTTGCATCTCACTCCAGAATGACTGAATCATAATTTTCAAATTAACAACATCCCCAGGTGTTTCATATGCAGACCAAATTTTGAGAAGCACTGTTCTATAAGGCCCACATGATAATGACAGTGCAGACTGTGTTTGTATAATTGACATTGCTTTTCAAGTAAAAGTTCAAAATTTTAAAAAAAACTTGCTCAAAAAGTCAAACATCAGTGCGTCGTAAGAGCCATGCCCCACAAATTTAGATTGATATGTTGCCTAGAGACTCTAATAAGAGGCTCGTAACTGGGTCTCTTAGTAACTGGCGCAGAACATCGTGGACCTTCATTTTTTTCTAGATCTTTTGAAGTTTCTTTTAGAATATTAATTTTTAGTTTCTGTATCTTATTCATCTTTTTTTCATATATAAGTACATTCTAGCTATCGTAGGAGGTCACTGAAAATTGTTTACTTTACAAGTGCCCTTAATTATATGTTGCAACATTATGGTTTGAAATTTATTCTGTACAAGAGCTTTTTAATTTTTTCCTCAATGCTTTTGTTTATAAGCCTTTATAGTGAATAATAGATTAATATGAGGAAAAGAGAAGCTGGGAGAGGCTAAGCTGATTGACATAAAAAAAGGAGATCAACTTTTTTCGGTAGAGAAACTATGAAGTGTGAAATTTGGTGCGAGGGAAGAGCGATAAGGGAAGGCAGAGAGAGAAAGAGCCCTGGGAGCACATTTAGCGAAGAGGGAAGGGGTCTGACGACGCAGCTGCCGTGGGAAGTGTGACTGAGGAAGAGCAGTATCTAAAACAGGGTTTTAAGAAATATTGCTGTTGGTTGTGTGAAATAATTCACTTCCACCCCATCTCCTTTAGAGGCATTCCTTAGCAACCTTGATTCTTTTTTCAAAATTTTATTTAGGTGTGTATCATTGATATAATAATTAGTAAGAAAGAAAATCCAGCTCATAATGGGACACAGAATTGGAAAGTAATGATAACTAACTTCATCTTCAGAGAAATACTGCAAATTAAGGCTTAATAACCTCATTTTACAGAGAAAAAATTCAAATGCTTTAAAAAAAAATAAAGGTTTAATAGCATGTCCCCACCCACCTGTCTTTAATGAGAAAAAGCCCAAGTTTTTCAGACCCCAAAACTAACATCAATTCCACCATTGGATAGCAACCACTGGCAACATCCTAGACTCTCTTGGAAGCCTATAAGCAGCAATATCAGGGCCCTAACCAAGAAACTGAAGTACAGTCTCAGCAGGGGATGCCAGGGTTAAGAATCGGTACACCATGCTGCTAAAAGCCATGTTTGGCATTAATCCCAACCAGTTAGAATTAAATTAATATTTTCCAACAGTAATACAGATTTCTTCTAGTAGCCACCTTTTCTGTGAGGGTCCCCGAACACAGAGATAACTGAGAGTCACTTATGTTAATCTTAACCATACAGCAGTCAAAACAAACTCAGAACCGTGTCAATGTGGTCTTGCGACAAAGTATTTAATGAGTTCAAAGAAAATGAGTTTTCTTTACTTTATAATTACCCCACTACCTCCTCCAACCCACCCAACACTCAACCTCACCAAAGATTTAAAAAGAGGAGGTAAATTAAGATCCTCAAATGCCAGTAACCTGGCAAACCAAATCAAAAAGAAAAAAAGATCCCTTGAGAAACATATCTTCACCAATGTATATCTTGGATAGAAATTAAAAATAAACAAACATGTATTTTAGACCTGGGAGAAATAAAACAAAAATGTGTGTCTTTCCTTGGGCATTTGAAAACAGAATAAAATATCTTGTAAAAGCAGTATAGTTTAAAAGTTTTGAAATATGTGTGTACAATTTCTGGTTTTAATTTTACTACTAGTAGAACAAAGGCCAAGTCACAGAACTTTTGAGCATCAGAGTGTCTTTTACTCTAAATTGGGAATAATAAAGTTTGTAGGATCTATGTTATAGAGTGTTGAGAGAATGGAATATTTTTATACACAAAATATTTTCTAAACTGTAATATGTGATCTATTACATTTAATCCACCACTATAAGGAAAAAAAAGATGAATATCTGTTGTAATATATTCTACACTACGGTTTTTTAGCATAACCTTAAAAACAGGCATAATTTCTGAGTTTTTTAAAAAATATTTTTGAAACTTTTGATTTGTGTCCATATCAAAAATATTAAATATGTGAATTACATCAGTAATTAGTTCTTTATATTACACTGCATATTTTAATAGATCAATGATGATCTAGAAAATTATAGAAAATAGAGAAAGGCAAAATTGCATAATTTTAGGAACATACTAATAACATGTAATTTATACCACTTAATTAGAGTTTAGCCAATAACAATAGTCACACCTGGAGGCCAATTAAAATTTGGTGTCTTTAATTGTGCTCTTGCAAGTTTCTGCCACTTCTTTTTCTGTTTTCCACCTGGTTGTAATTCCATTGCCAAAAGACAATCTAACCTTTAACTTGCTACCAGGAGAATTTACTGAGCATATTTATGTAGAATTCAAATGCGACCAGAGAGAAGGGTAAATTATCTGAGGTGGGCTTGAAGGTAAACAGCTGTCGGTGAACTATGAATCATCTCAAAGGAACATTAGCTAAACTCATTTTAAAAGGGAAAATTGTTTTGCATGTTGAAAGGAATAACCGCAAGGACCTTGCCCTCACTCTTAATTTACCATCTAACTCATAGCCTCCTTGGGGAAGCAATATGATAAGCTGTTTTTGTTTGTTTATTTATTTATATATCTATTTATTTTTAAATAAGTTTTCTATTTTCTGGATATTAAAATGAATATCTGAGGAAAACTGCAACGTCCTTCCTTACAGAAAGGTAGAAAAACATCAACACTCCTATTCTGTGGCTAAATACCGACCTAGGTTTAAGTGCTTAAAACTGTTCTGCTGGTTTTGTTTTGTTTGCTTTTTGTTTTTCAAAGTGAAATCTTCCTGAAAATTTAGGTTACTATGGATGACACATTTATATTTTAAAAATCAATATTCTTTTAAAAGTCAGTTGTGTCTGTGCTAATGTAACCAATGAATTGGCCTTCCCTTTCTTTTTTGTTCTTTTTTTGAATCCATGGAGTGTGAGATAATCTGATTCACTCAGGCAGATAGTTTGAACCAGAAATGTTTTCCTAACATTATGTCCTATACTTTTAAAACACAATTTATTTAAGCAGAAATGGCAGGAGAAATTTTATTCTGATGCCTGTAACAGAAACAAAACAACATCAGGCAGTTAATCCAGCTGCAGAACCTGAAGACTCCAGTGGGTTACACATTTACACATGATGTATTTAACTATGCGTGTTTGTTATCGATGCTTTAAAATATTTCAAATTAAATTGAATTAGAATCAAACATTATGACATTGAAGCATTCCTGAGGAAACCTAAGCTTTCACAAAACACATTTGCAAAGTGCTGTCTTAAAGATTTAAGAGTTAGCAATTTAAAGAGCTGTGAATAGAGGTTATTTAGATAATTCATTTATGAAAATGCAGTGTGAAATTATACTAAAACATAGAGTTTAATTAAGAAAAAGATATGTCAAGAGTAAGGTGTTTTGATAGTTTAGAACTTACTAATCACCTTTCTATTCGCCTCTCAGTTTTTGGTTGTTCTTTTACTTTCACTCCATTATTTGCAATATACTCTTCTTTCATAATCTTCACTGTCCTCGTCACAATATATTTCTACTATTATACTCCTCTTTGTAATTCTTTCACATTCTACCCTTTACTTATTTTCTGAAGCTGTTTTCTTGTATAGCTTTTCTAATGCTCATTACCACTCATCTTCTCTAAATTATTTTTCTTAAAATGTAGCAACGAATTATGAACATATTGTTCACATATTACCTGCACATAATGGAAGAAATTTTATCTTACTGAGGTATGGGGAAGTCATTCTGACTTATCCAGGATTTAGCTCTACTTTATGCTAACTAACCCTGTCTTATGGCATGTGAAACATGCTTTGTACATCTGCTTTAGTCATTAAAAGAAATAATGCATTTAAAAATCAAAATGGAGAAACTATAGATCAGGAATCTAAAATGAAGCCA
The DNA here is from genome assembly GCF_965194825.1 of Balaenoptera physalus. NCBI lineage: Eukaryota > Metazoa > Chordata > Mammalia > Artiodactyla > Balaenopteridae > Balaenoptera > Balaenoptera physalus. The sequence goes on along the minus strand of NC_138884.1, from coordinate 139,440,893 downwards.
TATGGCCACTGTAGATGTGATTTCAGACACATTCCTTCTTCACTGAGAATGTGAATTTTTCTGAACTGTATCAAACTCAAGGACACCACCAGCCATTCTGAAAACAACATCTGCTGGCAACTGCCAGCTGCAAACTTAAGGCAAAAGGTCTCCACTTGTAACTGCAACCATTTGGGTCCCCAACTAATCCTTACTTAACAAGCACCCTTACTTTTTGCCAGCTCCAATCCTAATTCTTGATGAACAACTTATATAGCCTTGCAGTTTTTGCCTTTATAAGCCTCGGCTCATTTTGTAGTCCAGTGAAAAGCAATTCAAGCACTTCCTGGATTTGTGTCTCCTGGGCCATAGTCCTCAGGTTGGCCCAAGTAAAACTCTCCTCTTTTCTTATTATAGATTGGTTATTGATTATTTCCGTGGACCTACATATATGTAATGTAGAAGTTTAAATAACTGATTACATTATTTAATTTTGATGTGTGACTCAATATTCTTCTCATTTGAGAAATGAACAACAAAATTGAAGGTTTGGCTCTTAGCTGCCAAAGTGAATCATTGCTTCACAGATGTATTTTATTTAAAATCTTAGAATTCCACAGTCTGTTTAATTTGTGGGAAATGCCATTAGCGGGTTGTGTTTGGTATGGAAGCAGGTGGATGTGGCCTAGGGAGAGCTGTATTGCCGCCAGGGAGCAAGCATCAGAAGCAAAGGCATGGGAGCCGTACAAGACTCATGGCCCTGTTTTCAGTGTTCCACACTGTAGGGAAAAGAAGCAAAAGTCTAGAGGTAAATTCCCTTCAGTGAGCTTCCGTGACAGTTGCATTAGCAAATATTGATACTAAAAAATGGGATGAAAACAGGTGGAACTTCTCTCTAGACCTTCACTGGAGATTTTTAAGAAAAGAAACAGTCAAAGTTTCAGAGCCCGATTCAAATGTTCTTTACTTGTAAACTTGGGTGGTGGCATTATGCCCCCCTTAAATGGTTCAATTTATCTTTCTGATACAAATACTGATATTAATAGTAGTGAAAACAGTCAATACTCTGTACATGAGCTTTGCTTCACAGAGTGTATGGCCTTATACTTGTGGCAACTTGGAGTTAATGAATATTTCATAGTAAAAAGTAATTATCAGTGGGGCTTTCTTTTCTTTCTGTGTTTTTTTTTTTTTGTGGGGAGGGGGAGGTGGGTAAGAAGAGGGTGGAGTAGAACAGAATGTTCTATAATATCTTGTACTGTATTCAGTTTTTAAATTTTCAAATATAAATTTTAAGCATAAAAATATAAAACTTTAGAGTATTTGCTCTGAGATTGTTTTGGTGTCCCTAAGTGATAACTCAAAAGTTTGGAGACATTTTTGTTTAAACAGAGGGATATCTTACTAGGATTTGTTTGAAAACCATTGAATACAAAGAGAGGAAGATAACAAGTTTCAAGACATGTGACAACTTCAATAACAACAACAGAAAAAATATTGTCTTTCAAAGTACTAACATGGATAGATTATGCCCTGACTCCAGTAGTTTAGAGAGTGAGGAAATCATTGATGGATTTTTCTTAAATATTTTCATGAATATCATTTTATAGGTGACACAAGAAAAATTCTAATGAAAGTCCAGGGAGTCAATGGCAGTGATTTTTGTTCTTTTCCCAAATTAATTCTATCTTCAGAAGATCAAGGTGTAGAACCAGCATTCAGGAGGTCCAAAGTCACCATTATTGTATATTTCACTTGTTTCTTATTTTTCTCTTTTATAGAAAATTTTGCAGTGAAAATCATTACTTATATGACTCATCATATGAATACATAAAACATTTCATAGGGTTTCCCTGGTGGCGCAGTGGTTAAGAATCCACCTGCCAATGCAGGGGACATGGGTTCGAGCCCTGATCTGGGAAGATCCCACATGCCGCGGAGCAACTAAGCCCATGCGCCACAACTACTGAGCCTGTGCTCTAGAGCCCACGAGCCACAACTACTGAGCCCATGTGCCACAACTACTGAAGCTCGCATGCCTAGAGCCCATGCACCACAACGAAGAGTAGCCCCCGCTCACTACGACTAGCCTGCACAGCAACGAAGACCCAATGTACCCAAAAATAAATAAATAAAATAAATTTATTTAAAAAAAGAAAGAAAAAAACATTGCATTTATATATAATACTTTCTTCACTGATATAGAAAAAATATTTTCTCTTAATATTTTTCTTTCTTTGTTGCTTTGGATGAAGCATCCAAGGAGGTAGATGTGATGCAGTAAGGAAATTGAATTTAGAATAGAGCAGTTTATCTGTACGGTTATAGCTCATGGTCTCTCCTAAGTCTGCAGTTGAGATGTTGGTTGGAGCTGCCATTTCTGAAGACTTGACTTGTTTGGGGGATCTTTTCCCTAGTGTTTCTGGCCGGACAAATCAGATCCATGACATGTGGGCCCCTCCATAGATCTGCTCATGCACAACAGCTGGCTTCCCCCCAGAGCATATAAGAGCAAGAGTAAGACAGTCACCACACTGTCTTTTCAGATTTAGTCTCAAAAGTAGCATACCACCATTTTTGCCATATTCTATTTGTCACACAGATCAACTCTGACACAATGTGAGAGGAGAATACACAAAGACACATAACAAGAGGCAGGAATCACTGAAGGATGATTACCATGATTTTTTTTGCGATAAGACTCTTCAGCTTTTTGCATCAAGAATTAGTTTATTTCCCTATCCCTTATTTCTGAGCTCTGCTTTTAATTTTCTTTGATGAAGAGAATGCAGGGTAAGAGATGCTTTATCAGTTTCAAGCCTAGACATCATGAAACCTAGTCAACCATCACCATGTGAAGCCTGAGCTAGCTTAACATTAAGAGACTGTGTGGAAGAAAGTCCAGTTGTCCAAGTGGCCCCAAATATGAGACCCAGTCAATATCTTCAGAGCTACCTACCCAATCTGCAGCTCATCAAAGGCACATGAGTAAGCCCAGCCAAAACTCAAAGAACTAGAGAGTTTACCCATAGATCAGTAAGCAATAGTAATTGGTTGTTATTTTATGCCACTAAAGTTTGGGTGATTTGTTACACAGCAGTTGATACCTGGATAATGTGGGCTGTATCTTGTACCAGAAAATTATTAGAATGCACATATTAATATCTGGAGAAAAGCTAAAATTTTCCAGTTACATAATTAAATTTTATGTTATTAATTTTCCAAATAACAGAGATGTCTATTTGCTTGACTTTATTGCTTATTTATCAATTATCACCCGGCCCGCAGCCTACCCATCTATGCTCTGCTCTGTAATTCTGAGCATGGGAGTAGCAAACAATATTTGAAGCTCCTTTGCCACCTGGACTAGCTGCTAAATTTTGCCAGTAGGGGGCAGTAAATGGAGATCAGAAGATAGAAGGAGAGGAGAAGCTATAGTTCTTCCTCTTTTCTCTCTCACTTTTCCTTCTTTGGACATTAAATGGTGGCATCCTCTTCTTCAGCCTACTCTAAACTTCCTGATTGTTTAATTTCCATAGCCCTACTCAGCAAAATCTCTACATCATACCCTTAATCCGTGGATCGAGACTATTATTTGAGAAAGGGCCGAATGAAAATCCCAGGAATTTCTTCCTACCAGACTAGTAAACAATACATAATACATTATCTTTGTGGAGTTTCAGAGGTCAGTGCCACTATCAAAGACTTAAAAATGACGAGGACGACCCCCTGCCCCACTTTTTTTGCATCTTTAGCCTGGCAGAGGTTGATGAATCATGGATAGTGACGATAGATTGTGATAAACTTAGTCATTGGTGATTCCAGATGCAAGTGCCAGTCATCATAACACCAAGTACCTGGTCATATTTTTCAGTATCTATTTAGAAGGCACCAGAAGTAATTTGCTTTTACTAACAGAGACAGAAGTCTAACTTCACTCTTTTGTATAAGAGCTATGTCATCTCTCTTTCTCCTCGCCATAATGTCATCTCCCTGATATCCAATAAACTATAATTGTGGTTGACTTCATTGAGGATACAACGTGGAACTGATGATAAGGAATCAACAAAATCAAAGATCCCTTAATAAGACATATGCATGCAGTAAGCTGGAAAATAAACCCATGAAATTGATAAAGCCTTCAATACCAATGAGGTGTTTAGGGGTTCAGTTGTCTGTAGCATGTCAGAAAATCCACTCGAAAGTAAAAAACATGTTTCTGTATTTTGAAATTCTTACATCCAAGAAATGGGCCCAATGCATGTTGAGCATATCGAATATGGGGACAGCACATGTAACATTTGGTTTATTTCTCTGACCCATTTACTGAAGAACTGATAAGACTCATTTTTCAGTGAAGCCTAAAGCAAAAGTATGCTGTGCAACATGTCCAGACTTTTCTTCCAAGTAGCCTTATAACCAAGTAGATCCAGTGATACCTGGAGTGTCTATTGTAAAACAGGATACTATATAGAGTGATTCTCAAGCCCCATTCAAAGAATTATAGTGCAATCCCTTAGGGTTTGGGGTAAAGCAGTGCTTATTTTCTGGATAATTATTCGTCTCTGAGAGGAAGCTTCCCGTTCCTGTCCCTTTCCCAGTTGTCAGGAGTCTGGCTTCTGCCAAGAAACAACTCATTTGTGGTTACCATTGACTAGTGTAGAGTGTAGGTTACTGAGGCAGGAATGCTTTTACCAGGGGAAACAGAGGCTCCATTGAATTGGAACCAAAGACTGGAACCTTATAATTTGGGGCTTCTCGTGCCACAGAGCCTATATGCAAAGAAGTAGATAACTGTATTAGATGGGATGACTGATTCCAACATCAAAGGGACCTTTTGGGGTTGCTGACACACAAGGGGAGCAGGGAGAACTATGTCTGAAACTCAGAAAGTTTTCTAGGGCACCTCGTAGTACTTTCATGGTCAACAGTATGACAACAGGAAGAATAGTGCAACCCAACAAAGGCAGAGCTGCTTTGAAACCCAAACCATTTGGGGATAAAATTTTGGCTACTTTATCTGATAAAAAACCTGACCAGTTCAGGTGCTGGATGAGAACAAAGAAAATATGGGATTTTCTAGTGGAAGAAGAAGGAAGTTATGATAAACTCTAACTTCATGACCTTTTACACAAGGTCAGTATGTATATTTTTTTCTTTCATGATTGATCAATCTCTATCTGTCTGTCTAGCTATCTACATTTTTAACTTCCTTTTTATTTCTTTATGATTCTAGACTAGTAGTAGTGGTTAATTCCAAAATTTAGTCTTCAATTTATGGAATATGCAAAAATGGGGTTATGATTAAACTGAAAGAAGAATTAACAGCACCTAAAAATGAATATGGTGGCTGTTGTTTCTCCCATTTTTGGAGAAAGAATAAGAGATTCTTTGCTTCCAGTAACATTCTGCTGGTCAGAAACAGCCCACCCTTCTGTCATATAATTTAGGATTCTTAATTCCAAAATTCCTTTGTCAATTGTCTTATAGGAATCACAGGAGAAACAGTATTTTTTCCTTTTGCACTCTAGCTATATTCCTACTTCTGGATATTTCTCTAATGTGGTCTCCCTCCAAGCTTCCAACTCACTCAAGCCTAAATGACCCCTTCTCCACATACTCACGGATAAAGTGGGAATTCCTCAGTGAACCCATCTCCTGAGGAGGAGGCACTCTGTCCACTCTCCTAGATAATGGAACCCCACCTCCTCTGCTTTTTCCCCAGCCCTAGGAATGGTCACGCTTCCTGAATCTTTGGTCTGAAGAATACCTCTCTCTTTGTTTGCCTTTTTACCCTATTGACACCTATCTATCAGTTCTTTTTATTAAATTATGTTATTGTAAAGCACCTGATATGGTTTATGTTGAGTTTTTGTTGTCATTGTTTCTTTGTTTGTTTTGTACAGGTGACAAGATTGTTACAGCTTTAATTTCCATGGTAATGAATATTGCAATTTTTAGCAGAGCATATGGTTACCCAAAATAAAGTTCTCAAATCCCAGTCTTCCTTAAAGCTATGTTTAATCATATGACTAAATTATGGTCCATCAGAGCTGAGTATAGGTGATATGATATCCTTAAAAAGAGAAGGGAAAGCTTTCCTTTCCCTTTCTCTCCTTATTTTAGCTGGAATGTGAGCATGAGATAAAGCCATTCTGAGCCTTGTGGAAAAAGGGAAACATTTCAGGAATATAGAGATGCAAGTAAAAGATAGAAGGAGACTGAGCCTCTGATTCATCATGGGGTAGAGCCGCCTTGCATGCTTGGGTTTGCACAAGAGGGAGAAATATTACCTTGCTTAAGCCAATGTTATTGTAGGTGTCTGACACAAACATCCACATGAACAGCCAATAAATACATCTACATAGTATATTTTAGTTCTCCTAAACTATTACTAGCAATACAATGTTTAACTAAGTCATGTAATAATATGAATTACTCAACATCTCAGCTAAATTAAAACAATTAGTCAATTTCCATTCTCTCTCTCCTTTCACCAAAATTTGGATTACTGCTGCTGAAGGCAATATGGACCAAGTAGGATTTTCTCCTTTTCTACATGCTACTACTCGCAATAATCTTGTCTCAAGTAAGATAACACAGTAAGTTGACTGCAATAAGCCACAGGTACGTGTGTGTGTGTGTGTGTGTGTGTGTGTGTGTGTCTGTAAAAGAGAGGGAAAAAGAGAAAGAGAAGGAAACTCCCTATTGTAAATTATTAATAAATAATGAACAAAATAATGACCTTCTTATTTTCAGTATTATTACTAAAGATGAAGAAATCTTCCATTTGAATATCATTATAAAATTCATAAATGATTTTTTTACACATAAGACCATTTGTAAAATCTAAATGTGAAGAATTAGTTAGTGGTTCTCAGTGATAAGTTCAAATTCTTTTACTATGTAGTTGTTTATGTATTTCAGTCTTTTTTCCTCAGTGTCATGGTAATTCTTTTCTATATAAGAAAGGCGTTGAAATGTGTTCTTATGAAGATCGTGGTATAACATGTACTAACCAATTAAAAACAGGAAATGTTATTTTCAGTGGCATTAATGACCAGAATTAAAATAGAACCAAACAAAAATATTAACACTCTAGGTCAAGTCTCCATGATTAATGACAGAAGACAGAACTAATATAATGGTCACAATATGAAGATTTCTGGACATAAATTTACAATATATGAGAATGTTTTTAAGTATGAAAATATTTTAAAATACTACCTGCATGCTCTTTAAACATTGATTTTTAAAAACTGATTGTATATGTTTTTCCTGAATTATCAAGGGTTGAAACATTTGTTCATATGTCATCAGTATTAGTATTGCCTGGGAGATGTAATTTTTGTGTATCACAAGATTTAAAAGAAAGCTGAAATAGATGCTAACTTGTAAAGGATAAAATAAAAAGTACTCAGGAGAAATAAACTAAATGATTTATTAGCACATACAGAGCTACACTGTTCTGTGGGTTTTTGGGGGGGGTTTTTTGGTATTTCACTTCTAAGTATAAGACATACTCAAACATGGTTTCCTCACTAGGCTCACGATTAATGGTGCTGATTCAGCTCTTGCTAATGAGAATTATAAGCCTGTTTATTAGGTCGTTGTATTAAGTCCAGCTAGTATCATTGCATTTACTGCATGGAAAGTAATAAGAATGAGAGCTTTTATCTTTTTATTTCTATAGAAGTAGAGCTTCTACTTCAGAATGGAATTACATTGATTTCAAATACCTTTTTCTCAATTTTCTTCTCTTAACAGACTTCAGTGGCAAACAAACTAGTCAATTTCTAGAAAATAAATTCTGAAAAAATATGCAGATTTGGGTTGTAGTATAATTCAATAAGAGTAGACAGAGCCTGGGATAAGTAGCTCTAGCTTCAGAAGATCAACTTCAAGAGTGTGACCAAACAAGTGAATACAGCAGCGGGCAGACTGATTTATGTAACAGAATAGTTCATCTCCAGAAGTGTGAAAAAGAGACCAGATGCTAGTAATCAATCTGCATCAGCAGGTTAGGATTGAAAATTTAGAACCTGGTTATGAACTACTAGCTACAGCTAAAAGATTTGTAGATAGCTACACTGCCATCAGAGGAGACGTCAGACATCAGAGTCATAATGAGAGCCCACTTGAACAAGTAGACTCACGCAGGCAAAGCAGTGGCTGTCTGCTGGCAACCAGATCATATGTTCACACTTTTCCCTTCATTTAGAAATACTCTCACTAATGGCCCAGGTAACTTTCTATTACGAAAACCAGAGGAGACCCTAGAGTTTCCGAAAAAGAAAAGCATCACAAGGCAGAAATTCAGGAGGTGAAAAATACATTTGCAAACTCAACTTGAAACAGTAAAAGCCCCAACAGGTGGGGATTAAGTTAATATATCCCTAAATTAAAAATCATGCTTCTCAGAATTAAAATGCATGTTTGATTTTCTGACAATTCTTATGTTTTCCTAAGTCACTGTTTTTTTTTCCTATGATCCAAAAGCCTTGTGCAATGAGCCATTTGAGGAATCCATAGGAGATTTTTCTCTCTTAAATTCTCTTTTCAATTAAGTAATATTTTTAACTTGTAGGACCTCAAATCAAAAGCACCTATGCATTTAATAACTCATGATATTCACCCATACCTTTATTGTAGTGCCACTATATAATAGACAATCTAGTAATATACCTTTTTTCTTTTTTATTTATTTATTTATTATTTTTTAATTTGGAGTATAGTTGCTTTACAATGTTGTATTAGTTTCTACGGTACAGCAAAGTGAATCAGATATACATATACATATATCCACTCTTTTTTAGATTTCCTTCCCATTTAGGTCGCCACAGAGCATTGAGTAGAGTTCCCTGTGCTCTACAGTAGGTTCTCATTAGTTATCTATTTTATACATAATAGTGTATAATCCCAATCCCCCAGTTCATCCCACCCCCTCCCCCTTTGGTATCCATAAGTTGTTCTTTACATCTGTGTCTCTATTTCTGCTTCGCAAGTAAGTTCATCTGTACCATTTTTCTAGATTCCACATATAAACGATATTATACGATATTTGTTTTTCTCTTTCTGACTTACTTCACTCTGTATGACAGTCTCTAGGTCTATCCACGTCTCTGCAAATGGCACTATTACTATATTTTCTAGTAATACACCTTTTCTGTATCATTAAATATTCTGATGAATATTTCTTTAAAATATAGGCATTTGCTATTTAATTTCCTATGAATAAAAATATGACCTGTAATCTTCAGCTAAGTATAACAGGCTTGAGGGCAATCAGGTAAGCACTACTGCTTTTGTCTCTGTCTTAGCATGAGTTATTTGAAACAGACTTTAAGATGTAGATTTGATGCAGAAATGTACTAGGGTTTATCTCCAACCTTCTGAAGTGCATGCATTTTTTTAAAGGCTTCTAATGTGCTTTCAAGTTTTGCCCATCTGGTCCTATTAACATGTGGTAATTTAGATAGAGGAAAATGTGATGTTCTGAAGAAAGCCTAGAGGACAAAAAAGGTCCTCCGTTCCTGCGGCAGGGCTGTGAATGCATACTGTTGTACATCCCATGAGAACCTAAGTTGCTTAATCTCCTCCTGATAGCAATAGAAAACAATGCATTAGTCTGCTCATTGGCCACAGATGGTATATGTGAAGCCATGTTAATCTGTTCTAGCAAAGATACTTTAAATTGCACAGTAGTTGCAAGGGGATTGCTTCTTTGTTGAGTTGTGGTTGTCCACTGTCATCTGTCAGGATGATAGGAGTATTGCTAGAAGGAAAGCAGCAACAACAACCAAATCCCCAAAAATACAACCAGAATAACCAGGGTGAGATTATTAAAGGCATTGCATGAAATCAAGATTTAGAAAGGGATTGTAGACAGGGAAAACAATATGTACAAAGCAAGGAGGTGAAGAATTAATATGATGTAGCTCAGAGTGGATGGAGTCTATAATTCTGGACATGAGAAGTGGTAAGGGCCCAAGTTCAAGGTGTGTACAAGAGCATAAAGGGCTTCAAATGACACATAAAGGTCTTTATTCAGTTTTATATAGTGAACAAGGAATGGTTGTATTTACCATTGGTTGTAATTACCAACTGTGAGGTTGTATTTAACCTCACCAAGAGGCTGATGTTATTAGAATGACATTTTTAAAAGATTGATGTGGTAGCAGTGGAAATTGTGACAAGGAGAAGATGGCAAAATTTGATTAGAAAAAAAGTGTAATAGCCCAAGTGAAAGATGACTAAGGCCTGTCTTAAAGTAATACAATGTAGGATGCACTTGAAGATGTTTACTGAAAAGGTACAAATTTTCAGCTATAACAGAATAAGTTCTGAGGCTGTAATGTACAACATAGTGACTGTAGTTAATAATATGGTATTATATACATGAGAGTTGCTGAGAGTAGCTTTTAAGTATTTTCACCACACACATGCCCACACAAAAAGAGTTAAGTATGTGAGGTGATAAATGTGTTAATTATCTTGATGTTGGAAATCATTCTACGACTTATATGCATACCAAATCATGACATGGTAACTTTAAATATACACAGTTATATTTGTCAATTATTCCTCAATAAAGTTAAAAAAATGCCCTTAATAGAAGAGTTTTAGAAATTGATGAGATATTTAAGAGATGGGAAATGCTATGACTTGACTTAGAGATTAAGGGGAGGAATTAGCCATGATCAGAAGAAAAGGCAGTGTTTCTTTGGTGACAAAGAAAAAGAAGAATGGATGAAAATTGATATTAATTTTGTATTTTCAGCAGTTTTAAGTATATATAGATGTATGTATACACATATGTACATATGTTTTTATCAACACATGAGGACCTGTTGCAGTGAGAACTAAGAATAGGAGCTAAAATATGAGATACTTTTTAAAAAAATCTTGTCAATGGGCTTTGGAATTATAAAACTTCTCATGCCTTTAAGAATTTTATAACTGATCTATATTAGTAACTTGCAGTTTCATAATTCTAAACAGCTATCATCCTGCAATACCATTAATAAAAATAAACTGTAAGAATTTTTATAGTATTAAGGTGAGAAAATATCTTTTTTATTGAGGTATAGTTGACGTATAACATACTAGTTTCAGGTGTGCAACATAATGATTTGATTTTTGTATATATTGTGAAATGATCACCATGATAAATCTAGTTAATGTCCATCAGTATATGAGGAAAGATATTTATAAGCAACAATATTTTATGTTACTGTGTTGCAGCCACAATAGTTAGATGTGTCTTTTATAATAAAATTGTTCAGAAAAATTAGTGAAAACACATCAAGTGATCTTAGAACTGACCAATGTTGGCCACTAGCTACGTGTCCATTTAGCATTTGTAAGGTGGCTAGCTCAAACTGAGCTGTACTATTAAGTATGAAATATGTGCTAGATTTTGAATATGTAGTAGGAAAAATAGTAAAACAACTCAATAATTTTTATATTGATTTAATATTGAAATAATATTCTGGATATAATTGGGTTAAGTAAAGTATATTGTTAAAATTAACTTTGTTCTGTTTATGTTTATGTTTGTCAATATGGCCACTAGAAAAGTTCATATTGCATATGTGGCTCACAGTATATTTTTATTAACCAGCACTACTCTAGAATATAATGAAAGTTATTTAAGGATTATTTAAATTACCAACTGTCTTCTAATTTTTATGTGTTGAGAGTTTCACTTAAAGAATGTTAATAAGGCCTTTAGGGTTCTTAGGTCTATGTTGCTAAATTTTTCCTATTTGACCAGTATTTCTCTTCACTCTTTTCCCTATGATTAAACTCTTAAATCTTTCTAGTAACTTTTGTTTTCTGATTTTATTTAAGTGGCACACTTGTTGAAAGTTTTTTTTTTCCATTTTGTGTTTGCTTTACTTTCATCTTCATTTAGTAGATAGATAATATTTGTGGGATTTTGAATTAATCTCATCTACTGATGATGATAATGTAAAGGTAACCAAGATAATTAAAATATGTAAAAATGGTGTGCATCAATCTGGAATTATTTTAGAATTCATGGGTGGTTGAAGGCACCCACCAGAAGATGATAAAATTGTTTACTATATTTATGAGTGTAAAGATAACCTAAATTCAGGCAGATAATGTGTCCTTATAACATGGTATGAAATTTGGGATATTAGGAAATTATTTAATAGGAGAGAATTATGAAAATGTAATTGAGAGACTTTTGAAAACATATGATTCGTTATTTAATTTTACTCCTTCAGTTTAGACAATAGAAAATCATGCTGTTCCCATACTATAAGCAGTTATCTTGAGATTCTGGAGCCATGCCTATTTCTCTTTTATACATTTCCTGAGGACCTGGGAACTATTAGCTTCCATAAATTGAAGAATTGGTAACAATATCTTTTGTTTGCTTTTGTTGATTATTTTTGTTACTGTTGTAATCAAATGAAGGTTCCTTCAGAATGCATTTCATTTTATTTTTCTAACTTGCAGGTCTAATTTCTTGTCTTATTTTATTTTTGTTAATTTAATTTTACTATTGTTGGTTAATTTTTCCAAATATTTTAATCTATTTTATATAGAATTTCCAAATTTTAAAATCTATTATCAATACTGCTTTCCTCTAATGATTTGTTATTTCTTATTAGTGTTCTAAATTTAATATCATGTTATAAACAAAATAATGAATCTCTCTAAACACTAGAGCATTTTAATATTTTTGGATTAAAGGCACTATAGAAATGCAAATACAGTATATGTATTTTTTAAAAATCAGTAACATAGTAGCATAAAATAAGAAAAGGCTCTTCTGTAGGAGATAAATGCTTGCAAATACAGATGCTCGCTTTATCTGTGAGGCACTGTGACTGTAGAAGCAGTCAACATTGGGTATGTTTTATTTTATTTATTATTTTTAAAATTATTTATTTTTTTATTTTTTGGGACACGCTGCACGGCATGTGGGATCTTAGTTCCCTGACCAGGGATCGAACCCGCACCCCCTGCATTGGAAGTGCAGAGTCTTAACCATTGGACTGCCAGGGAAGTCCCTGGGTATGTTTTAAAATAAAGAAAATGTGGCTACTCTCTTGTTTATAGTCATTTATTTAAAACAGGCAAACATCAATTTTGTTTATCTTAAAAAAAAACAGCTTTTAGTTTAATTGATGTTTTCTGTTGTTTTTCTCATCTCTGTATCATTTATTTCTGCTCTGATCTTGGTTATTTCCTTCCTTGGTTATTTCCTTCCTAACTTTGGGCTTATATTGTTTTACTTTTCTGGTTTCTTGATGTGTAAAGTTAGATTGAGATCTTTCATTTTTCCTTATGTAGATGCTTATCGCTATAAACTTCCCTCTTAGAGCTGTTTTGGCAGTATCCCATAGATTTTGTTACATCACATTTCCATTTTTGTTTGTTTCAAGATATTCTTTTATTTTCCTCTTGCTTTCTTTTTTGATCCATTGTTCAGGAATGTGTTGTTTAATTTCCACGTATTTATGAATTTTCCATCTTTCCTCCTTTTACTGATTTCTAGTTCCATACTGTTGTGGTCAGAAAAGATACTTCGTGTGATTACAGTCTTCTTAAATTTACTAAGACTTGTTTTGTGACCTATCATGGCATCTATCCTGACAAATGTTCATTGTGTACTTGAATGTATATGCTGCCACTGTATTATGGATGGCCTATATATATAGATATATATCCATTTGGTCTAAGGTATGGTTCAAGTCTAACATTTCCTTGTTGATTTTCTGTCTAGCTGATCTATCCATTGTTGAAATTGGGGTGTTGAAGTTTCATAGTATTATTGTATTGTTGCCTATTTCTCTTTTCAGATCTGTTAGTATTTGCTTGATATATGTAGGTGCTCTGACATTGAGTGTATATATATTTACATTTGTTATATCTTCTTGACTAATTGGTCCCTTTATCATTGTATAATGACCTTCTTCTTTGTCTCATGTTACCATTTTTGTCTTAAAGTCTATTTTGTCTGATGTAAGTATAGCTATTCTTGCCCTCTTTTGGTTTCCACCAGCACAAAATATCTTTTCCTTTCCCTTTACTTTGACCCTATGTGTGCCCTTAAAGTTGAAGTGAATCTCTTGTAGGCAACATATAGTTGGGTCTTGTTTTTTTAATTGATCCAGATATTCTATGTCTTTTTTTTTTTTTTGATTGGATAATTCAATCCATTTACATTTAGAGTAATCATGGTTAGGAGAGGACTTACTAATGACATTTTATTCATTGTTTTCTGGATGTTTGTAGTTCCTGTGCTCCTTTCTCTTTTGATCTCTTCTTTTGTGATTTGATGATCTTCTGGAGTGATATGCTTTGATTCCTTTATCTTTCATGTATCTAGTAGAGGTGTTTGTTTTGTTCTTATCATGAGGCTTATATAAATCATCTTATAGTCTTTTTTAAGCTGATAACAACTTAACTTTGAACACACACAAAAACCCTACATTTTTACACCTCCCTCATTTTCTTGTTTTAATGTCACTATTTACATATTTTCATTCTGTGTATCCATTAACAATTCATTGTAGTTATAGTTATTTTTAATACTCTGACCTTTTAACCTTTATGCTAGTGTTGAGACTTACCCACTACCGTTGTAATATTAGAGCATTTTTAACTTAACTATGTATTTCCTTTTAACAGTGTGTTTTATACTTTCATATGCTTTCAAGTTACTTATTAATGTACTTTCAGCTTGAAGAACTCTTTAATATTTCTTACATTTGACATTTAATAGCCGAGGTGCTAGATTTGTGGACAGGCTCCCTCCAGGGAGTAGCTAGAGACTTGATTTTACAACTGGAGCAAGCTGGGAGGAGACAGTTGGTGCTGTGCCTACCAGCTTTATCAGGCTCCTGGGAGGATCCCAGTCATCTCCCAGATGAGGCTGATTAGAAGCTGGAACCTCAGGCTGGGAAAATACAGTCAGATTCCTTCCAGGGAGAAGCTACGAGATAGGCATTTTTGCCTGCTCATTCTGCACTGAGCCAGTGGAAAAATGCTGCAGGAAGTTTTCTCCTTGAACATGGGTTTGAAACTGCTTTCTTGGTTTAATGATCCTATGGAACTCAAGAATGCTGAGTCCCATTGCCTATCAGAGCTAGTGACTTGGGGGCCTATCCCTTGGGTGGCAGCTGCAAAATCTGGGGTACTATATGTGTGGTACAAACCTGTCACTCCTCAGGGAGGATCTAAAAGTTGAGGGTTCCTTCCCGATTGTAAGGTTCTCTGCCTGGGTGAAGTTTATGGAAAGAGTGTATCTCAGTCTTTCCTACCTGTTCCAATGCAGGTATGTTCACAGTTGCCCAATGTGTAGGAGTTACTTAAATATTTTCTGTATTTCTCTCAGAGGGAATTGATCCATGTGTAGCTGTATATTTGGTACCATCTGTGGGAGGAGGGAAATTCAGGAGCCTCCTTGGTGACTTCCTGAAGGCACCTGGTTTTAAGTTGAAAGAGGTGGAATAAGAATTGTTATCTCCTCTGTTCCTATCAGAGCATGGGATATATAGTGTGAGACATTGTTAGTTTGCACTGGAAAGCATAAAACAAAGTCGTATCTCTGAGTCGGAATGAGCCTTTAATAAAGGTTCAGAAATACAAAATATATTCTATGCATAATTAGGGATACATTTTTTTTCCTTTTTAATTGGAAGGAAGGTTCCAGAGACCATAAAAGCATAAAATTCTTTGCTATTCAGAGACATTGAATGTAAGTTATTTTTCAATGTCTTTTAGCCTAATGACCTGCTTCTTTTTTCACTTAGCGCCGCTGAAGCTTGAGATATTTTAAATATATTTCCTGGCTGGCTTTAAATCAAGATATGCTGATGAGAAGCCTTGGTCCATTAGAAGGCTCTAGCAGTTTCTGATGTTACTAAGCCTCTTATGATGTTCCAGCCCCGGGAGAAGGTGCTTCCCTGGAAGTTCCAACACTCTCAGTAAGAGCACCTTCACTAGTCCATAGAACTGAAGACTCTGAATTTAATTCCCTACTACTCTTAATTCCCTACTACTACTTCTAATGCTGCATTAATAAGCACAGTAAAGATGCTGCCCTTTCTCCATACATGCTTACATTTCTAGATGAAAGATTAATGGTATGATGTAACTTTTTTCTCCATTTTCCTTCATATATGAATTCTTTATATAAACATATATGATTCACATACATGTAGCTATCCACATACGTGTAAAATGTATTTTTAAATAACACATTTTTTTTAATTAAAATGATGGATAATTCTAGGAAAGTGATTTTTGGGAGATGAGCATGCACTCCTTTTAAATACCATCTGTACATGCTAAGAAAATTAAGGAATAAGACCTTTGTAGAATAAGATCTCAGAAGATAGAGATTGAGGGACAATGCTAAAAACCCACTATATAGCGAGTTGTATGAACTGGCAAGAAACCAGAAGCTTTTTTTCTTTTCCAAGCTCCACATTTCTCTTTCTATTCTATCATTCTTAAGGTACTTTCTCATACTCTGCAGTCAGCCTTACAAGCCATTCACAATCTTTCTAGATATCTATTTAAGGCCATGGACTTGGTGTGAAAGTGGTCACTTTCATCTGAGGACTTTTTTAGAGAACAGATTTTAAATAAAGGTGTGAGCTGTAGTTTCGCCCCATGGAGCAGTCCATCATAGTGACATTAAGTTAAAATGATAAAGAAAAGGTTCTGTTTTTTTGTTTTTTTCTTCAAAGCAGTGGTCACAAATTTATGACACCGTGAAAATATTGTCTGTATCCACAAGTCACATACCTTGCTTCCACAGGGTAGACGTTTAGGACAAAGGACTACTATGCATGGTTGGTGATGTTAGTTATAATTTTTTTAAACAAGATATAAAATAAGAAAAGAAAGAAATGAAGGAAAATGGTGGTAGCATCAATACTGAACATGCAAGTAGAAGAGAAAACTATGGTAAAAATGGTTAAACAGTACAGAAGAAAACATTTAAATGTATTTAAAAACTAAAGCATCTTTACACCAACCAAATAATTAAAATGATTCATTTTTATAAGAATTTAATTGTGAAAAATAAATATATACTACTTTCATTGTTATTTCCTTGATTCATTTATAACTAATTTTTTATGCTAAATATCACATAGTTCTGAGATAATATCTCTGTTATCATGTTAATTAAGGCTGACCTTTCAGGCATCAGGTCTTTTTTAGTCTTCTTTATTAATATTTTCAGATTCCATACTATCGTTTTATATTTCACTAAAATTTTCCCCAGAAGGATTTTGAGCCTGGCTAAAAATAAAGAAGAAAATAAAGGAAGAGAAGGGGTGGAGAAGAGATATAGAGAGAGCATAATAAGTAGAATGAACAACGAAGAGTTAATTATAATACATGATGCCTTTGAGATCTGAGAATTCTGAGCCCTATAAATCCAGGCACTTTAATACTATACCTACATATCTCTAATTATAGTTTTGCCTCCAGTTGGAGATTATCATAAATCTCAGGTATTAGTTTTCTATAAAAATAACATATTTCATTTTAGGCCAAGAAATAAAATATAGGAAATTTTCAATGAACAATAAATATAGTGATGGTTTCTTAAGAAACCTTTGCAGAACATGAACGCAATGAAGCAATTTGTATGCAGTTATTAAATATGCCCTCATCTTCTGATCTTTCCTATTATAATTAGTAATTACATTTCTTTCAATAAAACCCCCTAGGAGATGAATTTTTAACATTCAATCAAAGAGTTAAGTAAACTAATTCCATTTAGTGGTGGATTTTTTTCTATATTCACTTACTCTTCTCATCATCATGAGTTTCATGTGCACTAGTAATAAAATATATAATAATAAATTAACCCTCATTTTCTAGCAAATGTTTCTATTTTTAATTTTTAAAAAAGTCCCTAAAGCTAATTAATCAAGGGACATCATTTATCTTTTAAATTTAGCATACATTTACATACCTGTGTAACATACCTATGTTGAGCTTGCCTGGATCTTTGTCTTATTAATACAATACCAAGTAGAATGTTCTCCCAGCCTCAAAGTTATTAATGTCTCGAATAAGGACTTATGCATGTGATTACTTAAAGTGTTTTATTAACTGAAAATAGATGTATGCACGTGATGATTAGTAAATTTTAAAAAACAGTCCATTTTATTTAGGGAAAGTAGTGAAGGTCTTATTGAAGAGATTAAAATGGCATTGAGTTTTCAAAGATGAACAGGTGTTAATGGAAAAGAGAGTTTGGGATGATGTGGAAGATTGTAGATGTAGTTCAGGAAGAAGGGAAATTAAAATGTGAGATTCAGAAGTTTGCAATAGCTTGCTATTTTCCAGAACTGCATGCAATTTTATCATTCTTTACAATGAGGACCTATCAGTGAGGATTAGGGAAGGGATGACTACTGAGAATTCTGAAGAGATAAGCAGAGAATCAGATAAAGTGGAAGGAAGTTTTATACAAGTTGAAGGAATGTTCACTTTATTTTATAGATAAAGAAAAGTCAATGTTGGATATTATGCAAAGAAATTACATGACCCTATTTTTTTACTCATAATATTTGGAATATTAATGATATATTTAGTATTCAAAGCAATTTATTTTCATCCGTAGGGTTTTTTTTTAATTTGTTCATTTTTAGTGTTCTGATCTTTAATATTAGACCTTGAGTCTAAGTTTTATTGTCCCAACTAAGAGAGGACACAAATTAACCAGAGAAAATGAAGAAGCCAATTAAATAGATTCTTTTTAAAAAGCATAAAAGAAATCATAGATTTAAAATCAATGTTCTGCATTAAAAGAACCAGGCTTTTTGAAAGGAGAAAGATTTTTGGAATCTGAAATATTGCTAGATGTACTCTGCTTAGTGCTTCATATCACATGCGACTTGGTAAAGAAAATGCAGAATAATTTAAGAGATACTTTTATTTTTCTCCTGGCTACTTGGAGGAGAGATAACTCATAAAGATGTGACAGGAAAATCTTTATAGAGTAGGAGAGATGTACGATGAAATAAATCCTTGGTTGATGCTAAGAGGCAGAATGTTAAAAGAAGATAGAATGTAGAAATTCCATACAAGTTTAGAGTGATCTCAGAGCACTAGAACACTTATGATTCATTTCTCACAGTGTAGTCTTGGTATACTTCAAGCCTCCTGGAGAAGAAGTTGTGTATCCATTATGATGCCTGAGAAAAGACGTAGCAACAGCTCAGTAAAGTTAAGAATACTGAAAGATTTGAGAAGGCCCCCAGACAGTCTTACAAATCCCTATGTGGCAGAATGCAAGGAAAATAACCAAAACCTTAAAAATTCATTCATTTAAAAAAAAAAAAAAAGGCAGATTGTTACCAAGTCCAAGCTTGTTCTGCTCACTGCATGACAGGCCAATAAATTGGCAGACAGGTGTTGAGGCAAGGAATAACGACTTTTTTGGAAAGCCAAGAGTCCGAGAAGATGGCAGACTAATGTCCTAGAGAACCATCTTATCCGGGGTCTGGATGCTAGTTTCTTTAGTAGAACAAAGAAGGGGGGTGTGAGGAGGTAAAGTAAAACGGCCAGTAAGTTGTTACAAATATCTACTGGTTTCTGCCAGACAGGAGGGGATGTGTTAATTTCTTCTTTCCTGCAGCCATTCACAGATAGGCTGGGTCAGAATGTTTCCTGTGAGCTGAACAAAGGTATTTTAGTTTTACATGGCAGGGGCAATGTTCTTGGAGATGGGCCATTATATTTACTTTAAGCTCTAGGCAACATCCCTTTAGTGATTAACTTGTAGCAAAAGCAATAGAACACAAAGGTTAAAGTAAAGAAACAGATCTGATATGGAGTCAGATTTGTTATTCCCTATTACAAGAAGTGTATGAACTACTTTTGTCATTACTTTTATTTCCTTGATAGACACATTACATATATATTTCTCTAATTGTTTATCTAAATGAACAAAATGAAAAAAACTCCTGAGAAACACTTTCAGTTTGATTGTTTAATATATTGATTTCCTAGACGTCTACATTGTATCATTTATATTTTGATCTATTCCAGGGTTTCTCAGGGTGTGGGGGATGCCCATATCAGATTTAGAATCCAAACTCTAAAACTGGAGCATACCATAAATGTGAGCAAGCTAAATATGAGACTCCTGTATTATGCGGGTACCCTAGAGGGTGGCTTTACTTGGCCTAGATTGGTAGGATCTGAGTGATTTTTAGGAGGAATGGATTCAATTTGTCTATGGAGATAAGAATCCCCCGAGTTAAGTTCTTGGGATTTCCAAATATTAAATCAACTGCTATTCATAGTAAAAACAAACAAACAAACAAATGTCACAAAGTTCTACCCTATGGATGTCAATAGAAACAACAAATATCAGATTAAATATCAACATTTGAGTTATGAGATAGGTACAAAATTTAAATATATATATAATATTTAAAGAAACAAATCTCTGAACAAAAAATGAGTAAATAGAGCTGTCTAAAAGGACAGGTTGATGTGAAAAAAAATCCAAAACTGTATTTCAGAAATGATAAAATAGGCATGTAGGAATTAAAAACTCAATAAGTGGATCAAACAGAAATTTTGGAAGTGGTAGAGAGAGAATAAGTGAACTAAAAATTAGACCTGAAGAAATTACTAGAATATAAACAGCAGGTAGAAAATATAAAAGGTTAAGAGACATAACAGGTAAAATAAGAAAACCCAGTATATGTTAAGCAGAGACAGTAAGTGGAAAAAATAGAAAAAAAATTTTTTAAAAACAGTATTCAATAGAAATGATTGCATTTTTTGCAAAGTTGCTAAAAAATTATATATATACACAGATATAGGGGAAAACATACTGTGTAAAAGAAGGTCAAAAAATGAAAGGAAATCCAGAACTTGACTTATTGTAAAAAAAATATCAAAGAAAAAAATGTTAAAATCAGCCAGAGGGAAAATTATTGAATTTATCAAAGATTTTTTAAACAGCAACAATGTGAGTCAGACAAGAGTAGAATAACATCTTCAAAATACTAAAAGAAAATAAACTAAATCATTTAACCAACAAAAGTTATGTTTTGAAAATAAAAGTTAAATAAAGACTTATTTAAATGAACATTAAGGGACTTCCCTGGTGGTCCAGCGGTTAAGACTCTGCACTCCCAATGCAGGGGAACCGGGGTTCAACCCTGGTCAGGGAACTAGATCCCACATGCTGCGACTAAGAGTTCACGTGCCACAACTAAAGATCCTGCATGCAGCAACGACGATCCCGCACGTGGCAACGAAGATCCCACATGCCGCAACTAAAGACCCGGCACAGTCACATAAATAAATAAATATTTTTTTAAAAAATGAACATTACAATGCAAGTTAGGAGGTGTATGTTTAAATAAAAATATTATCGTTTCTTTGTAGATTTGAAATGGGATATACTAATGAAGCAGTTTTGTGTGTGTGTGAAGTTTTAAAACATACATAGTAAAATGGAAGTGCTACCAATCTAAAACATTGGGGAAAAATATAATATCCAAACCATTAAAGAGAAATAATTGGGTTAAAATTAAGATAAAAGTAATGTGAAGAAGAATAAAACAAATCATCAAAATCTTAATCAAAAAAATCAACAAAGAAAATGAGGACATAATTGAAAATAGAAAATGTGTAAGAATCTAACAGAATACCATTCAATGTATAATAGGACATGTAAAAATACTGTGAAAATCACCTACTGAGGTAATTGAGAAATTGATTATCATAAGAATATACAGAGAATATATAAGGAATATATCTAGAAATTTAAAAAATCTAAAAGTTCAAAATATGTAAAATAGATATGAACAAAGTTATTAAAAGTCTTTATTTAATTGTCATGTATAGGACACTGTGCCAATCTGGAGACCTGACAATCTTCTCCAACACACATGGAATATTCACAAAAATTAAACATGGACAAGCCCATACATCAATTCTCAATGATTTCAAAATCTGTATAATATAGATAAAATCTCTGGAACTTTGGGCCAGCCCAACCTGTGGAAAAGGAGAGGAGGACTGGAGATTGTGTTCAATCATGTGGCCAATGATTTAATCAATTATACCTATTTAATGAAACCCTAAGAAAAACTCCTGACCCTTAGGCTCAATGGAACTTCCTGGTTGGTGAACACACTGATGTGCTGGGATGGGGACACACCTGGATAGGGCATGCAAGCAGTGCACCCCACTTCCCTACACTTTGTTCTATGTGTCTCTTCATTTGGCTATTCCTGATACCACCCAGGGTTCTTGGCCTTCCCCAATCAATAGAAACTGACTAGAGGCCAGACAAGAAATTCAGGCAAGGCTTTACTGGGACCCCTGCAGTAGCAGAGGGGGGGAGTAAGAACAAGCAGCAGGTTCCCTTGCTCACTCACTCCCTGGGGGGCTGGGGGAGCTTGTTCCTTATATGGGGTGAGGGTAGGGGTGTGTCCAGGGGTCGGGCCAGAGGCGTGGCTTAGGTGTTTGCCCTCCACTTGGGTGGTGGTGTGTGCAGGGGGCATGCTCAGTACCCTGCTTTTGCTCCCAACACCCTGTTTTTGCTCCTGGCTCTTAAAAAGTGGCAGTTGGGTTTTTTGGTCTCTTCGTATCTTTTGGGTCCAGAATTTGCCCCAACTGCACATGCATGCAGTTATTTTTAGTCCCATACAGTTTCTTTGTATTTTGTTGCTTGAGGAGAGGTGTGTCCAGGTGCAAGCATTGCAGCACGGCAGCAAAGGGCCCCAGGTCCCAGCCTGTCTCATTACCCCCCTGAAAGACTCTACACCCTTACTCTTAAAGGATAAGGGGCTGAAGGTCTCTTCTTCTGAAACTTCTTCCTGCTGGACAGGGGCCGCAGACCTTAGCCTACCCTAGAGGTGTAGAAGTCCCTTGCTGACTGTTCCAAGGACCTGTAGGGACCTGGGCCACTCTCCACTGGAATGGGTTGAATTCCTTGAGCCATCATGAGCCTTACTTCAAACTCTTGGAGCTTGGAAGACACAAACTTAACCAGAAGGTTAAACAAAAGAAAGGAGAAGAACAACAATAACCATTAAAGGGCCTAGAAAGGGAAGGAACCAGGTTAACTTTGGGCTTCCTTAACTGCTGACCAGACAAGGTTGGTGATGTCACTCTTGCCAAGAAGCCATTCTCCTTGGGTTTCTATTTTTGTTAATCTCAGGGTTAAAGCTTAACGTGTTTCTCTATTTTTAGGATGGAAGGTCTGGACCTGTTGGTCCCAGGTCTCCTTGGACCAAAAAGTCTGAGTCACAGGTTTACAATGGTAGGGAAGGCAATGGAGCTCTGGACAAAATATGGCATAAATCAGTATGACTGAAAAGAAAAGGGTTATAAGAACATGAAAACCTCCTGCCAGAAATTTTTTTATACTTTGCAGGATCCAAGAGCGCAAACTACAGAACCAGTTTCAATTTCCCTGCCCATATTGAATAGCAAGGAATGGTTGTTAATTATCTGCTGAAGCCAAGTGGCTTGTCGAATTTTCTCAATGTTCTCAATGTTGGTTTCTAGCTGGTATGGGCATCAGGGCCGCTTTCTTTGCCTCCCAATCTGCCCTGTTGTTCCCTTGGGTAATTTGAGAATTTTCCTTTTGGTGCCTGTGGCGCTGAATGACTGCTACTAGTTTTGGTTTTTGAGCCGCTTCTATGAGATGTAAAATCTCAGCCCCATATTTTACAGGGGAATTTTTTGCATTTAAAAGTCCTCTTTCTTTCCAGGTAGCTGCATGGGCATGTAAAACAAGGAAGGCATATTTTGAGTCTGTACATATATTTATATTTTACTTTCCCTAAGGTTAAGGCTCCAGCTAGGACTATTAGCTCAGCCCTCTGGGCTGAAGTGTTGGGTGGCAAAGGTTTTGCTTCTATAACACTATAAGAGCTCACAATAGCATACCCTGCCCTCCTGACTCCATTTTTAATGAAACTACTGTCATCAGTAAACCATTCTTCCTCAAGGTTTTCTATGTTCTGGTCTGTTAGATCAGGCCTACAGGCATAAACCTGGTGAAGGGTTTCAAGGCAGCAATTTGTTAGTTCTGGGCTTTTCGCAGGCATTAGTATAGTTAGGTTGAGGGTGTGGGAAGTTTTGAGGGCTAGTTCTGGGGAGTCAAGGAGTAAAGCCTGGTACTTAGGAAGATGGCCTCCAGTTAGCCAATGGTGACATATAATTTCCAGAATCCCTTATACTTGATGAGGGGTCTGGACTTCCAGAGGCTGTCCAAAGGTAAGCTTGTTAGCTTCTTCCACTAATAAAGCAGTGGCAGCTACCACTCAGAGACAGCCAGGCCAACCTCGGGCCACAAAGTTTGTTTGGAAAAATAGCCTATAGGGTGAGGAACTTCTAGCTTTTGCACAAAGACCCCCAGAGCTGTCCCCTGTTTCTCACTACGTACAAGATAAATGGTTCTTTTAAATTGGGGAGACCCAGCACAGGAGCTCTGGTGAGGCCCTGTTTGATATTATTAAAAGCCTTTTCTTGTTCCCCAGTCCAAAGTAATGGTTCTGTATCTGGGCCTTTAGTGGCTTCATATAGAGGCTTAGCCATTAGTCTGAATCCTGGAATCCAAATTCTGCAAAATCCTGCCATGCCTCAGAAAATAGGAAGATTTTTTTTTTTTGGGGTCTTTGGGGCACTAAGGCCTAATATAGCTTGTTTTCCATCTGGAGATAACTGTCTGTCAGGGTTTATAATATATCCCATATATTTAACTCATTGCTTTGAGATTTGTGATTTTTTTCTGGGATATCCTGTAACTCCGGGTCCCAAGGAAATTAAGGATTTCAATGGTATTTTGATCTGAGGCCTCCATGGTGGGGTACATATTAATATATCATCTACATACTGTAGAATGGCCCCCCTTCTTTTAGGTGTATTTCCCTTAGTTCTTTTCCAAGGGCTGGGAGAACAAGCGTGGGCTGTCCCGAAACCCCTGAGGCAATACTGTCTAGGTATATTGTTGCATTTGACCTGAGAGGGGGTTAGTCCACTCAAAGGCAAACAGATACTGAAATGAGGGGTTTACTGGGATGCAAAAGAAAGCATCCTTGCGGTCAAGAACTGTAAACCATTTGGCATCTCAAGGAATCTGGACTAATATAAGGCTAGGCCACAAGGGTGTGTATAGGGATCACTACATCATTTACTGCTCTAAGGTCTTGTGCCATTTGATAGTTCCCATTTGGCTTAACAACTGGCAGAATAGGGGTACTGCATGGAGACTGACAGGATAATAAGAGGCCATGTTTTAAGAATTTATCTATGAGGGGTTGCAAACCTTTTTTTGCTTCCAACTTTATGGGGTGCTGTCTCTTGTTAGGATAAGTGACTTCTGGCTTAAGGCTAATTTTTACAGGTTGGGCATTTATAGCCTTCCCAGGGACTCCTTTGTCCCAAATTGTAGGGTTTACTGTGTGTAAAATAGGGTTGGGGATAGGCCCTTGTTCTTTCAGCTAATTTGTCTTAGTCAGAGTCAAGAAAAGGGGCTGCTTGGGACCTCCTAATCGTAATATGTGGCTCCGAGGGAGCCCAGAATGTCTCTCCCCAGTAGTGGGGTAGGACACTCAGGCACAACTAAAATGGTATGTGAGATCAAACGCTGTTCAAATTGACAAGTGGGAGGCCCAGTGAAGAAACGGGTGCGAGTCTTTCTGCCAACACCAGTCACTGTACAGCTTTTGGAGGTGTGAGAGATAAGGACAGAGTAAGTGGCTCCTGTACCAATTAAAAAATTGATTTTCTTACCTGCCATGTCAAGGACTACCCGGGGCTCCTCGCTAGAGATAGAAATCTCGCTGGGGGGAGCTGCCAGAATCCCTCGGCCACCTCATTAGTCCAGCATGGCCATCTCGGGAGTGGGAGCCCCCCTTCCCATTTGGGAGTGGGGACAGTCCCACTTCCAATGACCTGTTCGTTTGCAGACTGGGCATGGACCAGGGGGTTCTTTTTGGCACTTTTGGGCCCAGTAGCCTGTTGACTTACACTCAAAGCATTCCCCCGTGCTGGTTTTACCTTCAGGTGGATGGTTAAACTTCCTTGGCCCCCTTTGGGTTGTCCTGAGATTGCAAGGCATGGCTGACAGCTATGGCCATCAATTTAGCTTAAACCCTGGCCTGCTTGTTTTCATGTCCAGTTCTCTCTTCCTACTCAGCTTGATATCGATTATTAAATACCCCAAAGGCCATTTCTAGGAGTTGGGTCAACAGGGTTCGTGAGCCTAATTGTTAACTTTGGGAGTTTCTGCCTAATATCGGGGGCAGACTGGCTGATAAAACGTTGTCCCAGCAGGGATTGACCCTCAGGAGTGGATGGATCAATGTTGGTAAATATTCTAAAAGCCTCCACAAGCCAGCCGTCCCTGAAAGAGGGCTGGGTTTTCTTTTTCTTCTTGGTTCACTCCTTCAACCTTTGCATAGTTAACTGGCTTTTTGATACACTTCCTCATCCCTTCTAATACACATTGGATCATGTGCTTCCTGGCTTCTGTTCCCACCCAGAAATTATAATTCCAACAAGGCTCCTGATTTGGGACCGCATCTCCACCCATAACAAAACGTTCAGGTTGGTCCCTGGCAAGCTGGTCAGCATGCCCCTGGGCTGCTGCCTAAATTCTCTGTTTTTCCTCAGGGATACAGAAAGTAGATAGGACTATTTGGACATCCTTCCAATTTAAATCAAAGGCCAGAGTTAGGGCCTGAAACCCTTCAGCACACTTACTAGGGTCTTCAGAAAACAGGTCCAGTCTCTGTTTGCATTGGGCTAAATCAGTTAAAGAGAAGGGCACGTGTACTCTGATTGTCCCTTCCTCATTTGCCACTTCCCTAAAAGGGCATTCTTCTCCTGATCCTGGGTGATAGGAAGTTCCATTACAAGTTACTCCGGAGGGACTTGTCTCTCCCTCAGGGGGCAATGAAGGGTAAAAAGGGACATAGGGAGGCAGAGTGAGGGATTGGTCAGAGGGATCTGGAGAAGTAGGTGCTTCCAGGGAAGTAGATGGCTCTGGAGAAGGAGGGGAAAGTTGGTTTCGCCCCCTGAAAGTTGGGGAACGTTAAAAGGGGATGATCTAAAATGTCAGGAGTGTTTTCTAGTTCCCCAGCCTTTTGATTACAGGAGCCACTTAGAGTGGGGTTTTGGTAAAGGATCATGAAGGCTTGAACACAGGGAACCTCAGTCCATTTTCCCATCTTGTGACAGTAAAGATCCAATTGCAAAATGGCATTGTAATTTAGAGACCCATTTTCAGGCCATTTTTTTCCATCCCCCAACTTACATAAAGGCCAGGCAGTATTACAGTAGAGCTTAAGTTTTTCCATTTTCAGCTCATCTATTTTTTTAAATTTCCAGTTTTTAAGGATACATTCCAGAGGTGTTTCTTCTGGCTTAGAAGAAAATCTTCCCATGTTGAGTAACCTGCAACCAAGAACCCTCCTAGAAATGAAGTCCAGCATCCCAGAGACATTTACTAGGAGGCTTTTGTCAGGAGGGGATTGGAGTGTCCTCCGAATTCCCTTCTTACCTAATGGGATTTTGAGTGTCCTCTAGTCTCCCATCGCCTAACCAGACGTCTCTGGTCATCAGTCCCTCACGCGAGGAGTCCCCAGCAGGGGACATATGAACCAGTGCCGGTGCATTGCCAGGACTCTCCTTGAGGGGGATCTGTTGTCTATAAAGTTTATGTCCTATAACAATGTCCTATAACATTATGCTTTGTTGGGGTGTATTACTTAAGACGGAGCATCTATAAAGCCTAGGATGTGGGCTGCTTGGAAGTGGCCAGCCCAATAGGTAGTCTGTAACAAGGTATGGGCTGCCAAGGCCTGGAGTGAAGGGGGTCCTAGAGGTGCAAAAAGGAACTCCTGGAGGAATTAGAGTTGGGCACAATGGAAACTGCCATGGGGGTCAGGACCTGAGGGCCTAGAGGTGGGAGTATTCCCACAGGAGATTGTTTTGGACATAGAGTAAGGTGCGAGAATAGACAGAAGAAGAACCCAAAACCCTTTCCCCTATTTGTTTGGTGGCTACGATAAAACTGGGGAGAACCTGATGATTCCATATGACACTGGCAACAGCGAATTTGGACAATGTTTCCCATGTAATTTAACATACTAAATGAACCCAGTTAGTTTAGGATCTCTCCTTGGGATGCTGCAGGGGCCCTTTGAAGCACCCCAAAGTTAGTTGGAGGTCAAAACAACTCTCATCAGAATTTGATATTTGGGAAGTCTGTCAAAAATTTCAAAAGTTTTAAAACACCTGGTCAGATAGAATCATAAGGTGCTGTGAAACAATTATTTCTTGAGCTAAGGTGAAAAAAATTTCAAAACTAAATACAGATCACTTAAAGACACAGAAACTCACACAATCTGATATCAAAAGCAGCATTCCAACAAAATTGTGTTCTGAGAGACAGAAACCAAATCCAGTCTTACATCAGCCTACTGTTAATAAAATCCATCTACCTAATTAAATTTAATCCAAACTTAGAAAACCCTGACCACATACAAAATTCTTTTCTCAGTGTTCCTCTTCTGCAAACCTTCTACAAATTTCTGTAGCCATACTTTGTCCCTTATTCCTTCCATTGGAAATAACCAGCTTTAGGACAAAAACACCCTTTTTCCTTTAACAAAAATATATTTCCATTCCTCATACCTTCTTTTCTGAAAACACACATCCTACTTTCCTTAAGCAACCATGAACTGTCTTTTTCATTAGCAGTCTATAGATTAGTAGAGAACATCTCAAGGTGGCACGAAACAGCTTTAGTTTCCCTCTCAGAAGAAGACAAACGTAGGTAAATTTAGACCTGTTTAGCAATTAACATTACAGTATTTCATCTTACTTGAAATGGCCTGTATACTCAACGAATTCCTATCATTTAACTTAATTTCGTTTCAATTTACCAAGATTTGGAGGGACGGTTTTAGATGGATGTTTCCAAAACATAATTATTCCTATAGAGGTTACCAAAAAGTTCTTATCCCAGTTACATTTACTTAAAATTTAATCCTATCAGGTTATTTTCCCGTTGACAAATTTCATAACAGAAACAATATGCACTTACTGACTTTCAGTAACCCTAGGTACAATAAAAATACTGTACTTAATGTTGATGACTGTAAAGACGGGTCTGTATTAAAACCCACAAGCTTAAACCAGACAAACCAATTTCTACAAAACCAGAGATCTCATAGTTTTCCCACTTGAATTTAAAATGGCCCTTTTTTTTTTTTTTCCCCTCACTCTGGGGGCTACAGATGAATCAGGTAGTTCTCTGAGAGCCCAGGCAGAATAGTTACATTGCAAGGCAGAGGAGAAAGATGCAGCCTCCTCCAGCCCAGGTAGAGTTACATTGCAAAAGCAGAGGAGGGAAAATGCAAGCCCCTGCAGTTCAGGCAGAAAGAATAATTACATGGCAAAGGCGGAAGAGAGAAAAATGCAAGCTCCTTTCTCTTCTTTTTGTTCTCTAAAATTGCACCGAGTAACCCAAGGCTGGAGTGTCAGGCAGTGCAGGCTGCGTTTGTATTTCAAGGTTTAAATGCTCCACCATGCCCCCAGTTTTGGCCGAGACTTGCAGGAGCAGTTGGACAGACAAAACTACATAAAACAAAGATACCAATGACAAAATCATAAAGACACAAACAAGAAGCTTTCAGGATAAAGGGGACGGGAGTGCAGGTATAAGGGTCAAGGGAGAGGTAAAGGGTGGAAGGACAGAAAAGACTGAAAAAGAGAAAGAAACAGCAGTAAAATAAAGGTGAGAATACTGGGAGGATAAGACTTTCAGCCGCTACACGATATGAGGTTTGAACCTCTACTCTCATGAATTTCCCATCAGGGAGAGTCTGCTGGGCCAGGGTCGGCACGGTGTGAGGTGAGCCTCTCCCACCTCTGCTTGTCACCCGTCAAGGTGAGCCACTGCCGGCCAGAGGGAGCAGGTCTCACAAGCTGAAAGGAGTGATGCTGTAGCTGCCCAATGTCCACTCTCTCGGAAGGAGAGGACAGAGAAAGAAGAGGACAGAGACAGAGAGATATCAAAAGAAGGAAAAGGAAAAGGGGGAGGGGGGAAGCGTTGCCTGAATGAGGGTACTGAGGCCCCCAAGGGCCAAGCAGGCAGACTTACCAAACGCGGTGACGCTGAAACAAGAGGTTCAGGTGGCCGCTCGTCACCCACGGGGAAGCTGCGTTCAGTGGTCCTGTAGGTGCCCGGATCCTCTCCCCGGAATGGGACAACTGCCCCACGTTGGGCGTCATAAATCTGATACCGACCAGGGTTCTTGGCCTTCCCCCGATCAATAGAAATTAACTAGAGGCCAGACAAGAAATGCAGGCAAGGCTTTACTGGGGCCCCTGCTGCAGCGGGGGGAGTGAGAAAAGCAGCAGGTTCCCTTGCTCACTCACTCCCTGGGCGAGGAGTGCGGGGGTGGGGGGGGAGCTTGTTCCTTACATGGGGTGAGGGTAGGGGTGTGTCCAAGGGTCGGGCCAGAGGCGTGGCTTAGGTGGTTTGTCCATCCCTTGGGTGGTGGTGTGCGCAGGGGGCATGCTCAGTACCCTGCTTTTGCTCCCAACACCTTGTTTTTGCTCCTGGTTCTTCAAAAGTGGCAGTTGGGTTTTTTGGTCTCTTTGTATCTTTTGCGTCCAGAATTTGCCCTAACTGCACATGCACGCAATTATTTTTAGTCCCATATAGTTTCTTTGTATTTTGTTGCTCAAGGAGAGGTGTGTCCAGGTGCAAGCATTGCAGCACGGCAGCAAAGGGTCCCAGGTCCCAGCCTGTCTGAGAAGGAGGCATCAAACGTTTTTTTCATAATTGGTTGGGGAAGGACAGTAATAACTTAGGACTACACCATGTTGAGATGACTATAAAAAAATTACAAAGGATCTGATTTCAGTAGAACACTGATAAGCAGTAGAAATGTATATTTTGATTATTTTTTTATTTTTAAACTTAACATCTGTGTACTTTTTAAGCACCACTATTGATGTCCTTAAGAATTAAACAATAGTCTATTCTCTGACACTGTCTTTTATTATAAGAGAAAGTAGAAATGGAATTGGATTCAAAAATAAAAGCCAGTGTAAAACTTACTTTCAAAAATAAAGCTTTTGATTTAAGTCTAGAATATTACTGATTATTTAATATCATGATATTGGAATAAATTGAAATGGAGAGTGAGAAGGGAAAAATATGCATGCTGTTCATAATGAAAGAAAGTGAAAAGGTAAAAACAGGCTGAATGACTTATGGTCGCTGTTGTGATGGGACATAACATTCAATCTGTAATGGAGCACATAGATAATAGGACAGTGCACTTAAATAGAAGCTTTTTGCTCAAAACTGAATATGACATAATTGCAGTTTCAGTAAAAAGAAGACTGACCTTGATTTCTGGCTGTGTTTATCTAAAATATTACCTGAAATATGGGTGGTAATTCAGTAAAAGAAAAATGATTTAGATCTTTAAGGAAATGTATACATATATATAAAACAGAAAAACAGTTCATGGAAAAATAAATGTCTACATTTGAATAAATTTAGTCTATATCATATTCTGTTGTGCTCTTGGTCAATTATCAGAGTCTAATTTGTGAGTAAAATTATTATTGAAAACCTTAGGCATATTTTAGTTAGGGTTTTCAGAGTGTGGTTTCCTATCACCCACATACTAGTTTTATGTCTAGCAAATTATTTTTATCAGCTCAATGCAATACAATCAATCTCTGGTAAACTGAGCCTTTTGAATAAGATAATCAACTGTGCATTATAAATCACAATATCTCTAGATAGTTAGGGATCAATATTTACCCTAAAAGGGATCTATATTTACCCTAACTGATCTCAATGCCCTTTTAGGAATATATACAATTAGAGATAAAAAGTAAGATAATTATAAAATCTCTGTACAGCTAGACTCTACGAATAAATGAAATCTTTCATAGAAATAAATAAATAAATCTATATATATACATTATATTTTAAAGATTGTTTACTCTGGGTATTAGAGTATATCCTTATATGTTTTCAGAAAAAAATCCAACTTAAAATTAAACCTACAAAAAGTAATTAGAAAGTTTAAATTTCCATACTGTTTTAAAAGTAAATATAAAAATATGTAATGCCAGTATTTTCCCTGTTTTCTAATTCTAAAGAAATACATTCATTTATTAATTCACTTAACATATTTAGGAGCCTGACCTATCTCCCGGGCTCTTTGTTAAAAGCTAGGGATAGAGAGAGAGAGATTTAATTTAGTACCTACTGGGAAGTTCAGGGAAGAAAATCAAGAATTAGAGCACAGGGCTTCCCTGGTGGCGCAGTGGTTGAGAATCTGCCTGCCAATGCAGGGCACACGGGTTCGAGCCCTGCTCTGGGAAGATCCCACATGCCGCGGAGCAACTGGGCCCGTGAGCCACAACTACTGAGCCTGCGCGTCTGGAGCCTGTGCTCCACAACAAGAGAGGCCGCGATAGTGAGAGGCCCGCGCACCGCGATGAAGAGTGGCACCTGCTTGCCGCAACTGGAGAAAGCCCTCGCACAGAAATGAAGACCCAACACAGCCATAAATAAATAAATAAATAAAAAATTTAAAAAAAAAAAAAAAAGAATTAGAGCACAGTATATTAGTACGAAAATTAAATGTATCCATAGAATGCTATAGAAGCCTGGTGCAGGGTACACCTTCAGTCTGAAGAAGTAAGGACTCAACCTAATAGAACAAGTACGTTTTAGACCAAGCGGGAAGAAAGTGATTTCCAGACTTGCAAAGTCAAGAAAACATAAAATATTCTAAGTAATGAGTTAAGTAACTAAAGTAACCAGACAAGGTAAATTATATAGGAGTATGGGTTAGTTAAGGCGTAGCTCAAAGTCACACGTGCCATACTAAGATTCAACATACAATGAATAGCTACTAAAAGATTTTGAACTGAGTAAAACATGCATGATTAATTTTTATTAAAAGTGCACTTTGAAAAGAGCATGGATGATGAATTTAAGAGGAGAAATGAGAAATTCTGGAGAGAGAGAGGAGAATGAGAGAGACACAGAGAGAAACTTTAAGAGTCTGTATTATTTACCTATGTGAGAAAGCGAACTGAGGCTATAAAGTGGAGAGTGGAAACTAGTGAATTAGAAAATATATGCCATAGAATGTATAGAATAATAAAAATTTAATTTTTAAAGCACCATTAAAATTGATAAAAGAAATACATTTAGTAAAGTAAGAAAAGAGGGATTGAACACAGACCAATATCCTGAGTAAAAAGGAGGTCATCATTACAGATGCTTTATACAGTAAAAAGATTACAATACAACATTTCTGCTGATAAACTTCACATTTTTGATGAATTGGACATATTTATCAAATCCTGGACAAAAGAATTTATCACAACTGACAGAGGAAAATATAGGAAATTTTAAATATCCTATAACTACCAAAGAAATTTAAATTTAAAGTTAAAATTCACTCTCCCCACAAAGAAAATTTCATAATGAAGTTCAAATGGTATCACTGGAGCTAATGTGCTTCCCTAAAATGTTAAGAAAGAAATAACAGCAGTCTTATATGGTCATCCAGAAAAAAATAAATAATTAAATAGAAATATTTCTTAAAATGTTTTAGGTGGAAAATATAGCATAGGTACCAAATGTGACAAACAGCACAAAATAACATTTAAGACCATGAATATTAATGCAAAATCCTTAATAATGTGGTAGCAAACCAATCTAGTTATATAAAAATAATAATGCATGCTCACAAACTTGGGTTTATTACAGGAATGCAAGTTATTTACTATTAAAAATAATATAATTCCATAACTTAGAAGAACAAAGAAGAAAGATCAAAATGATCATCTCAGCATGAGGAAAGTATTTTATTATATTCAACATCCATTTGATAAAGGAGACCTATAGAAAAACTTACACTAAACGACATATTAATGCCAAAAATTTGTGAAAGCTTTGCCTCTGGACTAGCATGGCCACTGTCAACACTTCTACTCAACTTTGATCTGGTAACTGTAGCTAGAGCAATAAGGCAAGAAATATATGTCTACACAGAAAGCCATATCATCAGTGTGAGAAATTAAAGGTCAAAATAAATGAAGATATTAGGTTGAACCATATAAAATACTGCTTTAATAGGTCATAAAATATTTAATATAAGCAGTTTGGTTTTAATACTTGATATTGTAAAAATGTCAAATCTTTCCAAACTTATCTATCAATTGAGTAGAATTCCATAGAAATCCCAGTGTTGTTGTCATAGAAATTGACAAGTCAATTTATATATATTTTTGGTAACTAGAAATAGGCAAGGACAATAAAGAGAAATATGAAGCAGAAGAATATTGATGCGCTTATGTTATTAGATATCGAAACATATTTTAACATATTTAACATATTTTACTGTAATGGAACATTATGATAGCGACATGAACATGAACAACTAAATCAATGAGTCCAGAAATAAACATAATCCACATACGGACGCCTGTTTTATGACAACGATGGCATTGAATAGAAATAGAGAAAAGATGGTGCTTTCAATAATGGTCCTTGGTTGTTTGAGTTTCAACATGGGGAAGAAAGAGAAACTAAACCCCGGCCTTGTATAGTATAAAAAACAAAAACCAATTCCCGGCAGCCCATAGATCTGAAAGTGGAAATTAAAATAATAAGGCTTCTAGCAGATAACATGTGAAAATATTTTAATGAACCTTGGAGGGGGAAATATTTTTTTAATGAGACAAAAAAGTAAGTTTTAAACAAAAAACAAATTGACCTACACTAAAATGAAAAATTTTTGATCATTCATAAATGTGAGAATGAAAATGTAAGCTATGGAGGGAAAGAACATAGTTTTAACACATATATCCATCAAAGGACTATATATTGAATATAGAAAGAACTCCTAAATGATAGGAAAAAGACAGAATCCCAAGAAATGATTGACAGATTTGAAATGGTGCTTCACAAATGATATCCAATTGAATATAAAAATATGAAATTGTCCAATTGCATTAGTCATCAGGAAAATGCAAATTGAAACTAGAGATACCAATACCTACTTCCTGAGAATCGTTAAAATTAATAAAATTGTGAATATAAGGTGATATGGAGCAATAACAACCATCATCTTGTGCTCATGTGAATGACAATTGTTTAAAAATCTACTTGGGAAACTGGCATTTTCTGTTAAAGATAATACGATGTTGCAAGTTTACTACTAGGTATACACCACAGACATTTATGCACATGTGAAACCCAAATGTACAAGAATGTGTTTGGCAAAATTATTTGCAATTTCCCCAAATAAAAACAAACAACACATGCATCAATATTATAATACAAGGTGATTTAACACATTCTGAAAATGAAATACTGTAAGCTATATCTTCGTATAACTGTATTGTTTTATAAGATCTAAAGATTCTTTTGATGGTGAGACATAGCACACTGTCACTGGGACAAATGAAAGGCAGAATATTTTGTTTTTTACAGTTCTGAATGAGAGCAAGCTTCCAAGCAGGGCCACGTAGGGGCTGCAGTCAGGGTAACAGCAAGCTGTTAGGAGGCAGCAGGTATGTGGCAGGCGGGTGTGCTTAGCTAGGTTTGGTGGAATTCCTGTGGATTGGCTATTTGAATAATTTCGGCAGGCTCCGATACTTTGTAAATGTCCCTGGTTGTCTGGTACCTAGCACTGGGGTAATTAGTGCTGATGTACAGTGGCTCACAGTATGAGAGCCTGATAAGGGAAGTGTTGAAGATAGGGACTTAATCAGCTGCTTATAAAGAGGAACTAACCAATCTCTAGCCAGGGCCTCAAGACTGGATCAAGACGGCATGACTTAAAAAACAAACTAAATTACACATATGAATTGCAAAGACAATACTTAGTGAAAAAAGCCAAAGTAAACATTCTTTACAATTTCATTTATATAAAGATAAATTTTAAAAGCAATGATAATATATCCATTGAGAAGTCAATTTAATAATTTCCTTGGAGGTCTAGGGAAGAGGCTCAGATTGGGAACGGGTATGAGCTGGAGCTTTGGGGATCTGATAAAGTTCTTTTTCTTCTTTGTATAGTTGTTCGCTTTTTCACAGTTTATTTAGCTGTATGTACATTTACACACTTCTTATGTTAGTTTTATTTCAACAGAAAAATTATACATATGTACATATATATAATCTAATACAAATTATACTTTATACAGCCATTCATTTATAAAATCTAAATGGGGTGTTAAAAGTCTGAATTTGACTCAACTAAATACAAATTTTGCCATCAAATAAAGTATAGGAAAATCGAATATGTTCATTTTATAAGTGATTTTTTCAAGAAAGCTGCTAATTTATTATCTCCCAAAAGATAGAACTTATTATGAGTAATTAGGAAGAGAGCATAACAAAAAGGGCAATCCACAAGAGAGTTTGTTTTTCCCATCAATCTTGCATTGGATAAAAAGCATTAAAGTTTCTTGCAAAATGGCCATGGTAATTATTACAGAAACTAGTACTAGAAGAGAAAATTAGCTAGAAACTAGAAATGGAGAGCAAATGTAAAATAATTAACTGAATAAGTCATAATGCTTGGGAAAAAAACATTTCCATGACACATAACAACTAAATGGCAATAATCATCACTTCGTCTAACAGCTACATTAACAACTAACATTAATTTAATTTCATCCTGAAGGTGGCTCAGCAAAATTTAAAAAAATTGGTATCAAGTTCTGAGGCTCTAATGTCCAGCATAGTGATTATAGTTAATAATACTGTCCTGTATTCTTAAGATTTGCTAAGAGAGTAGATCTTCAGCATTCTCTCCCAGAAAAGGAACGGGGGCACATATATGAGGTGTTAGCTGCATTAACTTGATTGTGGTAATCATTTCACAATGTATACATATATCAAATCATCACTTTCTACACTTAAATATATTACAATTTTATTTGTCAATTATACCTCAATAAAGCAGAAAAAAGAGATTCTGTGAACCAAACAAAAAATCTCAGGCATACCTCATTTTATTGTGCTTCACAAATGTTGTTTTGTTGTTTTTCTTTTTACAAATTGAAAGTTTGTGGCAATCCTGCATCAAACAATTCTATCAAGGCTACTTTTCCCACAGCATTTGCTCACTTCATGTCTGTGTCACATTTTGTTAATTCTTGCAATATGTCAGATTTTTTAATTATTATATTTGTTATGATGATCTGTGATCAGTGATCTTTGATATTACTATTGCAAAAAGATTATGACTCACCGAAGTCTCAGATGATGGTTAGCATTTCGTAGCAGTAAAGAATTTTACATTAAAGTACGTACTTTTTTTTAGACATAAAGCTATTACACATTTAATAGACTACAGTATAGTGTAAACATAACATTTATTTGCACTGGCAAACCAAAAAATTCATATGACTGTCTTATTGCAATATTCACTTTATTGTGGTCATCTGGAACCATATCTGCAATATCTCCCAGTATGACCACCCAGGGTAATTCTGTAAAATACAGAGAACTCTGTCTTATGAGGCTTCTTGTGCAGCACTCCTCAAATAACATCCAGATAAGAAAACATTATATCCTGTTTGATGGAGGACAGTTCATTCAGCTATGGCTATTGTCCACCATAATCATTAATAGTAATCCTTTACCCTCTCAAAAGTGTCCCTATGTGGACTAAAATTATATGACTACTCAAAAACAACTAATTATCTACTGGCCTCTTTGTGCCTCAAATTATTAAATCACTTTTTAATTTTGAACAGGCTTAACCATTAACTTAATTGGAGTAGCAACCCATAAGAATATAACTGATTGGAATCCTTTTGACTTTATGACTTACCAGTATTACCAAAATTTTAAAGCACCATCCACGTCAGCTGATGTACTGAATATAATGATGGTGATTTTTTAATTTATTTTCCACTCATTGAATTTTCAGAGTTTATGCACAGTTAATAACTAATCATTTTTGGCCTGAAATTACATCAGATTATTTACAACTTGGTATTATTCAGCAAAGGAATACACATACATTTGATATTCTTTAGAACTCTTGAAACAAAAATCCATGCTTCTGAAATAATAATTTTGGGAGGCAGTTAGTATATTTCTATATATTCAGAATCTTATTTTTTAGTTTGTTTTTAAAAAGTAACATGTATGTAATAATAAATTATCCAAACAGGTACATGGCTGGATAAATGCAAGTCTGTGAATTTGTAATTTGCCAAATGGTTTGGAACAAATATTAGTTTTAATTCCTAATGTAGATATTATAATTTGCAAAGACATCTTAAAATATAATTTAAAAAGTAATTATTTTCTCATTTACAGAAAAATCATAAAATATTTTAATGTATATATGATTGAATATCTAATTATAGCTTTATATTAGAGAGATAAACTTCCTTTTTTGCAGCTTTGTATTTAGCTGCAATTTTTCAGCAATTTAAATATTTGTTATTAGTTTTAATGTGATAAAATTATTTTATATGGCAGTATTAAAAATTTTTATCTTAATGTGTAAAATGTCTATATAACATGTAAAAAAAAAACACCTTGTACTTTAGATATAGTGGGGGGAAAGCCGATACAAATATTTTAAAATTGGAGTGTAGACTAAACTAAAAAAATGCCATTTGATCACATTTGTGTACATGCTTTGTCATGTACTTTAATCTGCTTCATTCTTATGTCCTTAAATAAAAACTTTGACTATATAGAGATATTTAGGAATAGGCTTTGCATTTCATACACAACAGATTATTGCAATAACCTATTAGGTAGTAACTAAAAATTAAAAGTCATACACTGTATGTATTTTTCTAGGAAAATTCACAGTCCTATGATTTATATATAACATTCCAGCAAATTTCTCAAATAAATACAAGCAGTCATGGCTGCGAGAAGGTAAATGTGATGCTCAGCATGGAACCCAGAGAACCAAGATGTTTCTCTTGAGCCAGGGTTTCCAAAGGTCTAGTCTCTAATAAGTGTACCAACAGATTCAGGGCTTTTAGCCTAAACAGAAAATGTCTTTATATTGTTTTCAGTGCAAAAGATAGCCTTATAAGGAAAGGCTTTAAGTCGAGCAAAATGTGGAACAGTTTGTATTTTGACTAGTATTTTCTCTCTTTCTTTATTATAACCATTCTAATAGGTATACAGAGGTATCTCATTGTAGTTTTATTTTTCATTTTCTTAACGATTAATGATATTGAGCATCTATTCATGTGCTTATTAGCAATCAATAAATTTTCATAAAATTCTACCTAATTCTACCCATTTCTCTCTCTCCTCAGTTTTTGGGATTCCATTTGCAAGTATGTTAGAATATTTGATGTTTTATCACTGGCTTCTGAGGCTCTTTATTTTTTTCTTTAACCTTTTTTTTTTTTCCTCTCTGTTCATCAAATTGGCTAATTTTATTGATTTATGTTCAAGTTTACCAGTTATTGTTATAACATCACAAATCTGAAGTAGATTAAAAAATCTGAATATTATTAAATTCCATAATTTCACTTAGGTTCTTTTAATACCCAACAAATCTCTATTTATTAATTTATTATTGCCATACTTTATTTCTTTAGACTTTATTTTCTATTTCTTTGAACATGTTTATAATAAGTGAAATAATTCTCTGTAGGAACAGGAATAATTTCTAAGTATGGATCAAAATTTCCTATATATTTCCATATCCCATAATATTTTAAGTTGAAAACTGAGTATTTTGGTAATATATTTTATCTACTCTCAATTCTGGTATCTTCCCCCAAAAACATTTTCATTGCTTTCTTTTCTTTTTCTTTCTGTCTTTTTGTTTATTGTTTGTTTCTTTTTAGCTCCTTTTTAAACATGATCTTCCTGGACTAAGGCTGCAAATTCTATTTTCCTTGCAGTGGACAGTTACTGATGTCTCTGCTCAGTTTTATTTAATTTTAAATCACTCTTGCTTTTATATTTAAGGCTAACTTTAATCTGGTTTTTCCTTCTTTCCATATAATTTAGTGATTAGCCAATGACTACACAGAGGTTGTTTTTAAACAGTCTAAGCAATAGTCCTTCCAATTCTTGTCAATAGATCTGTGTTTGCATAGGGGAGCATGTTGAATGTTCAAACCATTTTTAAGTCATCACTGGCTATTTCTTCCTTCTGTGTTCTTTAGTGTCTTCTAGGCCCATGTGGATAGCCACAGAGTATACCAGGAGTGTGTCAACAGGTTGGGTCCTCTCTCTTCTCCATTGCACAATGCAGAGCCACAGCCAGAGATACTCTTTCTCTAACCATGACCACAATCTCAGGTGAAGAGAAGGAGCTTATATCCCTGTTGCCTCTGAGGAGTCCCATACACTGATAAGAATGCTGGGTACTGGCAGCGCTCCTTGCTTCAAATCAAATGAGTCCCAAGCTGCCACTCCTCATGGTTTTCCCCACCTGGAAAAAACCTCCTGCTAACCAAGTATAAGCATGAGTGTAAGGAAAAAAGTGTAAGCAGACCCAGGCCAGTTGCCATAGATTCCCACTATTCTTACTCATAGTTCAGCAATTTTTCACGTATAAATGCTTATTAATTTGGTTTATCCCTTTGGTCAAATACTAGAACACTAAAATAGTTGCTATTTCATTTTTCTTTTTTTCTAGTTTTATAGCTACTTGCTGGGAAGAGGACTTGTCAGACATCTCACTTGGCCATAAGCTGGAGTTCCACCTCCTTACAAAGACCAAAATAAGATGTGATGTTAAAATTAAAGTTTAGTTTGTAATCTTTTAGTGCTGTCCCACAGTACCCAATTTAGTGGCTTGTAGGTATATTTGTGTGAAAAGTTTAATCCATCCATTCTACTTAAATTTTCTATTATATTCCATTTGAGAGCTAAGTACTTTAATTAATGGATATAGTATCAAGCCTGGTTACCATATTTGCCTCAGTTATTAAATGGGATAGTTTTTCTCTCCCGGAATCTTCTTAATACAATGTTTCTCCTGTCCTAGTTTTTTTCCTCCTACTCACTATGCCAGTTTCTTTCATTATTTAGCCAAACACATATATAACCTACTGATTATGCAGTGTTGCAAGAGTAGCTGAATGAATCACCAACGGGAGTAATTCCTCACTGTTATTTTCATACCTTTACTGGAAATAATTTCCACCTAGGAGGATTTCTAAAGTACTTCCAGGAACCCAAATAACCTTATGTCTGCAAGCCAAACAAACATTTTATAATATTGTCTCATAAGGCTCAATTTGCCTACCTAGAGAATTATTCATAATTTTACTAGCCTGTCCTTTTAGTATTATTGTGCCTTAACTCTCATATTATATTCATTCCTATACAGTTTGCCAGTTTGCAATTCTCAGGTTCCTCATCATCACACCTACTATATTAAGCATGTAAGATAAACAAACAAGACCATGCTAATATATAAAAGAGCACCTTTCCTTTTAAATGACTGATCGTTTGGTATATTTATAAAACAATTAACAGGTTCTAGCATTGAATTCAAAACCTAGGTACGGTAATGCCATAGAAGAAGACAAGGCCAAATCAATATGCAGCCTCATTTATTTTGGAATGTTTATATCCTATTTGATAGGAGAGAGAAGGGTGAAAGACTAAAGCAGTAAATTAGACTGCTCAAATACTATTTACCAAGATTTTACTGAGACGAAGAAACTCAGTATCAGACATATGCTCACTTCTCTTCCTGAGGCTCTAGTAAATTTTTTTCTAATTTAGTGGCATGGGGCCTATAAATAGCATTTCCAAAATTTTTCAGTGTGATATGCATATTTTAGTAAACTCCCTTACTCTTCCAGACTACTGGGATAGGCATGCAAATAATTACAGGGGTTGCACTCATAAAGTTTACAGCATTTTCCTTCCAGTGGAAAGATATATAAAAACACCCAGTAGGATCCATAACCTCTATTCCACAGTTACTAACAGGCACTTCAAAACACAAGCAGGACTTCCCTGGTGGTCCAGTGGTTAAGACTTTGCCTTCCAATGCAGGGGATGCGGGTTTGATCCCTGGTGGGGGAGCTAAGATCCCACATGCCTTGCGGCCAAAAACCAAAACATAAAACAGAAGCAATATTGTAGCAAATTCAATAAAGGCTTTACAAAAAAATAAATATAAATAAAATTTTAAAAAAACACACACAAGCAAACAAGCAAAGGTGGAATAGCTTCAAAGTCACCAGTTATGGTGTCAAGACACAGTCATGTCCCTTGTTCTTTGCTAAAAGGTTGTTTTTCTTTTAAGATTTTCTAGCCTATAACTACAAATGAGAGTACAAACCAATTATATAACCTCAACTTGAATCATTTCACTTTCAAATGAGAACTGGATTCTGAAGAGACTGATGAAACATTTGCAAAGGAACCATGGAAAATTAAATGCAGTGACTACCGCCAGTGTGATTAAGAATTAAGTGTTATTTTTACAGCTATAAAGTATTTTAATTTCCCTGTAAGTAGGTGGATGGAGCAATTTTATATGCCACAAACATCTTTCTCTTCCATATAATAATAGATGAACCTTGATGATATTATAACTTATACCTAGTGAAGATTTATTCTGAAATTCCTCCTAAATAATCCTTAATAAGAGGAGTGCTAACACTAATAGCAATAGCAAGCGTTTATAGAGCATCAAAACAATCTTGGTACTATGTAAGTACTTTATATATGTATTAAGCATTGTGATGTCATTTAAAATCATTTCTTAATTTTAAAAATTAACTATTTTAAAGGATAAAAATAAAGAGGACAAATTCTAAGGTTCAGGTTGTATATTACTATAATACTTTGTAGTATTAAATCATTGGTTATAATATAAAAATCTACTTTTTATAATCTTTGATATTGAATTCTAAAAGAATATTTGTTTTCTCTTCAGTATGTATTATTTTGTCAACCACAGCTTTATAAATGTTTCATCACATAGATCACAATTAGTAGCAAACAAATAATCTGTTTTGTGTTATATTTGATTCCAGGAGAGACACAGACAGAATGACAAAAAATCTAATAAAATATGTATCTTTTGCACACGAAAATATTTTAACCAAATCACATTTTTAAGAAGTTATGCAGAAATAGTCTGAAATAATGTGCTATTGAAGTGTAAAGTATCAGACTATTTCTATTAAGCCTCTAATAGGCTACTTATAAATCACTATGTCTCTTTAAGGCTTACAAATTCAAGAAACCCACAGAAACAATGAATTTCAAAGAAAACTAAAAGAGTAGAAATAATTCCCTAAGGAAGAGTTTTTTGCACAAGGAAAACAAGAATAGTTAACAACTAACTTCATAAATGTTAGCACATATAATGGCACAGAAAAAGAAATATATCCTATCTCTATTTCTGTGTCAGACTCAAAGTCAACATCTTCCCATATAACCTGAGAATTTCACAAGAAATTATTCCCTGTTAGTGAAAGCTATTACATATTAGATTGTCTTGTTATTTACTGCTTATGGTGAGTGGTGCCCTAGCTTGACAGTTGT
The DNA here is from genome assembly GCF_965194825.1 of Balaenoptera physalus. Classification (NCBI taxonomy): domain Eukaryota; kingdom Metazoa; phylum Chordata; class Mammalia; order Artiodactyla; family Balaenopteridae; genus Balaenoptera; species Balaenoptera physalus. The sequence continues at coordinate 139,397,341 of NC_138884.1, read as the reverse complement.
GAAAGAATATGAAAAATCTGGAGAAAGTCCTTGATTTCATGTAGTCTACAATTAAGACATGTCAGAGAAAATATCCCATAAACTGTACTATTTTTGGATGATATCGTCAATAAATAATTTAACACTTGGGAGTAAAGAAAACAACAAATTTTCTAAGTCACAGCAGTATTATAACCATTTAAGAGAACCACTTAATCACAAGAATGTATAATTGCAGTGTCTGACTGAACAAGAGGAGAGACATTCTGAATAATACATTAGAAGGTAACATGCTATTTAAAACTCCCATCTCATCATATGTTAGCATAACTTTCACCTATTGTTCTTTAAAGCTGCAAAACTATTTTTAAACTTAGATTTTCCTAAGCAGGAGAAATTGTACTGCTCCTTTAAAATATATATCTCAGCGACTACATCAAACTAAAATGCTTTTTACAATTAAGGAAATTGTCAACAAAACGAAAAGGCAAACTACTGAATGGGAGCAGATACTTGCAAATATCCAGTGAGGGGTTAATATCCAAATTATATAAAGAATCATACAACTCAATATCAGAAAAACAATCTGGTTAAAAAATGGGCAGCAAACCTGAACAGACATTTCTCCTAAGAAGACATACAAATGGCCAACAGATGCATGAAAAGGTGTTCAATATCACTAATCATCAAGGAAATGCAAATCAAAACCACAATGAGATATCACCTCACACCTGTCACAACGGTTATCATCAAAAAGACAAGAAATTACACGTGTTAGGACGTGGAGAAAAGTGGACCCTCGTGCACTGTTGGGGGGAATGCAAATTGGTGCAGACACTATGGAAAACAGTATGGAGGTTCCTCAAAAAATTAAAAATAGAACTAACACACAATCAAGCAGTTCCACTTCTTGGAAATAAAAACATTAATTTGAAAAGATAGGTGTACCCCTAAGTTTACTGCAGCATTATTTACAATAGCCAAGAACAACTTAGCGACCTAAATGTTCATTGATAGATGAATGGTTAATGGCAATGTGGTATGCACATTCAAAGGAATATTACTCAGCCATAATACAATAAAATCTTGACCTTTGTGACAACATGGATGGGCCCAGAGGATATTATGCTAAGAAAAATAAGTCAGACAGAGAAAGACAAATACCATACGATCTCACTCATATGTTGAATCTAAAAAACAAAACAAACAAAACAAAGCAGAAAAAGACTTATAGATTCAGAGAGCAAACTGGTTTGCTGGTTTCCAGAGGGGAGGAGTTAAGGGGTTGTCTTGATAATATATATTTTTTTTGTGCTGGTGGAAATAAATGAAGATCACCCAAATGAGAATAAGCAAAGGCTGTATATTCATAGAGTTTGCAAGAGAGTCAACCACCATCACTTTCATTTGACAAAAAACTCAAAGGCAGACAGGGGATTGTGAAAACTCTACAGCAGAAAAAAGGGAAAGCTTCAAGTGTGCCCTGATTGGAAGTTGTTGGCATGGAAAAGCTGGAGCTGGGCTAACTAGAAGCAGGTCATCCAATGTGGTTAGTTAGTGCAATATATAGTCTTTCTCTGGTTGGTCCTGAGTTGGAAGCAGAGAGGAAGGGAAGAGGAGGACAAAACTAAGAGAAACTGGCAGTTATTGACCAAGTACAGATTCTCTGGGGCTGATTGCTGCATACATAGGTAGTGGTTTGGCTTTCTGGACTGGCTGCTGTGAAGGTGGTGGTCAGAGTTTTATATATATATATATATATATATATATATATATATATAGTCATTGCCATTTGTATACTCATTCTCGAATCTTGATGCTTTTTAAAAAAATTTTCTGCATTTTAAAACATGTGCATTTTAAAACACCTAATTTGGGGTATGATGTTAACTGTGTTTGAAAAGAAAAAATGATATAACATATATTATATGTACATATAACACAAATGTCAGAGGCAATCAAATATCCTAAGTCTACTGTTACCCCTCACCACCAATACCGTTTCTGTATTTTTTGTCCTTGAGGACAGTTCTTCTGTACTCCAGTTCAAGCATGACACATTGGTCCTCTGTGAGCAAAGCTTCCATTTTCTCTGTCTGCCTTCATCCCCTATAGTACTTTTACTCACTTCCAGGGAAAATGCCAGACAATTTTTCAGTACTTTATGCCTTTGATGCCAGGATCAACCATGTGAATTGCTTTGGCCATGAGAACCAGGTGAAAGTGACAGTGTGCAAATTCCTAGCTTAGGCTGAAAATACAAATAATTTGGGTGATTTTGCGTGGCATTCTGTGATACTACAGTTGCCATGAGAAGGACTTGCCTATGGTAACCTGCTGGTTCCAGGAGTTAGAGAACGTTTGAGAAACCAGCCAAAATGCAGACACATGAGTAAGTCCAACAAAGATTAGCTAAAACTAGCCTAGATCAGCCAAGCCCCCAGATACTGTATGCTAGTATGTTTTAGATGTATTTTTACAAAGCAAAGGTGTACATACAGATTGATCACTGCACTGAAGCTGTATGAGTTTATATCAATTTAGGAAAATAAAGTTCCCTGGATTTCTCAGTGCTACTCTAAAAAGTCTTAGTCTTATAACAAATATAATAATAATGAAAAAGTTTGAAATATTGCAAGACAACGAAATGTAACACAGAGACATGAAGTGAGCAAATGCTGTTGGAAAAATGGCGCCAATAGACTTGCTTGATGCAAGGTTGCCACAGACCTTCAGTTTGTAAAAAACATGACATCTGCAATATAGCAAAGTGCCATCAATAAGATATGCCTGTATACAAAGTGAGATTAAGACATGATGAAGGGGTTTTTTATATTCGATTCATGGAATTAGCACTAATTCCATGTGCTAATGGAATCTTCTTGATAAATAAAATTAAAGTTTCTGATTATGGGTGTTACAGAGACAATTAATATATTCTGAGAAAGGAATAACCAGATAGGTATTGAATTTTCTAGTAAGGGACCTAATAACATATAGAGTACATCACTAATAAACCCCAAAAGATGTTGATTCTCTGATTAATGATTCCAGTGATTAAATTTTCTCTCTCTCTCTTTCTCCTGCTCTACTTCTCTACGTTCTCTCCTCATTTTTTTCAAGATGATAAAGATACTTGAGAAAATTTATAGTAAATATAAACCCCAGGGATCACATACATTAAAATACCTAGTTACATACCCTTGTTTGCTATAGATAGATGACTTGACTCTTACTTGATGTCCAGATTCAATTCCAGCATATTAATTTGTTTCAGTTTTTAGTATTAAAATTATATCATTATTCTAAGTCACTTATCACAGAAATCATGAGGCAGTTCTTAGTTTGTAAAGAGATCCTTAAATTTCAGTATTTATATAGCTTGAGAACATTAAAATTCACATTCTCAATGTTGTAGATATAAAAAAATCAAATGGAAAATACATATTTGTCAGGTGTGATCACTGTTTATTGCAATGATTCAAAGTCCATAGAAGATAACTCAAAATGCACTTCCTAATTATGTGGTGCTAAAATTATAACTATATACAAGCTTTTGTTGTTCACTCAATTTTTCTATGCACTGATCAGCTACCTTGATTTTGTTTTCTGTGTTACAGCCTCAAGTATAATTGCAGAGGAGTGTGCCCATCTAAAACTATAAAGACATTCTTAAGTGAGGTTAGGAAGTCTCAGTACTGCAGAGTCAAAAGCGCATAATAAAAAAACAGTGGATGAAAACTTTTGTTTGAAAAAATAAAATCTGCTACAAGTCTGTTGACTTGTTTAGGAGGTCGAATGAAAGTGTAAATCACACTTAAAGAATAAAAGACTAGTCATCACTATGCACACTAACATTTTCCCTCTTGGATCTTAAATAATTTGAGAAATATATTGAATGTCATTTGCATCCTATTTAAGAAGAAAAACCTACTGCTGCTTTCAACCAATATTTTGGTGTATGATTTGTTTTTCTCTCTTCCCTATTTTTCTCACTTTAAATTTCTATTAACTTTAATTGATTTTACCTTATTTGCAAGTTTATTTGGAAAGTAGTAAAAGGAATACTAGCTTAGTAAATAGACTTTTCACAGTTATAGCATTAGTGTGTGTTTTGAAAGAGATTACTAAATAATTCTTTCTTTTCTATTTAAACAAAATGGTCTAACATATTTCCAGGTGTCTTTGAACTATTGGCCTATTCATATCTCCATGTTTAATCTATTAAAAAAATCTACTTCACAAAATTCAGATTAAATTCTCCAAAACAGGGGAGTGATAATATACCTTAAAAAGTAGAAATTGTTCTTTTTACTGTAATTATATAAGTCTACTCTTTAAGTTCAGATTCTTAAACCAGTATATGGTCTATAATCTAGTCTGCAGGTCGCATTCAACACTCATTCATTCAACATATCTTGAGTGTAGCATATATGTCAGGGACCATACTAAGATAGAAATACAGATAAAAATACACTGATTATAAATTAACTTATATCAATCAAAAGGGTTTTTATATTAAAATTAACTCTCTAGTGTAAACTTCCTGCTACTGAAGTAATCATTAATTTAATGGTCGGTTTACAACAAACTACAATATTTATTTTGAAATTATGTTAAAAAAATATTGCAGGTGAAATCCTTTTTGCAAAAGTAAATGTATCTGAATGTATTTTAAAATTACATTTTTGGGAATTCCCTGTCAGTCCAGTGGTTAAGACTTGGTGCTTTCAGTGCTGTGGGCCCAGGTTCGATCCCTGGTCGGGGAACAAAAATCCTGCAAGGCACGTGGTGCAACCAAAACAAACAAAAAAAAAAAACAAAAGAAAAAAATTACTTTTTTGATACATTCAGAACAATTATAAATCAAATTACTGAATCTATTGAGAAAAAATTTCAGAAAACATAACAATTCTGGCATAGAAATTGTGTGAAATTTTGACTTTGATTTTCAAGTAACTTAATTGCTAGGTTAAATGTGTCAATAACCCTTTCCTTATTATGTGCTGAAATGAGGTGGTCAAGACTAAAATAAGTTATTTTACTTAAAACTCTTCTTTTTGCTGATTTCATAGAAACTTATTGAGGTAACCTGTATCTTGAATATTTATTAAATACTCCAGTAATCTCTACTACTTAATAATGAGAAGAGGCACTGCTGAAAAATCATTATGAGATTACACAATATATGTGGAGGTTTCCAATTTTTCCCCAGAAGTGGACTTAACGTTGTTCATAAATTGTTTAAAATTTAGATTAGGAGACAGTGGTGAGATAACAGTCCAGAAATTTCATTTATTCATCAATGTAGCTCGGGGAAACACCTTCACTAGAAGCTCCAAATGATTATTAGACAGAGTACATTGCCTGGCTCAAATCTTAACCTTCTACCTTACCATTTTCCTCAGTTTCTTGTACTACATAGATTATATCGCTTCTAAGTCTTCTCATATTCTGTTATTGATATTCAAAACACTTTCCCACCTTCTGGAATAGAAGTTAATCTATATAAAATCTTTCCTAAATTAAACTTTGTTGTTATAATATTTCCAATACCCCTTATCCAAAATTTTGAATTCTAAAATTTTCTGAAAAACAAGACCTTTTTTTTTTTTCTTTTTTCCTAGTACATCAGGCAGGGAGGGAAAGGTCCTTTCCTGAATCTAATTTGGTGGCAAAATGTAATCAGAAGGGTTGTGAGGCTATCAATAATCTTTAGTTCATAGTTTTAATGTGAACATGTATGCTTTACTAAAAAGCAGTTTGTTTACGGGGCGTTACCCACAATGCCCTGGAGATGCTAGGTAGCAGACTTCAAAAGGACCACCGATATACTGATCAATATGTATGAAGAGAGAATGATATATTCACCAGATAACTAAAGAAGGTAGGGATATTTATATCACAATTGAGAAAAGGATAATAACTTCAGATACAGAAGCAATGGAAACATGTAGTCTAGAATTAACTACAGAGGATAGACATCTTATTGGAGAATGAGTATTCATAAACACTCATTTTCTTAAATCTTATTATGCTAATACATTCTTTATTCGTAATTTTTGAAGTTTGAATATGTCTTCAAAAGGAAGAATAGATATTTTGCCTAGACTTGAACCAAAAGCGTTGGTGTCACATTTATGTTCCTTTACGCATCTTAATGAGTTGAAAGAAAATTTAAAAGTTAAAATAAATATTCAGAATTTTAATCCTCTGGGTGTCTCCTTGCCATGTTTATGTGCATGTGTATATATCTCTTTCTGTGTGTATAACTTTAAGAATACATATGTATGTGTATATATATACTTTATATATTTACATATTTTTGAATATATGACAAATATGTTAGAAATGTGTGCATAGAGAAAACAATCTAAATGCAACAAGAGTTATTACTTATTCACTATAATTAAACTATAAAGTATAATTTATTTCACAGCCTGTCAATGTTTAGGACTGAAATTTATAAATGTTCTTGAACGCGAAAAGGGGAATAAAACCCTTACATCATATATTGGTAAACATCTTTTTTCTGCTGCAGCTTATATGTAACATTAAGTACACTGAAGTTTTAATTAATTTTAAGCTTTGTGACCATAGTATGCAACTTCCTTTAACAGAAATTGTTTCTGAATTATTTTATATGATTGAATTTTAAAGAAAAACAACTCATTAAGAAACTCCTATTAAATGAGGTACTTGCACTAATTAGGTAAGAATAAAAATGGATATCAATGTATTTTGATAGTTGGGATCATATCTATTACATAAAATTATATAGCTTAAGCAGTAAGATTTAATAAATGTATTTTTTACATATTGCTTCATTTTTCAAACATGTAGAAGTATGAACTAATTGAATCAAGTTGAAAAAAACAGAGGTTGAAGAAGAAAATGTGTTTAACTTTTAATATTTGGGTAATCTGAGTGAATGGTATGTCAAAATTTTTTGTAGTATATTTGCTACTTTCCTCTAAGTCTGAAATTATATAAAATTGGATAGATAGATGATAGAGAGAGAGAGAGATATTTATTTTCTGCTGAATTCCACCCTTAGTGGCTAGCCTTCTTATATATTTGGTAATCTTGCTTTATGAAGTAATATTTCAGTCTTATTTATGGAACCGCTGCATGCCCATTTTGCGTATGATTTCTTCATAGAGAATTTGTCTGTTTCTTCTGCTGCTGAGACTGTTGGCGGGTGGGAAGGTTCTTGCTTTTGCTCTAGGTTAGGATTAATCAGAAGCCCTAGCTAGGGCTACTCAAGTCTCTGCCCACTTCTTGCCTCATACTCAGATTTTTATTGCTTGTGTTTGTTTGTTTGTTGATCTGGGGGTGGGGGAGGAAAGTTCACTGACAGTCTCTTTCACTGAGACCAGCAACCTGTCAGAGCATGTCCTGTAAAGAGACGTGTCTTGGAGGAGGCGAGTCCTTCAGATCTCTTACTCACCTGTGATTCTGGAAGCAGAAGAATCATATTTATCAAGTGAATTTTGTTTATTTTATCAATAGGAAAGACAAGTTTAAAAGTTTGGTAACAGTCAATTTAACTAATGTCTTGGCAAAACAGGCTTTCTAATATGCTATTTCTTGTAATATAAAGTTAGAAAGACATTGGAGGGAAAATGTTGGCAATGTATCAATATTCAAAATTCATATTATACCACATAGACTTTATTCTTAAATTTAATTATTCATTTTTAGAATTTATTAAAATTTATGTATTAAAATCTATCACTAAAAAAGTAAAATTATTTAACACTAAGTAGTTAAGATGAGGTCATTAGGATGGACCTCATCCAAAAACTGCTGTCCTATAAAGGGGGAACGTGGACACAAAGACACACACACAGGGAGGGTGCCGTACGAAGATCACGGCAGAGATTGAGATGATGCTTCTACAAACCAAGGAATGCTAACGATTGCCAACAAACCACCAAAAGTTAGGTGAGAAGCATGGAACAGATTATCTCTCACATCCCTCGGAAGGAACCAGGCCTGCCAATGCCTTGATTCTGGACTTCTGGCCTTCCGAACTGTGAAACAATAAATTTCTGTTAAGCCATTTAGTTTGTGATACTTTGTTTTAGTATCCCTAGAAAAGTAATATCCTAGGAATTAAGGAAACATCAGTGTTCAATAGTTATTTTAATGGAATTTTTTTTTTTTGGCTTGGAGGTAACCTAATATACTAGATGATTATTACTTGTTTATTTCTGATAAAATATTAATGATGTCATGTCTTTTTGGAAAGTCCAATAGACTATTTTTCATTTTTTTAGCATATGAAGTAGCCCAAATAAGATATATACATATGTATATTTTCCATAGTGGGTTTCAAATTTTTTATATTTATCTGATCAGATCCATCATGTTAATGAAGTATAGTTAATTATAAATGCTATTAAAACTTCATTTTATAAAAGTAGACAATTATAATTATGAAATGCATGCACCGTTTTATCTGATTGACAGCACTGAAGAAGTTTCACTGTGTAGATTATGTTAAAAGCATATCACATACTTTCTGTACCTCATAAATTACTTATATTTGTGAAGAATTATTTGCACAGATACTTAGGCAATATGGGGATATCAGCTCTTCTGAACTTTGGAAGTAAATTCGCCTATGTGTCACTTTGTCTTCTAGAAAGCGTATGAAGAAGAATTTGAAAGATTTTCCATGCAACTGGATAACACAAATTTTGCCAAAAAGCAGCAAAAAAGTTTTTCTCTTTAAGTTCTTGGAAAGGCAGCTTTTAGGAGTACATTATTTCACCATTACCTGAAAAAAGTTAGCTAACTGTGTTCTTCGTAGAATGGAACAAAGGGAAAAGATTGTAATAATCTGAGGTATGAAATAGTTACTTCCTAATGGAATGAGCCTTTGAATTTTTTTTTTTTTTTAACTAGCTGAGTGTGTAGAAGACTCAATGGGAATATTTCTATGAGCTCTAACAGTGTCTACCAGAGTAGGATATGTGACCAGATGATGGTACTATGGGAGGAAAACTAACATTTATTCATATACATTTTATCTAAAATAATAAATGATGCCTACTATGAAAACTTTACTAATATTTCATATGTGGATTGGCTCTGGAGTCCTCAGTAGGTCTGCCAGTCAGACAGGCATGTATCACATACACAGGCAAAATTTTGTAAGAGAAGCATGGTAGATTACCCAAAAAACAAGAGGGTACCAAAAAGCATCCTTATATTTTATTCATGTAGAATGTGATGAAATAATATAATTTTTATGCAGCAGATAAGTTTTACTAATAGCTTATCTTTAAAAAAAATTGGCTTAAAAAGTCTGCAAAGAATTCTGAGAAAGAAAATACTGGTAATACTAGAATTAATAAGCAAACACTCTCACCCACCTCCCCACAAAAAAGCAAAACATATTTTCCTCTAACTTGCATGTGCTTTTCTCAGTAATGGTATCATATAAAGACAATGGTATATTTAACCACATTTGATTGAAAAATCATCTGAAAAACTGAAAAACTCAAAATGATGATTTAAAGTATGATTTTTTTTGTCTACTAACACTAAAGATAAACATCTTACATTGTGCATTGAAATATTATTTGATAATAATAAATATAAGGCCCTTACAAAATAACATTGTTTTAGAGAAATGTGTAAAAATATGTGCAACCCTTAGAAACTCAGTTTTGCAAAGATATAATATAATTGAAAATAATGACCCAATTTAATATTGAAATCATTAGTGACATTGAGTTCAAATCCATGCAGTGGACATCAAAATTCATTGTGTATCCTTGAAAATTTAAAATATCCTACCATGCCCATGTGAACTTTCTGTGCTGCCTAGGGTATTTTCATACACTCTTTGGACACATTAGCTCTGCATTATCAAGCTCTCATATCTCTGTGTTTCTACAAAGACATTGTTTTTTAAATTTTTATTGATGTATTGTTGATTTACAATTGTTGTGTTAGTCTCAGGTATACAGTGAAGAGATTCACTTATACACGTATTTTTTTTTCAGATTCTTTTTCATTGTAGATTATTACAAAATATTGAGTATAGTTCCCTGTGCTATACAGTAGGTCCTTGTTGGTTATCTACTTTATATATACTAGTGTGTATCTGTTAATTTCAAACTCCTAATTTATCCCTCCCCCCTTTTCCCCTTTGGTAACCATAAGTTTGTTTTCTACATCTGTGAGTCTATTTCTCTTTTGTAAATAAGTTCATTTGTATCAATTTTTAGCTATTATATAAAGAGATATAATAATAGCTATTTTTCAATGAGTATCTACTATATAATGACTCTTTAGTACATTTATTTGACTCTCACACCAACAGTGCAGGATAGGAACTATCATCCCTATCAAGGACCCAAGATATCAAGGGTCCAGTGTTGTACAACTAGTTATTACAGGATCTGGGTATTTGAAACAAAGAATATTTGACCTTATTTTTCCCGTTATACTGGGTCACCTTTCAGTAACACAGGGCTTCTCCAAGAGCAGTATGAGAATCCATAAGCAAGAAGTGCTAATTATCGATATAATTCTTTGGTTTTTTAAATTTATTTATTTATTTTTGGCTGCATTGTGTCTTCATTGCTGCACGCGGGTTTTCTCTAGTTGCGGCGAGCGGGGGCTACTCTTCGTTGCGGTGCGCGGGCCTCTCACTGCAGTGGCTTCTCTTGTTGCGGAGCACGGGCTCTAGGCGCGCAGGCTTCAGTAGTTGTGGCTCGAGAGCTCAGTAGTTGTGGCTCGCGGGCTCTAGAGCTCAGGCTCAGTAGTTGTGGCGCATGGGCTTAGTTGCTCTGCGGCATGTGGGATCTTCCCGGGCCAGGGCTCAAACCCGTTTCCCCTGTGTTGGCAAGCAGATTCTTAACTACTGCACCACCAGGGAAGCCCTTGATATAATTCTTAACCAGTAATAATTGGTTCATTAAAACCCACACTTGAAAAATATTAAATTTCTGGCTAAGACTGTTGTGTGTAGAGCTACCAGTTCCTCACCACCATACCAATATGACATCCCCAAAGGAAGTAAGTGCCAAGTTCCAGTGTCTACCTAGAGTCTTGACGACAGTATAGAGAAGAAGTAGGTACCTTTTCATGATATTCTTCAACAAACTAAGAAAATAATTTTTCTCTAGAAAGCCTTCTACTTTTAGAAATATTTGAAAAGACCCTGTGGCAAAATAAATGACTTTCTGAAAGATCTGCTTACCATATTGCTACATAAGGAGATGAGCACTTTTTTTTTTTTTTTTTTTTAAATTATTTATTTATTTTATTTATGGCTGTGTTAGGTCTTCGTTTCTGTGCAAGGGCTTTCTCTAGTTGCGGCAAGTGGGGACCACTCTTCATCGCGGTGTGCGGGCCTTTCACTGTCGCGGCCTCTCTTGTTGGGGAGCACAGGCTCCAGACGCGCAGGCTCAGTAATTGTGGCTCACGGGCCTAGTTGCTCCGCGGCATGTGGGATCTTCCCAGACCAGGGCTCGAACCCGTGTGCCCTGCATTGGCAGGCAGATTCTCAACCACTGCGCCACCAGGGAAGCCCAGGAGATGAGCACTTTACAGAGAGACTGCACTGATTACAGTAAGAATAGTGCCATTTTTACAGTACTTTGCTCAACACTCAGTGCCTACGATGAAGATAATAAACTTTACTGTTATTTTATAGGCAGATTGACTCTGGAGCCCTCAGTAAGTCTTCCTACCAGATAGGCATGTATCACAAAGCAAGACGAGGTTTACTAAGGAAAACAAGGCAGAACAGCCAAAATGTAAAAGAAGGTACCCCAAACACCCTCATATCTTTGTATCTATGTCATGAAGTAAACTTGCATTGTATTCTAAACACCCACAAAGAAAACGATCTAGGTCGTATATGAAGCAAATAAACTCAGGACTCAGTAGACTCAGGACTCAAAGCCATGGTTTCACACCAAACTGCAAGACATTACCATGCCACTGCTCCCATTCTGGCATTTTAACAGCTGCTTTAGTAAATAGATTGTTTTCTGAGTAGATTTTATATTGATTCTCATTGAATAAATTATATATAAGATGGCATAAATATTTTAATTTCTTTATGTACTTTAGGATAATCTCAGACACAAATATTTATATTCAAATGCATTCTTAAGACAGTCTATTTCTTCTCTTACTGCATGTAGGGGGATGCTAGTAAGACATGCCAAGTTTGTTACGTAAAGAGAAAAAAAGTGTTTCAGTATTTTGATGATCTGCAGACATAATCCAGATATGTATACATAGCCTAGGCCTGTACATATAACTGATTAAGGTGTTACGTTAGCCCAGTCGGTAAAAAAAAAGAATCAGTCATATTTGTATCCAGGTAGAGAATGCTGTATAACTTCACAGCCATAGAATGCTTGATTAGCCCCTCTTTATCCCACTCTCTAGTTGGTCACTTACTTAATCTGTTTTATCCGCCAACTCTTGTCCAGAAACAACTCTTTTAAAGGTCTTCAAAAACTTTCTAACACTAAATTAATGAGATTTATTTAGCCTTTGACACCATTGACATAGTTCCAATTTTAGATTAGCCATTAGCCACTCCATAAATTTATTTTTTAACTTCTAACCTCAAACCCCAGCAGCAAAAACTATGAGTCGTAACCTTCTTTCTTGAATGTTTTCCACAGGAATAATGAATATTTAGCCTATTTACATGTATATTTGTCTACTTTTATCTATTAGCTGTAAGCCCTTTGAGGCTAGAGAATCTTATTTTTCTTTACAACCTGAAACATGGTAATAACGCAATAAATATTTGCTGAGCTAATTAGCTAACTGAGAAAATAATGAAATGTCTTTAGATTTTGACATTATTGTTCACATCTCCTCATAATTCTGCCCTTCATTTATCCCGTGCCACCTCTTTCTTTTGACTCAGTACCTAAAATATTTATTATTCCTTTCATGAACCCATTGTCTTTTTCCATTCTGTTGACCATGTTCTCTTTAAAATTTTTGGTGTTCTCTTCTTCGTTGTGTAGACTCTTCTCCATAGTATTCTTATTCTTATTTTTCTACAGATTCTCTCCACATTAATTTAATATGCACAGGAGATGTTCTGGATCAGAAATGGATTTACTATTAATTACTTCACAATAGAGAATTGTGTTGTATCCCTTGCCCCAGTGCTTACTTGTGGGTAACACAAAAAGAGCCGTACCAAATACCCCATATGACTTGTCAAGTATTCCATTTGTGAAGAGTAAGGGAAAAAAAAATTTTTTTCCTTTGCTTCTGAAGAGGAAGGAAGCAGGCCTCCTTGAAAACATACAAGGTCTGAGTCATTTATTCGTGTGTAAGTAAAATATCTACAGCAGCCTAATAGTCCAGGTTTCTTGTTTGAGATATAGCGGTATCTCCAAGTTTGGGGACTTTATTCCTTTTCATTTGTAAATACCTAGGTAGCTGGCTCCCTGGTCATCCTGACCCCATAGAGCTTAATTCTGAGACGGAGTCTGAGCTGTATCCATTTGTCTTTCTAAGGGAGGTAAGGGATTTAATTGTCCCTCAGATCATCAAATTAATTCAGTAGACAAATGGCTACAGATACAATCTCATGTCACATAGGAGTCTCAGGAATCTGGGACTCTTCAGGAGCACTGAGAGATCTAGGAAGGTTTTATTTCTCTATGCTAAGGAATTAAAAATTCAGTAATCTTTCAGTCAAGGATTGCTAGGAAATCACACTATTGATATATTACAAGTGTACTTCAAAATATATCCATAAATATGACATCTTGAAGTTTGTGGTAACAGCGAAACTAGAATTATAATTTTCAAAATATAGAGGAGTTAAATTCATTCTTCTGTATTTGGCAGCTATATTGCTAAGTACTAGTCTTCAAGGATGACACAAATTTTATTAGCCTCTAAGACAATTTAGCAGATATTCAGGCCCCTTATATACCCACTCTTTCTCACCAAATAAGAATCATTCATCTTCGGAAATCCCATAAACTCTACCTCCTTTTTTGTTGTTATTTTTCAAGCATGCTCACCATGTGTGAATTGATTTATCCTTACTCTTGATTTCTGATATTGAGATGCTTCCTGACTTTTTATCATAAGTACACATTCTTCATATGCATACATCCAGTCTTGAATTTTAAAACATAACTAATGAGAGAACTGAACTGCTTCATCATCTTATCTCTTTAATCTTGTTCAATAACATTTTTCACCCTTTCTAACAGCACTCCTATTTTATTCAATATCTTCAAAACTCAAATTAGTAAGAGAAAACTTTGATGTTAGCTTTCTTTTGACAGATCACTGAACATGATCTTGTCTGAATCCTTCGCACTGCATGCTGAAACACCATTTCATTTGCATTTTATTGTTATGTGACCTGAGCAAGTTTTCAATGCAAGGATAACAGCCCGAGGGTGGCATTGATCTTTTATTCAGTCTCAGCTTTTTGTTTGTTATTTTATTCATAATATTTTTTAGTCCAGGAATGTCCTTTTGGTTCCATTTTGTTGTCTCTGTTTCTCTCCTGAGATTTGAGTCCTTTGTGAGATTTGCATTCTCTGAAACCATGTTCAGTTGAGAATAGTTACAAAAGATGCTTTAAGATGTTGTCTGTTAGCGCCAATATCTTGTTTATTTCAGATCAGATAGCTCAATTAGAATTTTTGGACAATTAGCTTTTGGACTCAATTAGCATTCTTTGCTCTTGAGAATGTGTCACATTTTTTATTTCTTCATTTTTCAGTTAATTTTGATTGTGTCCTTGATACTGAAAAGGTTAAGTTGTGGGGATTCTGGGTCCTGTTATTTTTTTTTTGTCAGCATTTTTTCCTTAATTTTAGCAAGAAATATTTGTCTAAGCTTAAACTGTGGACTGTTTCTTGAGCAGCATCTCTGGTCTCAATTCCCATCCAGTTCCTTCAGCTGGCTGGTTTGAATCTGTTTCACCCATGGTTCAAGGTTCAGTCTGTGTGTGATTTTGGCGAAGGAGGTTTGTGCAACCAATCATGCGTCTCCATGGAAGGTTACTGCTAGTCACGAGGAGCAGATGACACCATTAATGATTTTAGTGCTTTTCTAGGTATGAAAAGATGCAAGAAATGGGGTTCATAAAATTTTTTCCTGAGAATATCTAACTGTCTACAGGCCTGTTCTGCCAGTTTTTCCCGGAGCACAAAATGCTCATTCCTGGTCTCTGTCCTGAGCTCCTTTCAGGGGGTGTGAAAGGTCAGTGACTGCAGTAGCTGATGACTTCATTCTTGTAGAACCAGATGGTGAGCTACACTTTTTTAGTTGTCAAGCCAAACTGCGGAGGGACCTGGTTTGGAAAACCCCTCTTTAGCATTTTTCCTTCTGAAATTCTTCTAATCTTTTCAATGTTCATAGTTAGCTTCTCGGTCCAGTTTTCCAGGAGAGAAAGACTGGTCTTCCCAGTGTGTACCCAGCAGGTACTGTATTCACCAGACGGACTGCTCCTGGTTTTAGATTAAGACCCACAGAAACATGCAGGGACTTGTTCACTTCCCCTTCTCTCCTCAAAGTGCACTGCATCCTCCGTCAGAGTCTTTCTGCTTCTGTGACTTCTGCATTATCTGCATATTTTTTTGGTTTGTTCATTTGTTTTACCATAAATTTCATACCAGTTGATTTTTAGTCCATCATATCAGGAATCAGAATCAGTACCTGTTATTGAGAAACCCAACATATTAATCTTTTTTTCATGGGCAAAATATACTTTGAAATACTTTCATAGCTTTTTTAAAGTTTCTGAATTATTGCATTGGACTTAAAATTATAAGTGATGATTGCTTGCAGCTAAGAATGATTATTACAGCAGTATTTTTAACTTTGTTGAAACAATATTGGCCGCTCTGAAATACAATATAGTATGTGATCAAGTACTTATATATCTATGAGGAAGCACAGATCTAAGTCTAATACTAGGATAAGCTCATTTTTATTGGGGAGATAATCAGCCTTTTACATATTCATTTTCTTCATCTATAAAATGAAAATAAAATTTTCTATCTAATAGATTCCCATTAAATTAGATAGCATATGTAAATTATGCAGTAAAGTTTCTGAAATAGAACCAATAGTAAAAAAATAAACATTGTTACTCCTTACCCAGTAACTTCCATTCACTTCCAGGGAGCATAGTACTTTTAAAATATATATATGGGTTTAGTAAATAACTACCCCTGCAGCTACTGTAGCTGCACACATTGTACATATCACAAAAACAAAGCAAAACCTGTTGAATTTAAGCCAGTCTACATGTGAGAAATAGTGGAGTATTAATTTTCACATACCCATTGTATATTTTGTATATATAGTATGCACACATTGCCAAAAATCAAAATATTATCAATTTGAAAAGGTATATAAATAGATAGGGCCAATCAAAACAAAGAGGATTATTTAAGTCTATTTTCTAACCTGTGATATATTTATATTAGATTTAACGGTCATTTTTTTGGAGGGAGGTAAACTGTTGAGAAAGAGATAGAATTAGTGGGAAGTGGCTTGAGGAATTTATATAATTTGGGAGCTTATATATTTTCATACACATTGTTTTCATTACCTTCTCTCTGACCCGCAATGGTGAAACCTTTCTATTTACTTAACATTTATCTGTTGGAAGAGGAGAGAAGATCTCCTCTCCTCTAGTAGGATCATCTTCTTGAAAACAAACAAAAAAGTAAGCACATAATTTTCAACTTGACTACAAAGATGTAAAATGCATTCGCAGTATCGCAGATTTTATGATTTCTTTAAAAAATGAGGATGAGGAGAGGATTGTATGTAAAGATCACTACTAAAAACTCTAGCTAATAGCTCTGTACAAATTCAGGACCAATTAAGTATCACATCCTAAATACAAGGAAAATAATCTATTTCTCTTATCAGGAATCCCTTAAGTGATAAAAAGGCTTTTCTGATGATAAAATGAAGTGTTTTGACAGGATGAGTTCAAGGACTCCTTTTAATCTACAAGGTCTGCTATTTTTTCTAACCCTAAATATATCATCAATGTTGCCATCACCAGTCACAATATCTGATATATAGTTGGTGCTCAGTCAATATTTATTAAAAGAATGATAAACAAATATATACATATGTGAATTTTTCTGTTTCAGATTTTAAAATATCAAGGTGAGAAAAATCATGTGAAGATCTTGTTCAAAAACATTACCTTTAAAATAAGGTAGAGTCAAATTTAACCAGAATGTGCTGTAACAAATTTAGAGAGGTGAAAAAACCCAGAAAATATGAAAATAGAGATTTGTAAAATAATTTAAGGTTTCCTCCAACTCAGTGATCTCAATAGTATTTCATTTTTAATAGATATTTCCACAAGTCCTGATTGCTAGTAGCACATAACCCGTGATTTCCAGAAAATACAAGAAAGCTTTCAATTCTTTATACTCTTGCCATGTAGAACACTGACTCCAGGGTACTACTGGCCCAGAATGGGCAAGATTGAGGTCAGGGATGAGGTTGCATAAAGGTAATTGCTGTTTGAGTAAAAAGGTTTTGTGGTATTCTGGAATTCATGAGTCAACAAGTCTCTCTTCCCACCCCACCATCAAACTAGGCACACATAGTTTGTGTTAAGAGAGACTCCATTATTAGAGAAAAATGTAAATATATATTCAAAGCCAGAAACTCTAGGCAAGATGATAGATGAAGCGTTAGTGACAGCTCTTGCTTCGGAGTAAATGGTTCACTTGATATCATGTGCTTACACATTTTTCACATGAAAAGTTTTGCCAAATGAATAGTTTTTGCGTTAATATATTGCGTCCACATTTGCAACCTGCTCTTTAACAAAATGCATTAACAGCAGGGCTCAAAAGTGAATAGAGTTTGCGATGGCAATACCAACTCCCTGTTTTCTTCTAAATCCTTTATGAGAGCCAAGAGGAAATGTGGTCAGCCTTAAAAATAATTTTGTGGAGAAGAAAGTATAGAGCTTCAAATAATAGGAGAAGTGATGGTTGTAAAATCTGGGGAAAACTGGGATAGTTAAATTTTTGTATCTATGATTTGATATCAGTGGACATTTTGTATAATTGGGAATAAAAGAAAATTAAATGTTTTGGCATAATAAGAAAAATATCTTCTGAGAAAAGTATGCACAGGCATGAATACATAGTTCTTAGGCTCTGCCTTAGTTAAGTTTCAGAGAATGCTGTTTTGGCTTTGTTTGTTTGTTTTTATTAGAATTAAGGTGTGCTGTGAGAGCACAGCTATTCAGAGAGAAAGAAAAAACATAGTTGGTCAACTAATGTGAAGGAGCTAGTATATGACAAAGAAATCTAAACCTAAACTGAGAAGACAGCAGATATTATTCTTTTTTAGAAAATATAATATCCATCAATAGAGGACAATTATTATTACTGATAAAGAAGTGATGACATTTTCTTCCTTTCCTCTACACCTTTTTCTTCTTGTTCTTGTACCTGTATTTTTATGTATAGGACTGTTTTTCTATATGAGGGACCTTGTACCTGTACCTTTTTATCACAGCAATGCTTGCTCACATCTACTTAAACTAACTGATTAGTTTTCCAAAAGATTCATTTATCACAACAGTAAAGGCAAAGGGTAACCTATGGACTGACTCACATAATTTGTTTACCAAGACTGCGATTGGTATAGAGAGAAATAAACGTAAGGAGCGTCTTTTGAATATATTGAATATTTAAAAGATGGAAAAGCTGAAAATGCAGAGGAAGCATTAAAAAAAAAAAAAAAAAGACCATTAAGTTAAATAGTGTCTCATTTATCAGCCCATACCTACTAGCTTCTCCTTCCTACAAGGATAATTTTCTATGCTTAATTTCTAAGTAATGTGTTTGTCGGACCATTTAAATATGCCTATATCTCACAGCAATGATGAAGAACAGTAAAAACAAAAACAAACAAAAAAACAAAAAAACAACCCCTTTGTTAAACACTTTGGAAAAGTCTATAAGAGCATGAAAGCTACCATGACAAAAAGGAAATATCCAATATCACCGAAGTATTGGCCTTCCAAAGACATTCATATCTCCCTCCCTTCCGCATTCATTAATCTCCTTCATATTACCATGCAATGGGCAAGAAGGAAGCAATGAAATTTATTTTTCCTTTTATTAAAAATTTACTTTTGTATCTCCTGGAGAAACTAATATAGACATTTGCACACAATAGATTCTCAATAAGTATTATAAAATTCAACAAAATTAAATTGTATTGACTTTGTAGGTTATATGCATCTTACTTTTATTCAAGCATTTATTTTTCAAAAACATAAAATGTTAAAGTGAAGACACTTTAAAACTTGATCATTTTAATGAAATAAGCATTACAGATTGTCAAATAATTGAGCCAGCTTGCAGAAGATTTTGTGTTTGATAGTGAGAAGAAGGGGTACTGTGTGGAAACCCTTAACAATTATAAATGTCAAAGATAAATGTAATATAATTCAGTGTTCTATAATCTATCCAAGACTGTACCCAAATTATTGTTATTCTTTAATATAATTTTGATTATGTATTGTTAAATGGCCATATATGAACTGATTTATCTTAGTCCTATTGATTCATATAGCCATTGAACTAATGCAAACAAAACAGAATTGCACTGAATAAAATCACACCTACAAATTTATTGCTGTTTAAATAACTCAGACATTTAGTGACTATATCTCAAACTCACATTGCAAAATATAGAGATAAATTTCTATACAAAATTGACCTTGATCTACCACAAACATTAGATACACTTGATAATTAACTTTTCCTGATGTATTCATGTGGCTTCGAGGAGACGTTGATTGATTGATTGTTGATTGATTTTATTGTTAGTCCCTTTTCATTACTGTACTCCCATATCAAAATGGTGGCCTGTCTCAGATCTCAGAATTTGGCTCCTTTTTCCTCCATCTTCACATGTTCCCTGAGAGATCTCTTCCTGGCTATGTGACCTCTGGTTCTAGTGTATCCAAATTTACATGTTCATACTTCTTCCATGCCCAGATTGGTTTATCCGATTACCTACTAAAATTGGGTATGCTTATAGGCATCTCAAACTCAACATGTTCATCAACGATCTTCTAATATTTCCCCCAATATCTCCTTTACCTGAGTCTCCCCTTATCTCAGTTGATGGCAACACCATCCTTCCAGTTGCTCAAGACAAAAAAAAAAAAAAAAATTCAGAGACAATCATGATTTTTCTTTTTCTCTCACAGACCGTAACACATATCCAGTTCACCCTGAAATCCACAAGCTTCACTTCAAAACATATCCAGGCTTTCATTACTTTCCCTGCTTCAACCGCCTCACCTAACCCTCATCACCATCATCTTTTACCTGTATTATTGTCGACACTTCCAACTGACCTCCTTGTTTTCACCTTTGCTACTTCAGGTTTATTCTCAACATAGTAAGGTGTTATTTAACATGAGTTAGGTTATGTCTCTCATCTCAGAACTCCCCCACCGATCACCAATTCAATCAAAGCCTAGAAGGCCCTAAATTATCTTCCCTCTCTTCACATAACTACTGACAAAAACTGCCCCCCACCCCATCTCCTGGCTTTATCTCTTACTACTCTCCCCCTCACAGGTTTCCTTCCTGCTGCTTATATTTTTATTGAATGGATAAATAAGATCATCTCCCATGGTTGATCCAGAGAAATAAATTATACCAGTAAGCAAATATTATTTTATTTTTTACATACTCAGTTTGTGTGGCCATTATCTTCACTGAAGAATTTTATAAAAGGCATAGAGAATATTCTTAACTATGTAAAATATAAAGAAAAAAATTTTTAAGTTTTACTTTCTCATAATAATTTTTTTAAACCTGTTATTAAAAAATACATGGGTTATTATAAATAAATTCCATGATTAGATTGCACAGCTATACAGTTTAAAAACATAAAAGATGATTAGTTTTCTAAAATATGTTTGAGAGGTGTCACTAAGCATAAATTAGACAATCTTAATTTTCAAAGAAAGGTACAGTATTCTGAATTTCCTTGAAATTGCAGTCAAGCAAATTTAGCCATGTGTTAATGATGTATCTTTAGCATCAGTTGTCAGTAAATCATTCTTCCAAGTTGAGAGTGGAAAACATATGCTGCTTCTTATCACAGCAAGGCTCTAACTTACTTCACTGCAGGGCTAGAACGTTATAACCCACTAGAATTACCAGGCATATTTCATGTGAATGCACAGTAAAGACCACACTACGCTATACAGTGAAGTAAAAGAAAATGTTCTTTGGAAGCAGTCCAACATGCTGAGACTTGCCTATGATTTCCATATTAAACAGTACTGATGAGTTTGAAGAGATGAAATAGAAAATATATTCAGAGAAGATAAAGTAAAGGGCCACTACTCAGACAGAAGTAATTATGTAACTATTTAAAAAATTGTATTTTTGCAAAGTTTGTCTTGAATCAATGTAAAGCCCTTTTAAAATTTCAAATGCATGAAATAGGGTAGAAATAAGAGAAAAGAGACAAATTTTTGAATGTCTCTATTTGAGATTTGGAAAATAAGGATAACATTTAAATCAACTCATAGCTTTGAGATATTTTTGAAATGTTAGATTTTGATTCTAACTGGGAATTTTACAAAGCAGCTATCTTTAATTCTAAACTTACATCTATTTAAGAATACTCTGTTTTTCAACACTGTGCTGTCTGGATTATGAATTCCGTGGAACTAGTTTTTTCTTTTCACTCCTTAAAATTACTGTTATAAATTTCACATAGATATTAATATCTCATGTATATAGTAATGAGTAGCACTGTATGGAAAGCAGCTCTGGTAAGGACTCTAGTATAGTCTTGAAAATGTGTTTTCTTACCCAATTTAGAAGGCCCAATTCAGAAACCAAACATAATGGAGTTTAAGGAAAATAACATTAAAATTAAAGGGAATATTACTTACAATTACAATACTTACAATACTTACAATACTTACAATACTTACAATTACAATACTTAAATACTACCTTGAAGTAACAGATCTCAACAAATTAAAGCTTTTTTAGACATAGAAAATTTTTGCAAGAATCACTTCCAACCGTGTAATACATAGCCTCAGAAGTTTGTAGATACATAGGGAAATAAAGTTTATGGAGGTGTTTCTCCAAT
Source organism: Balaenoptera physalus (assembly GCF_965194825.1). Classification (NCBI taxonomy): domain Eukaryota; kingdom Metazoa; phylum Chordata; class Mammalia; order Artiodactyla; family Balaenopteridae; genus Balaenoptera; species Balaenoptera physalus. Next base: position 139,375,198 of record NC_138884.1, on the reverse strand, counting down.
TTTTTTTTTCCAAAGGGACCACGTTTCTACTTTTCATTGCTTAGACATTTAGACAATCATAACCTTTGAATGTGACAAAATAAAAATGAAATGATTTTAACTTATACAGAATAGTATGTTCTCGACACAGCCAAATATTTAAGTAATTTCAGAGTTAATTCACTTCTAAGAGGTATATGTGGTAGAGAAAAAAAATTAGGAATACGATAACACAGGGTGTTATCCATATATAATATAATTCCTGTTTCTTCAAGACAAAGTTTGCTTAAAAAATGTCTTACCAATATTTACTGTAAAAGCCTAGAATAACTTTTTTTCTTCTGGTTTTATTGAGATAGACTCAACACACAGCACTGTGTAAGTTTAGGGTGTACAGAATAACAATTTGACTTGACTCACATATGCCATGAAATGATTATCACAGTAAGTTTACTTAATATCCATCATCATGTGTGTCTGTCTCTCTCCATCAGTCTATCTACCTCTCTATCTGTCTATCTATCTATCTATCTATCTGTCTGACTATCTGCCTATCTAACTGTTTATCTATCTGTCTGATTATCTATCTATCTATCTACCTATCTATTTGCCTGTCTATCTATCTATCTCTCTCTCTATCTGTCTGACTGTATCTGTCTGTCTATCCATCTGTCTATCTATCTATCTGTCTGTCTATCTGTCTACCTATCTATCTGTCTTGTCAGTCTGTCTATCTACCTGTCTGTCTGTCTGTCTGTCTATCTATCTATCTATCTATCTATCTATCTATCTACCTATCTGTCTATCTGTCTATCTCTGTCTACCTTTCTATCTCCCCTTGTGATGAAAACTCAGGATTTACACTCTTAATGACATATATACACATATATATGTTATAAGCTGGTGGTGAACTCTAGTTATCATGTTGTAAATTATATTCTCAGTACTTATTTATCTTATAACTTGAGGTTGTGCCTTTTGACTATGTTCATCCATTTCTCCCTATCCCACCCTTGCCTCTGGCAACCACAGTCTAATCTCTTTTCCTCTGAGTTTGTTTTTGTTTTGTTTTGTTTTGTTTTAGGTTGCACATCTAAGTGAGATCCTATAGTATTTGTGCTTGTCTGACTTTTTTCACTTAGCATAGTGCCCTCAAGGACCATCCATGTTGTCACAAGTAGCAGGATTAAATCATTTGTATGGCTGAAAAATATCTCTCTCTCTGTCATCTACAACTCTTTTGTTCATTTGTCCATCAATGGCAACTTAGGTTGTTTCTATGTCTTGGCTATTGTAAATAATGCTGCTATGAACTATGAATATGGGGTGCAGATGTCTCTTCCATATAGTGTTTTCTTTCCTTCAAATATATTCCCAGAAATGGAATTGCTGGATTATATGGTAGTTCTATTTTTAATTTTTTGAGAAACCTCCATACTATTTTCCATAGTGACTGGACCAGTTTACATTCCAACCAACAGTGTACAGGGTTAACTTTTTTTCCACATCCTTTCCAGCATTTTTTATCTCTTGTCTTTTTGATAATAGACATTCTAACATGTATGAGTTGATATATCATTGTGGTTTTGATTTCAATTTTCCTGATGATTAGTGATGTTAAGCACTTTTTCATGAATCTGTTGGCCATTAGTATGTTAATTTTATGTGACGACTTAACTGGACCAAGGACTTAACTGGACTAATGCCCAAATAGTTGGTAAAATATTATTTCTGGTGTGTCTGTGAGAGCGTTTCCAGAAGAGATTGGCATTTGAATTGGTAGACTGAGTTAAGATCACCCTCACCAATAAGGTTGGGCATTGTCTAATCAGTTGAGGGCCTGAATAAAACCAAAAGGTAGAAGAAGAGCAAATATGATCTTTTCTTGAGCTGGGACATCCTTCTTCTGCCCTCAAACATTGACACTTCTTGTTCTCAACCTTCAGATTCACAGTGAATTACACCACAGCTTTCCTGGTTCTCCAGCTTGCAGATGGCAGTTTGTAGGACTTTTTGGTTTTCATTATCACATTAACCTATTTGTATAATACATAGATAAATAAGTAAATACATAAATATACACAGAGATAGATAGATATTCCCATTGGTTCTGTTCCTCTTGAGAACAGTGACTAATACATACATTAACCTCTATGTTCTTATACCTTGTTTCAATTTATAGCCTTTACAGTAGAGATCATCACTTTTTCTATCTCTACCCACAAATTAAGAATAAAATGTAAATATTGGGACAATGTCTAATGCTATTTTAGTGCCTCTCAAACCTCCCCATTTCTCTCCCCTAATATACTTGAAGGGACAAATTGAATGCTCAGAAAATGTTTCCTGACCAATTGAATGAGTAAGCATATGGAGAAATGAAAAAGCATAGGCTTTGTCTCACAAGGCAAAACATCTGTAAAGAAGTATTTTGTGATGGTTAATTTTATGTGTCTACTTGGTTAGGCTGGTCCCCAGCTGTTTAGTCAAACACTAGTCTAGATGTTATCTTGGACAACATTTGTTGCTATGTATTTTGTAAATGTAATTAACATTTACAATCAGGTGACTTTAAGTAAAACAGATACCTTGCATAATATGGATACACCTGATCCAATCAGTGAAGGGCTTAAGAGCAAAAACTGAAGTTTCACAGAGAAGGTTTCCATGCTGTTGTCTTGTCCTATGGATTTCAAACTTGCCAAACTACAACTATGTAAGACAATTCCTTAGAATAAATCACATATATACTTTTAGATATAGTCTGTTATCCCATTGATTCTGTTTCTCTGGCGAACCCTGACTGATATAGATTTAATTTACGTCTATGTCAAATCTTATTTTGTCATTTTATTGATTGCTTACAGTATTATAATTGAAATAAAGCTGAGTAATATGATGTTTAAATTAAATGCTATGTGAAATTTAAAAATCAAGACAGATAAAACTATGAAATTACGTTAGAATCACCTGTTTCTAAATGCTGTTTTAAATTGAGTTAAATCATGTTTTGATAATCTTATGTAACTATTTGTCTTTCATACAAACCCTATTTATATCCAAACAATAATTTGATCAGACTTAATGTGATTCACTCTCAGTATAGCAGATCCATAAAAACTTAATCTTGTTTGGAAAAATTTTGAATAAACAATTTTGTTTATCTGACGTGGGCTTCATATTATTTAACGAGTATATAACCTAGAGAAAACTCACTTATATCTTCTTTGTAGTCATTTGCAGAGAATACATTAATTAATTCATACATAATTATCTATGATTGTTTTACTGCTTATAAAGTTTTTCTTTCAATTGATGGATTGAGCAAAAAAAGTAAGTACTGTTATTTTTCTTTTAGTAAAAAAATATTTAAGAATAACATGGTGCATGATAATTTGACCCATTGAAAAGTAGATTTTTAGATGTCATGGTGAACATTTTTATAGGGCAGCAAGGAAACCTGCTCTATTATTTAGGTAAAATAATCGAGTACCAACTCCAGTGTGTGTGTTGGGGGGAGGGGTTCCCCCCAGCACCAAGGCATTCTCTGACATCAGCTGAGTATCCTACAATTAAACTCAATTCTGACACTATCTACATGGAGCTAGCATCAGATCCCACAAATTAAGGGCTCAGTCCTATAAGACTGCCCTCCCCCACCAACTTCAGATGCCAACTGCAAGTCTGGATTGTCACCTGGGCTTCTGATCATCCAACTATAGAGTACAAGTTCCAACAAAGCACTCCTCGGGTTTGATTAATTAGCTAGAGTGTCTTACAGAACTCAGAGAAACTTACTAGATTACTGGTGTATAATAAAAGAACATAACTCAGGAACAGCCAGATGGAAGAGATGCATTAGGCAAGGTGTGGGGAAGGGGCCAGGAGCTTCCATGCCCTCTCCTAGCATGCCAGCTCTCCCCAAACATCCACGTGTTCCCCAACCTGGAAGCTCTCTGAACCTTGTGCTACTGAGGTATTATGGAGGCTTCCTTACATAGTCACAGTTGGTTAAATCATTGCCACTGGGATTGATTTCAACCTTCAGTCTCTTCCTGGAGGTCAGGAGGTGGGACTAAAATTCCAACACTCTAATCACATGGTTGGTTCCCCTGGCAAACAGCCCCCATCTTTAGGTGTAATCCAAAAGTCACCTGATTAAACTCGACTGATATGTGATTGAAGTGGTTTGTTATAAATATTAAAATACCTTTTTTGCTCTTATCCCTTAGGGAATTCCAAGGGTTTTAGAATGTCTGCACCAGAAGCCAAATGAAGACCAAATATTAATTTCTTATTATAAACCATAATGCCACATTAAGATTTATGAAATTAGATGCTATCTAGTAAACATATCAATAGGTTGCAACATTTGGAGCAAATAAGCCAAATTAAAATTTCATTAAATTTTATTTTATTTATTTATTTATTTATTTATTTATTTATGGCTGTGTTGGGTCTTCGTTTCTGTGCAAGGGCTTTCTCCAGTTGCGGCAAGCGGGGGCCACTCTTCATCACGGTGCGCGGGCCTCTCACTATCGTGGCCTCTCTTGTTGCGGAGCACAGGCTCCAGATACGCAGGCTCAGTAGTTGTGGCTCACGGGCCTAGTTGCTCCGCGGCATGTGGGATCTTCCCAGACCAGGGCTCGAACCCGTGTCCCCTGCATTAGCAACCACTGCGCCAACAGGGAAGCCCCCAAATTTTATTTTTTAATATTTTTTAATATTCGAAGACATTCTACACACTTGTTAAAACTAGAAAATGGAAAAAAAAATAAGATGTATAAACTTCTGATGTGTGATTTTGATATTTCCTTGACATTCATTACAAACAGGCAGCATATTATATACTACAAATTGACATTCACTAGAAAAATAAAGATTGAGCATTTCCATTACTGATTTGTTTGTTTATACTTAATTTTTCAGTTGAAATATCCTGTTTTTTTAATCTTTTAAAAACTCCATTTTTCCTGGAGCTTGTGAACTGCACATATTTAAACCTCTTAAAATATGGATGTGAGCAATTTCACTCCATTAACATTTAAATATGAGTTGTGTATGGCAATTACAGCAGTATCTAACTGAAATTAGAAAACTGCAGATTATCATAGGGAGAAGATGAAACATCAAATAAGTTGTAGTACCAAATGAAGCCTGAAAGATACTGATTTCATCATACTGTATACTAAATGATATCTGTACATCCTAGAAAAGCAAATAAATCCATCCATATAGAGAAGATAGGACTAAAAATCAAGAGTATAATAGCAATCAATCATCATATGAACATGACAATAATAATATGTATCAGTTATACAGTACTGTAAATGACTAATGTTCTCCAGATAATGCCAATAGAATAAAGGTATAAATTAACTGTCAAACCTTTTGAAATTTGAAAACCTTTTCATATACTTGCCAGTTAAACTCAGAAGTTTATTAGGCTTTGATTCTCTACCTACACAAAGTATATTTCAAAATCCTGTAATTTAGATTTTGAGTGACTAGAAAACAATTATCATAACGAAAAGCAATGGACAGATCAAACAGATCACAGTGAAATAATTTTCTTGGAGGTGAAAATGAGTTTTCTTTTAGACATACAGAATTAAAAGAAATAGTGGGAAAAAAATTATTAGAGATAACCTAAAGAGTCAGATAGATGGAAATCAAAATATTATTTTTTATATTAGCAGAGCTTTTTAGGAGAAAGCCACAAATGTGTGAATAAATGTGCTCAATTATTTCACCCTAAAATTAGACATACTAGCTCACCCAGGGAAGAATGAAGTTAAAGCAGCAGAACTGTGATCCATTTCTGTCCTGATTATGAGGGTGATATCCCCAGGGGAAAGAGAGCCGCTGACCCAGTCTAATCCTGCTGATAATTGGATCGCCCAGTAAATAGACTAGTGAAATTTGCTAGGCAGAATTTTTTATCTCTGGAAATCTCATAGCATGATGTCCAAGGTTCAGTATTATTAACAGAACACAAACCACAATCTGTGGATTTATGGCACGACACTCTGGAAATTGCAATGCAAGCAACGTAACATTCTTTTTATAAAATGGAGGTGTTAGATAAAGCTAAATGACCTCCACGACATGAGATGACACACAGACCTTACTTAGAATCTAAACTATTACTAAACTATTACTCTGGAACAGAGAACCTGAGTCTGTTGTGGGAACGAAGTACTTTGAGAAGTAGACAGTGTGTCCCAGTCCTCTCTTTGCTTCACTTAGGCTACTGCATTGCTTGTGTTCTTGAAATTATTGGTAAAACTTGACGCTGGCAAGATCTGTGATTGAGTTGATTTGACAATCTAATGGGTGGTGGTATCTCTGATTTACACCATGAGCAGGATTGTCTTTCAGCCAGGATGTAGCCGCTTACCCGTCTTTGGTAGGAAGGGCCAAAATTTTTGAGGCAAATTATAGGAAATAAGTGTTACCAATGAATTTTTGAGTAAATTGAATTAGATCCAAGGGAATTGGCTAAATGAATGATAGGGAGTACATGGAGGAAGACATGCTCAAAAATATTCTATTCCTGGTCTATTTCTAGCTGCTTTGGAAAAATTCAGACCTTTGAGAGAGGACAATATTGTAGAAGTTAAGTAAAAGTTAATTTTTTTTTTAAATCAATGTATGGCCTACTTACGCAATTTTGATTACCTGGAGAGATGCCCAATTTCCTCACAAAAATAAATCAGGTCTTCAATTACCTAAAAGGCTGTATGTAGGTAATTGGAGACCTAGATCAGATGACTACTAAATGCCAAGGATATTGTGTTAAAAAACTCAAACATTTTACAGAGAAATACTAACAGAAGTCTGATGATTCGTTAATGGCATACTCTTAGAATTAAAATTGGGAGATATGTTGCTAATTTTAGATACTGCTAAAGAGAAAGGATGATTTAAACCCTCAATATTTATTAATCTTAGTTTTGGAAATTAAAAATATCTGTTTTTCATTTTATTACTATTTATGCACTTATGATCTAAGTCTGTTACGTAGAATACTTGTAATATTGAACTGGTCATGGCCCAGCTGCACTCTTCACTTAACATAGGAGAAGAGGTGAGTTGGGTGTCCAGATCTCCCTCTACTCAAAAAAGCAGAGAACCTGAAAAAATATTTTTATATATTTATATTACATTTATATTACACACAACACATACCACACTCACACAAATATATTGAAGTTAAAAGTCTGAAAACCTTTTGCATAAGGAACTGAAAGTTTCTTTGTCATGTTAAAAATGCTTTTTTATTTTAAAGCTATAGTGAAGCAAGTGTTTAAAAAAAGTCCTTCAATACTGCATTCTTAAATGTTTTTCTAAAATACTATAAAAGCAACTGACTTTACAAGACTATCGATAATCTAAAAATAGTAAATGTGTTTTCTCAGTGGTTGCAGGATTTTCTATTATTTTTGCCTAAAAAATTAATGAGTATAATAAAAATAAAACTTAACAATTCTACTCCATGTGGATATTTTGAATGTAAAGACTTGTCTACATGAAAAATTTTACTCTCTCAATTTCTTTGAGACGTTAATTTTTGTTTTAATATTGTTTGGCTTCAGTCCATGTAAACATACAATATTTATCATCAGGCTTCATGGGAAGAAGAATGAAAGTTTAAAGTTCTAGCTTTGATTTTGTTGACAGCTGATTTAATGTTGTCTCTATAAAGCAAATTGACTTTATTTGGGAAATGCCTTTAAAATATATGCATGAATCTCACTGTTTTGCCATTCATTTAAAATGTGAAAATAATTGTTTCTTTTAAGATTACAAAAGAAAAACATGCTCACTTAAAAAGATTCAGATGGTGATTTTAATATGATAGGAAAGTATAAATTTCCTAATATCCTAATTCCTAGTCATAAGGGCTGTAAAAATTTAACATATATTCTGCAATATTTTGCAACACAGCTACACATATACATGCACACACAAAAACACACATATACTGAAATCATATAAATTTTCTCTTAGGATATTTTCCCCTGAGAAAAATTTTATGTAACTATGGTGTTGACTATGATGATTATGAATGTTTTTATTATTGCTATTTGACAGTATATTTTCATATAGCTTGTATATCTATTTGATCCAAGTGTGATAAATTGAGTTTTTAAAAAAATAGTTACTTTCTATCATTTTTACTGTATTTTACTGTATTACGATAATAATTTTTAAAATTTTTCTTTTTAGTCTGAAGACAAAACCTTGTTTCTGCCTAATTCTTTCAAACTCTATTTCCTTCTAGAACTTTCTAATGTAAATTAATATCTGGACAGTTTTATTATTATTGTTATTAGTTCCCACCATTGTAGACGTGTATAGAATTTGGTCTTTCTTTTTGTTAGAGAATTTCCTTAATCTTGATCTTAAATAAATTTATCAAATTTCAACCAGGCTTTCATGGTTTTACATTTTTATCAATTTTCCCTGCTAGATGATGAATCCCTTAGATATTACATGTAACCTCTAAGATCTGTATTACAGATTCCAAACTTCTTTTATACATCTGAAACATTTTTTCTTTTATTAATTTTTTTCATTTCATCATGCTTAAATATTCATGTTTAAATTATTATATGATATCCAATTACATCATATTTTATATGATTATTTACAATTCTTTTTAGTTTTCCCCTATAGTAATTTTGCTATATGTTAAAATTAATATTTAGATTGAGGAATCAAAAAATAGCCTGCCTGAGAAAATGACATTTACAGAATTGAAAGATAAATAGGAGTTGGGTAGACATTGAGTAGTGAAGACAGCATTTCAAGAAGAGGGAGTGTCATGTGAGAAGAGGTTGGAAAAGATTATTATATGGTCCAAGTATTTGAAAAATGCTACAGTAATTGAAGTAAATTGAGAGTTTCAGGTTGGGGAAGTTGTTTTGTTCATGCTGCAAAAATATACTGCTTATTTACACTGTGCAGGCCTTTGTAATGAATGCTAGCATTACAATTTGCTAGATAACACTCTGAACTCTTCACACATTTATTCTTTTTTTTTTTAACATCTTTATTGGAGTATAATTGCTTTACATTGTTGTGTTGGTTTCTGCTTTATAACAAAGTGAATCAGCTATACATATACTTATATCCCCATATCCCCTCCCTCTTGTGTCACCCACCCACCCTCCCTATCCCACCCGTTTAGATGGTCACAAAGCACCGAGCTGATCTCCCTGTGCTATACAGCTGCTTCCCACTACTATCTATTTTACATCTGGTAGCGTATATATGTCAATGCTACTCTTTCACTTCGTCCCAGCTTACCCTTCCCCCTCCCCATGTCCTCAAGTCCATTCTCTATGTCTGCATCTTTATTCCTGTCCTGCCCCTAGGTTCTTCAGAGCCATTTTTTCTTTTTCAGATTCCATACATATGTGTTAGCATATGGTATTTGTTTTTCTCTTTCTGACTTACTTCACTCTGTATGACAGACTCTAGGTCCATTTATCTCACTACAAATAACTCAGTTTCATTTCTTTTTATGGCTGAGTAATATTCCATTGTATATATGTGTTACATCTTCTTTATCCATTCATCTGTTGATGGACACTTAGGTTGCTTCCATGTCCTGGCTATTGTAAATAGAGCTGCAATGAACATTGTGGTACGTGACTCTTTTTGAATTATGGTTTTCGCAGGGTATATGCCCAGTAGTCGGATTGCTGGGTTGTATGGTATTTCTATTTTTAGTTTTTTAAGGAACCTCCATACTGTTCTCCATAGTGGCTGTATCAACTGACATTCCCACCAATAGCACAAGAGGGTTCCCTTTTCTCCACACCCTCTCCAGCATTTATTGTTTGTAGATTTTTTGATGATGGCCATTTTGACTGGTGTGAGGTGATACCTCATTGTAGTTTTCATTTGCATTTCTCTAATGATTAGTGATATTGAGCATCCTTTCATGTGTTTGTTGGCAATCTGTATTATCTTCTTTGGAGAAATGTCTATTTAGGTCTTCTGCCCATTTTTGGATTGGGTTGTTTGCTTTTTTGATATTGAGCTGCATGAGCTGCTTCACACATTTATTCTTTAATCTTCAAATAATCTTAAAGCATAGGTACTATAAAAATTAATCATCACAAACTTCAATTATAATAGACTTGAGAGGTCAGAAAGGGGAGCTTTCACACCACATGATGACAGCAAAGCCCAAGAGGAAGAAGAAAGAAAGACTTCCTCTTCTTGCCTGGCAACAGCTCAGCCAGTGAGAAACTGTCAGTCAGCCAATGAAAAGCCATTATACTTAGAAGTCTCAATTCCTCCAATTGACTCTTTGTTTACCATAGTCCTCCCAACTTTCTTTTCCCCACTGTATCTCCTCTCCTTTTTGAGCTGGATTTGCACATGGCTTATCATGGTTGCAGACTGTGAATCGCAATTCTTTGTTATCCCAAATAAACCCATTTTTTCCTGGAGAAAAAACGGGCAGTCTTTTTGTTTAAAATGAACATTTATTTAACAAATGAGAAAGCTTAATCATTGAGCAGTTGAGTGATGTGTTGAAGACCACACAACTGAGAGGGGTGCTGAAGATAGGTTTCAAAGCTTTCCATCTGCTATCCGGTCTGTTCTCTTTATTCAGTGTACTATACTGCTAGTCAAAGATTTTGTATTTAATCTATGGATAATAGAAAGACATGAAAAGACAAAGTATGGGAGTAATAAAATAACTTTATTCTTCAACGTCACGCACGGCTGCTTGTGCTGAGTGAAGTGGGAATTTACAAGACTAAAAGTGAGGCGATACGTTAGTAAGCTATTGTTGTAGTTCAGGTCAAAAGTAATGTTGGCTATGTTTAGGGTAATGCCAGTGTGTGGCTGAACCACACTGACTCCATTTTTTCAGCTCCATCTTTGGCCCACAGCCCTACCCCCTCCCCTTTCGACCTGACTGAACTTTAGCCTACTCACAAGGAATGTGTCCAAGCCAGATAAATTCCCTATCAACTTTTACCTTGCCTTCACCTGATATGAAAACTGAAAGGATGCCTTTTGCTGACACAGATGGTCAGTGGTCATGAGACTCCCGTGGGGAGGAAAAAAATCTGGTTCCCATCAGTGTGGACGTGATTCCTTCTCCCTGGTAGTCAGATTCAGTTTTTAGCTTTGGTCCTTTTATTTTTATTTTTTATTTTATTTATAAATTTATTTTTTAAATTTTTGTCTATGTTGGGTCTTCGTTGCTGCACGGAGGCTTTTTCTAGTTGCTGTGAGCAGGGGCTACTCTTCATGGCAGTGTGCGGGCTTCTCATTGCAGTGGCTTCTCTTGTTGCGGAGCACGGGCACAGGCTCTAGGTGCACGGGCTTCAGCAGTTGTGGTGCACAGGCTTAGTTGCTCCATAGCACATGGGATCTTCCCGCACCAGGGATCGAACCGTGTCCCCTGCATTGGCAGGCGGATTCTTAACCACTGTGCCACCAAAGCAGTCCCTAGCTTTGGTCCTTTTAAATCTCCCTGTCCCCCTTTCTGTGGTGCGGAGCGCAGCTGTGAATGCCTCTGGATCCTTGGTATGCCACATCCTTCCTGCCTATACGTAAATTACTTACAATAAACTTCATAGCTGCACTTCATGGAGTTACCGGCTTCATTTTTCGGATGTAAATTTCCTTATTGGCCTGGAGGATGTTATTCATCTCTCAGCCTTGCAACAGCCAGTTTTGATTGGAAAAAATGGTTGGATCAAATGTATACTAGAGAATGCATTGAAGGATTTGTCTTAACCTGAAAATGGGTAGTGCCAAAAAAGTGGGGGCAGAGGGGAAAGGGCCATTTTACTAAAATGGAGAGAAGTGGAAACAGTACATAGTGGGAAAGAAACAAAAGGTCAGTTACGAAAATGTTAACTTGGAGATGCTCAAATTACCCAAATATTTGCTGTTACATAAACTCAGTGTTCAGAAACTCTATTTATTAAGATGGAAATGGGTAAAATCAGGTATAGCGAGCCATGGTACTTTTAAGTGTGAAATAGTATGTAGAAATGTGGGTTCTAGGTATGTTCATTGATACAAGAATCTCATTCCTTCCTTCTTGGCTTCCTTAGGGACAGAGCTGTCTGTCTATCTATCTATCTATCTATCTATCTATCTATCTATCTATCTATCTATCTATCTATTCTATTTTCACACATACACTTCTTAAAATATAATACTTTATTATATTAGTAATATATATACATATATACAGACATGACAAAAGTATAGCTATTTTTATATCTCTACCTCTATCTGTAGCTTTTTGAATATCTGTATACTAAAAAACATAATTTTTTTCTGATACTGATTCTGATTGAATACCCAGGATTCAAACTAACTTTCCCCCTTTTGATATATGTTTACAGTGTTTTTTTTTTAATTGTCTTTGGCCTGTTTGCATGTAGTAAAAATACTGCATTCCATATTTAGTAGGTTTTTTTGTTGTTGCTTGTTTTGTTTTTACCTTTAGTGTGTTACGTTAATCACTTGGGATACACAGAGGTTCATTATTTCTGTTTGTATTCTTTGTTGATTTGATTTTTGAATATGTAAATCATTTAACAGAGTTTTAGAAGGGAGAGCTATAAGGAAAGTTATGTTGAGAGAAGTATCCCACCCCATTTTTTTCTATCCCATTCTAACCCCCATTCTTTTCATTCTATTTCCAATTTCTCTATATAATCATTCTCATTAATTTCTCTCTTATTTCAGGACCGACAAAGACAAAGAACAAAGTAAGCTGGAAATCTATTATGTCAGAAAGTAAGATAGTCCATAGAATAAAATGAGAATTCATAAATTCCTACTGGCTTAAACAAACAAACAAACACATAAAAGAAAATCTTTTCTTCTATATAGTGTATAATTCTAATGAATAAAGAAGAAGAAATGATGGAAGAAAAAAAATCACAATTTGGCAACTATAAAAATAATAATAATTTAAATATTAAAAATTTAATAGATGAAACTAGTGAGTGAAAGCTTGACGAGAAACAGGATGTTTTGTCACTTGCAAAATATCCTTCATGCAATACTTATTAATTACTCCAGGCAAAATCTTTTTTGATCTGTAAATTAAGTCATAGTATTGTATTAATGTTTATTTCCTAAGTTTGAAAATTGGACTGTAATATTTCTTAGGAAATATACTTGGAGTAAAGTAAAAGGGCATCATGCCTGCAACTTTCACACAAACAATCAGAAGAAAAATCAATCTACCTATACAATCAGAAGAAAAATCAATCTATCTATACAATTAGAAGATAAATCAATCTATCTATACAATCAGAAGATAAATCAATCTATCTATACAATCAGAAGAAAAATCAATCTATCTATACAATCAGAAGAAAAATCAATCTATCTATACAATCAGAAGAAAAATCAATCTATGTAACCCCTTGAACAATGTGGGTGTTAGGGGTTCCATCCCTCACAGTTAAAAAGCCATGTATAACTTTATAGCTGGCCCTCTGTATCCACGTTTTAGCATCCACAGATTCAACCAATCACAGATCATGTAGTACTATAATATGCCTTTATTGAAGAAAAAAAAAAACTATGTATAACTGAACCTTCACAGTCAAACCTGTGTTGTTCAAGGGTCAATTGTATATATTTATAGGTGTAGGTATAGATATATCTGCATATACACATACACAGACAGAGACAGAGGGCAAATGTAAAATATTAACATTTTGGAGATATGAGTGAAGGATGTACAAGACTTTTTTTGTTCCCTTTCCACACTTTCTGGTAAGTCTGGAATTATTTTAAAGGAAAAGATTGTAAAAACAAAAAACAAAAACCAGCAGCTGAAAGTGTACAGAGTGAATCTAGAACTTAAGAATGAGTCATAAGTCTCAGTATAAAATCCAATACTTAAAACATAATAAATAAATAAATGAATTAACTAAGAGAAGCATGTAGTTCTGAAATTTGCAGCTTCTAATTATGTATAATTTATGCAGTGGATTTATTTAGCTCTTTGAATTTGTCTTCAGCCCTCAAACTTTCTTTTCATCACAATGTGGTGGTTTGTGTGTGTATGTGTGTGATTTCAGCATTTGTGCCTTATTTTTCAGTCATGTATACTTAATTTTTTGTTCTATGTAAATATATCAACTTTCTTTAATTCCTTGGGTAAAAATTCAGATGTACACCTCCATATAACTTGCATATATCTCTTGCTTTTCTTTTTATATTGAATAATTAAAGGTTTGATTTTATCTATATTCTCATCTCCAAATAGAGATAGATTTATCTCAAATCATTTTTGTCAAAATAAATGAACTACCTTAGCAACAATATCATCAACAATAATTAGACAATAGGATGAATAGCATCTCTTTTTTCTTGTTCACTAAATTCTATTTGATTTTTCACATAGAAATTAAGCTACAGTTCTGTGCATTATACATTTATTTTATCACGTATTTTATTTAGTTAACTGATGATGGTAAGGGTTAAGAAAGAGACAATGGGCTCAAAATGGAGTCACTTGTACTAATTGCAGGTCACCAAGCCAAGATAATACCTACACTAATTGCAGTTTCAGCCTTTCCCAGGAATGTAATCTCAACTAGTCAATCTGGAATTTTCTGGTCAGCACTAGTGAGGTCCTAATAGACCCCTTTCATCCCCCAAAGGAAGGTGGCCTTGCCTGAAATAACTGTTTCTTTTGTTTATGACTTCCCTGTCCCTCCCCATTTTACCTTTAAAAACCTTTCCTTTTCTGCAGCTCTTTGGAGCTCCTTTCTGTCTGCTAGCTGAGATGCTGCCTGATTCATGAATAATTGAATAAAGCCAATTAGATCCTCAGATTTGCTCAGCTGAATTTTGTTTTTTAACATACAAAAGCAGGATATTTTCATTTAATAAGTGATCTTTAACTCTATCTGTTTTCTTGTCATAAATATTAGCACCAAAAGTTACTCTACCTGGTTAGAGAAGACACTGTTAGCAGGGTGTGTGAGCAGTGAATATTCAGGATTTTTGGTTTGTTTGTTCTTTGTTCTTTTGCACATCAAGTGAAGATAATTTGCAATAAAGATATTCATTGACTCTCACAAACTGCTTTGTGAACTGGGGGTATTCTCTTTAACTTAGTATTTTATTGCTGTTGTTGTTCTTTGTAGGACATGCTCTTAAGGTTTGAGATTCTGTCTGTGTTATGTGTGTGTGTGTGTTAGGTCATAGATAACTTTTAAAAATAAAATAACATGGCAGAGTTATGAACTTTCTCTTTTATTATCAGTGCAATAATCCCTGCAGAACTTGGTCTATGGTAAAGACAAAGTCTCTGAATGCAATGGGGTGGAGTATCCTATGTCTCCTGCAATTTCCTCAGACCTCCAGACACTCTTCTGTTTTTGAAATTAAGCAATTAATTTTTCAGAATCTCATCTACATTTTTTTCTTTAACACTGAATTCTTATTTCATGAAAGGAATTATATGGTGACTCTGTTCATTTTACTCCACTTGCAAATTAGATGTTAATTGGAGGATGTCTCAGAATATTTTCTATAGCATTGAATTTATAACATGTTCTGTAACATTTAATAAGAGAAGCTGAATATTTATGGTAAGTATGGTCTTGATTTTATATAAACTTCAATATATGGCAGAGAATCCTTGGGGCTTAGTTTGCATCTATTATATATTTTGAGATTCATGAAGTTCCCCCACCAGTTTTTATTCTCTTTGCTCATTTTGCTCTTGTCAGTGTTTAGAGATTTTTTTCTCTTAATCTATAGTTACCCTATCATTTTCATCATGAGTATTAACCTTGAAATATTCCAATTGTAATATATTTTAAACTATATATTGTGCATGCATATATATCAACTAATAATTTTATCTTAAAATGAGTCATTGTTCCAATTGTTGTCTCTGTTTTACTGATTAATCAGGACAATGGCATAGGATTTTTAATCTTTTAAAATATTCAAATCATAAAGCTCTTGAAAATGCACACAGAAATGGAAATTGTGTTCTTTATATTAATATGTATGTGCTTCTAATGAGTTTTAATGAATGCATAAAGGTCATTTCAATTGATTTTTGATTTGGTAGTTTTTTTTTCCCCCCCACAAAGGACTTGAAAGAATTGTATTCAAATAGACTAGATTCTTATACAATCAAAATAACCTAATAGTGAATATTATGATATTAAAATATTATTTTTCATAATTTGAGAACAAGTATATTGCCATAAAGTCACATCTCTGAAATTATAAGCGAATTGAATGATACGATTTGATATAAATGAATTTGAATTACATATGAGTTAGAGAGAATTTTTTCACTGTTCAAATGGCAAACCATAAACAGAATGAAATAGCAGAGAAATTTAATCATTCTCATCTGATCATAAATAATTATATCAAATCTTTTTTTTAGGGAACAAAACAAATCCTTATGCATCTCTAGTATTTACCATAAATCATGAGATTGATTCTTATAAACCAATGCATTTTCAATTTTCATATGCTATGATGTATAAGAATTACTCTTATATTTTTCCAAATTTTAGTTTTATTAAGATAATTTATTCAAGTAACTTCTAATTAAAAATTCAGTAATTCAATAAAATATGCACTTACTGACTAAAATTGGTAGTATATTGTATGCATACAAAAATACTGTTGACCTCAAGGAGCATATGTACTTGAAGAGAGGCAGCATCTGCACAGATAATAAAAATGTGTTCTATAGTGTAATAAAAATCATATGAACAAACATTAATAGGAATTCAATTATATAAATTTTATTTATTGGACAAAGCAGGCACTTGTGCTACAATATGAGTAACTGTGATTCTTCTAAATTCTAAATGGCTGTCTGAATCATGTCACACTAATTGTTATGTCACTTTTATCTTTGAGATATTTCTGTGTAGCCTTGTTGCCTTTACCGTTCAAAACAAGTCTGGGCTGCATACCAACAGGGTTTCAAAGGCATTCAAGAAATTAGAGGGACTTCCCTGGTGGCGCAGTGGTTAAGAATCTGCCTGCCAATGCAGGGAACACAGGTTTGATCCCTGGTCCTGGAAGATCCCATGTGCCACGGAGCAACTAAGCCCGTGCGCCACAACTACTGAGCCCGCGTGCCACAACTACTGAAGCCCACGTGCCTAGAGCCCATGCTCCACAACAAGAGAAGCCACCGCAATGAGAAGCCTGTGCACCGCAACAAAGAGTAGCCCCCACTCGCCGCAACTAGAGAAAGCCCACGTGCATCAACAAAGACCCAGTGCAGCCAAAAATAAAAAAAAAAAAAAAAAAATTAAATAAAGTAAGAAATTAGAGGTGTGAGAAATTAGAAATATAATAAAAGAACATTTAAAAAAAACTTGCCATAACATTATTGCCAAACTTTCCCTGAACTCCCAATATAATGGATTTTTCTCATTACACTGGATTATTAGTTTATATAGCGACTTCAAATGCTACAAATCTCTGAGTTGTTTTTTTTTTTTTTTTTTTTTTTTTTTTTTAACATCTTTATTGAAGTATAATTGCCTTACAATGGTGTGTTAGCTTCTGCTTTATAACAAAGTGAATCAGTTATACATATACAATATGTTCCCATTTCTCTTCCCTCTTGCATCTCCCTCCCTCCCACCCTCCCCATCCCATCCCTCTAGATGGTCACAAAGCACCGAGCTGATCTCCCTGTGCTATGCGGCTGCTTCCCACTAGTTATCTATTTTACATTTGGTAGTGTATATATGTCCATGACACTCTCTTACCCTGTCACATCTCACCCCACCCCCTCCCCATATCCTCAAGTCCATTCTCTAGTAGGTCTGTGTCTTTATTCCCGTCTTGCCACTAGGTTCTTCATGGCCTTTTTTTTTTTTTTTTTTTTTTTTCCCCTTAGATTCCGTATATATGTGTTAGCATACTGTATTTGTTTTTCTCTTTCTGACTTACTTCACTCTGTATGACAGACTCTAACTCCATCCACCTCATTACAAATACCTCCATTTCATTTCTTTTTATGGCTGAGTAATATTCCATTGTATATATGTGCCACATCTTCTTTATCCATTCATCTGTCGATGGACATTTAGATTGCTTCCATGTCCTGGCTATTGTAAATAGAGCTGCAATGAACATTTTGGTACATGACTCTTTTTGACCTATGGTTTTCTCAGGGTATATGCCCAGTAGTGGGATTGCTGGGTCGTATGGTAGTTCTATTTGTAGTTTTTTAAGGAACCTCCATACTGTTCTCCATAGTGGCTGTATCAATTTACATTCCCACCAACAGTGCAAGAGTGTTCCCTTTCCTCCACACCCTCTCCAGCATTTATTGTTTCTAGATTTTTTGATGATGGCCATTCTGACCGGTGTGAGATGATATCTCATTGTAGTTTTGATTTGCATTTCTCTAATGATTAATGATGTTGAGCATTCTTTCATGTGTCTGTAGGCCATCTGTATATCTTCTTTGGAGAAATGTCTATTTAGGTCTTCGGCCCATTTTTGGATTGGGTTGTTCGTTTTTTTGTTATTGAGCTGCATGAGCTGCTTGTAAATCTTGGAGATTAATCCTTTGTCAGTTGCTTCATTTGCAAATATTTTCTCCCATTCTGATGGTTGTCTTTTGGTCTTGTTTATGGTTTCCTTTGCTGTGCAAAAGCTTTTAAGTTTCATTAGGTCCCATTTGTTTATTTGTGTTCTTATTTCCATTTCTCTGGGAGCTGGGTCAAAAAGAATCTTGCTGTGATGTATGTCATAGAGTGTTCTGCCTATGTTTTCCTCTAAGAGTTTGATAGTGTCTGCCCTTACACTTAGGTCTTTAATCCATTTTGAGTTTATTTTTGTGCATGGTGTCAGGGAGTGTTCTATTTTCATACTTTTACATGTACCTGTCCAATTTTCCCAGCACCACTTATTGAAGAGGCTGTCTTTTCTCCACTGTATATGCTTGCCTCCTTTATCAAAAATAAGGTGCCCATATGTGTGTGGGTTTATCTCTGGGCTTTCTATCCTGTTCCATTGATCTATATTTCTGTTTTTGTGCCAGTACCAAACTGTCTTGATTACTGAAGCTTTGTAATATAGTCTGAAGTCAGGGAGCCTGATTCCCCCAGCTCCATTTTTCGTTCTCAAGATTGCTTTGGCTATTCGGGGTCTTTTGTGTTTCCATACAAATTGTGAAATTTTTTGTTCTAGTTCTGTGAAAAATGCCAGTGGTAGTTTGATAGGGATTGCATTGAATCTGTAGATTGCTTTGGGTAGTAGAGTCATTTTCACAATGTTGATTCTTCCAATCCAGGAACATGGTATATCTCTCCATCTATTTGTATCATCTTTAATTTCTTTCATCAGTGTCTTATAATTTTCTGCATACAGGTCTTTTGTCTCCTTAGGTAGGTTTATTCCTAGATATTTTATTCTTTTTGTTGCAATGGTAAATGAGAGTGTTTTCTTAATTTCACTTTCAGATTTTTCGTCATTAGTGTATAGAAATGCAAGAGATTTCTGTGCATTAATTTTGTATCCTGCTACTTTACCAAATTCATTGATTAGCTCTAGGAGTTTTCTGGTAGCATCTTTAGGATTCTCTATGTATAGTATCATGTCATCTGCAAATAGTGACAGCTTTATTTCTTCTTTTCCGATTTGGATTCCTTTTATTTCTTTGTCTTCTCTGATTGCTGTGGCTAACACTTCCAAAACTATGTTGAATAATAGTGGTGAGAGTGGGCAACCTTGTCTTGTTCCTGATCTTAGTGGAAATGGTTTCAGTTTTTCACCATTGAGGACAATGTTGGCTGTGGGTTTGTCATATATGGCCTTTATTATGTTGAGGAAAGTTCCCTCTATGCCTACTTTCTTCAGGGCTTTTATCATAAATGGGTGTTGAATTTTGTCGAAAGCTTTCTCTGCATCTATTGAGATGATCATATGGTTTTTCTCCTTCAGTTTGTTAATATGATGTATCACATTGATTGATTTGCGTATATTGAAGAATCCTTGCATTCCTGGGATAAACCCCACTTGATCATGGTGTATGATCCTTTTAATGTGCTGTTGGATTCTGTTTGCTAGTATTTTGTTGAGGATTTTTGCATCTATGTTCATCAGTGATATTGGCCTGTAGTTTTCTTTCTTTGTGACATCTTTGTCTGGTTTTGGTATCAGGGTGATGGTGGCCTCGTAGAATGAGTTTGGGAGTGTTCCTCCCTCTGCAATATTTTGGAAGAGTTTGAGAAGGATAGGTGTTAGCTCTTCTCTAAATGTTTGATAGAATTCACCTGTGAAGCCATCTGGTCCTGGGCTTTTGTTTGTTGGAAGGTTTTTAATCACAGTTTCAATTTCAGTGCTTGTGATTGGTCTGTTCATATTTTCTATTTCTTCCTGGTTCAGTCTCGGCAGTTTGTGCCTTTCTAAGAATCTGTCCATTTCTTCCAGGTTGTCCATTTTATTGGCATAGAGTTGCTTGTAGTAATCTCTCATGATCTTCTGTATTTCTGCAGTGTCAGTGGTTACTTCTCCTTTTTCATTTCTAATTCTATTGATCTGAGTCTTCTCCCTTTTTCTCTTGATGAGTCTGGCTAATGGTTTATCAATTTTGTTTATCTTCTCAAAGAACCAGCTTTTAGTTTCATTGATTTTTGCTATTGTTTCCTTCATTTCTTTTTCATTTATTTCTGACCTGATCTTTATAATTTCTTTCCTTCTGCTGGCTTTGGGGTTTTTTTGTTCTTCTTTCTCTAATTGCTTTAGGTGCAAGGTTAGGTTGTTTATTCGAGATGTTTCCTGTTTCTTGAGGTAGGCTTGTATTGCTATAAACTTCCCTCTTAGCACTGCTTTTGCTGCGTCCCATAGGTTTTGGGTCGTCGTATCTCCATTGTCATTTGTTTCTAGGTATTTTTTGATTTCCCCTTTGATTTCTTCAGTGATCACTTCGTTATTAAGTAATGTATTGTGTAGCCTCCATGTGTTTGTATTTTTTACAGGTCTTTTCCTGTAATTGATATCTAGTCTCATAGCGTTGTGGTCGGAAAAGATACTTGATACGATTTCAATTTTCTTAAATTTACCAAGGCTTGATTTGTGACCCAAGATATGATCTATCCTGGAGAATGTTCCATGAGCACTTGAGAAAAATGTGTATTCTGTTGTTTTTGGGTGGAATGTCCTATAAATATCAATTAAGTCTATCTTGTTTAATGTATCATTTAAAGCTTGTGTTTCCTTATTTATTTTCATTTTGGATGATCTGTCCATTGGTGAGAGTGGGGTGTTAAAGTCCCCTACTATGATTGTGTTGCTGTCGATTTCCCCTTTTATGGCTGTTAGTATTTGCCTTATGTATTGAGGTGCTCCTATGTTGGGTGCATAAATATTTACAATTGTTATACCTTCCTCTTGTATCGATCCCTTGATCATTATATAGTGTCCTTCTTTGTCTCTTGTAATAGTCTTTATTTTAAAGTCTATTTTGTCTGATATGAGAATTGCTACTCCAGCTTTCTTCTGATTTCCATTTGCATGGAATATCTTTTTCCATCCCCTCACTTTCAGTCTATATGTGTCTCTAGGTCTGAAGTGGGTCTCTTGTAGACAGCATATATATGGGTCTTGTTTTTGTATCCATTCAGCCAGCCTGTGTCTTTTGGTGGGAGCATTTAATCCATTTACATTCAAGGTAATTATCGATATGTATGTTCCTATTCCCATTTTCTTAAATGTTTTGGGTTTGTTATTGTAGGTGTTTTCCTTCTCTTGTGTTTCTTGCCTAGAGAAGTTCCTTTAGCATTTGTTGTAAAGCTGGTTTGGTGGTGCTGAACTCTCTCAGCTTTTGCTTGTCTGTAAAGGTTTTAATTTCTCCATCGAATCTGAATGAGATCCTTGCTGGGTAGTGTAATCTTGGTTGCAGGTTTTTCTCCTTCATCACTTTAAGTATATCCTGCCACTCCCTTCTGGCTTGCAGAGTTTCTGCTGAAAGATCAGATGTTAACCTTATGGGGATTCCCTTATGTGTTATTTGTTTTTTTTCCCTTGCTGCCTTTAATATGTTTTCCTTATATTTAATTTTTGACAGTTTGATTAATATGTGTCTTGGTGTGTTTCTCCTTGGGTTTATCCTGTATGGGACTCTCTGTGCTTCCAGGACTTGATTAACTATTTCCTTTCCCATATTAGGGAAGTTTTCAACTATAATCTCTTCAAATATCTTCTCAGTCCCTTTCTTTTTCTCTTCTTCTTCTGGGACCCCTATAATTCGAATGTTGGCGCGTTTAATGTTGTCCCAGAGGTCTCTGAGACTGTCTTCAGTTCTTTTCATTCTTTTTTCTTTATCCTGCTCTGCAGTAGTTATTTCCACCATTTTATCTTCCAGGTCACTTATCCTTTCTTCTGCCTCAGTTATTCTGCTATTGATCCCATCTAGAGTATTTTTAATTTCATTTATTGTGGTTTTCATCATTGCTTGGTTCCTCTTTAGTTCTTCTACGTCCTTGTTAAATGTTTCTTGCATTTTGTCTATTCTATTTCCAAGATTTTGGATCATCCTTACTATCATTATTCTGAATTCTTTTTCAGGTAGACTACCTATTTCCTCTTCATTTGTTAAGTCTGGTGTGTTCTGACCCTGCTCCTTCATCTGCTGTGTGTTTTTCTGTCGTCTCATTTTGCTTATCTTACTGTGTTTGGGGTCTCCTTTTCACAGGCTGCAGGTTCGTAGTTCCTGTTGTTTTTGGTATCTGTCCCCAGTGGCTAAGGTTGGTTCAGTGGGTTGTGTAGGCTTCCTGGTGGAGGGAACTAGTGCCTGAGCTCTGGTGGATGAGGTTGGCTCTTGTCTTTCTGGTGGGCACGTCCACGTCTGGTGGTGTATTTTGGGGTGTCTGTGGCCTTATTATGATTTTAGGCAGCCTCTCTGCTAATGGATGGGGCTGTGTTCCTGTCTTGCTAGTTGTTTGGCATATGGTGTCCAGCACTGTAGCTTGTTGGTCGTTGAGTGAAGCTGGGTCTTGATGTTGAGATGGAGATCTCTGAGAGATTTTTGCCGTTTGGTATTACGTGAAGCTGGGAGGTCTCTTGTGGACCAGTGTCCTGAAGTTGGCTCTCCCACCTCAGAGGCACGGCCCTGATGCCTGGCTGGAGCACCAAGAGCCTTTCATCCACACGGCTCAGAGTAAAAGGGAGAAAAAATAGAAAGAAAGAAAGAAAGAAAGAAAGAGGCTATAATATAGTGAAGTAAAATAAAGCTATTGTAAAGCAAAGCTATACAGACAAAATCGCACCCAGAAGCATATACATATACACTCACAAATAAAGGAAAAGGGGAAAAATTAATATATCCTGCTCCCAAAGTCCACCTCCTGAATTTGGGATGATTCGTTGTCTATTCAGGTATTCACCAGATGCAGGCACATCAAGTTGTTTGTGGAGTTTTAATCCGCTGCTTCTAAGGTTGCTGGGAGAGATTTCCCCTTATCTTCCCTGTTCGCACAGCTCCTGGGGTTCAGCTTTGGATTTGGACCCGCCTCTGCATGTAGGTCGCCTGAGGGCGTCTGTTCCCCGCCCAGACAGGACGGGGTTAAAGGAGCAGCTGCTTCGGGGGCTCTGGCTCACTCAGGCCGCGGGGAGGGAGGTGTACAGAGGAGGCGGGGTGAGCCTGCGGCGGCCGAGGCCGGCGTGACGTTGCACCAGCCTGAGGCGGGCAGTGCGTTCTCCCGGGGAACTTGTCCCCGGATCACGGGACCCTGGCAGTGGCGGGCTGCACAGGCTCCCGGGAGGGGCGATGTGGAGAGTGACTTGTGCTCACACACAGGCTTTTTGGAGGCGGCAGCAGCAGCCCCAGCGTCTCACGCCCGTCTCTGGGGTCCGTGCTGATCGCCGCGGCTCACGCCTTTCTCTGGAGTTCGTTTAGGCGGCACTCTGAATCCCCTCTCCTTGCGCGCCGCGAAACAAAGAGGCAAGAAAAAGTCTCTTGCCTCTTCGGCAGCTGCAGACTTTTTCCCGGACTCCCTACCAGCCAGCTGTGGTGCGCTAACCCCTTCAGGCTGTGTTCACGCTGCCAGCCCCAGTCCTCTCCCTGCGATCCAACCGAAACCGAAACCCGAGCCTCAGCTCCCAGCCCCGCCCGCCGAGCAGCCAAGCCCCTCGGGCTGGAGAGTGCTGCTCGGCGCCAAGCCTCTGTGCGGGAATCTCTCCGTTTTTCCCTCTGCGCCCCTGTTGCTGTGGGATCCGCGCTGGTAGCTGCGGCTCGCGCCCGTCTCTGAAGTTCATTTAGGCAGCGCTCTGAATCCCCTCTCCTCGCGCACCAGGAAACAAAGAGGGAAGAAAAAGTCTCTTGCCTCTTCGGCAGCTGCAGACTTTTTCCCGGACTCCCTCTTGGCTAGCTGTGGTGCACTAACGCCTTCAGGCTGTGTTCACGCCGCCAACCCCAGTCCTCTCCCTGCGATCCGACCGAAGCCCGAGCCTCAGCTCCCAGCCCCGCCCGCCCCGGCGGGTGAGCAGACAAGCCTCTCGGGCTGGAGAGTGCTGGTCGGCACCGAGCCTTTGTGCGGGAATCTCTCCGCTTTGCCCTCCGCACCCCTGTGGCTGCGCTCTCCTCCGTGGCTCCGAAGCTTCCCCCCTCTGCCACCCGCAGTCTCCGCCCGCGAAGGGGCTTCCTAGTGCGTGGAAATCTTTCCTCCTTCACGGCTCCCTCCCACTAGTGCAGGTGCCGTCCCTATTCTTTTGTCTCTGTTATTTCTTTTTTCTTTTGCCCTACCCAAGTACGGGGAGAGTTTCTTGCCTTTTTGGAGGTCGGACGTTTTCTGCCAGCGTTCAGTGGGTGTTCTGTAGGAGCAGTTCCACGTGTAGATGTATTTCTACTGTATCTGTGGGAAGGAAGGTGATCTCCGCGTCTTACTCTTCCGCCATCTTCCCGAGGACCTCTGAGTTGTTTTTATATCATTGGAAACATAATAGTTATTCAGAGCAGTTTAGAAATAATCAGTGTTGTACCCTGTGACATTCCTGTTCACATTTACAAATTTAGATTTGCCATCTCAGAAGTGAAATATCGCATTTATTTCCTCTAAAAAATTCACTTTGTCTTTAAATACGATACCACTGAATGAATGGCAACATTTTCCTATGGTCTTCTGGTGAAATATACTAAACATGACCACTATGTTATCATTTACTGTCTAAAATGTTAAAACCAATAACAAAAATATTAAAAAGAAATAAAAGAAAATGTATGCATTGAAACATATAATGCAAATAGCCAGCTTTCTGAATTTTTTCATAAGATTTTACAAACATTCTTTTATTTATTCTTCTCAGGTTTAGGAAAAATTCATAATCTTTGATCCTGTTCTCTTAGAAATAGGCTCTGAGATAGAGACTTGCTTGTAGGAAGTTTATTGGTGTGTGTGTCTGGAAACAGCCCTTGTGAAGAAGTAAAGAAATCTGAATTGGGCATAAGGAGAAGTTGAACAGCAATGAAGTTGCCAAAACAAAAATAAAACAAAAAAATCCTCAGTCTATCCAGTGCAGAACTCTCGAACTAGGATGGCGCTTCTGAATTGTCTGTAATCGTGTCATGGAGAATAACATTTGTATCATTCAACTGGATGAGTGCCCGCCATGGGGAAGGGCAAAACTTGGATGAGACAACTCTTGCTTAAAGAAATGCATGAGAAGTTACACAGTCACAAGCAGTTACCATCTGGGGCAATGCGTACCTTGGTCTTAAAGTTAGGATCTTGACAGCTGACCATACTATACCTAGATTCATCTACTTTCTAATCAGAATTTTAAAATCCAATTTTTGATCTCCTTTTAAATTGTATCATTCTAAGTATTAAAACGTCTTACGTTAAACGTAAGAAAACAATGTGACTTGTTGATATTTGCCTTAACAATTTTCTTTCAACTCTGAAAAAGGTTCAGAATTAGAGCCATGAGGGAGGTAAAAAGCAAAGACAGAGTAGGAATTCAGTGCAAGACTGATCTGTTTAGGTCCCATTCCTCAGTTCTTATATCTCCAGTATCAGAGGTTTTGGTATGTAACACCCCATCTCAAGGATGCCAAACAAGGTAGACGTTCATGTCTATGATTTGTGGGCAAAAGCTGCTATCTCAATTTCCAACATTGGGTCTGAATAGATCTGTTATAAACCTTAGAATGAAAGAAGTACTCATTCCACAACCGCCCACCGGTACAGATGACATTATCCTTTCTCTTCTGTAAGACTTTGTCTTACCTCTAATATTTTCCTTTGTCATTTATTCTGCTGTTCTTTCAATATAGGGTTCACAATTTCATAAAACTTTTCAGCTTTATTGCAACTTGACTGATTTTCTTCCTCCTTGAAAGCATATCTGCATCTTCTTTCACCATTCCTCTTTGCCTCGGAAGAGTCATCATTACTTTTCTCAAGGACTAAGGCAGTCATCCTTCCTTTCCATGCTCTCCTCTGCTGTGTTCCCTTCTATTTTGCTTCAGCAATTATACCTGCTGTTTTACATCTCAAATAGATCAACCAGATACCATCTTTCCCTTTATATACAATCACGATTAAGTCTCCTTCATCCTACTACATGTTTTTTTTTGTTTTTTGTTTTTTTAAACGTGTTCAGCTGTCCTGTACTTTTTTTTTTTTAAACACACATTTGTTTATTTATTTATTTTTGGCTGTGTTGGGTCTTCGTTTCTGTGCGAGGGCTTTCTCTAGTTGTGGCAAGTGGGGGCCACTCTTCATCGCAGTGCTCAGGCCTCTCACTGTGGCGGCCTCTCTTGTTGCGGAGCACAGGCTCCAGACGCGCAGGCTCAGTAGTTGTGGCTCACGGGCCTAGTTGCTCTGTGGCATGTGGTATCTTCCCAGACCAGGGCTCGAACCCGTGTCCCCTGTATTAGCAGGCAGATTCTCAACCACTGCGCCACCAGGGAAGCCCCTACTTCATGTTTTTAAAGTCATTTCTTAAGCTATCATCTTTTCAGGATACTGTTCCTTTAATACTGTTCCTTTACTGTTCCTTTAATACTGTTCCTTTAATTTTCTTACTTTGACTGTCAAATTCCCAGAAGATATAATTTTCACTTGATACCTATTTTAACCCACCAAATAACTCTTCTACTTAATGCAATTATACATGATAAATTGTATTTCATTTTCTTAAAACTACTATTTCAAGTTTAGTCAAAGGATCAATCCAATGGTCTCTTTCCAGACACTATTTGAAAGCTCTATTTGAAAACTTTTCCAGGGATGAGATACTCATTACATCAAGAAGAAGCCCCATTTCACCATTTATTAAGCCACAATATGCCTTTCTCTGAGCATGAGTTACAATGCTCTGTGGAGATATATAAACCACAATTACTCCTTTGCCTCCTGTCCTTGATAAAGGATCACTCTCTTATGCCATCTTGATTATTTAAAACAATATAAGCACCTTAAATAATTTTAGTGATTTTATGAGTCCATCTCTTTCTAGGATTCTTCTACTCTACTGATTGTGTCGATTCAGTTTGAAGCATTGTACTAGACCAGAGTGTCTCCATCTTGGCACTATTAACATTTTAGGTTGCATAATTCTTTTTTATGGGTGTCTGTCCTGGGTATAGCAGGATGTTTAGGCAGCATTTTTGGCCTCTACCGACTAGATGACAGCAGCATCCTGTCTCCAACCAAGTTGTGAAGCCCAAAAATGTCTCCAGATATTGCAGTATTTCCTCCTGGCAGCAAAATGTCCCTCTCTTAAGAACCACTGTATAGACAAGTAAAGAGAGGCTATAGAAGTCAGAGAAGGATTTATATACAATAATATTAACAATTTTTAGGACATTTGCTATATGCCAATTACTATTGTAATACATTTATAATTTAACTGCCTTTATTTAATCTTTACACACACACACGCACAAAAACACTATTAGGTAAATACTATGAAAATCCACATTTCACACATGAGGAAACTGAGGTGCAGAATGAGTATTTAACTTACTTAATATGTCATAGCTTATAAGGGGTAGACCCTGGTTTTAAACCCATTTTGTCAGACCTCAGCACCCATGCTGTTAACCAACATAACAACTTGCCTCTAACCCAAATCCCACATAAAGGCCAAAAAGAAAGAGAACCTAAAAAAGAATATATAGGATTGCTAGAAGGACAGACTTTTTTAAAACTCAAAGGCAATTTAAAGTAAAACAAGAAAGAGGACAAGAGAGAGAAAGAGATGATAAAATATTTGGTTAAAAGGATAAGAAGTAAAAGAGGCATAGATACACATCTTTAAGGAGTTAGAGAAGGAAGGGAAGAAAATTGGGCCATATCCACATAAACATCAAAGTTAAAGCTACAATGTAGGAGGGTAATTTTTCTACTTTTCAAAAAATCTTAGTTGTCTTTATTACAAATCCATTATGTCTGATCAATAATTTTCTCAAGAATACTGGTTTTTTGTGAACACAGATTGGAATTAGTGTAACGGAGAATGATAAGGGAACCACAGAATTATGTAGCTATATTTACAAATAGGAATCTAGCAAATGTTAATGTGTAAAGCATATATTTTTTATGGTGTCATGGAGTTATATTTTGCATAATTTTACTAATGTTGTAAGTAAATTAGGTTCTCATGAACATAAACTGGAAAGAAACATTATTGTTTGGGGTTATACTAAGTTTACAGTATTTTTTATTGTAAGAATTATCACAAGTTCGTAGCTGCAAGATGCAAGAAAAAAATATACTAAGAGATCAGCAGTAGAACATCGTACAGAAAGGTCCCACAGTCCAAATCCCAGAGAATACAACAAGCAGGAGTGGCAATATGCAACCAGTCAGATGGAGAAGGCAACAGTGTGCTAGGACGAAGTAAGGTCTTAGAAAGACTCAGCTGATTGCACTAGACAAAAGACTCGTAAGTCTGTGTACAGTTGTTCAAAGTGTCGAGAATATTTTAAATTGGGTTTAGAAGGAGAATAAAGGTAAATTCTGGCTCCGCTAAACCAGATGAAAGCTCACATCAGGCTGTCCCATCCAGTGCAAGCACTACACAATTGCTGAGGATGGTGACACACCTAACCAAGGGAGAAAAGGTTTGCGGATGGACTTAAAAATAATAGAAAGCGTCGCTCTGCTGCTCGTTCCAGGGTAGAGTACAATAGTTAAAATAAGAACTGTCTTTCAAAGCCATGTCACAGTTTTATGCACCCAAATACTTATCTTCCAAGGTATGAATAAACATGTTTTATAAATATCCTTGTTCTTTTCTCAAAATACACGCTACTGTATATTTCACTAGTAAGGAAAAAAATCGTTAAGAATCCCACTAAAATTTTTTAAAACTCTCTTTTGACCATCTAAATATTTTTTGTGTGTCCTTCATATAGTATCAGTGGGGACAGTGGTTTCTGGGATTATATGAAGAAAAGTGAGGAAAACAAAGCTTGAAATATTGATGCTAGCTCTTGAAATGATTGAGAATAGTTTACTGTTAAATATCGTTGAGGTCATAGTTGGTAGCAAAGACCAAAATGGGTGATTTAGCTTATTTACGATAGTTGCTACCTATTTATAATAAGATATAAAGATTTTAATGAATTAGACACCTCAACATTAAACACTTATAACCATATAAAAGTAAGTCTTGGTATACGATTTCTGTATTATTATACTCATATTAACATAATGACAAAAAATTATAGTTTGCAAGTATAAAATACTAATTATATTTTGAAAAAAGCTAAACTTGATGTGTTCTAACAAAT
Source organism: Balaenoptera physalus (assembly GCF_965194825.1). Lineage (NCBI taxonomy): Eukaryota > Metazoa > Chordata > Mammalia > Artiodactyla > Balaenopteridae > Balaenoptera > Balaenoptera physalus. The sequence continues at coordinate 139,345,452 of NC_138884.1, read as the reverse complement.
GCCTAAGAACATAGTTCTTTAAACTAACTAAATATATATTTGTCATTGCCATAATCTCAGTGTACTTAATTTGAAAAATGTGCCATATCTTAGGGCTTCGTTTCCAAATTGTGGTGATATTTTGATTCAAAATTTTCTCCTTCCCTGTTTATTACAAGGTAGTTTTTAACAGATGACCTCTGGAAAGTTTTACAAAAACAATTTCAGTATACAATTTTCAATTGACCTCCAGGAATACATTCTCAAATGGAATTTGAGATTAGATTGTAGATTCTGTCACATAGCCAGGTGAATTATATGTGAAAAAAAATGCCTCTGTGTGCCTATAAAATATGCATTTGTATCTGTAAATGGATTGTCAAGAGAATTTTACCCATTACCATTTTCTGATACTTTTTTTTTTTAAGAATTAAGTCCAGATGCTTTATTTATTGATTTATTTTTGGCCGCATGGCATGTGGGATCTTAGTTCCCCAACCAGGGATCAAACCCACGCTCGTTGCAGTGGAAGCACGGAGTCTTAACCACTGGACCGCCAGGGAAGTCCCTCTGTGATTTTAACAAGAAAAAATGTATGTAAAAGATAAAGACAATGTCAGTTCAAGTTGGGTCAACTTTTTCAGCCAATGCAAAAACCTAGGGTATAATTTAACCCTACATTGTATGAATTTTTCTTCTTCTTTTTTTATTTGGAAGATATGATTCCACATCACATTTTTCTGTATTCCAGAAACTCAATTAAAAAATATATTCACATCTTCAAATTTCCTCCTTTTTTGAGACCATTTCAATTGCAAAGTTTACAAAGTAACAGGTTGGATTAGAATTTGATGTTTGTCTTTCTTCTTCAGCATGACCTTTAAAATATCCTCTAAAAGGAAAGGAAGAACTCTTCCCTGCAAAATAGGTTGCCTTGTCTTATATGACCGCAAAGCAAAATCACTGTCACTGGTGAATTTAGAAGTTGTTCATTGATATCACATTGAGAAGAGGCTATTGGTTTCTAAACACATTTCTATAGCTGTTTAAAGAGCCCTCATATGTCAGCAGAAACATGAAACTACTGTGACTTCTGAAAATATTGATAGTCTATGTTCTCAGTATGGAGCAAAGGAGAAACATTTTTTTAAAAAATCAGAACCAACATATATACTAAACTTTCAGTCAAGCAAAACTCATTTTTCAAGATCTTCTCATTCTAGAATATAAGTTCACAACAGCAGGGAAGGTATACCTTGTTCACTGCCATATCTTCAGATTCTGGAAGATGTGCCTGTCACATGCTAAAAACACAAAAAACATATGTTGCTTTATTTGTGTGTTTATTTATAAAAACTAAGCTAAGCCACCAAATTAAAATGTCTCTAAGGAAATTATCTTAAACACAGAAACAGCATAGGGATTAGTAAATAACTTTGCCAGTGATATAATTTGAGTATTTTATAATTTTGTGGACTTATTTCTCAAAACTTAAATCCAGTTGCATGAGAAGAAGAAAGATAAAATGACCACTGGTTTTGAAGAAGGAAAACATGTAACAAATAAGAAAATATAAACTTCAAATCCAGCCCTGCACTTGCCAGTTTAAATCACTTCATTAATCATCCCCTTTGAATGTATAACAGCTTTTAAGTTATTAAAAATATTTTGGGGAGATGTTACTCCTCCATCCTTTCTTCAGGCTTCTCCCCAACTTCCTCTTTTTATTCACATAACACAATCCAGCCATTTTAACATTCATCCTATTCCCTGTCTAAGCATGGGGTTCTCTCTTGCCAGGATACTCTGTTGCCTACTCCTGTCTAATTTGCATATATATACTTTTGCTGGGCTTGAAACTTCCAAACTTGGTTTAAGCCCTCCTCTAATTGTGGCCCCCAGCCACCACTGTCCTATCATTTATTCACCATATTAAAATTACCTGGTTAGTCATGTATTTTCTGACCTTGACTACAAACTCCAGGAATATATATTTCATGGGAATGTCTCTTGGAAATATCCAGTGCCTAGTTGGTTTTTGGTACATAGCAGGTGTTCTGTAACTTTTTATGTAATCCTTTCATTAATGTATATATAATTAAAGAATTGAACAAATTCCAAGCAAATGATTGCTTTGCTGAACTGTTGCTCTTATAGTGAAAAGAATGATCTTATATTTTCATTTATCACCTTGCATATACTACATAATCACATACAATATACTTCAAAACCACATATTTTTAGACAAGGGTGAGGGATCAACATCTGTATGATAAACTCCTTTATAGAAGGGGTTTTGGACAATTTTAGTAGCAAACTTACCCAACAAATGTAATAATTGGAATGAACGATATAAGGCAGGGGTCCCCACCCCCCCCAGGCCGCGGACCGGTACCCATCTGCGGCCTGTTAGGAACCAGGCCACACAGCAGGAGGTGAGTGGCGGTCGAGCGAGCAAATCTTCAGTTCCCCATCGCTCCCCATCCCTCCCCATCGCTCGCATTATCACCTGAACTATCCCCCCCACCCCCCGTACGTGGAAAAATTGTCTTCATGAAACTGGTCCCTGGTGCCAAAAAGGTTGGGGACTGCTGATATAAGGTGTTTATTTCAACCTTACAAATATTTTTAAGTAATGAAAAATATATTTCCTCAATCCTATTTCAATTCACAATGCTATCCTCCTGTTTTGAATGCATTTTTTAAAGGGACTATATTCATGTTACATAAAGAAGTGATTTGTGTCTACAATATATTTCTCAGTAACTCAACTCTTCCAGAAAACTTTTGGAAGATGGAACATATCAAGTTAATAAAATCAGCTTTATTTGTGGTATAATGTACAGAAGATAAATGCACCCAATTTCATATACTGTTCAATGAGTTTTAACAAATGGATACACTTAAACACCGGTATACTAAAGGTTTAATATATTTTTCATCACCACATCTGTTGTGCCCCTCCTTGGTTGATCCTACTCTTCAGACAAATACAGATTTACATTCTATTTACTATCAGTTAAATTACTATTCGAGTTTCATATAAATGGAATCACAAAATATGTATTATTTGTGTAGCATTTTTCATTCAGCATGTTGCTTTTGAGATTCATATTTGTAGTTCTGTTTATCGGTATATTCCTTTATACTGCAAAGTGGCATTCCACTGTTTATCCATTTCCCAGATGAGAGGCATGTGGGTCATAGCCAATCTGGGACTATTATGAAAAAGCTGCTAAAGATATTTATATCTCTATGTAGACATTCCTGTTTATTGTTTATTTGAGTAAATACCTAGGAATAAAATTGCTGGGCTATATGGTAAAGAGAAACTAACAGTTTACTGAAATGATTGTATTATCTATATTCCTCGGTATCCTGGCCAGCACTTGGTGCTGCGAGGCCTTTATAACACAGCTCTTCTAATTGCTATGTCGGCGGCATCTCAGGTGCGTGCCCCTGATTAACAGTAGTGTTAAGCAACTTTTCATGGGATTTTGGCCATTTGAATATCTTCTTTTGTGAAGTACTGCTCAAATATTTTTCCCACTTAAAAATTTTGATTGTCTTGTCTTCTTTGTGAGTTGTAAAAGCTCTTCACACATTCTGGATAAAGTTTTTCTTCACACTCCTGTATAATAAGTCTTTTTTCTCTTTTCATTTTCTTAATGGTGTTTTTAGGGGAGCAGACGTTTAATTTTCATGAAGTCCAATTAACCAGTTGTTTATGGTTTATGCATTTTGTGTCTTATTTACGAAATACCCCAAGGTCACAAATGTTTTCTCACCTCTTCGTGTCTGGAAGAGTTTTTATATTGATTTCTATGACCCATTGTAAGGTGATGTTCATGTGTTGTGTACGTTAAGGTGTAGGGCTCAGAACAGGCCTCCACAAGATCTGCTAATTTGGCATGAGTGTTATTTTGAGCTAAAGGCAATGGAAACCCTGTGGGCTCAAGAGAAATGACTGTTCCTCCTTTAAATACCTAGAAGAATTTAAACTAGGGATTTTTTTTTTAGAAAAAGTGTTATTACCAGAGATAAATTTTATCTAAGTGACCCCATCTATATGGCAGGGCAAACATCTAATTACCAAATATCTGCTCTTCTTATTGTCCTGTGAATGACCCCCCTGCCCAGAGGACCCTAGAAGGATAGAGGAAAGTTTTCTTCCTTTTTAACAAGGGTCAAGATTCACTGTTTGTTTTTCTTAATTTCTTCATTGAATAACCTTGGAACATTTGTCAAATTCAATTATATATATTTGTTTGAGTTTCATTCTGGACTATTTTCTTCCACTAATCCATGTGTCTATCCTTATATCTATAGTACATTGTCTTGATTATTGTAGTTTTAGAGTAAATATTGATATTAGGTAGTAAAAGTTATTAAATCTTGTTATTATTTTGGCTGTTCTAAGACCTTTGAATTTCTATGTATATTTTAGAATCAGGTTATCAATTTCTACCAAAAAAGTCTGTTCAAATTTTGACTGAGCTTGACTTATAGTCATATTAATTTCGAGAAAACTGGTACCTTAAAAATACTGAGTCTTCCAATCAGTTAACCTGGTTTATTTCTGTATTTATTTTGGTCATTTAATTTCAGTTTTTTCTGCAATTTGGGAGGGGTGGGGATTTCTAAGAGTAACACACAGACACACAAACACACACACACTTATTGAGCTTTTAATGCTGCCTTTTTTTCAATTTTAAATAGCAGTGTTTCTTTTAAGTTCAATTTCTAACTTTTTTACTAGTGTATAAAGTTACAATTGATTTTGAATCTTGGCCCTGTACCCTGCACCATTGTTAAAGTCACATATTACTTTTAGTAGAATTTTCTATTTGGACATTCTATGCGTACATGACCATGTTGCCTGTGAACAAGACAAATTTGCATCTGTTCAGTATGTAGTATTTTATTATTTGCCTTGCCATTTTGCATAATATAGAATCTCCTGTATGCCGTTGAATAGAATTAGTCAAAACAGCTTGTGCATTTCCTGATTTTAAGAGAAAAGAAAACAGTTAAAAAATTAGTCTTTAACTAATAAGTACAATGTTATTTATAATTTTTAATAGATGCCTTGTATCAGGATGAGAAAGTTACTTTCTATATCAAATTTTTTGAGAGCTTTTCTTTTCTTTATTATTAGAAATGGTTTGTATATTTCATTAAATTATTTTTCTCCAGGTAGTACAGTGATTTTAAAATGTAAGTCTATGTTTTTTCTATCATCATAGTGAGTTACATTTATTTTCAAATGTTGATCCAACATTGCATTTTTTGCATTCCACTTGGTCTTGGTGCATTTACCTTTTAACATTTTCTTAGAGATTTGATTTGCTAGTATTTACTAAGGATTATTTCATCTATATTGAGGAGGGATATTGGTTTATAGTTTTGTCTTCTTCCGATGTTTTTCTCTCGTTTTAATGTCAGGGTAAAGGCTTCATAAAACAAGGTGTTCCATTAAAGAATGTTCCCTCCATTCTATATTATAATGGAGTTTTACAGAACTGAAATTATTTATTTCAGTGAACAGTTTAGACCTAGAATTTTCTTTGTGTGAAGGAGTTTTTTTTTTTAACAGTTCAGATTAAAGTCGATATAAGGATATGGAGATTTTAATATTTTGTGAATCGGTTTTGATGACTTGTGCCTTCCAAGGAATTCATCCATTTCATCCAAATTATCAAATTTATATATATAAAATGACTCAACATTCTCTTACTTCTTTTTAATCTTTTTAAGATTGTTACATATTTATCCAGATCAAGAAGGTGAGGTGGGGTTTGGCATTTCAGGGTATTTATTAGAAGTGAACATCTATGGATGGAAAGGGAGAAGGGAATCAGGATTGAAAAGGGAGAAGTTGGATTGTCATCTCTGTTCTGAGGTGGATGTTCTTTGGTGGGAATCAACGTGTGGTTCAAAGATCTTCACACTTTATTCCAAATTCCATACATCTATCCACTTGCCTCTACTTGGGATCTTCTTGTCCCCCATATTTCATTTTTCAGTTTCTGGGCCCCTGACCATCCAACCAAACCATTTAACTCAGCTCGTGAATCCACATATCTTCTAATCTTGGTTCACTTCCTGTTCCACGTAAAATGGATGACTAGATGTACCACAGGAAGCTTCACCCCTGAGGAGATTGTCCTACCCTGTACTTTTCAAAGGCACTGCCTGGTGGTGTCCGGGTACGGCTGCTTACACCTTCAGTCTGCATCCACAGACTTGCCTACCTTTCTGTAAACCAAGCCTAGGCTTTTTCCTTCTCTATCAGATGTCGGAAACGACGAACCATCTGGTCATTGAGGGAGAAGCAGCCATCCAGTGAGCTGTTGCCTTCTTAGAGGTTGCCCAATTAGTGCCCGCAGTCTGGAACATTCTCCCATATCAGCGGTCCCCAACCTTTTTGGCACCAGGGACTGGTTTCATGGAAGACAATTTTTCCGTGGACGGTGGGGAGAGATGGGATGGTTCAGGCAGTAATGCGAGTGATGGGGAGCGGCCGATGAAGCTTTGCTCACTCGCCGGCCCACCGCTCACCTCCTGCTGTGTGGCCTGGTTCCTAACAGGCCGCGGACCGGTACCGGTCCACTTACCGGGGGTTGGCGAACCCTGTCCTATATGGAAGCCAGTGCAGAGCTGTAACTTGGCCCCAAATTCTTCTTCCTTACTAGAAAAAAACTTTTCTTCGGTCCTGGGTACTCAGTGAACTTTCTTGTATTACTTGAGCACGTGCGTCATATGGTAGCTGGTCAGCCCCACCAGTATATCTACCCAGCAAACCGCCCCCCCATCCACAGCCAGGAAACAGGGTCTCTGCCTGCAGCACCAGAGGGGTGCACACGGTCCATCACCCTCATCAGCTATTGAGAGAGACCTGCTGGCCAGGGAAACTGGTGCACATTATAGATGCTCATCTTGCTGCGTCTTCTCCTTTCTGTGAGTAAGGCCATTATTCTCACCAGTGCCTTGTGTATTGAGTCCTTCTTGGTGACTCCGAACCCATACAGATGCAGTGGGTGCAGATTTATAGACTCCTAATTCTGGTGGTTGGTATTGTTATGATCTTTGCTATTCTCCACCCAGTGGGAAGTGTTTTCCTGCTCCATAGGCATGGATGTGAGGGAGGATTTGGGTGCTACTGAAACATTAGTGATGGCAGAGTTTCAGGGAATCAAGCTCATGCACCTTGATTTGTCACTTGCTGATTATAGATGTGCAATGGCCAGCATGCTATGGATTTCTTCTGAGTCTGCCTGATGTTATGATTTGAGGCCAGGGCAGAATCCAGTTTGTGATTGTCATTTCCAGATACATAGTCACTTGATGTCCAGGTTTAAGTGCTTAATGTCTTCCAGATCATGCTGGGAGTTGTTTTTCAAGTAGTATTTAATTCTGTGCTACAGATGGTCTGGATGTACTTCAGATCCTCAAAAGCCAATGTTTTGATTCTCCTCCCGGGGCTTGCCATAACCTACATGCAGCAGTTTTTCCAGTTACTGATACCTCTAATAGTAAAGTCTACTGAGTCAATATTTCCAAAGGGACAGAGCTGCTTATATCACAGACGGAGCACTTTCCTGCTTCAGAACCCACTGGATAATGTATTTTATTGGGCTTATAATCTGGAGTGTGTCCAAGTGTGCAATAAGTATGTCCAAGTGTTCAATAAATTGCCTCTGGAACTCAAAAGGCCCAGCAGGTATTATGCTTTCTTCTTCATAGTGAGAGGGCAAGATTCAATCAATTTTGCCCCATCTGGGGTGATATCAATCCACCAAAAATATGCTTTGCAAGATTAATAGTGTCAGCTCTAAAGATTAAGAAACTGATAATTTGGCCAAAAACTTCTGATGTCACTTTATACTTACAGTTAAGATTAAAATACACCTAAAATGTATCTTACAAAATATTTATCTTTCGTAAATATAAAATTATTTTACTTATACTTTTCTTATGTTTTTATTTATGCAATGATATTTGACCCTATATGTTATGAGAAATAAATGGATATTATTTTGAAAGGGCAAACTATTTTCTGATAGGCTACTTTTTAAGATAGTTGTTGACTCATGGATTTAAAATGCCTGTTGATGATACAATATATAAATTTTTGAATATATTTTGTTAAATATAATCTGATACGATTAATAGTTTTGAGTAAACAGATATTAAAATTAGAGCTTTAAAATATAAATGAACAGATTTCACATATGGTAAAGACCCCAAATGGTTTTATATAAATTAAACTTAGTGTGAAAAGCTTCCGGATTTGATAGCTGACTTCTCCAATCAGAAGTTAGCTGAGAAAGAGGCTATCTCAGCTCTGGTGGAGTGGTGTTGCTGCCCATTCCCTTGCCCAGTGCCAGCTGCACTCTACGTACTTCTAGGGAAACAAATGGAGATCATTCTTTCCCATCAGGGTGCTAAACAATGTATCAGACGTAGTGCAATTGGCATAGGACGCCATCACTTAAAAAAAAATCATAACTCCCTGAGCAAGTTCCTCCCTGCCAGAGCAACTGCAGACTTCGTTTTTGAAATAATTATAGCATTGTGTGGTCCAATGAACAAGCAACCAGAAAACATTTTCCAAAATCTTGCTTCAGGTCAGTTTTCCTTAAGATAGGAAAGAAAACAACACATAAATATCTGATAGGATTTTTGCTGTACAAAAGTAACCATTGATTTAGAAGAGCCACACTACGCTATTTAAGCAGAAACCTACTTTATTCTTTGTACTCATTATCTATTCAAACTCACTGCTTATTCTAGGATATTAAAAAGTTTTTAGCCTTCTCTAGTCACTAGAACCCATTACAGATAGATAGTTATTTATTATATAAAATGTCCAATCATATGCAATTTTCCCAAATCATTTAAAATAAAATCTTGCTTACTACCAGCAGGTGGCTTACACTGGGACATGGGGAGATAGTCGTCTTCATCACTACCCCTTCCCTATCTTTCTAGCTGTGCATCCTAACAACCATGAATACCTTCCTCACTCCTTAGGCAAGTATTCCATAGGAAGAAAAAAAAAAAAACTATTAGTAAATTTGGGAAATGTGGCATAAAATATTTCCCTTTTGAAAATTATTGATGAGTCTTCTAGCAAGAGCATGGAGAAATGTTAATTTCATTTAACTATGCGCATTTCCATCCCTTTTAAGATACATCCAATGGTCAACATCTTATGGGAAAAATACCGCTCTGCTGTGAGTTTGACTTCTCTGTGTTTCTTTATAAATTTTTCCAGTCACATTCAGTGACAGACAGATCTTTCTATAATTGTTCTTGCACTAATTATCTATACTTGTAGATAATTGATTCCTGTTTAATTAGGAATCAATTTACTACAATATTGTATTGTTCTTTAATGGACTTTTATTTTCTTTATTGCTCTTCAACTACTGGCCTATATACTTCTTTAAAAAGAGTTTCACTCAAAGAAATTGTCTCAAAATTATTTCATAATTTCTTTATTTCCTCTAATTTGCTTTTTTCTCACCATTTGTTTATTTGAGTTTTTAATTTTTCTTGTTACAAGCTATTTCTGACAAATGTTATATTTCTTGGTATCTGTCTATGATTAGGAATGGGGGATTGGGGACTTCCCTGGTGGTCCAGGGGTTAAGACTCTGTGCGTCCACTGCAGGGGGCACGGGTTTGATCCCTGGTCCGGCAACTAAGATCCCGCATGCCATGCAGAGTGGCCAGAAAAAAAAAAAAGAATGAGGGACTGATATATATATATACACACGCACACATATATATGTGTATATATATGCATATATATCAAAACTCAAAAGGTATGTATTGGACTTGTTGACTTTGAGTTTTCCTGGAGTGATTTCAATGGATTGCTTTGGGGTTACACCAAGATAAGAGGCCAGTATCTAACTGTTTGCTCTTGAATTTTTCAGAAGAGTCTTCTAGCATCCTTCTCAAAGTGTTCTGGAGAGTAAATAGAGGAAGACTGTTCAGGTTTCTACATTCATAACATTAATTCAGGTCTTCTCCCTATTTTTAGTAAATTACTCATGCCTTCAACTCTTGACATTTCACTGGTTCAAACACTGTCCATTTTACCCTCTCTAGAGAATAACTCTCCAGATCTCTTTCTAGGTGCAAGAAAGATACCTGTCCAATGGTTTAGATTTAGAGAGGGAATCTAGGTATATAACCACTTCTCATGTTTTCATCCAATCTTCCTTATTTTACCTTTATTCCTTTTACTTTGCATTGAAGCAGAACATGGTACACCCAGTTTGGGGGAATTTTTAAGAATTCCGTCTTTAGAACTTGTTTCTCTATTGATGTATTATATCCAGGTTTCTTGAGTTTGGAAGTCAGATACCAGACTCTCATATAATTTCATGGTAAAAAAAAAATTCCTACAGTTTTCATGGATGTAGTGGGTATTTTGGAATATAAAATTAGATGCATTATTTAATCTGATAATTTCCCAGGGGATCAGAATGTAATATTTTATATTGTCATCCTCTATATAGCCAGTCCCATAGTATTGGACATTTTATTGTTATTATTATTAAAAATTGTACAAACATTTCTGTATGCATGTTTTGTCCTTCCTAGAATTACTTCCCTAAAAAAGACTACTGTGCTAAATATCATGATTATTTTAAAGATTGTTAATACATATCATCAGATGGCTTTCCAAATAATTTAACCAATTAACATTTTTCCCTATAAATGTTAGTACAGAATCCGTTAGCCCTATTCAATTATTTTTTCAATACATGTAAAGGATTGTGCTCTCTGACCTGCTGTTAAGTTAGACATAAACATGTCACTTACTTTGACCCAGTTAAATGTATGTTTAAATGCCTTGCAGTAATTCTAGACTGTATCTCTGAGACCCAGTGTGTAATCCAGCCTACTCTCTTCCTATTATCTAGGTGATTGTGAAAGCAGTTGTCAAATTAGAGCTCCCACTGGCCTTGTGCATGACTAGAATTCAATTAGCAAAGAGCCCTGCTAATGTAGTGTAAATGGAAAATAATCATTAATTAATTTGTTGAGATTGTTTTCTATAGCGACAAAACCTAGCCTATCCTGACTGATTCAGTATGAATATGTGTTTTCCAAAAATTTGCCTAGAATTTAGTCTTATTTTATGGTTTCTTAAAATCATCAAGACATTAAAATTACCACAGTAACTTTTTAATAAAAAATACTATATAACAGATATAGGCCATGTTTGATTTCAGGTTCCAATATAGCCTTTAAAAAGTATGCATATACTATTTCTCAGTAAAGCATAACTGCTATTTGGATGTTAAATATTTCCTGCCATTGTATGCTTTATCTACAAAATATAGCATTACACGAATTTTTGAGAGAATGTGGCATTCAAAAGCATTGTAGTTTGTAAAAATTCTTCTAAAACAATGTTAACATAAGGTTAATGATAAAAGAACTGATTGTTCTTTTGTCAATAGTCAATCTTCAAAACAAGATATCTTAGAAAAATTCAGCAATGCTCATATATAAACTGTATTTTTATCTTCCATTGGAAAAAGAGGGGCCACTAAGATGTAAGCAGAAAACTTGGTTAGGATAATACAGATGGAAGGTGATCCCTTTAACATTGGACACTTTCTCCTTTCTACCACTTGGACATTAGGTGTGATCACAGGAGCTGCCATAGCCATTTTGTGATCATGAAGAATACACAGGATTACAGAAACATAATAAGGAGTGTGGAGCAAGAGAGATAAAGATAGCATAGGGCTCTCCTGTACCAGAAGTTCTTATGGTAATCCTGGACATCTCACATTCAGTATACTTTTGAGAAAGCTAAAAGATAACCTCTACATTTTAAGTCACTATTTTATTTTTGTCTTTTTGTTATATGTAGCCAAAATTAATCCAAGTTGATGTACATATTTATTCATAATAAAAAACATGTTTTAAAGTAATCTTTTTAATTAAAAATTCTGTAGTATAATTGAACTTATGTTTATGCATTTTTTATTCTCTTGTGAATCATGAGCAAATCACTTGTGTGTATATATATATACACATATACATATACACATACACATATATGTCACATTCTGTTAATTTCTAGATATATCAATTATAAATATTTTAATATTTATTTTTTCCATTAATTCTTTTTTTTTAAGATTTTTTTTTTTTTGATGTGGACCATTTTTAAAGTCTTTATTGAATTTGTTACAATAATCCTTCTGATTTATGTTTTGGTTTTTTGGCCACGAGGCATGTGGAATCTTAGCTCCCAGACCAGGGATCGAACCTGCACCCCCTGAATTGGAAGGTGAAGTCTTAACCACTGGACCACCAGGGAAGTTCCTCCATTAATTCTTTTATCAGGCTTAATTTCTTCCACCTGTTGAGTGTCTGTCATCTTATTTTCTAATACTTAGTGATTCTTGAATGTGTGGTCAGCTTTGAAGCTGAATTCATTCGTCTGCTCTTCTGTCCTGTTTGTTATCCTAATTGGGCATGCAAGAGGCATGCGAGTTTAAGAGGGATACTGTTTTAGTTTTCTACTGCTGCTGTAACAAATGACTATAAATTTAACAGTGGTAAATAGCATAAATTTATTATCTCACAAATCTGTAAGTCTGAAATCCAGTGGGCTTGGGAGGTTTCTTCGCTCTGAGTCTCACAAATCAATGTGTAAGCAGTTCTGTGTTTTTTTCTGAAAGTCTAGGGGAGAATCTATTTTAAGCCCCTTCAGGTTATTGCCAGAATTCAGTACCAATCTGTTGTAAGATTGAGGTCCCTAATATTTTGCTGGCTGTTGGCCAAGGGACATTCTCAGCTTCTAGATACCACTTGCATTCTATGGCTTATAGAACTCTTTCTCCATCTTCAAAGTAGGCAATGGTGGATCAAGCTCACCCACACAATGAATGTCTTTGACCCCTACCTCTGCTTCATCTCTCCTGTCTCTTCTGCTGCTGCATCTCTGAATAACTCTTCCACCTTTCTCTTCCCTTTTAAAGGTCCATGTGATTACATTGGGCTCACCTGGATATTACAGGATAATTTCCCTATTTTAAGATCAAGTGATTAGTAATCTTACCTCCATCTACAAAGTCCATTCGCACCACAGTACATTAATGTTTGATTGAATAACCAGGCTAGAGGAATCTTGGGGGACATCATTATAATTCTGCCTATGACATACTATCCACTTATCATTTGAAGGCACCTCAGCAGCTGCCCTTCTGATTATAATGCTTCTCTTTGCTCTATGATCAGACACATGGGGCACTGCTCTTACTCCCAGACCAAAGCTCTCCCTTTCTTGGCACACTTCCTGGAGGCAGATCCCTGCAAGTTGCTCTCTGACTCAAAGTGGATGGATGCATAAACCTTTTGGCTGCTCCTGCCCCTGCACATCAATTAATCATCCTAAATTGCCCCTAGATCATCACCTGCTACTCACTCCACCAACTTAAGCATGTTATAGGTCAGTGCTTCTTCTCTTAAGCTGCAATTTTTATTTCAAATATGAGTCAACCTGGTTTACTTGCATAGTGGATTGCTCATGAATTTTTGATCCTCCATCAATCTCTTTTCTCATTTCTGGTGTGGCTGTAATTATATATGTATGTTTTCTATAAGTTCCAAAATTTGGTGTACGGTTGGATATAGCAGTAGGTACTACATATGCCATCTAGAAATTGAAGTTCAATCTATAAATAGCTAATAAAAATTGTTATATTATGAATTATGGAAATCTCCCTCCTTATATATTTTAAAATATGTGTGTATGCATACAGGCATATATTCATAAGCAACATTTCCTAGTTTTATAGTACCTTAAAATAACAAACAAGCATTTATTTCATGAAATATGTCATGATTGCCACCTTATGTTTTTTTGTTTTTTCAATGAATAATTTTTATTGACCTAGGTAGTTGAATTTCAACTGATTTCCTTTCCATTGTTGCCACCTTATGTTTTAAGTTATCTTTTTATTTGTGTTTTATATAGAGTGGTGATTAGCTCTAATTGCCATTTTACAAGACTGATATTCATTTACAAAACCCCAATCATTCATTCAGTGTTTGTGTACACATATATATATATATATATATATATATATATATATATATATATCTTCATTTTTAGATAAAGTATAAATAGAAGTTGTAATATTTTGTTCCTGCAGTTTAGCAGATTTTTATAAATGCATGCGGATTTGAGTCTAAACTGGTTTAGGAAAATTTGGCCATGAAATAGAGTCATTGCTATTCATTCTCTGCTTTCAGTCCAACCTAGGTCAATGACGACATCTGGTGTTTAACGTTTGGCAGCTGCTCAATAGGCTATGATATATGAAATAGTTTGGTGGTCTGACTTCACTTTTCAATGAATCATTGTCAGGTAGTGATTAGCAGCCTATGAGGAACTTGGCAAACAGTAAGGGATGTTCCATATTGGAATTCTTTTCTATCCATACACACTCTGTTTTTCATATCAGCAGTAAAGTTTATTGGCAGGAAACTCCGTCTGTGTCACCCTTTCCTACCGTTCAATAAATTAAAGACTTTAACTGCCAGTGCAGATTATATATCTCAAGAGGTTCACGTATTTGAAGTATAAAAACACTAATTATATAGTGCTAAGAATATATAAAATTACAGTAGATGTTTTAGAAGTGATTAATAATGGCACTTCTCTATTTTCATAAAGAAGAAAAATATTTTCCTAGCTTAAACACTTACAATAATTAAGCATTAAGTAAATATTTATTGATTGGTTGTTAACTACTTTCACTGGATTCAAATAATTTTCTAGTTTAATAAAGATAATTATACCAGTTGTGCATATGGTCAGAACTTTAGTACTACAGTGGAACACTTAGAATTCGTCCTCTTCCCCCAGCTTTATTGAGATACAATTGACATATAACATTGTTTAAGTCAAAGGTGCACAAAGGGATGATTTGATACACTTATGTATTGCAAAATGATTACAAAAATAAAGTTAGTTAATACCTTATCGTCTCATAATTACTATTTGTGTGTGTGTGGTGAGAACATTTAAAATCTACTGTCATAGCAACTTTTCCATGAGTTTGGCTTTTTAAAAATTCCACATATAAGTGATCATACAGTATCTGTCTCTGTCTGACTTATTTCACTTAGCATAATGTCCTCAAGGTCCATCCCTGTTGTGGCAAATGGCAGGATTTCCTACCTTTTTATGGCTGAATAATATTCTATTGTATATACATATATATCATATTTTCTTTATTCATCTGTTGATGGTCACTTAGATAGCTTCCATGTCTTGACTATTGTGAATAAGGTTGCTGTGTACATGGTGATGCAGAATAAAGATGATTGCAAATATACAGACAGGAAAGTATACTCGATACAACTGGAAATCTTGGTTCAAAGCATATCTTTGAAAAATTGTGCTTGATCTTGAGCAAGCTAACTATATTATTTTTGAGTTTGAGTTTTCTTACTTTTTAAAAGAATTTATTAACTAAAAAGCTGTATTATCATAAATACTTCAGTGAAATAATATTTTATGGTATCTGGTACATAAATACTTAAATGCCTTTGTTCAGCAAATAATTGGTAACTGTTTACTACCATTGCAAGCCAGTTATTTTGTTCTGTTCTTTTGATCGAAGAAATGAGGTATTGTGCATTTTCTCTCAGAAGCCTACAGTCATGAACATGGTCCCTGTAGTGGAAAATATTCTTTGCCAAGTATTTTGTAAGAATTTTTCTTATGACACGGGTGCAGAATATTAAACTTTCTATCTACATTTTGATACCCAGATTAACTCCTATTTGATCTATATGTTATGTGATCACCTCTAACATGCAATATACTAGTGATCCTAAGAAAGTTGTGAGTATTTAATGTATAAATTCATAAACAAATTCATTATGCTTTAGAATATTGTAAGATAATACATCTTTTGTAAACTTGATTAAATGAATTCAAATTTATATTATTTTTTTCATTATATTTATGGTGACACTCACAAAATGACAAAATATATTTGCAAAGAAAAATCCATATAAAGACAATACTAAGTCAAGCAGAAGTGTACATAAGAAAGGGATAAAGTTGACTTTTTCTAATAAAAGTACATAATTTAAGAAGATAAAAATAGCAAAAGTCTAACAGAATTGAAAAAAAAATTAAAGTTTAGAATTATAATAGACTATTAAAAACTGGTCTTCATACAGTTTTATATTATTAATGATGTAAACATGCCCTAAGTCCCAATGTGGCTCGAGATAATAGATAGTGATTAAGCGTCATTATTAGCAAGACACTTAAAAATTGTGTCCAACATATGAAGAGTAAATTCTATAATTACGATACTTTTCAACAAGTCAGTCTATGTTTAACACAATTTTCTGTAAAAATACCCTTAATGGTAAGATGGTTCTTCTGAAATTTCTTATTTAAAAGTGAAATTCTAATACGCCATACCATCAAAGTAACACTTGTTCTTCTTGCAATAGTAAAGTAGCTCAAATAAAACCTACAAAACAATGTGGGATTGAGATAGAGTTAATTCCGTTGTCAGAAATGTTGTCAGAGGATGCTTGGAAAACATTGCTGAAGATCTGAAAACAAACATGCTTTATAACATATTTCAAAGTTCGGGAAGATTGCTGTAAAATCGTATGAAAGTACGCAGGTTTCTACTATGTCTTATATTGTGGTTTTCGCAATATTCTGTGTCAAAAATGAAATGTAAGAAAAAGTACTACTTTTTGAACCAGTGAAGAAAGATATACTAGCCAGATATAATGAAATTAATATCTTTTAAAAAACATGTTTTATATTAAGAAAAACGACATAATTTTAACCACAAAAGGAATAGCCATTTTGCTAGTCTTTAAAAATTCTGAAAAAAGGTCACAGGGTTTTAGCTGAACTGTTAAAATAAACTGATTGATTCTTTAAACAAGAACTGATGTACTGCCCACCACCTTTCAAGGAACTGGAAGCCTGGGGTACAGCAGTAGACAAAGTAGACAGACTTACACCAGGTAGGGGAGACAGAAAATATGCCATTAAATAAACAACATATGGAGTATGTCAGAGATTAATGAGTGCCATAGAATAAAAGTAAGCAAGAACAAGGGATAGCACTAGTGGGGTTGAGGACAGATGTATACTCTTTCTTAAATAGTGATGTGTATATATATATATATATATATATATATATATATATATATATATATATATATTTCTTTTTTTTTTTTGAGAACATGACACTTGAGCAAAGACCCAAAAGAAGTGAAAGAACTAATCCCGCGTACATGACTGTTTTCCAGGAAAAGGGAACACCAAGTTCAAAGGCTGAGGCTGTGTTCTGTGCAGGGCATGTTTGAGTAATGGCACGAAGCCAGTGTAGCCTTAGAAAATCTGCTGGGGAAAGAGATACCATGGGAGGGACTCTAGGGGTCAGAATGTGTAGTGCCTTTAGACCCTTCTACAAACTTTGATTTTATTTTGAGTGGTACAGTCTTTTGAAGGGTTTTTTCTTTTGAACAGAAGAGAAGCATCACCCGACTCAGTTTTTCAAGGGCTCTGTCGATATGGTGATACGGTGTTGAGAACAGACTTCAGGAGGAAAGGATGGGGAGTAAGGAGACTCAGGAGTAATCTACACAGGACATAAAGCCAGCTTGGCCCACAGCAGTAGTGGCAAATGGTAAGATTCTAGATTACAAATATGTGTTGGAAGAATTTTCTTACAGATTGTGGCTTATGAGACAGTAAAAGGAGTCAAGAACGAATCCTTTTGGTTTTTGGTGTTTTTTTTTTTTTTTGAAGAATAAGCTAGATAATCTACAGTAGCAAACAAACACCCAAATTGTTATAACTGTGATGTGGTTAATTTTAAAAAGGAAAATTTTCAGCATATAGTATATTCTCTACTTTTTTATGAAATGTGAAGTCTGTGAATATATCTTTTGACATAAATTTCACTGTTTATGTTATGGAAAACATTTTAAGAGAGGAGGTATAATGTGAAGTTAAATTATACATTTATTGCACACTGACTGCTTTTGCACAAAGACAATAGATCCAAACTTACTAACTTCTGAAAATATGTCAGTGATTTGTATACTACCCATGGTTACTTTTGAAAAAAAAAAATCATACATTTAACCTGTTTCTTCAAAGTGAAATGATGTTTTTACAATTAATGAAAAGGTAACTGCTTTTGTCAAGTTCTCCTCATCCTATGGAAAACACCTTTTGAACATTAATATTTGGAATATTTCCATTGTTATGTAATTTTGCTGTTGGAACCAATGTTACTATATCACCTATTAAAACTCTTCCCACATTAAAAAAAAAGGAAACAGTTTCCTGACATACATATATGTATATAAATGTGCATATATATATGTATGTGTGGAATACATTCTTTTTGGTGTACAGGCACAAATGATTAATATTTGAGAATATAAAAATGTACTTGCTGAATGAAAAAAAAAATCACCCAAATTGTTTGATAAAATTGGAAAATAAAAATCATGTTTTTTTTTTTTAAAGAGGCAAGGACATACCTTTTAAATTTGGGGATATATATATATATATATATATATATATATATATATATATATATATCTTGGTGAAGTACCTTTTTAGCTATGATAGCCACTAAAATCAAATACCAAAATATGGTGCTGTACTCCTACTTTACATGAAGACAAGAATCGGGTATGCCCTGTAGCTTGTACACTTCAGGGTGGCCGGCAAGCCAAGATCTCTAATCAGTCCTGTGTCCAGCTTTGAATTCAGGGGAATCTGGTTGTCTGAATGGTGCTTCTAGAATATTATTAAGTTGGCCTTAATGTCAAGTTCAAACAAGATGTGGTCAGAACACCTAAAAGAACAAAAATTTGAGATTTTTGTACCCTTTTTGTGCCTGCTTGCTAATAATGTAATGTGTCAGAAAAAAAAAAAAAAATGCAGTGCCACGTAACCAGACATTCAAAATATGGAATGTCACACATGTTAAAAAAAAATGATTTACAAAAACAATAAATTATCTCATAAAATTATTATTGTTAATAAATCAGAAAAATTATTGTTTAAATAATTCCATAGTTTTCTCATTCTTTTACTTTTTTTGGTTTTTATTTTTTGCTCATAACAAATTATTACAGTAGCACATTCATATAATTTTTTCATAAATAGACATATTGGAAATACAGAAAGGATTTTTAATAATGGAATGTATAATCAAACAGTTTGAAGAGCACTTATCTAGAGGACAATGTACACAGGTAAACACTTTGAAAATAGGGTATTTACTTACCAAGGACACTAGCACAGGTAAGTTTTTGTGTGCTTGTGGTGTGTGTGTGTGTGTGAGTATGTGGGAGGTGTTCAACAGATGCTTTCTAAAATTATTTGTTTAGATGTTCAGAGGAAACAAAACACAAATTATGTCTAGCGAAATTTAATTCTACAACTTCAATTCCTTGTGTATTGATTAAGATCCTACTTTATAATTGGCATTGGCTTCATTGTTCTTCTTTTTCCTCATAAAGAAATGTTCTTAATTTAGGTACTAAAAACTTATGTAATCTGTCTTTGTCTGTATGGTTGCCAAGATTTCCAAGCCAGTGTTACTGATAAATTCTTAGGACTTTTTAGTTTTGCTCACATTTCTTAATGCTCATTTACATAACAGATCGTAGAGAACAGGCACTGACATTAGTATTAGTAATAGTAATAATAACAGCAATGAGATAGCACACATTGTGTGCCGCTATGTGCCAATCCCTTTTTCAATAGTTTTGTACCTATTGACTCACTTATTTCTATAACTCAACACTACAACAAGTGAAGTAATTGTTATCCTATTTTATAGACGAAGAGACTGAAGCACAGAGAAATTAAGTTACTTGACTAAAGTCACACTGCACTAAGGAGGGAGAGCCAGTATTTGAATTCGGATACACTTTTGTTAAGGGTAGATTTGTGCGTGTGTGTATTTCACTTTGCAAAAATCCACATGAAACCTCTGCATTTTCATGCTTCCCATAGTCCGTTAAATATCCCTGAGACAAATATTTCTTTTCAATGCATCTTTGTTAAGTTTTAATAATTTTCTTTAAGTTTGTTGCTTGCATACTTTAAATTCTCGAGACCTGTTCAATTTCCACTTGAAATTTTGATGACGTGTAACCATAGCCTTGAGGCATGCCTTTTTTTCCGTATTGTTTCCAAGTTTAACTATTCCAGAAGTACCAGCGTTGGCTTTGAGATGTGCTTCTGTGGTGTTAATGACTGGTGTAATTGTTTTTTAAAGAAACATCGCTGCTTGGAATAATTGCAAAGGGTAACTTAGAGACAGAATTTTCAGAATGATAAGGGTGGTGAATGGCAATTATGCACAAACTCATTTCCCAATACCTCAAGCTTTGATCTAGTATTAGTCCGGAAGCGCACAGTCCTGATGGATATTTTTAGTAGAGGGTAAGGAGTCCTTCAGTGACGTATTGGGAAGTAGGTAATATGCCTTTAGTCTTTTAGCTACATCCAGTTATTCAGTTAAAATAATGGCATTCTGTGTTTTATCTATAATGTAGCAAAAATGCATACACTTACAAATTACTAAATTTTATTCTTAAAAGAATCAGAGTCTATCCACATCCAAAGGTAATCTAAACCCTTGACAGTAGAGCTGTAGTTCTTTTCTCCGTGGTTCCCAAGAAAATCATTACAATAAGATTAACTTACATTGAAGTGCAAGTTTCTATTAAGAAATGACAGTGTCTTCTTGTTTCCAAGAGTATTCCCTTTTTATTTTCTGAGCTATGTAAATCTGGCTAGGAGGACGAGATTCATTAATAATATTTTGATTGTGTTGTAACGTATCATGTTTGTGCAGGTCCAGGTGTCTCTTGCAAAAAGTAATGTCCCAGGAATTGTGTCTAGATGACAACCAGACACTGTATTAATATAACAATATAATCAACATATAAATATATGTTTCCCTAAATTCTAACACAAGTATGGCTAGCTCCATTATAGCATTGTTTTAACAAGATTCTTAAAGTAGTATATAGTGAGAATGTTTTTTTCATGAGCAAGGCAATGGCAATAATGACTTCTGACATCACAATATTGTTATATGGATTAATGGCTTTGAGTACATTTGTTTCTGTTATATTGTTAATGAACTCAAGGTTGCAGGACCCTATTTTATAATCATATTCTGTACTTCTTTTCAGTCCTGTAATTTTTTTAATATTATGAAAATATATATATTTAATAAATAGCCAAATAGTACAAATGTATCTTCCGTGTCTACTATGGGAAAAAAAATCCCTGTAGATATAACTGTTTCTTCAAAATAAATGCACAGCCTTCCAAGTATTACGATGCACAATATTTGAATAATTTCTTATTCGCTGTTTGTTTGTTATTAAATGCTATTCTGGAATAAATCTTATTTGTATATCTTTATACACCTCTGTAAGTATATTTATACAATAAAATGTTAGAAAGTTTCTAAAATTAAAGGTTTTTCACATTTTAATATTTGCCTATATGGCCAAATCACCCTCCAAATTTTTCATCAATTCATAACTATATAGGGGAAAATATTACATTTACTGATATTTTAGTTTTTTCTATAATGAGTGTATAGCACATTTTCATATATTTCATGTATATTTTTCTATAATAAGTGCATAAGCTATTTGTATTTCTGACTGCTCATACCCTTTGCCTTTTTTTTTTCTATTTGCTTTCTTGGATTTTCCTTTTAGTTTTTAGAACATGTATTAATTAAGACAATTATCCTTGTTTTTGATAATATAATCTTTAAAGATATATCATCTCTTTTTAACTTTGTGTAAGGCATAGCAATATTTATTGCTGTGTATTTGTGAATTTGTGTCTGCCCTCGTAATGTTTTCCTCACTTCCTATCTTTTAATTAAAATCTCACACTTTCCAACAATGAACTTCCTTTTATATTTAAATTTAGTAGAAAATCAGCTGTCCATCTCCCAACAAAATGGCTAGTGTTTTATATGTACAAAAATATATTGACTGTTTTATTTTATATTAATTTATTGTAAATGTTAGCACCTATTTCTGTATGTTCTATCATATTACATTGATTTGTTAACGAATTCTTATGTCCAAACCATTTTAATTATTCTAAATCCATAATATATTTCAGTGTCTTGTAATATGACTAATTCATCCTTCATCTTCTTTTCAGAAATTCCTGTCTACTCTTGAATGCTTAATTTCTATATGAATATTCATTCTTCATAACTATAAATGCATATTCTGTAAAATAAGCAATACATTTCTACAATCACATCTTTTTTCTGGTTAAGATAACCTTCCATTTAACATTTTATATTCAACATTTAGTGAAAAAGCAGGAGAGAAAAAAAAGATGTAGTCAAGTTTACTATATTTGATTTTTTTTCCTAAGTAAGATACGTTTCTTTTTTTCACTTCTTCAAGACTAGTTTTATACTTCTCAGAAGATGTATCACATATTTTTCTAGGACAGACCACTCCTTTGTATATTTTACTTTTTCTCCATATTTTGTTTTGTAAGTGGCCAAAGGAGCCAGAACCTTCATCGCTGGTCCCAGGTAATTAGGGCACATTTACTAGGCTCGACCTGAAACTCTGAAACGTGGAGCAACAAAAGGAATACTGCTAAGATGCTTGAAAAGGAATGACTTCAGAGTTGATGCCCGGCATGTTGGCTGGCATCGTGTAGCAGGGGCGGTGTCCTGAAGCAGTGTTGTCTGCTTCTTGACCCTCCAAAGTCACTGTAGTTCCTGTCTATTAACCAGGATTGGCAGTTCAGTCTCCTGTCAATACACTTATCACAATAACCTCTCTTTTTTTACTTGTGAGGGTCAATAACTGTTCCTGCAACAAACAATCTATCTATGCGCTGGAGATTCTTCTAGGCCTTGGGGATAGATAAGGGAAAGGGAATAATGAATGGTGTCTTCTTTTAGGTAGATCAGTCAAAAAAAATTACTTGCTGGGAGCCTATATTTTATCAGAGACCTGAAAGGAGTGATTTAACCCTGACACATATGGAAGAAAACTATCTGGCCAACTGAGAGGTAAGCTTTTTGCAGGATCGGGTGCAGGACTACAGATTATAATGTGGAATTTGAACCAGAAATAATATATGGAGCTGTTACTCCCATGAAGAAAATACTGTTGCCTATTAACCAAGCGGTAGAAGTAGAATGGCACCTTTCATAATGAATATTTGGATTGTCAAGGAAAACAATGTTTTTATCAGTGTAATTCTAGGCTCTACAGGTTTAGGATTCTTTCAATTTAAGAAAGGTAATGGTTCCAGAAAATTATGAGCTGGATCTTCTACCAGGCCACTTAAGGCTCTTTATTATAATTGGTGAACAGGCAAAAATGAGATGTGTATATAGGTGGATATGAGTGTTCTGGATAATCAAGTAGATAAAGCTGAGTACTACATGGTAGCCCTCCTATTATCAGTATGTCCAATGACAAATATTAATGCAACACAAGGGCATCCCAAAGAGGCATCACCACCATGAACACACCTCCTCAGAAATGAAGGTGTGGCTCACCCCAATGGATAAAGACCTCTTAACAGCTTATCAACAGAGTTGCAGGCTAAATGAATAGGTAGTGAAAGAGGACAATCATAAACATAAATTATTCCATTTACCATTTGCAGAAAAATAGATTTTACTTAGTGTGCTTCCACCTTTCTTTCCTCCTTATCCTCTCTGCCTGACAATTGTTTATTGAAGGTGGTAGTTGGTTAACTTTGCCACTGGACCATCTGTGGACTGAGAGAGGAGCGTAACAAAATTAGAAGGGGAACAGATGTCCCCCAGAAATAATGGCACTGGGTCATATGCAGTAATGAAGGGATTTAGGGATGTATTCCTATGCGAAAGTAGGGACTCCTTTGTTTACTTAATTGTAAGAAGAAGAGTTGCATTATTTAGGCAGAAAAATTTTTGGAAGTCTAACTATGGAAAGATGAATGAGTGTCAGTGTTAGGAAACCAACAAGATTCTCAGTATGTTTTGGCTCTTTATCGCCCAACATCCACTTTTTAATTTTTGGAGATGACCAGTCGTGTGTAGCCTGGTGGGAGTCATTGTTCTACCTTTTGTTATGGAAGATGAATATCCCAAATATTTCTCTCTCAGTTTCACAGAACATGGAGCACCTGTATCTTGTCCAAACATAAACTGCTGCCTTATATTTTAAACTTAGCGCTAGCAATGCAACCAGAAAAAAAAAAAAAAGAAGCACAGTGAAAATTTGTTTTTGCAATTGCTGCAGTAAAGGTATTCGGTGGTAACAACCACCTTATCCAAGTGAGGCAGCTGCAGTGTCTAGTGTTGGCCCTGACAGCCCTTTCTGACGATTTACACTAAAGATCCCAGGTGCATTTTATTCTCTGGTCCAGCAGAACAGTTTTAGTGTCTGACTTTTTGTCTAGGCAAAAACGTCCAACCCTAAGTATAATCAGTAAGACACTGGTATCTGTCCAATAAATTTCCTTTTTGTTTAAGCTGGATAGAATATACTTATCTCCCTTGAAGCCAAGATCCCTGAGTACTCTGGTATTTAAGAAAAAAGACCCTGAATTTGAAGTTATAATTATGTGGTACTGTGTATTATATTTGAATTTATTTCTGGTTTTTTTTGTTGTTGTTTGTTTAACTTTTAGCTTCCTATAGTAAAGGGGGATATTATCTTCCGTTAAATGTTCTAACTTAACTCCTAATTTTACATGTGGAATCTAATTACTTATTCATTTTGTCTATTCTGTCTATTCATTTTGTAACAAGCTACCATAAGTAAAAAATTATCTCATGATTTCAAAATTTTAGGTGCATTTTCTGAAGTGTTTTAGGGATACAATATCATCTAAAACAATAATAATTATGCTTCTCTCTTTGTCTACAACTAATTGGATAGTACTTTTAGAGTGTTGTTAAATATTAATGTTTATAATGGACAATCTATATTGTTCTTAAAACCGATGTTTCTGATGAGCCAACATTATGCATGATGCTGGCTTTTACCTTATGATGTATATTTTCATTTATATCAAGAAGTAATATTTTCTTTCTGTTTTATTGCGTTTTTATGAGAAATACATGTTGTATTTTATCAAATGACTTTTTGACCCTTGAGGTGTTCATATTTTTTTTCCCATTGACTTTTCTAACACCATGAATTATAATAAAGATGTTCTGAAAATGAGTTACTATTGAATTCTTGGAATAAATTTCATTTGATTCCATTAATGATTAATCTTGTAGTATGTAGCTGAAATTCATTTGATATTTTATCTCAAAATATATTGTAATCTCAGTATGTGAGACCGAAGAGTGGTTTTCATTTTATTGGGTATTACTTTTATGAGTTGCTATCAAACTGAGTTTCTATGATCATGAAAAATATAAATGGCATTAAATCCTTGAAAGCATAATTTACTTGTGAATTATTTTGGACATTATGAGGGTGTGTATGTGTATGTGCATATGTTGGTAGAGGGCAGGAAATGGTTGAGGAAAAGCATATGACAACTTGTTTCCCTTTTCTTGATTCCTCCATATGCTATTATAATTCTCCTCTATGACATCTGGTTTGAATGACCAAAATTATATTTTTCCAGAAAATCATCATTTTAATCTAGATTTTTAAATCCATTTGAATACAACAACTACTCTGTTGTAATATTTTAAATGTCACATATGTATACAATTAACATTTTTCAATTTTTATTATTTTTACAAAGTGGTTTTGTATCAATTTTTCTTAATTAATTTATCTCACTGCACCTGTTTTGTTGATTTCTTTTTAAAAACAGATATTTTTTCTGTTTTACTAAATTTGCTTTTTCTTTTTTTTTTCCTGCTTTCTTATTTCTTTGATTTTTATAAGTTATTGGAAAATATTCATTGAAGCATTCATTTTATTCCTCGTTTTGCGCTATATGTGTTAAAATTAGTTTTATACTTATTCAGTCAGGGTTCTCCAGAGAAATATATACATTTTATATAATAGACAATTAACAAATTAGCTCATACAGTTATGGAACTGGCAAGTCCAGATTTTCAGGGTGGAGACCCACATAGATGGCTGAAAATCTTGCTCTATAATGCTGTAGTCTGGGGGGATAAGTCAGAAAGAATTCTATATTAATATCCTATTACATGCATTTTATATGAAATATTTAATGTATATTAAAGAAGACTGAATACGCAAAGAAATTTAAGGTTTTTTATAGTTACATTTATAAATTTATATATTATATTTGACCTTTACATCTTAACTTATCACTTTCTAATATTAATTATTACACCCTCATTGTGGGGTGGTAAGAAAATTATCACATTTACAGTGCTTTCTATATATTCTTCCTCTAATTCTTCTTCTTGTTAATTATTTTAGTAACTACACATCTAGTAGTGGGTGAATAATTGGTTTGTCAGCATTAAGTATTATGTATTTGAAATCATGCTAACTAAAGATGAGGAAAACTGTGAAATTTCACTTCCTCACCCCTTCTCTCCCCATTTTTTTAACATTAGTAATTTTTGTTGTTTCCACCCTGTTGAGGTCCATTTTATTTAAAATATGTTTCATGAAATCAACTATACTTCTCTTTCTATATACATATTTGTGTGTTTGTGTATATATATATACACACACACAGAGGGCTGATTAACATCAGAGAGAGATTAATATCTATCTGTATATGTATATCTCATGAAATGATTCCCAGATAATAGTGATGTTCAGCACTATTACTTTCCTAAATATCTTAATTTTTCTCTTGGTTTCTGGACTTGGTCACCATATTTTTTTAAGAAAAACAAAAACATGAATTTTAAAAATATTTATCTACTGTTAGCATCACATACTTTGTAGATTTTTTTCTCTGTGACTTCAGAGAAAGAATTTCACTGTCATTGGATCTTCTAACACTGACTTCCCATCCTAATTTCCCCTCACCATAAAACACACACACTCACGTTCACACAACCCCCCACACACACACTCACACATATGTTCATATGCACACCATTGTAAGAGACTTGATTCTTTTTTCTGATACCCCTATATCTATTTATTCTTGTAATTCAGAATGCCTCACATAAACGTGCTTTTTTTTTTTTTTTTGGCTGCTTTGGGTCTTCGTTGCTGTGTGTGGGCTTCTTCTGGTTGCGGCAAGTGGGGGCTACTCTTCATTGCAGTGCATGGGCTTCTCATTGCGGTGGCTTCTCTTGTTGCGGAGCACGGGCTCTAGGCGCACAGGCTCTAGGTGCATGGGCTTCAGTAGTTGCAGCACGCGGGCTCAGTAGTTGTGGCATGCGGTCCTAGAGGGCGCGGCTTCAGTAGTTGTAGTGCGTAGACTCAGTAGTTGTGGCTTGCAGGCTCTAGGGCACGTCTTCACTAGTTGTGGCTCACACGCTCTAGAGTGCAGGCTCAGTAGTGTGGCAAACAGGCTTAGTTGCTCCGCAGCATGTGGGATCTTCCCAGACCAGGGATCGAACCCATGTCCCCTGCATTGGCAGGCGGATTCTTAACCACTGCACCACCAGGGAAGTCCCTAACCATGTCTTTATGTCAGTTGTTTTGTTATTTTTTTCTCTGTCTACATAAATACAAATTACATGTGTTCAGGACTTTTCTGTCTTTAACAGAACTTTCTGTCTTTGTCAGAACTTTTTTCTAAGAAAAAGTTTTCTCAAAATTCTGTTTCTTACTATGCAATCTGCCCTGACAGTACATCTGTGAGCATGACTCTCAGAATTCGGTATGTGCTCCATCAGGAAACAACAAAGCTCTGCATGTCCCGTGTTTTCTGTTTTGTTTCTGGTTTTGCCTTTGAGTGGCAGTTTATTTAGCTTGCTTTATTTTCCTTCTTCAGCTGGCTATTAAGTGGCAGCTGCTCTTCTCCACACTGTCACCAGCCACACTGAGAACCTACCTGCTTCTTGTAAAGAGGTTGTATAACATGCTTCCTTATCTGGTTGACCCAAAGGCTTTCCCCAATTTCACCATTGAAAATAAAGGCCAACATTATTAACGTGGAAAAATTCACATCTGTCCAAAGACCATTAGAAGCTTGTTCCTTTGCTCAGCATCATCTCTTGACTGGATCCTACACCATTAAACTCATTTTGAATAATGATTCAGAGTTGCTGTAAATCCCAATTTCACGTACAGTTATTTTTCTGTTTTTTGTTCTTTGTGTTTTTAAAGAAATGCACCAAACAGTGTGTCAATGAGTGCAATTTTGTAATAAGGTAGAAGTTACCATCAGATCTCATTTGATTAAGGTTATTTTTGTAGCAGAACATAGAAATGTTCAGAATGGGAGAAAATTTTTTTAATTAAGCTCAAAATTAACATTTTGTAATAAAATATGAATCACCTTTTAAGAAGAGAGACATTCTTTATCTGTAAACGTAAGTTCTTAAGGACTGTGGTTTTATCTATGCTACTCACTGCTCTAGCCTCCAGCACCAAAACGTAGAAGGACTTTTGATAAACTTATGTTAAATGATTTAATGCATTTGTTTTAATTTTTCACATGTAAGTTGGAACCCTTTACTATTTTCAGAAAATAATCATTTAATCATTATGGAGTCTGGAATTCATTGCATAATAATGTCATGATTTCATATGACCTTCGAAGGGAGTTTCTAAAAAAGCTGTACATGTAAATGATCAGAGGGTTCCTAATAGAGATAATACACTGACCCAACATCCACTCTTCACTGGAGTTTTCAGTCCTGTTAGCGCTCTCCTTAAGGCTTTCTTGAAAATGACCAGAGGTTTGTTTTGGAGAGGGTGTTGTGTTCTTCATTTTATTGTCAGTTTTTTTTTTTTTTTAAATGCTATCTAGTTACTATTTTTACTTTTAATTGGCTTTTAAAATTCATTTTTTATTTTCCCCGTTGGAAAAAAATGATTTGGGGTATACAAAGCCATCAGCTTCCAATAGTATCAGAGTCTGAATTAAGTTTTTGTTTTGTTCATCATACATCTTGCACCAGTAATGCACTACAACAAAATGCACTTGAAAAATCCAGTTCATGTGTCTCTGTTCATCATTGTAATAATTTGGGGGGAGGAATATATATTAACTACTACTTGCAAAGAGGTAGAAATATGTGTATTCAAACAAACAAAAAAAATTTTTCCCCCCCTAGGGGCAGAGTAAAGGCGATTGCCCTCTATTAAAACAAACAAAAAAATATTTTTAATTGAGAGAGAAATGCGTCAGTTTTCTGACCATGAATACAAATTTACCTGCAGGATTAGTTTCCTTTGAGGCCTCTCTCCTTGGCTTGTTGCTGGCCACTTTGTTGCTACCTCTTACACGTGCCACTAGTGTCTCTCTGTTATGTCCTAATCTCCTGTTCTTATAAGTACACTAATCGTACTGTATTAGGACCCCCCCCCACCAATGGCCTCATTTTAGCTTAATAACCTTTTTAAAGGCCTTATCTCCAAATACAATGACCTCTGAGGCACTGGGTGTTAGAGCTTCAGCATATGAATTTGGAGGGGTATGCAATTCAGCCCATAACGGTGTATAAGATTATTTTTAGGGAATCTTCTTGAAATCAGCATCTGTGGAAAGGAGGGGAATGAGCAGGATTGGGCAGAAAGAATATGAGTTCTGCATTAAAGGCCTGAATGATAGCCTTGCACCACCCAGTGACTGTCTTTGAAACATCTTGCTTCACCCATTGGAGTTGTGTATTGAGTCAAAGTGACCAGGTTTTATGACCTGATTTGATTAGTCTTGAGATATTTTGACCTTAGCAATCGCTGGACCATCTGCAGCTTAGACATTATCTGAAGGGTTAAGAGCTGGATTCTGTCTACTGACAGGACTGCCATCAATTGAGGCAAGAAATCCCACCTTGAAGCAAAATATAAGTGGCGTGTCACCTTGCCCATCACAGTACTTGTTGCACTAGGCTCATTCGCATTTAAGTTTAACCAGATTATACTTAGAAGTAAAATTTTCCATGGAAAAATCAAACCTATGAAAATTTTTTTCAAAAATACTTAACATTCTTGCTAAATTTATAATATTTTAACTGGTGGGGACAATGCATAAAACCTCGGGTTATTTCAGGTCATTAAAAAAATAACGGAGATGTAATTTATTTTTTTAGTCTAGAAAGTTTATTAAAATTGTTTACAGAGGTATCTTTAGTAAGTCAATAGTTTTGGTACTAGAGAGAATCAAAATCAAGATTTAGTTGAAATACCTGATATTTAATCAGGTAATCAGCATAGTTAGAGCTAAAGAATTTTCTGCCAATACACGTTACTGACACATTCTGAAACAGAGCCTCAAATAGCATGAAGAATTGTTTTCATATCCCCTTAAATCATTTCTTATTATCTCTTGGCAGTTCTTGCAAGACCAGTCAGCATTGAGTTCTCAATTCTGAAAGCAGCAGGAACTGCTTGGAATTTCCAGCCCATAATTAATGGGTCAGTTATAAACACAAAGCAGACTCCGTTTGTATTATCTAAAGACAGTTTGGAATGGCAGGTGTTTTACTACTTCCTAACATCTGTAATCATTCTTGGCTTGATGCTTTAAAGCCTGAAACTACAAATAATGGCAATTCCTGTTGTGAAAATGCCACAGAGACATTAGAAGGCAAAGGCATATTTGCAAAGACAACAGAAAATAGTGGGAAAAGTCAGTATATTTCTGAATGATTTGCCTGGACTGTGGTTTTGTAGCAAGATGAACAAACTGGGAAGTTCTAAAGAGAAATCTATTTTCTTATCCTATAATTAATAGAGAAAAGAATTAAGTTGCCTCTTTCAACGTCAGATTTCTAATGATGTACATTTTGAATTACGGAGGATAAGGCAACATGTTCCTTTTCATTGTAATAAATTGAATGCTCAATAGCGGTGAATTTGATTAGTGTAGTCATGAGTAGATGTGCTGTATACCGTCAGGCCTTCGATTCCTCAGGCTATTCATTCTCTCATATGATTTCTTTAGTTCCTCTCTTTTGAAATTTAATCCATCATTTTCTAAATGACATCTCCATTTCACTTTCTAAGGTACTTTTTAAAAAAATGTACTGTTGGAAGGATTGCTCTATTATATCCCCTTAAAATGCTAATTAAGTAAGATGAACAAAAGTTTATAGACACGTGTATAAAAAAGTTATTCAGTCAGTAAAATTCAACATTTATTGTCATAACGATTTATATAATGCTTATCTGTAAAATATTTGGTTGTTTTTTCTATATGGTGAAAATTATTACAAACTTAGAGTTGAATTCTTTCAAAGTGAAGAACAGAAGACATTTGCTTCAGGTCAACATTCATAAACATAAATGTGGAATTTAGCAATACTTGATAAATTATTTAATAATGAGTTGTGGACATATTTACTAGGGTTGGCTTAGACCTAATAGTGATAAAGTCACACTGACTTCACAAACATAAAATAAAATAACCAATAAGTTTACAAAATAGCAATGCATGGCCCATTAGTTGTGATCATTGTGGGTCAGTTAAGATATAAAAGTAAATATAGAAATTATAATTTGAAAGAGTTTATAAAAAGCACTAAAATATCCTTCCACTTTAAACTAGAGAGTGTAAAATACACCATTTATATAAAAGTGAAAAATGTTCTCCATACCAAGAAGAAACATGCATAGAACTTTGATCCTGATTATGTAAATTATCCTCTACCAACATAACCTCCAAATAAAAACACAAACCCTGTATAAATATGTCCTTACTTGTTCCATTAAAAGTTCTTCTATACCCTATGATGTTTCTCTATGTGTGGAACACTAATTTCCTTTAATGATATCTTGTCTAGAACTTTGAAAAATTCCAAGTCTAATTTGATTCCATTCTATGTACTTCAAAGGTTTAATAAAGAATCATCTCATTTGCTTAATCTTTGCATGAAATTGCAAATGTTAAAAACTATACTATTTTGATTAAATGTTCTACACAGTGTCTTGGGAATTTACATTCTGCTAACTTAGCAAGGATCAGTGAGAGAGAGAAAAATATAACCTTTACTAACATGTAACCAAATGATCAAACGTATAGATTTGAGCAATAATAAAGACCTATAGATTCAGGTGTATCTTAGGCATTAAACTTGACTGAGGGAATAACTCCCCTTTGGTTTCCCACTTGATTGCTCAAGACACTAATTCTCAGCTCTGAAGATTATCTCACACTCCAGTGGCCATGGTGCCTTAGTATAATCATCTGCTGTGAACTTTTCTGCACTTCACAGATACGCTGTAAGGAATAGAGCAGTCATGAAGAATAAAAACCTCTAAAAGACCACGGCTGGCTTCATCATAATAGCTTCTATTTAGATTTCAAAAAAACTCTCAGAAATTTTATTTTAAGTAGAATTCAAAAAGAATGCAGATTTGCAATCTAGGGATTCCTCATCCCTTCCCAACTCTGTTCTTTCAAGATAAGTTCAGTGGTTATTGTACTGTCAGATGTTGTGAGTAAAGATGTCAAGTGCCTTCTTCTTTCTTCAAAGTTGACAAATGTAATTTTAATTAAAATGTGATAAAGAGGCTTGAAATTTATATTAGAAAATAACATGCAAATATAATTCCCTACAAAATATTCTAAATTAATGCAGATGAAGATATTCAAACAAATATATCACTATTATTCTCAAATAAATTTATAGTTCACCAATAATCAAAATCTTAAATGGATTTTAAACAAAACCGTGTTCTTAAGTATTACTTGATAGGTTTCTAAACTTAATTCATATCTGTGGGTAATAAAAATAGATGTATAATTTCACTCTTTCTTGAGCACTTTAATGATTTTAAGCTATAGACCAACTATTTATATCAATAAGCGTGCAAATGATGTATACTACCAAATTATACAATTAGAGACATTTCAGGAGGATCAACTGTAGAATTATTAAAAGTGATGAAACAGTGCAGTGATGTGCTATATATGAGCACTTTGTATATACAGTACATAATTAAAACAACCAAAAAGAAAACAATAGTAAGAAAAATATATTTTATTTTATCAATAATATGCATTAATAGCTAAGGAATGTGTAAACCAATTGAAGTAAACTTTAAAATTGCACCAAAAGGAATAACAGAATACCTGAATGAATGAAGAGATCTACTGCTTCATTGGAAGGAAGTACTTAATATTGTAATACATGTCCCCCAAATTATATCTAATACCATCCTAATTAAAACTTCCAAATATGTTTCAATGAAACATTAAAACTTAATTCTAAAATCCATGTGAAATATAAATTCTCAATAATATCTAAGGACGTATTTTAAAAGAATACAATGAAAAATGACAATCTGTAAGACAAAAATATATTATTAAATCATAAGCATTAAAACATAATGAGGGGCTTCCCTGGTGGCACAGTGGTTGAGAATCTGCCTGCTAATGCAGGGGACACGGGTTCGAGCCCTGGTCTGGGAAGATCCCACATGCCGCGGAGCAACTAGGCCCATGAGCCACAACTACTGAGCCTGCGCGTCTGGAGCCCGTGCTCCGCAACAAGAGAGGCCGCAATAGTGAGAGGCCCGCGCACCGCGATGAAGAGTGGACCCTGCTTGCCACAACTAGAGAACGCCCTCGCACAGAAACGAAGACCCAACACAGCCATAAATAAAAAATAAATAAATAAATAAATAAATAAATAAAAGCTTCTTTCCTTAAAAAAATAAAAATAAAAAATAATGAAATTACTTAATGCATATACAAATATACCTCCGATAAGAAATAGAAAATGCAAAAACAAACTTGTTCATCTTGATTTATCAGGTTTACATTAGTGGAGAAAGAATGCATCAATTTGTAATTCATAAGTTAGATCTCATCCTTTTATTATACACACAAAAATAAATTCAGGTGGATTAACATGCTGATAATTTTTCTACAGAAAAATATAGGTGAAGTTTTCTAATTTTGAGTTAGGGAAAAACTTCTTGAACAAATGACGAAGAGCAAATTTTAAAACTATGCAAACTAGTAGGAGTTTATGGTGACAAATTAAAGGACAGATGATAAACTTTGAGAGGTATCTGAAAAGTATATGATACACAAGAATAACAATCCAAATTATATAAAGAACTCCTATCAAACAAATAGAAGACAAAGTAATGAAAATTTGGCAGAGGATATGAATAACACTCTACAGAAAAATAAAAAGAAGTGGCTAATAAATGTATTAAAAACCTAGTGAATAGCCCTACTAGCATTCAGGGAAATATCCATTAAAACAGTGAGGTATAATTATGTTTCTCAGAAGGTTGGCAACATTCTTAAAGATATAATATTCAGTGTTGGGAAGATTGCAAAGACATAGGTATTCAAAGAAACTGTAAAAATAAGAATTATCGTTGCCTTTTGGTAGGATCACTTGGAAGTGTCTACCTAATTTTTTCAAGTAAATATTTTTTCTTTAGAAGTTTTGGATTTACAGAAAAGTTGTGAAGATAGTACAGAGTCCCCCTATTCCTTATTCAGTTTACCTTATTGCTAACTTGTTATATTAGTACATTTCATCGGTCACAACTAATGAACCAATATCGACATCATTATTAACTAGAGTCTCTACCTTATTCGAAGTTTATTAGTTTTTACCTAAAATGTCTTTTTTTAATTTCTGGGAACCCATACATGATACCACATTACATGTAGTCATCATGTCTCCTTTGGTTTCTCTAGACTGTGACAGTTATTTAAATGTTACTATTTGTGATATTCTTGACAGTTTTGAGAAACACTTGTCAGGTATTTTGTAAAAAGTCTTCAATTGGGGTTTGTCTGCTGTGTTTTATAATTAGACTAGGATTATGGGTCTGGGGAGGACTACAGAGTTAAAGTGGCATCCTCATCACATTTCTCAGGGGTACATGCTAACAGCGTGATTATTGCTATTAATGATGACTTTTATCACCTGGGTTAGGTATTTTTGTCAATTTTCTCCACTGGAAAGCTATTCCATTTTTCCCTTTAGTTTTTAGAACAAAGTCATTTTGCACAGTCCACACATAAGGGATGGAAAATTTTGTTCCTTTTTCTTGAGAGGACAGTATCTATATAAATATTCAGGGTTTGTTTTCTGTGTGAAAGATTTTTCTATTCTACCCTACTTTTTCAATCATTTATTTATGTTAACATTATGTTATTTATATCATTTCTCAAATTCTTCCAATAATAGGAAAGTTTTTCATTTAGGGTCCCATATCCCTTTGACATTCCCCCTTTACTGTAGGTTTTGTTTTTAGTACTTTCTTTTCTCTGGCTCATCTTATATATTCCCTTTCCCAGCGCTAGAATCAGTCATTTCTCCAAGAAATTTTTGTTCCTTTTATTGGAAGATAGTATTAAAAAATAAGACCAGACCACAAGAGCTAGCTGCTAAGGGGGTGTCTTGTATCTAAACCCTCTTTGCTGACAAAGCAAGAAAACATACATTTATATACTAAATCATGTACGTACACATATCCAGAAATATTTTTGGATGTGTACATCTATATGTATCTTAAGTTAAACACAAATTTGTACTTACGTTTTCATCTGCAAGCAAGTACTGCACTGATTATTCTACCTTCCCCCCAACTCGTCAGTAACCTCATGCACCAACAGTGAAAAATCTAGCCTCTTCACATGCCACATATTTCTTAATTATTTAAACCCAGTATATATATGTAATGTTTGAGAATTGCTAACATTATGGGAAACAATTTTATCAACTACAGGATAATGTTTTTCTATAGCTTTTTTTTTTTTTTTTGCCTTTAGTCTTACAATATTAACTCATTTTCAGAATTACTTAATTCACCATCATTTTCTCCCACCCATTTAGCTAGGCTATTTCATATATATGTAATGCAGTCAAATTATTTTCTGAAAGTTTTTATTCCATCCCAAGATACCCTGATTTCCTAAAGGATTTTTATAAAAATTTGTATACCTTGAGGTTCACTCTTTGTGTTGTAAAGTTCTATGGGTTTGACAAATGTATAGGATCATGTACAGTATCATACCGAATAGCTTAACCACCATAAAACACCACCTTCCACCTCTCCAAACTCCTAGCAATCACAGATCAACTTACCATCTCTATAGTTTTGCCATTTCAAAATTTTAATGGAATTAGGTATATGTCGTCTCTTCCCTACTGTCCTCTTTAACTTACCAATATGCAATTAAGATTTATCTCTTTGAACGGGTTGGTAGCTCATTTCTTTTTATAAACAAATAATAGTTTATCGATTGGATGTACCAGTTTGTTTATCCATTCACCTATTGAAGGTCATCTTGGTTCCATCCGTTTTCTGGCAATTATGAATAAAACTGCTATAAGCATTCAAGTGTAAGATTTTGTGTTTGAAAATCAGTTGGATATACCTAGGAGCATAATTGTTAGATCCTATGGTAAGACTATACTTAGTTATGAAAGAAAATGGCAAACTGTCTTCTATCTTTCACAATTTACATCAGCACCATCAATGAATGAAAGTTCTCTCAGCTACATGTCTTCACCAGTAATATTGGTGTGGGGTGTTTTTTTTTTTTTTGGTGGGAAGGGGGCTTTTAGGCATTCTAACAGCTATGTAGTGGTATCTCATTATGGTTTGAATTTGCATTTCCCTAATGCCAAATGATGAACATCTATTCATACGTTCATTTGCCATCTGTATATCCTCTTGGTGAAGTTTCTGTTCAGATTAACTGCCCATTTTTTATTGGCTTGTCTGTCTATGTTTGAGTTTGAAGTGTTTGTATATTTTTGGATACAAGTTCTCTATAAGAAAAATTATTTTAAAATATTTTCTACCAGCTTATGACATGTATTTTCTTTTCTTTTTTTTAATGGGGGTATAGTTGCTTTACAACGTTGTGTTAGTTTCTGCTGTATGGCGAAGTGAATCAGCTATATGTATACATATATCCCTCTTTTTTCGATTTCCTTTCCATTTAGGTCACCACAGAGCATTAAGTAGAGTTTCCTGTGCTATACAGCAGGTTCTCATTAGTTATCTATTTTATACGTAGTAGTGTATATATATCAATCCCAATATCCCAATTCATCCCAACCCCCCTCCGCACCTTGGTGTCCATATGTTTGTTCTCTACGTCTGTGTCTCTATTTCTGCTTTGCAAATAGATTCATCTGTACCATTTTTCTAGATTCCACATATATGCGTTAATATGTGATATTTGTTTACTCTCTTAACAGTATCTACATCAGAGCAAAGTTTTAATTTTAATAAATTCTGGCTTAGAAATATTTTTCTTTATAGATTTTTTTGTGGTGTTGTATCTAAAAACTCATCACCAAAGCCAAGGTTGTATAGGCGTTATTCTATTTTCTTTCAGTAGTTTTATAATTTTTCACTTTACATTTAGATCCCTACTATAAGTTAATTTTTGTGTAAGATTGTCAGAATCCTTTTTTGAAAAGACTATCTTTTTCACTGAGTTTCCTTTGTTCCTTTGTCAAAAATTAGTTGACTATACCTATGTAGGTTATTTCTGGACAATTTTGTTCCATTAATATATGAGTCTATTCTTTCATCAATACCATACTTTCTTGAATGTTGTTGACTTACAGTAAACCTTGAAATTGCATGGTGAGTGTTCCAACTTTGTTCTTCCTCAGTTACATGTTGGTACTTTGTCCTTTGCCTTTTCTTATAAATTTTCAAGTCAGTTTGTCAATATGTGGAAAATACCCTGCTGGTATTTTGAATGGGATCATATTGAATTTGTACGTCAAATTGGACAGAATTGACATTTAACATTATTGGTTCTTCCAATCTATGAGTACAAAATACTTCACCATTTCTTAATGTCTTCATTTCATCAAAGTTTTATAGTTGTTAACATACAGAGTCTGTAAATATTTTGTTATATTTGTATGTAAGCATTTTATTTTTGGTTGTGTTTTTAAATAGTATTGCTTTTCTTTTAATTTAAAATTCTAATTGTTTCTTTAATATGGGAAAATGACTAACTTTTATATATTGAGTTTTTATCCTGTGACCTTGCTATACTCCCTTACTAGATTCAGGATTTTTGGTTTTGGGGTTTTTTTTTTTGTAGATTCTTTGAGGATTTTATGCAGAAAATTGTATCATCTGTGAGTAGTGTTTTAGCTCTTCATTTACACTTTGTATACTTTTTATATCATTTTAAATTTCTTTTGCACTAACTAGATATTCCAGTAAAATGTTGAGTAAGAGTGATAAGAGAGTACATCATTGCCTTGTTCTTGGTCTTAAGCGGAAGGAGTTTCATTTCTTACCATTAAATTTCATGTTATCTGTAAGTTTTCATATATTTCTTTTATTAGGCTGAGGACATCCACTTCTACTGCTAACTTTTCAAGAGTATTTAACACGAGAGCATGACGAATATTGAGTTTTTCTGCATTATTGATATGAACATATTTTTTCTTATTCAGTCTGTTGATATGATGAATAGTTTAATTGTTTTATGAGTGTTGATCCAGCCCTGCACTGATGGAAGGAACACCACTTGACGTTGATGTACTCTCCTTTATACCACTGGATTTATTTTCTAACATTTTGTTAAGAATGTGTTATGTGTGTTTTTATGAGGGTCTTACTTTATAATCCATTTTAACATTGTGTTTTAGTTGGTGTTTCTAGACAATTTACATTTTAAGTGATTATTGATATAGTTAGATTAATATTTACCTCTTTGTAACTACGTATTTCATATTCATTGTATTTTCCTTTTCTTTCTCCCCTCCCCTTTCTTCTCATCTGTGATTTACATTGAGTATTTTATACAGTTCCATTTTATCTCCCTCCTTCATTTATGATCCATTCAAGTTTAAATGGCACATTTTTATTGTGAAAAATTATTTTAATATTCATATCATATCATAAAGCCAGTTGTTAAGAGTGGTAAAAAGGCCTCTGTTTTGATCTTCTTTACCGTATACATCAAGGATACTTTTTTTTTTTAACATCTTTATTGGAGTATAATTGCTTTACAATGGTGTGTTAGTTTCTGCTTTATAACAAACTGAATCAGTTATACATATACATATGTTCCCATATAGCTTCCCTCTCGTGTCTCCCTCCCTCCCACCCTCCCTATCCCACCCCTCTAGGTGGTCACAAAGCACCGAGCTGATCTCCCTGTGCTATGCGGCTGCTTCCCACTAGCTATCTATTTTACATTTGGTAGTGTATATATGTCCATGCCACTCTCTCACCCTGTCACATCTTACCCCTCCCGCTCCCCATATCCTCAAGTCCATTCTTTAGTAGGTCTGTGTCTTTATTCCCGTCTTGCCACTAGGTTCTTCATGACCTTTTTTTTTTTTTCCTTAGATTCCTTATATATATGTGTTAGCATACTGTATTTGTTTTTCTCTTTCTGACTTACTTCACTCTGTGTGACAGACTCTAACTCCATCCACCTCACTACAAATACCTCCATTTCGTTTCTTTTTATGGCTGAGTAATTTTCCATTGTATATATGTGCCACATCTTCTTTATCCATTCATCCGATGATGGACACTTAGGTTGCTTCCATGTCCTGGCTATTGTAAATACAGCTGCAATGAACATTTTGGTACATGACTATTTTTGAATTATGGTTTTCTCAGGGTATATGCCCAGTAGTGGGATTGCTGGGTCGTATGGTAGTTCTATTTTTAGTTTTTTAAGGAACCTCCATACTGTTCTCCATAGTGGCTGTATCAATTTACATTCCCACCAACAGTGCAAGAGTGTTCCCTTTTCTCCACACCCTTTCCAGCATTTGTTGTTTCTAGATTTTTTGAAGATGGCCATTCTGACCGGTGTGAGATGATATCTTATTGTAGTTTTGATTTGCATTTCTCTAATGATTAATGATGTTGAGCATTCTTTCATGTGTCTGTTGGCAATCTGTATATCTTCTTTGGAGAAATGTCTATTTAGGTCCTCTGCCCATTTTTGGATTGGGTTGTTTGTTTTTTTGTTACTGAGCTGCATGAGCTGTTTGTAAATCTTGGACATTAATCCTTTGTCAGTTGTTTCATGTGCAAATATTTTCTCCCATTGTGAGGGTTTTCTTTTGGTCTTGTTTATAGTTTTCTTTGCTGTGCAAAAGCTTTTAAGTTTCATTAGGTCCCATTTGTTTATTTGTGTTTTTATTTCCGTTTCTCTAGGAGGTGGGTCAAAAAGGATCTTGCTGTGATTTATGTCATAGAGTGTTCTGCCTTTGTTTTCCTCTAAGAGTTTGATAGTGTCTGGCCTTACATTTAGGTCTTTAATCCATTTTGAGTTTATTTTTGTGTATGGTGTTAGGAAGTGTTCTAATTTCATACTTTTACATGTAGCTGTCCAGTTTTCCCAGCACCATTTATTGAAGAGGCTGTCTTTTCTCCACTGTATATGCTTGCCTCCTTTATCAAAGATTAGGTGACCACATGTGCGGGGGTTTATCTCTGGGCTTTCTATCCTGTTCCGTTGATCTATGTTTCTGTTTTTGTGCCAGTACCAAACTGTCTTGATTACTGTAGCTTTGTAATATAGTCTGAAGTCAGGGAGCCTGATTCCTCCAGCGCCATTTTTCGTTCTCAAGATTGCTTTGGCTATTCGGGGTCTTTTGTGTTTCCATACAAATTGTGAAATTTTTTGTTCTAGTTCTGTGAAAAATGCCAGTGGTAGTTTGATAGGGATTGCATTGAATCTGTAGATTGCTTTGGGTAGTAGAGTCATTTTCACAATGTTGATTCTTCCAATCCAAGAACATGGTATATCTCTCCATCTGTGTGTATCATCTTTAATTTCTTTCATCAGTGTCTTATAATTTTCTGCATACAGGTCTTTTGTCTCCTTAGGAAGGTTTATTCCTACATATTTTACTCTTTTTGTTGCATTGGTAAACGAGAGTGTTTACTTAATTTCACTTTCAGATTTTTCATCATTAGTGTATAGGAATGCAAGAGATTTCTGTGCATTAATTTTGTATCCTGCTACTTTACCAAATTCATTGATTAGCTCTAGGAGTTTTCTGGTAGCATCTTTAGGATTCTCTATGTATAGTATCATTTCATCTGCAAACAGTGACAGCTTTACTTCTTCTTTTCCGATTTGGATTCCTTTTATCTCTTTTTCTTCTCTGATTGCTGTGGCTAACACTTCCAAAACTATGTTGAATAATAGTGGTGAGAGTGGGCAACCTTGTCTTGTTCCTGATCTTAGTGGAAATGGTTTCAGTTTTTCACCATTGAGGACAATGTTGGCTGTGGGTTTGTCATATATGGCCTTTATTATGTTGAGGAAAGTTCCCTCTATGCCTACTTTCTTCAGGGCTTTTATCATAAATGGGTGTTGAATTTTGTCGAAAGCTTTCTCTGCATCTATTGAGATGATCATATGGTTTTTCTCCTTCAGTTTGTTAATATGATGTATCACATTGATTGATTTGCGTATATTGAAGAATCCTTGCATTCCTGGGATAAACCCCACTTGATCATGGTGTATGATCCTTTTAATGTGCTGTTGGATTCTGTTTGCTAGTATTTTGTTGAGGAGTTTTGCATCTATGTTCATCAGTGATATTGGCCTGTAGTTTTCTTTCTTTGTGACATCTTTGTCTGGTTTTGGTATCAGGGTGATGGTGGCCTCGTAGAATGAGTTTGGGAGTGTTCCTCCCTCTGCAATATTTTGGAAGAGTTTGAGAAGGATAGGTGTTAGCTCTTCTCTAAATGTTTGATAGAATTTGCCTGTGAAGCCATCTGGTCCTGGGCTTTTGTTTGTTGGAAGATTTTTAATCACAGTTTCAATTTCAGTGCTTGTGATTGGTCTGTTCATATTTTCTATTTCTTCCTGGTTCAGTCTCGGAAGCTTGTGCATTTCTAAGAATTTGTCCATTTCTTCCAGGTTGTCCATTTTATTGACATAGAATTGCTTGTAGTAATCTTTCATGATCGTTTGTATTTCTGCAGTGTCCCTGGTTACTTCTCCTTTTTCATTTCTAATTCTATTGATCTGAGTCTTCTCCCTTTTTCTCTTGATGAGTCTGGCTAATGGTTTATCAATTTTGTTTATCTTCTCAAAGAACCAGCTTTTAGTTTTATTGATCTTTGCTATTGTCTCCTTCATTTCTTTTTCATTTATTTCTGATCTGATTTTTATTTCTTTCCTTCTGCTAGCTTTGGGGTTTTTTTGTTCTTCTTTCTCTAATTGCTTTAGGTGCAAGGTTAGGTTGTTTATTCGAGGTGTTTCCTGTTTCTTGATGTAGGTTTGTATCGCTATAAACTTCCCTCTTAGAACTGCTTTTGCTGCATCCCATAGGTTTTGGGTCGTCGTGTCTCCATTGTCATTTGTTTCTAGGTATTTTTTGATTTCCCCTTTGATTTCTTCAGTGATCACTTCATTATTAAGTAGTGTATTGTGTAGCCTCCAATGTTTGTATTTCTTACAGATCTTTTCCTGTAATTGATATCTAGTCTCATAGCGTTGTGGTCGGAAAAGATACTTGATATGATTTCAATTTTCTTAAATTTACCAAGGCTTGATTTGTGACCCAAGATATGATCTATCCTGGAGAATGTTCCATGAGCACTTGAAAAAAATGTGTATTCTGTTCTTTTTGGGTGGAATGTCCTATAAATATCAATTAAGTCCATCTTGTTTAATGTATCATTTAAAGCTTGTGTTTCCTTATTTATTTTCATTTTGGATGATCTGTCCATTGGTGAAAGTGGGGTGTTAAAGTTCCCTACTATGATTGTGTTACTGTCAATTTCCCCTTTTATGGCTGTTAGTATTTGCCTTATGTATTGAGGTGCTCCTATGTTGGGTGCATACATATTTACAATTGTTATACCTTCTTCTTGGATCCATCCCTTGATCACTATATAGTGTCCTTCTTTGTCTCTTGTAATAGTCTTTATTTTAAAGTTTATTTTGTCTCATATGAGAATTGCTACTCCAGCTTTCTTTTGATTTCCATTTGCATGGAATATCTTTTTCCATCCCCTCACTTTCAGTCTGTATGTGTCCCTAGGTCTGAAGTGGGTCTCTTGTAGACAGCATATATATGGGTCTTGTTTTTATATCCATTCAGCCAGTCTGTGTCTTTTGGTGGGAGCATTTCATCCATTTACATTTAAGGTATTTATCGATATGTATGTTCCTATTTCCATTTTCTTAAATGTTTTGGGTTTGTTATTGTAGGTGTTTTCCTTCTCTTGTGTTTCTTGCCTAGAGAAGTTCCTTTAGCATTTGTTGTAAAGCTGGTTTGGTGGTGCTGAACTCTCTGCTTTTGTTTGTCTGTAAAGGTTTTAATTTCTCCATCACATCTGAATGAGATCCTTGCTGGGTAGAGTAATCTTGGTTGTAGGTTTTTCTCCTTCATCACTTTAAGTATATCCTGACACTCCCTTCTGGCTTGTAGAGTTTCTGCTGAAAGATCAGCTGTTAACCTTATGGGGATTCCCTTGTGTGTTATTTGTTTTTTTCCCTTGCTGCTTTTAATATGTTTTCTTTATATTTAATTTTTGATAGTTTGATTAATATGTGTCTTCGTGTGTTTCTCTTTGGATTTATCCTGTATGGGACTCTCTGTGCTTCCAGGACTTGATTAACTCTTTCCTTTCCCATATTAGGGAAGTTTTCAACTGTAATCTCTTCAAATATTTTCTCAGTCCCTTTCTTTTTCTCTTCTTCTTCTGGGACCCCTATAATTCAAATGTTGGTGCATTTAATGTTGTCCCAGAGGTCTCTGAGACTGTCCTCAGTTCTTTTCATTCTTTTTCTTTATTCTGCTCTGCAGTAGTTATTTCCACTATTTTATCTTCCAGGTCACTTATCCGTTCTTCTGCCCCAGTTATTATGCTATTGATTCCTTCTAGAGAATTTTAAATTTCTTTATTATTTTGTTCATCATTGTTTATTTGCTCTTTAGTTCTTCTAGGTCCTTGTTAAACGTTTCTTGTATTTTCTCCATTCTATTTCCAAGATTTTGTATCATCTTTACTATCATTATTCTGAATTCTTTTTCAGGTAGACTGCCTATTTCCTCTTCATTCGTTTGGTCTGGTGGGTTTTTACCTTGCTCCTTCATCTGCTGTGTGTTTCTCTGTCTTCTCCTTTTGCTTAACTTACTGTGTTTGGTGTCTCCTTTTTGCAGGCTGCAGGTTCATAGTTCCCATTATTTTTGGTGTCTGTCCCCAGT
This sequence comes from Balaenoptera physalus, assembly GCF_965194825.1. Taxonomy (NCBI): domain Eukaryota; kingdom Metazoa; phylum Chordata; class Mammalia; order Artiodactyla; family Balaenopteridae; genus Balaenoptera; species Balaenoptera physalus. The sequence goes on along the minus strand of NC_138884.1, from coordinate 139,301,161 downwards.
GGCTAAGGTTGGTTCAGTGGGTTGTGTAGGCTTCCTGGTGGAGAGGACTGGTGCCTGTGTTCTGGTGGATGAGGCTGGATCTTGTCTTTCTGGTGGACAGGTCCACGTCTGGTGGTGTGTTTTGGGGTGTCTGTGGCCTTATTATGATTGTAGGCAACTTCTGTGCTAATGAATGGGGCTGTGTTCCTGTCTTGCTTGCTTGTTTGGCATAGCGTGTCCAGCACTGTAGCTTGCTGGTAGTTGAGTGAAGCTGGGTCTTGTTGTTGAGATGGAGATCTCTGAGAGATTTTTGCCGTTTGGTATTACGTGGAGCTGGGAGGTCTCTTGTGGACCAGTGTTCTGAAGTTGGCTCTCCCACCTCAGAGGCATAGCCCTGATGCCTGGCTGGAGCACCAAGAACCTTTTATCCACATGGCTCAGAATAAAAGGGAGAAAAAATAGAAAGAAAGAAAGAGGATAAAATAAAATAAATAAAATAATATAAAGCTATTATAATAAAAAATAAGAAAAAAATTATTAAGAAAAAATTTATTAAGAAAAAATTTTTTAGTTTTTTAAAATAAAAAATAAGAAAAAATTATTAAGAAAAAAATTTTTTTAATTTTTTAAAATAAAAAGTAAGGAAAAAATTATTACCAAAAAATTTATTAAGAAAAGAAATTTTTTAAGTAAAAAAAAAAAAGAAAAAAGAACGGATGGACCGAACCCTAGGACAAATGGTGAAAGCAAAGCTATACAGACAAAATCTCACCCAGAAGCATGCACATATACACTCATAAAAGAAGGAAAAGGGGAAAAATTAATATATCCTGCTCCCAAAGTCCACCTCCTGAATTTGGGATGATTCGTTGTCTATTCAGGTATTCAACAGATGCAGGTACATCAAGTTGTTTGTGGAGCTTTAATCCACTGCTTCTGAGGCTGCTGGGAGAGATTTCCCTTTCTCTTCTTTGTTCGTACAGCTCCCGGGGTTCAGCTTTGGATTTGGACCCGCCTCTGCGTGTAGGTCGCCTGAGGGCGTCTGTTCCCCGCCCAGACAGGACGGGGTTAAAGGAGCAGCTGCTTCGGGGGCTCTGGCTCACTCAGGCCGGGGGGAGGGAGCGGTACGGAGGAGGCGGGGCGAGCCTGCGGCGGCAGAGGCTGGCGTGACGTTGCAGCAGCCTGAGGCGCGCCGTGCGTTCTCCCGGGGAAGTTGTCCCTGGATCACGGGACCCTGGCGGTGGCGGGCTGCACAGGCTCCCGGGAGGGGCGGTGTGGAGAGTGACCTGTGCTCGCACACAGGATTTTTGGAGGCGGCAGCAGCAGCCTTAGCGTCTCATGCCCGTCTCTGGGGTCCGCGCTGATCGCCGCGGCTCGCGCCCGTCTCTGGAGCTCGTTTAGGCGGCGCTCTGAATCCCCTTTCCTCGCACACCAGGAAACAAAGAGGGAAGAAAAAGTCTCTTGCCTCTTCAGCAGGTCCAGACGTTTTCCTGGACTCCCTCCCGGCTAGCTGTGGCGCACTAACCCCTTCAGGCTGTGTTCATGCAGCCAATCCCAGTCCTCTCCCTGGGATCCGACCGAAGCCCAGGCCTCAGCTTCCAGCCCCGCCCGCCCCAGCGGGTGAGCAGACAAGCCTCTAGGGCTGGTGAGTGCTACTTGGCACCGATCCTCCGTGCGGGAATCTCTCTGCTTTGCCCTCCACACCCCTGTGGCTGTGCTCTCCTCCATGGCTCCGAAGCTTCCCCCCTCCGCCAACCGCAGTCTCCACCCGTGAAGGGTCTTCCTAGTGTGTGGAAACCTTTCCTCCTTCACGGCTCCCTCCCACTGGTGCAGGTCCCGTCCCTATTCTTTGTCTCTGTTATTTCTTTTTTCTTTTGCCCTACCCAGGTACGTGGGGGGTTTCTTGCCTTTTGGGAGGTCTGAGGTCTTGTGCCAGCATTCAGTAGGTGTTCTGTAGGAGTTGTTTCACATGTAGATGTATTTCTAATGTATTTGTGGTAAGGAAGGTGATCTCTGTGTCTTACTCTTCCGCCATCTTGCCCAGACCCCCCAAGGATACTTTTAAGAGGTGACTTAAATTCTCTGAGCTTGCTTTATTTATTTATTTATTTATTTATTTATGGAGAGAGGTCATGGTCCTATGGGTTTTTTAAAAAAATTATTGAGTGTTACAAATATAAAAAGTGCCTGACACATCTCTGACATATAGTATTAACAAAAAAATAATATTTATTACCATCACAATCTTCATCAGAATATATATATTTTTTAATATTGCAGGGAGGCAGGTCTTCTACAAGTCAATGTAGAGAGTATATTGACAATGCATTCCTGCTTTGAGTTAAGGTAAGTTACATTTTTTTTCTCAGTTACAACCTAGTAAAATAAAAAGTTTAAATTATCACTTCAATGGCCACCATCAGCAAACACATAGAAAGTCTGCCAGAAAACGGTGTTTAAGTAAAGAGAGATAAGACTTCAGGTTTCTTCACACATAATACTACTCCAGCAGATAAAGCAAACAGACAGAACATGTATTTATTTGAGTACAACTGGCAAATTTATCTACATAAATGAAGACATTGAAATTACTGAAAAGGGACCATAAAACTGGCAGAAGACTCTATGAATAACTTATTTTGATAGCTAAACTATGACACTCATTAATAAAACTAGTGGCTATATTTATTTTTAAGACTAACTTTTTGCTTCAGTAACTATTCTAAAAAAACAAACTTATCCAATACTCTAAGTTGAAATAAGAATATTTTTTAAAATCATAATGACAATTACATTAATGGTTTATAGCATGTAATTTCCTTACATTATTCTATTGGTTTCTCAATCACTCAGTGTTGAGAATTCAATTTTAAGAATATTTATAAATAATATTTATTAATAATATTTATAAAAAGAGGAAACCAATGATTAAGAAGGTTCCATAATTTTGCAGTTAGTTTGAATTAGAGCCACTTATAATATCTAGGTCTTTGTTTATTTTTTAATTCAGGGCTCTTTGTCATAGAAATCCTGCTGACTTTTTACAAAATCAATGAATCAACAATCATTTGTTGAATTTCTCCAATGAATTCGATACAAATAAATTCCATAGCAGTTACAAAGTTGGGGAAGTGAATAATCTCTAATTTAGTTAGGAAAACAAAAGGGTGTACATGAAATGCTAAACAAAAGAGTATCCATGAAAAGCCACGAATGATTACAAAACAAATATTAGAAAAGGAAAGTGCCTTAGCATTTGAAAATAATGAAAAATTATATTGAATTGATATGTGATTGATAACCAGTGTGACTGAAGGAGACATTTTGTATACTGTCTCTTAAGTGTTAGCTAAGATTACCTCCAGAAAATGCTTTAATGTGGAACTTAAAAACGTGATTCTCTCTAAAATAATTTTAAAACAGATACTGATTGTGAATTTACACATCAACTAGAACAGGATAAAGAATGAAAACTGGCGTATTGAATACTTATACAGTATGCTCACAAATATAAAATGCTACCAGGTATTGGTCTTACTTTCAACACTCTGTAACATTCTTTCCTGGAGTATAAAATCTAAAATTGAATAGTAGATCTCTATGCAAACTATAGTAATAAAGATAGATTATGCTAAATTTTATGAGAAGCACACAGTGTAAGAATTCAGTACATGGGCAAGTGGCATCTGCACAGAGTTCAGAAGAGGCTTTTGTGGTTACTAATTTTTTTAAAATTTAAGTTGATTGGTGAACAGATATTGTATTTTATAAAGAGGAAAAAAACAGGAGTAAACAGTAATGCTTATTGTGAGATAACCTATGACTTTAATAATTTTAAAATACAAATTTGAAAAGCAGCAGACTGAACCAATGAGTTATAAACTCTGAGATTTAACTCAGTGAATTAAGATTCACTATTTGATAAAAAATATATTACAAACAAATTATAAAGTTTCAAAATAGCCCACACTGATATCTTCTGCACTTGGAAAAGATTATAAAAAAGCTATTTTTGTAATTTATATGAACACCCCAAGAGCCCACACTTCATTTTATGTCTGATTGTAATAATATCTGCATGTATTAATTCTCCATTGGCAGTAACAGATTGGTTTCAGAAAGCAAGAAATTAACAGCAAACAAAGAAAATACATTCAAATCCCTTGGCACTAAAATCAATAAACTGACCAATTTTAAAGCTGAGCTGTTTTATTATGTAGTAATGAAGTTTATTTAGATTTTTGGCAACCACATAATAGCTCAGGGATTTATCAACCACTCTAAAACAAGGACATTTACATACTTCTTTAACTAACCCAATTATTCTTCAGACAGAAATATCGACTTTTTTCCTTTGAATATTTAGTTTTTTAAATCTTAAGTCTGCTCACTCTTCTCAGTCTTATTGAATAATTAGGGCTTTTATTTTAGTGTTTGATAGCATTAAAAGAACTGGCATAACTTTTTTTTTTCTAGTATGCATTTTCTTAAGAAAAATTAACATCATTAAATTTCTGGATTCAGTACTCTTAAATCAGCTCCACTAAATTTCAGTTTATGATCATCAAAAGCATACATTACTGTCAACTGCTAGAAATCAGATTAAAAAAGAATTTTACGGTTTAAAACAAAACCAAGAGTTCCAATTCCAGCTTATATTGTAAGGATGTCGTATACATTTAATATCCTATTCCATCATGATTTTATGGTAGATAATTAGGGGTTTGGGAGAATGCAAAATCTAAAATTATTTTTCAAGTAATATTATCAAAAGACAAATTTAATCATTCAAGCAGGATCACTAAATATGGATGTATTGCGTAGTACAAAGTACATAACTAAGCATGTAGCTACTGCATAGAGGATCTGATTTCCATATGTGAAGTCTTTATTGACACTCCTCATTATCATACATTTGGAAAGAGGAAAGTTTATTCTACTCTGGTCAACCATGCCAATAGTCCATAATTATTCTCTCATCTCTCCTTTTTCATTGTCATTGCCTCACTTTAAACACTTAGCAGCTCACAGGTTTGCTGTTGTCATGTATTTTACCTGTGTATTTTATCTCCCTTTGCACCTGGTGGCCAGCCAGAGAATTTTGTGTTGCCAACTGAAATGGATTCTGGAACCCAGCCTCTGCCAATTTTGGCCAAACAAGAATCTGGGGGGTTTTTTTGTTTTTGTTTTTACATCTTTATTGGAGTATAATTGCTTTACAATGTTGTGTTAGTTTCTGCTTTATAACAAAGTGAATCAGCTATACATATACATATATCCTAATATGCACTCCCACTTGCATCTCCCTCCCACCCTCCCTATCCCACCCCTCTAGGTGGTCACAAAGCACCGAGCTGATCTCCCTGTGCTATGTGGCTGCTTCCCACTAGCTATCTATTTTACAATTGGTAGTGTATATATGTCCATGCCACTCTCTCACTTCGTCCCAGCTTACCCTTCCCCCTCCCCGTGTCCTCAAGTCCATTCTCTAAGTCTGCGTCCTTATTTCTCTCCTGCCTCTAGGTTCTTCAAAACCATTTTTTTTTTTACATTCCATATATATGTGTTAGCATACGGTATTTGTTTTTCTCTTTCTGACTTCCTTCATTCTGTATGACAGACTCTAGGTCCATCCACCTCCCTACAAATAACTCAATTTCATTTCTTTTTCTGGCTAAGTAATATTCCATTGTATATATGTGCCACATCTTCTTTATCCATTCATCTGTCACTGGACACTTAGGTTGCTTCCATATCCTGGCTATTGTAAATAGAGCTGCAATGAACATTGTGGTACATGACTCTTTTAAAATTATGGTTTTCTCAGGGCACATGCCCAGTAGTGGGATTGCTGGGTCATATGGTAGTTCTATTTTTAGTTTTTTAAGGAACCTCCATACTGTTCTCCATAGTGGCTGTATCAACTGACATTCCCACCAAGAATGCAAGAGGGTTCCCTTTTCTCCACACCCTCTCCAGCATTTATCGTTTGTAGATTTTTGATGATGGCCATTCTGATTTGTGTGAGGTGAAACCTCACTGTCGTTTTCATTTGCATTTCTCTAATGATTAGTGATGTTGAGCATCCTTTCATGTGTTTGTTGGCAATCTGTATGTCTTCTTTGGACAAACATCTATTTAGGTCTTCTGCCCATTTTTAGATTGGGTTGCTTCTTTTTTTGATATTGAGCTGCATGAGCTGCTTGTAAATTTTGGAGATTAATCCTTTGTCAGTTGCTTCATTTGCAAATATTTTCTCCCATTCTGAGGGTTGTCTTTTCGTTTTGTTTAAGTTTTCCTTTGCCGTGCCAAAGCTTTTAAGTTGCATTAGGTCCCATTTGTTTATTTCTGTTTTTATTTCCATTTCTCTAGGGTCTAAAAGGATCTTGCTGTGATTTATGTCATATAGTGTTCTACCTATGCTTTCCTCTAAGAGTTTTATAGTGTCTGGCCTTACATTTAGGTCTTGAATCCATTTTGAGTTTATCTTTGTGTATGGTGTTAGGGAGTGTTCTAATTTCATTCTTTTACATGTAGCTGTCCAGTTTCCCCAGCACCACTTATTGAAGAGGCTGTCTTTTCTCCATTGTATATTCTTGCTTCCTTTATCAAACATAAAGTGACCATATGTGCATGGGTTTATCTCTGGGCTTTCTATCCTGTTCCACTGATCTATATTTCTGTTTCAAAGCCAGTACCATACTGTCTTGATTACTGTAGCTTTGTAGTATACTCTGAATTCCAAGAGCCTGATTCCTCCAGCTTAGTTTTTCTTTACCAAGATTGCTTTGGCTATCGGTATCTTTTATGTTTCCATGAAAATTGTGAAATTTTTTCTTCTAGTTCTGTGAAAAATGCCATTGGGAGTTTGACAGGGATTGCATGGAATCTGTAGATTGCTTTGGGTAGTAGAGTCATTTTCACAATGTTAATTCTTCCAATCCAAGAACATGGTATATCTCTCCATCTGTTTGTATCATCTTTAACTTCTTTCATCAGTGTCTTATACTTTTCTTCATACAGGTCTTTTGTCTCCTTAGGTAGGTTTATTCCTAGCTATTTTATTCTTTCTGTTGCAATGGTAAATGGCAGTGTTTCCTTAATTTCTCTTTCAGATTTTTCATCATTAGTGTGTAGGAATGCAAGAGACTTCTGTGCATTAATTTTGTATCCTGCTACTTTACGAAATTCATTGATTAGCTCTAGTAGTTTTCTGGTAGCATCTTTAGGATTCTCTATATATACTATCATGTCATCTGCAAACAGTGACAGCTTTACTTCTTCTTTTCCAATTTAGATTCCTTTTATTTCTTTTTCTTCTCTGATTGCTGTGACTAAAACTTCCAAAACTATGTTTGAATAATAGTGGTGAGAGTGGGCAACCTTGTCTTTTTCCTGATCTTAGAGGAAATGGTATCAGTTTTTCACCATAGAGAATGATGTTGGCTGTGGGTTTGTCATGTATGGCCTTTATTATGTAGAGGAAAGTTCCCTCTATGCCTGCTTTCTGGAGGGTTTTTATCATAAATGGGTGTTGAATTTTGTCAAAAGCTTTTTCTGCATCTCTTGAGTTGATCATATGGTTTTTCTGCTTCAATTTGTTAATGTGGTTTATCACATTGATTGATTTGTGTATATTGAAGAATCCTTCCATTCCTGGGAGAAATCCCACTTGAGCATGGTGTATGATCCTTTTAATGTGCTGTTGGATTTTGTTTGCTAGTATTCTGTTGAGGATTTTTGAATCTATGTTCATCAGTGATATTGGCCTGTAGTTTTCTTTCTTTTTGACATCTTTGTCTGGTTTTGGTATCAGGGTGATGGTTGCCTCATAGAATGAGTATGGGAGTGTTCCTCTCTCTGCTATATTTGGGAAGAGTTTGAGAAGGATAGGTGTTGTTTCTTCTCTAAATGTTGGATAGAATTCACCTGTGAAGCCATGTGGCCCTGGGCTTTTGTTTGTTGGAAGATTTTAAATCACAGTTTCAATCTCAGTGCTTGTAATTGGTCTGTTTATATTTTCTATTTCTTCCTGGTTCAGTCTTGGAAGGTTGTGCTTTTCTAAGAATTTGTCCATTTCTTCTAGGTTGTCCATTTTATTGGCATATAGTTGCTTGTAGTAATCTCTCATGATCTTTTGTATTTCTGCAGTGCCAATTGTTACTTCTTTTTCCTTTCTAATTCTATTGATTTGAGTCTTCTCCCTTTTTTTCTTGATGAGTCTGGCTAATGGTTTATCAATTTTGGTTATCTTCTCAAAGAACAGGCTTTTAGTTTTATTGAGCTTTGCCATTGTTTCCTTTATTTCTTTTTCATTTATTTCTGATCTGATCTTTATGATTTCTTTCCTCCTTCTAAATTTGGGGTTTTTTTGTTCTTCTTTCCCTAATTGCTTTAGGTGTAAGTTTAGGTTGTTTATTTGAGATGTTTCTTGTTTCTTGAGGTATGATTGTATTGTTATAAACTTCCCTCTTAAAACTGCTTTTGCTGCATCCCATAGGTTTTGGGTCGTCGTGTTTTCATTGTCATTTGTTTCTAGGTATATTTGATATCATCTTAGATTTCTTCAGTTATCTCTTGGTTATTTAGTAGTGTATTGTTTAGCCTCCATGTGTTTGTAGTTTTTACAGATTTTTTCCTGTAATTGATATCTAGTCTCATAGTGCTGTGGTCAGAAAAGATACTTGATATGATTTCAATTTTCTTAAATTTACCAAGGCTTGATTTGTGACCCAAGATATGGTCTATCCTGGAAAATGTTCCATGAGCACTTGACAAGAAAGTGTATTCTGTTGTTTTTGGATGGAATGTCCTATAAATATCAGTTAAGTCCATCTTCTTTAATGTGTCATTTAAAACTTGTGTCTCTTTATTTATTTTCATTTTGGATGATCTGTCCATTGGTGAAAGTGAGGTGTTAAAGTCCCCTAGTATGATTGTGTTACTGTCGATTTTCCCCTTTATGGCTGTTAGCATTTGCCTTATGTATTGAGGTGCTCCTATATTGGGTGCATAAATATTTACAGTTGTTATATCTTCTTCTTGGATTGATCCCTTGATCATTATGTAGTTTCCTTCTTTGTCTCTTGTGATAGTCTTTATTTTAAAGTCTATTTTGTCCGATATGAGAATTGCTACTCCAGCTTTCTTTTGATTTCCATTTGCATGGAATATCTTTTTCCATCCGCTCACTTTCAGTCTGTATGTGTTCCCTAGGTCTGAAGTGGGTCTCTTGTAGACAGCATGTATACAGACCTTGTGTTAGTATCCATTCAGCCAGTCTATGTCTTTTGGTTGGAGAATTTAATCCATTTACATTTAAGGTAGTTATCAATATGTATGCTCTTACTACCATTTTCTTAATTGTTTTGGGTTTGTTATTGTAGGTCTTTTCCTTCTCTTGTGTTTCCTGCCTAGAGAAGTTCCTTTAGCTGTTCTTGTAAAGCTGGTTTGGTGGTGCTGAATTCTCCCAACTTTTGCTTGTCTGTAAAGGTTTTAATTTCTCTGTCAAATCTGAATGAGATCCTTGCTAGGTAGAGAAATCTTGGTTGTAGGTTTTTCCCTTTCATCACTTTAAATATATCCTGCCACTCCCTTCTGGCTTGCAGAGTTTCTGCTGAAAGATCAGCTGTTAACCTTATGGGGATTCCTTTGTATATTTTTTGTTGTTTTTCCCTTGCTGCTTTTAATATTTTTTCTTTGTATTTAATTTTTGATAGTTTGATTAATATGTGTCTTGGCATGTTTCTCCTTGGATTTATCCTGTATGGGACTCTCGGTGCTTCCTGGACTTGATTGATTATTTCCCTTCCCATATTAAGGAAGTTTTCAACTATAATCTCTTCAAATATTTTCTCAGTCCTTTTTTTTTTTCTCTTCTTCTTCTCGGACCCCTATAATTCGAATGTTGCTGCATTTAATGTTGTCCCAGTGATCTCTGAGATTGTCCTCAATTCTTTTCTTTCCTTTTTCTTTATTCTGCTCTTCAGTAGTTATTTCCACTATTTTATCTTCCAGGTCACTTATCCGTTCTTCTGCCTCAGTTATTCTCCTATTGATCCCTTCTAGAGAATTTTTAATTTCATTTAATGTTTTGTTCTTCATTGTTTGTTTGCTCTTTAGTTCTTCTAGGTCCCTGTGAAACGTTTCTTGTATTTTCTCCATTCTATTTCCAAGATTTTAGATCATCTTTACTATCATTACTCTGAAATCTTTTTCAGGTAGACTGCCTATTTCCTCTTCATTCGTTTGGTCTAGTGGGTTTTTACCTTGCTCCTTCATCTGCTGTGTGTTTCTCTGTCTTCTCCTTTTGCTTAACTTACTGTGTTTGGTGTCTCCTTTTCACCGGCTGCTGCTTCGTAGTTCCCATTGTTTTTGGTGTCTGCCCTCAGTGACTAAGGTTGGTTCAGTGGGTTGTGTAGGCTTCCTGGTGGAGAGGACTGGTGCCTGTGTTCTGGTGGATGAGGCTGGATCTTGTCTTTCTGGTGAGCAGGACCGTGTCTGGTGGTGTGTTTTGGGGTGTCTGTGACCTTATTATGATTTTAGGCAGCCTCTCTGCTAATGGGTGGGGTTGTGTTACTGTCTTTCTAGTTGTTTGGCATAGGGTGTCCAGCACTGTAGCTTGCTGGTCGTTGAGTGGAGCTGGGTCTTAGCTTTGAGATGGAGATCTCTGGGAGAGCTTTTGCCATTTGATATTAGGTGGAGCCAGGAGGTGTCTGGTAGACTAATGTCCTGAACTCGGCTCTCCCACCTCAGAGACACAGGCCTGACATCTGGCCAGGGCACCAAAACCCTGTAAGCCACACAGCTCAGAAGAAAAGGGAGAAAATAAATAAATAAAATTAAGTTATTAAAATAAAAAATAAACAAATTATTAAAAATAAAAAAAAAATTAAGTAGTAAAGAAAGAAAGAAAAAAAAAGGACAGACAGAACCCTGAGATAAATGGTAAAGCAAAACTATACAGACTAAATCACACAAAGAAGCATACACATACACATTCACAAAAAGAGAAAAAGGAAAAAAATATATAAATCTATATATATATTAAAAAAAGGAAGAGAGCAACCAAATCAATAAACAAATCTACCAATGATAATAAACCCTAAATACTAAACTAAGATAAACAAAAACAGAAACAAATTAGATGCAGAAAGCAAATTCCAAGTCTACAGTTGCTCCCAAAGTGCACGGCCTCAATTTTGGGATGATTCGTTATCTATTCAGGTATTCCAGAGATGCAGGGAACACCAAGTTGATTATGGAGATTTAATCTGCTGCTCCTGAGGCTGCTGGGAGAAATTTCCCTTTCTCTTCTTTGTTCACACAGCTCCTGGGGTTCAGCTTTGGATTTGGCCCCGCCTCTGCATGTAGGTAGCCAAGCGTGCCTGTTGTTTGCTCAGACAGGAAAGGGTTAAAGGAGCAGCTGATTCGGGGGCTCTGCCTCACTCAGGCCGGGGGGGAGCGAGGGGTACAGAATGTGGGGCGAGCCTGTGGTGGCAGAGGCCAGCATGACATTGCAACAGCCTAAGGCGCTCTGTGTGTTCTCCCGGGGAAGTTGTCCCTGGATCATAGGACCCTGTGAGTGGCGGGGCTGCATAGACTCCCAGGAGGAGAGGTGTGGATAGTGACCTGTGCTTGCACTTAGGCTTCTTGGTGGCTGCAGCAGCAGCCTTAGCGATTCATGCCCGTCTCTGGTGTCCGCACTGATAGCCAAGGTTCACGCCCATCTCTGGAGCTCGTTTAGGTGGTGCTCTGAATCCCGTCTCCTCAAGCACCCCAAAACAATGGTCTGTTGCCTCTTAGGCAGTTCCAGACATTTTCCCAGACTCCCTTCCAGCTAGCTGCCACGCGCTAGCCCTCTTCAGGTTGTGTTCACACAGCCAACCCCAGTCTTCTCCCTGGGGTCTGACCTCTGAAGCCGAAGTCAGAGCCTCAGCTCCCAGCCCCCACCCGCTGCAGCAGGTGAGCCAACAAGCCTCTCGGGCTGGTGAGTGCTGGTCAGCACCGATCCTCTGTGCGGGAATCTCTCTGCTTTACCCTCTGCACCCCTGTTGCTGTGCTCTCCTCCGTGGTATACATATATATACCTATGTACACATATATAGATATACATATGTACATATATACATATACATATATATACATACATATATAGACATACATATATAGATATTTCCTCATATATATATATATCTATATATGTATATGCATGTATGTGTGTTTGTGTTCTTAAGGCTTGTCCTTCTACAACATGAGTGCCTAGAGTTGCAGTGAATTGAGTAACTTAATAAATGACACATTGGTGCCCAAGAGAAAGACATTTCTTCAGAAGCGTAAGCATTTTTATTACAAGTTTATAGTTAACATAATCTAGCTCATCACGAGGTAAATTAATATATTTATCCATTGCCACTTCTACCAAGAGCACAGAATGCCTTATAAACTATAATTAACTAAACATACACTCTTGCTGAACACAGAATTACAAATCAAGTGAAACTACATTTAAAGGTAACAAGGAATCACAACGAACCACAATTTCAAAATTAAAATGAAATGAAATACAACTTGGATACTAAACAACCTACTGATACACACAGTAGAAGGGTGTCCATGGTTAATTAATTTTAAAAATTCTTACAAAAGCTATACATCAAAATGCAGTTTATAACATCAATTAATATGAAATTAATTAGAAGCACAGGAAGTTCTATTCAAATAACTAGAACTATTCACACGGATTGATTATATTTTATTCATTTACTTGGCTTTTAAAATGTGAACTTCCCCCCCCCCAAAATGGATTCAATCATTTCATATTTGAAAGTGACAAACATTATGACAAACATTTATTATGTAAAAATCATAAGGCTTAATTTTATTGCTTGTTCATTTCCATATAATACCACCGTTTTAATATATTCTCACAATTTTAATTTTTATTAAATCTTTTTCTTTATCAAATAGCAGATTTTTTCCAATCTCATTTTACAAGTAACATAAAAGAAAGAAAAAATAAACTCTAGTGAATTTATTTAAGAGAACAGTAATTTAAAAAACAAAAAGAAGAACAAAAACAAAATTATATATATACATGTATATCTTCCTATCTAACATTCCTGGTTATCTTCAATTATTCCTGTGGATTCAAGAAGTTACCATATAGTGTCATTTCCTCAATCTAATTTATTGGACAACTCATTTCCTATCTTCCTGTACAGTGTAGTATATTATATCTCTATATTATAGGACAAAAAATACAACTTTGTGGATGCAGTTTTTTGCAATATTTTATTGTTTTAAATTGGTTAAGAGAAGAAAAATTTTATTATACTGTCTTTTATAACTAATCTACATAAATATACTATCTTTTATAACTATTTTAGATAAATGTCTTATTGTTCTCATTTAGTTTTTTTGGCCACACCGAGCATGTCACTCTATGTGAGATCTTAGTTCCTCAACCAGGGATCAAACCTGCGCCCTCTGAGCTGGAAGTGCGGAATCTTAATCACTGGACTGCCAGGGAAGTTCCTGATTTAATTTTTAAATAATCGTAAATATAGAACTTCAACTCTCAAATATATTAAGTGATAATTTAAATATTAATTTGATAGGTAAGATTAATTTATGGTTCTCCTGACAATTTAAATATTTATACTTAATTTTTAATAATTCAGAAAATCACCATTTCTTATTACTAATCAGTATAAATAAAACGCACTAATTTAAATTAAATTTGCTTTCTTAACGCTTTAGGTACAAATATAAGTGCTGGATATAAATTCTAAAGATCCTATCCAGCCATATTATTTAATGTATGTAACTGTAAGTATAGAATCAAAGTTTTAATTTGCCAACTCTACCTAAAAAACAGGCATTTTGCATATGTTTTGTAGTAACTTTCACTCACCTAATCCCAAGATTGAATTTTAATTTATTTTGATTCTGAGAATTTTGAGCTATACATGGCTGTTTTATTCTTCTGGTTACGAATAAGTACCACTTTAAATGGCACGTGAGCTTCAAATTTTGCTACAAGGCTCACAGCTCTACAAATGTTTGCAAAGTTTGACAGCGACCTGTTTAAGTGCTGGTGGGGTTTGCAAAATTCAAGTAGCTGTGAAAGTCTGAGATTGAAAGAATTTCCTATGAACTGCTGTGGGAAAATGGGGCAGTTTCACACACCTCAGATACAAGTATAAATTGTAAGCCTTTGGTCACAGGCAGTATTATTCAGATGCAAAATTTCTTTTATTTTTCAGCTGAGAGAGCTGATTTTTCAAGTTGTTTGTTTTTTCATATTGCTATTATGAACTAATAAGTTCCTTTTTTATGAAATGTGAATACTGTGATTAATAAATATTATTACAACCAATAATACTTTTAAAGTTGTATATAAATCTGTTGATGTATTTTTTAATGGTGTGTAGGAAAATATTGTTTTTCTTTCCATTTTCAATTTTTGGTAAAGCACTGAGATTCAGCTCTGAAATAAGCAGCAAGTATTACCACTTATCTCTTCACATCTGTTCTGCAGCATGCCTGCACATGCAAAATGTATTTTCCAGGGCACTCTTTGATGCATGAAGCACATAGGAAAACTGCTATTTAGCCATTAGAAATCTTCTTTATGTTTTCTCTGAAGAAAGCAATTTATAGCATTTCAATTTTAAATGTTTGAGAGTGGCATAATAGTATCCTTCCTATTAAAATAAAAACTATTACTAAATAAATTCTCCTTTAAAAAGAAAAGCTGACAAAAAAAAACATTTTACCAGAGTTTGATGATTGTTTTTTGTACTCCTCATAGATACAAATATGCTTATTTTATATTTCTAATGCAAAATCTTACCCTAGTTTCTACTCAGAATCTATATTACGAAGATGCTTGCATTTTAAGCAGTCTCTATACCTGGAGGCTAAAATGTGTTCTTTATAACTCAGTCTGAAATAAAGTTGTTGAGCAGTCTTTGAATGACTTCAAAATTTAATTTGTAAAAAGAAAATAAAAAATAGCGAGGTGATGGCCTGAACAACCAACCTGTAACGGCAGTGATCTGTAGTCCATGAAAACTTTTAAAAAATTTCTTACAGCTTTTACATATATATTAACACAATACATAATCATGTGACCATTGGTGAGATCTACAGGCAATTATTTATAATACATGCATTGGTGGATCCCAAGTTCAGCAAATACTATCAAAAGATACAAAAAATAATTTACAGCCAAACATAGTCTTGTGGTGGTTGTTGCCATTTGTCTTCAGTCATTAGAATTAGTAAAAGAGGAGCTACCAACTAGGAAAAAGTCTACAAAGATTTTATATTGGGTCATTTCTATCTATTCTATATCAAATAGTACCACAGTACGAGCTCTAAGTATGGAGATCCAGATGGTGTTTAAAGGGTTCAGTTTTTAGGGGATTGATTTGACATTATATACTTTTTTCTGGTGTTCTTTATCCCTATCTGTGGATCTCGGCTTTCTTCTACCATCATTCTTATTCATCCTGAAGAACTTTTTGTAGCTTCTTTGTAATGTAGGTTTTCTTATATCTAGGATGAGAGTACATAAAACCCTGCAATATTTACCAGAACCCTTCTGCCTTCGATAGAAGGCCTTTAGATGGCCCAGAATTCTAATCTCTGTCCCCCTGTACAATCCAATTGTTGAAATATCTGCTCAAATATTTAAGATCTTTGTTAATTCTGTCTGCTCTTAGCCTTGGAAACTTGCCCTGTTCAACCCATTAGAATTCAGGGGGAAAATTTGTAGTTATTTACTGATTTTAAAATTATTTAAAATAGCGCTCTCTAAAGGAAGGAGCATTTACCTCAAGAATTCTTCTAATCACCCGTCCAACCCGAATGTTGAAGAAAATAACAGAACTTTATTATTTCATTGTCTTACAATTTTCAACTTGGTGCTTATTTCAATGGATATAATATAATAGTTAGGTAAGACATGTATATATTTTATTAAATTTTTTTCTATTTAATAAAATAAGCCAAGTGATATATACAATAAACTAAGAATTAAAAATTCAACACATATGGTATTAACAGATTAGAGGACTAGTATTCAAGAAGAAAACTTAGAAAATATCCACATAGGAGCATAGAAAGGAAATTTGTGTGGAAAACATAGAAATGAGTCTAAGACTTCTGTGTGACCCTAAAGACTACCTGTTATGTAGTTGGAGATACAGAGGAGAGGATGAAAAGAATAAGACATAAGCATCATTTGAAGAAATACTGGCTAAGAATTTTCCAAAATATAATAAAATATATCAAAATAGTGTTACAAGCAGTCCTACAAACTTCAAACAGAATTAATATTAAGAAAATAACATCTACGCACATCATAGTCAAACTGTTGAAAACTAAATTTAAAAAAAAAATCTTAAAGACAGCAATAGAACATAAATACTACCTTCAAAGTCACAGAATAAGATTGACAACATACTGTAGAAGATAAGGGAAACCAGAATGGAAGTGAATGAAATGTTTAAAAGACTAAGAAAAAAGAATCCAATGTAGAATTCTTTACCAATAGAAATTAAAATAAAGCTATCTTATAGAAGTAAAGAAGAGAAAGCCAAGTGAATTAATTGCCAGTATACCTACACTAAAAGAAGCAAATTTGTCAGGCAGACAGAAAACAGTGGCCATCTGTATGTCTTTGAAGAAATGTCTATTTAGATCTTCTGCCCATTTTTTCATTGGGGTGTTTGTTTTTTTGGTATTGACCTGCATGAGCTGTTTGTATATTTTGGAGATTAATCCCTTGTTGGTTGCTTTGTTTGCAAATATTTTCTCCCATTCTGAGGGTTGTCTTTTTGTTTTGTTTATGGTTTCTTTTGCTGTGCAAAAGCTTTTAAGTTTAATTACGTCCCATTTGTTTGTTTTTGTTTTTATTTTTATTACTCTAGGAGGTGGGTCAAAAAAGATCTTGCTGCAATTTATGTCAAAGAGTGTTCTGCCTATGCTTTCCTCTAAGAGTTTTATACTGTCTGGCCTTACATTTATGTCTTTAATCCATTTTGAGTTTATTTTTGTGTATGGTGTTAGGGAGTGTTCTGATTTCATTCTTTTACATGTAGCGGTTCAGTTTTCCCAGCACCACTTATTGAAGAGGCTGTCTTTTCTCCATTGTATATTCTTGCCTCCTTTGTCATAGATTAGGTGACCCCAGGTGTGTGGGTTTATCTCTGGGCTTTCAATCTGTTCCATTGATCTATATTTCTGTTTTTATGCCGGTATCATACTGTCTTGATGACTGTAGCTTTGTATACAGTATAGTCTGAAATTAAGGAGCCTGATGTCTCCAGCTCCATTTTTCTTTCTCAATATTGCTTTGGCTATTTGGGATCTTTTGTGTTTCCATACAAATTGTAAATTTTTTTGTTCTAATTCTGTGAAAAATGCCATTGCTAATTTGATAGGGATTGCATTGAATCTGTAGATTGCTTTCGGTAGTATAGTCATTTTGACAATACTGATTGTTCCAATACAAGAACATGGTATGTCTCTCCATCTGTGTGGTCTTTGATTTCCTTCATCAGGATCCTATAGTTTTCTGAGTACAGGTTTTTGGTAGGTTTATTTCTAGGTATTTTATTATTTTTGTTGCAATAGTAAATGGGATTGTTTCCTTAATTTCTCTTTCTGATCTTTCATTGTTAGTGTATAAGAGTGCAAGAGATTTCTCTGTACTAATTTGGTATCATGCAAGAGAATACTGTCTTTTTAAATCACCAATTCTCCTCCACTATCATCTTCAAAACCACTTAAAGCAGTTGGGACTAAATCTGACAGATTATGCTGGTGCTGAAGGGGAAGCACTTACCTTGCCACAGTTCAGGTGAAAATGAGGGGACAGTTGTGCAAGGCTGGGACCTCAATGGATTGTCAGATACTATACTTTTCATTATAAAATCTCTAGAGAGTCATATTATTGTTCAATATTTTACAAGTTTTTCTGTTTCAGCCGCAGATACATGATTTTCTAAAGAAGAGCTGTCTCAGCTTGGGAAACCCATGTTTAGTTAAACATTTTAAAAATTCTTCATGCAAAATTAATTAGTAGGAAATTTATAACAATAAGAAATTGTCAAACTCCTTAGGCATGGAGGATGCCAGAGAAATGGGAAGTGAAGAACTCAAAACTGCCTTTGATTGTGCATGCACTAAGTTTTTATTAGTCATTTTATTCTGATAGCTATCCAGGAGGTTCAAACGCCTAACCACTGGAGACCATCATAAATACGCAAAACAGCAAAATTTTCACATAATGAGCATAAATATCCTTTCAAAGAAAAAAATCATAATCTAGCTCGTGCTAATCAAGTCTGTATTGTTGCATAAAGAATGCTAAGCAGCTGAGTATCAGGAAATGTTGTTGAAAGAAAACCATAGATAAATTATTTTGAAATATTTTTCAAAAAACATTTCAATCCCTTGTTATTCAGCTAAAAGTAATTATGTTATAATTTATAATTAGAACAGTCTGTATTCTTACTAATAAAATTCTTAAATGAATGTTAAAATAACTAGAAATGTATCTTCTTTATAGTCAAATTTTTGTAAGATTTTTGTTTGTCTTAGAGTGTATTTATAACTGAACTTCCAGAAGTTTTAATAAGAATTGATGGGTATTCTTAAAATTTAGAATTTTAATATTAATTTATCATTAGTACAAAATTAAATATGGATATTTAATCTGAAGTAGACTTTTTTTCTAAAATAAAATAAGCTTTGTAATCATGCTTCCTATTTTAAAATATCTAGTTGCACATGTTTTCAGGAACAGTGGAAACAATCTGAATAGCATTTGAAAATGAGAAAGGACATTATCAAACTCCAGGAGACACTTAGTAGAATTTTATTTGTAAACCTGGCCATTAGATGGAGAAAAAAATCCTTCTTATTGTCAAATCCTCTTTCTACTTATTTTGTTTTAGGTAAATAAAAATTTGAATTCTGTGGTATGTATTTAGATATATATCAACCTGGGCTTTTTCAAATAAGATTGATGCCTTTTTAAAAGAAGAAATAAAACAGAAAGCCTTAGGTTTTGTACCTTGATTACATCCATATTCTTCTTGTCAAGCACTTTTCAAGGAAATAGGTATTGCTCACATTTATCCTGTTTGGTTGATAAGTTAAATGAGACACAGGAATATTTTATTTTGTCATACATATTTATTAATCCAATTAAGCATCTTTGAGTTTAGGTCTCCATCTGTTTTCAATAAACTAAGAAAGAACAAAATTTAAGAGAAGACAGAATCAAATATTACATGTTTCAAATCAGTTTTATTTTCTGGGATTGTGGTAATGATCATTCAAATATGCAATAATGTAGCTTCTTTCAGTAAAAAGACTGTAAAAAAACTGTCTTGAAGTTGTGCCTTATGTAAGATTTCATTGTCTTTCATAATATATTTTAACTAATTAAGCTAACAATATCATGTTTCTTAAGATTATTTGCAGGAAATATTTAAATTAGAGGTGAGATTTTGCTATCATTTTGTAAGACTACATTGTAAAATCAGCCACAAACAATTATTTGTTCCTAGACATTGTAGTGAGCTAAATAAAGTTGCATACCAAATGAAATGTATTCATGGGGTAATATTCTTTTTTAACATCTTTATTAGAGTATAATTGCTTTACAATGGTGTGTCAGTTTCTGCTTTATAACAAAGTGAATCAGTTATATATATACACATGTCCCCATATCTCTTCCCTCTTGCATCTCCCACCCTCCCTATCCCACCCCCCTAGGTGGTCACAAAGCACTAAGCTGATCTCCCTGTGCTATGCAGCTGCTTCCCACTAGCTATCTATTTTATGTTTGGTAGTGTATATATGTCCATGCCACTCTCTCACTTTGTCCCAGCTTACCCTTCCCCCTACCTGTATCCTCAAGTCCATTCTCTAGTAGGTCTGCATCTTTATTCCTGTCTTGCCCCTAGGCTCTTCTGAGCATTTTCTTATTTTTTTTTTTTTTTTAGATTCCATATATATTTGTTAGCATACGGTATTTGTTTTTCTCTTTCTGACTTACTTCACTCTGTATGACAGTCTCTAGGTCCATCCACCTCACTACAAATAACTCAGTTTCGTTCCTTTATGGCTGAGTAATATTCCATTGTATATATGTGCCACATCTTCTTTATCCATTCATCTGTCGATGGACACTTAGGTTGCTTCCATGTCCTGGCTATTGTAAATAGAGCTGCAATGAACATTGTGGTACATAACTCTTTTTGAATTATGGTTTTCTCAGGGTATATGCCCAGTAGTGTGATTGCTGGGTCATAGGGTAGTCCTATTTTTAGTCTTTTAAGGAACCTCCATACTGTTCTCCATAGTGGCTGTATCAATTTACATTCCCACCAATAGTGCAAGAGGGTTCCCTTTTCTCCACACCCTCTCCAGCATTTGTTGCTTCTGGAATTTTTGATGGTGGCCATTCTGACTGGTGTGAGGTGATACCTCATTGTAGTTTTGATTTGCATTTTTCTAATGATTAATGATGATGAGCATTCTTTCATGTGTTTGTTGGCAATCTGTATATCTTCCACGGAGAAATGTTGATTTAGGTCTTCTGCCCATTTTTGGATTGGGTTGTTTTTTTGATGTTGAGCTGCATGAGTTGCTTGTATGTTTTGGAGATTAATCCTTTGTCAGTTGCTTCATTTGCAAATATTTTCTCCCATTCTTAGGGTTGTCTTTTCGTTTTGTTTATGGTTTCCTTTGCTGTGCAAAAGCTTTTAAGTTTCATTAGGTCCCATTTGTTTATTTGTGTTTTTATTTCCGTTTCTCTAGGAGGTGGGTCAAAAAGGATCTTGCTGTGATTTATGTCATAGAGTGTTCTGCCTATGTTTTCCTCTAAGAGTTTGATGGTGTCTGACCTTACATTTAGGTCTTTAATCCATTTTGAGTTTATTTTTGTGTATGGTGTTCGGGAGTGTTCTAATTTCATTCTTTTACATGTAGCTGTCCAGTTTTCCCAGCACCACTGATTGAAGAGACTGTCTTTTCTCCACTATATATTCTTGCCTCCTTTATCAAAGATAAGGTGACCGTATGTGTGTGGGTTTATCTCTGGGCTTTCTATCCTGTTCCATTGATCTATATTTCTGTTTTTGTGCCAGTACCAAACTGTCTTGATTATTGTAGCTTTGTAGTATAGTCTGAAGTCAGGGAGTCTGATTCCTCCAGCTCCGTTTATCTTTCTCAAGATTGTTTTGGCTATTCGGGGTCTTCTGTGTTTCCATACAAACTGAAATTTTTTCTTCTAGTTCTGTGAAAAATGCCAGTGGTAGTTTGATAGGGATTGCATTGAATCTGTAGATTGCTTTGGGTAGTAGAGTCATTTTCACAATGTTGATTCTTCCAATCCAAGAACATGGTATATCTCTCCATCTATTTGTATCATCTTTAATTTCTTTCATCAGTGTCTTATAATTTTCTGCATACAGGTCTTTTGTCTCCTTAGGTAGGTTTATTCCTAGGTATTTTATTCTTTTTGTTGAAATGGTACATGGGAGTGTTTTCTTAATTTCACTTTCAGATTTTTCATCATTAGTGTATAGGAATGCAAGAGATTTCTGTGCATTAATTTTGTATCCTACTGCTTTACCAAATTCATTGATTAGCTCTAGGAGTTTTCTGGTAGCATCTTTAGGATTCTCTATGTATAGTATCATGTCATCTGCAAACAGTGACAGCTTTACTTCTTCTTTTCCGATTTGGATTGCTTTAATTTCTTTTTGTCTCTGATTGCTGTGGCTAAAACTTCCAAAACTATGTTGAATAATAGTGGTGAGAGTGGGCAACCTTGTCTTGTTCTTGATCTTAGTGGAAATGGTTTCAGTTTTTCACCATTGAGGACGATGTTGGCTGTGGGTTTGTCATATATGGCCTTTATTCTGTTGAGGAAAGTTCCCTCTATGCCTACTTTCTGGAGGATTTTTATCATAAATGGGTGTTCAATTTTGTCGAAAGCTTTCTCTGCGTCTATTGAGATGATCATGTGGTTTTTCTGCTTCAGTTTGTTACTATGGTGTATTATGTTGATTGATTTGCATATATTGCAGAATCCTTGCATTCCTGGGATAAACCCCACTTGATCATAATGTATGATCCTTTTAATGTGCTGTTGGATTCTGTTTGCTAGGATTTTGTTGAGGATTTTTGCATCTATGTTCATTAGTGATATTGGCCTGTAGTTTTCTTTCTTTCTGACATCTTTGTCTGGTTTTGGTATCAGAGTGATGGTGGCCTCGTAGAATGAGTTTGGGAGTGTTCCTCCTGCTGCTATATTTTGGAAGAGTTTGTGAAGGATAGGTGTTAGCTCTTCTCTAAATGTTTGGTAGAATTCGCCTGTGAAGCCATCTGGTCCTGGGCTTATGTTTGTTGGAAGATTTTTAATCACAGTTTCAATTTCAGTGCTTGTGATTGGTCTGTTCATATTTTCTATTTCTTCCTGGTTCAGTCTCGGAAGCTTGTGCATTTCTAAGAATTTGTCCATCTTTTCCCGGTTGTCCATTTTATTGGCATATACTTGCATGTAGTAATCTCTCATGATCATTTGTATTTCTGCAGTGTCAGTTGTTACTTCTCCTTTTTCATTTCTAATTCTATTGATTTGAGTCTTCTCCCTTTTATTCTTGATAAGTCTGGCTAATGGTTTATCCATTTTGTTTATCTTCTCAAAGAACCAGCTTTTAGTTTTATTGATCTTTGCTATCGTTTCCTTTATTTCTTTTTCATTTATTTCTGATCTGATCTTTATGATTTCTTTCCTTCTGCTAACTTTGGGGGTTTTTTTGTTCTTCTTTCTCTAATTGCTTTAGCTGCAAGGTTAGGTTGTTTATTTGAGGTGTTTCTGGTTTCTTAAGGTAGGCTTGTATAGCCATAAACTTCCCTCTTAAAACTGCTTTTGCTGCATCCCATAGGTTTTGGGTGGTTGTGTTTTCATTGTTATTTTTTTTCTAGGTAGTTTTTGATTTCCTCTTTGATTTCTTCAGTTATCTCTTGGTTATTAAGTAGTGTGTTGTTTAGCCTCCATGTGTTTGTATTTCTTACAGATTTTTTTCCTGTAATTGATATCTAGTCTCATAGCATTGTGGTCAGAAAAGATACTTGATATGATTTCAAGTTTTTAAAATTTACCAAGGCTTGATTTGTGACCCAAGATATGGTCTATCCTGGAGAATGTTCCATGAGCACTTGAGAAGAATGTGTATTCTGTTGTTTTTGGATGGAATGTCCTATAAATATCAATTAAGTCCATCTTGTTTAATGTATCATTTAAAGCTTGTGTTTCCTTATTTATTTTCATTTTGGATGATCTGTCCATTGGTAAAAGCGGGATGTTAAAGCCCCCTACTATGATTGTGTTCCTGTTGATTCCCCTTTTATGGCTGTTAGTATTTGCCTTATGTATTGAGGTGCTCCTATGTTGGGTGCATAAATATTTACAATTGTTATATCTTCTTCTTGGATTGATCCCTTGATCATTATGTAGTGTTCTTCTTTGTCTCCTGTAATATTCTTTGTTTTAAAGTCTATTTTTTCTGATATGAGAATTGCTACTCCAGCTTTCTTTTGCTTTCCATTTGCATGGAATATGTTTTTCCATCCCCTCACTTTCAGTCTGTATGTGTCCCTAGGTCTGAAGTGGGTCTCTTGTAGACAGCAGATATACGGGTCTTGTTTTTGTATCCATTCAGCCAGTCTATGTCTTTTGGTTGGAGCATTTAATCCATTTACATTTAAGGTAATTATCAATATGTATGTTCCTATTACCATTTTCTTAATTCTTTTGGGTTTATTACTGTAGGTCTTTTCCTTCTCTTGTGTTTCCTGCCTAGAGAAATTCCTTTTGCATTTGTTGTAAAGCTGGTTTGGTGGTTCTGAATTCTCCCAACTATTACTTGTCTGTAAAGGTTTTCATTTCTCTGTCAAATCTGAATGATAGCCTTGCTGGGTAGAGTAATCTTGGTTGTAGGTTTTTCTCTTTCATCACTTTAAATATGTCCTGCCACTCCCTTCTGGCTTGCAGAGTTTCTGCTGAAAGATCAGCTGTTAACCTTATGGGGATTCCCTTATGTGTTACTTGTTGGTTTTCCCTTGCTGTTTTTAATATTTGTTGTTTGTATTTAATTTTTGATAGGTTGATTAATATGTGTCTTGGCATGTTTCTCCTTGGATTTATCCTGTATGGGACTCTCTGTGCTTCCTGGACTTGATTAACTATTTCTTTTCCCATATTAGGGAAGTTTTCAACTATAATCTCTTCAAATATTTTCTCAGTCCCTTTCTTTTTCTCTTTTTCTTCTGGGACCCGTATAATTCAAATGTTGGTGCGTTTAATGTTGTCCCAGAGGTCTCTGAGACTGTCCTCAATTCTTTTCTTTCGTTTTTCTTTATTCTGCTCTGCAGTAGTTATTTCCACTATTTTATCTTCCAGGTCACTTATCCGTTCTTCTGCCCCAGTTATTATGCTATTGATTCCTTCTAGAGAATTTTAAATTTCATTTATTATTTTGTTCATCATTGTTTATTTGCTCTTTAGTTCTTCTAGGTCCTTGTTAAACGTTTCTTGTATTTTCTCCATTCTATTTCCAAGATTTTGTATCATCTTTACTATCATTATTCTGAATTCTTTTTCAGGTAGACTGCCTATTTCCTCTTCATTCGTTTGGTCTGGTGGGTTTTTACCTTGCTCCTTCATCTGCTGTGTGTTTCTCTGTCTTCTCCTTTTGCTTAACTTACTGTGTTTGGTGTCTCCTTTTTGCAGGCTGCAGGTTCATAGTTCCCATTATTTTTGGTGTCTGTCCCCAGTGGCTAAGGTTGGTTCAGTGGGTTGTGTAGGCTTCCTGGTGGAGAGGACTGGTGCCTGTGTTCTGGTGGATGAGGCTGGATCTTGTCTTTCTGGTGGACAGGTCCACGTCTGGTGGTGTGTTTTGGGGTGTCTGTGGCCTTATTATGATTTTAGGCAGCCTCTCTGCTAGTGGATGGGGTTGTGTTACTGTCTTTCTAGTTGTTTGGCATAGGGTGTCCAGCACTGTAGCTTGCTGGTTGTTGAGTGGAGCTGGGTCTTGGCGTTGAGATGGAGATCTCTGGGAGATTTTCGCCATTTGCTATTACTTGGAGCTGCGAGATCTCTTGTGGACCAGTGTCCTGAACTTGGCTCTCCCACCTCAGTGGCACAGCCCTGACGCCTGGCTGGAGCACCAAGAGCCTGTCATCCACACAGTTCAGAATAAAAGGGAGGAAAAAAAAGAAAGAAAGAAGAAGATAAAATAACATAAAATAAAGTAAAATAAAATAAAGTTATTAAAATGAAAAATAACAAGAAAAAATATTTTTTAAGTAATAAAAAAACAAAAACGAACAGACAGAACCCTAGGACAAATGGTGAAAGAAAAGCTATACAGACAAAATCACACACAGAAGCATACGCATACACACTCACAAAAAGAGAAAAAGGGGGAAAATATATATATATCGTTGCTTCCAAATTCCGCCTCCTCAATTTGGGATGATTCATTGTCTATTCAGGTATTCCACAGTTGCAGGGTACATTAAGTTGATTGTGGAGATTTAATCCACTGCTCCTGAGGCTACTGGGAGAGATTTCCCATTCTCTTCTTTGTTCGCACACCTCCCGGGGTTCAGCTTTGGATTTGGACCCGCCTCTGCATTTAGCTCGCCTGATGGCATCTGTTCTTCGCTCACACACGACGGGGTTAAAGGAGCAGCTGCTTCGGGGGCTCTGGCTCACTCAGGCCGGGGGGAGGGAGGGATACGGATGCAGGGCGAGCCTGCAGCGGCAGAGGCCGGCATGACATTGCACCAGCCTGAGGCGTGCTGTGCGTTTTCCTGGGGAACTTGTCTCTGGATCACGGGACCCTGGCAGTGGCGGGCTGCACAGGCTCCCGGGAGGGGCGGTGTGGAGAGTGACCTGGGCTCGCACACAGGCTTCTTGGTGGTGGCAGCAGCAGCCTTAGCGTTTCATGCCCGTCTCTGGGGTCCGCGCTGATTGCCGCAGCTCACGCCCGTCTCTGGATTTCTTTTAGGCGGTGCTCTGAATCCCCTCTCCTCGCACGCCACGAAACAAAGAGGCAAGAAAAAGTCTCTTGCCTCTTCGGCAGCTGCAGACTTTTTCGCGGTCTCCCTCCCAGCCAGCTGTGGTGCGCTAACCCCTTCAGGCTGTGTTCACGCCGCCAACCCCAGTCCTCTCCCTGCGATCCAACCAAAGCCCGGGCCTCAGCTCCCAGCCCTGCCCGCCCCGGCAGGTGAGCAGACAAGCCTCTCAGGCTGGTGAGTGCTGGTCGGCACCAATCCTCTGCGCGGGAGTTTCTCTGCTTTGCCCTCCGCACCCCTGTGGCTGCGCTCTCCTCCACGGCTCCGAAGCTCCCCCCTCCGCCACCCGCAGTCTCTGCCCACGAAGGAGCTTCCTAGTGTGTGGAAACCTTTCCTCCTTCACGGCTCCCTCCCACTGGTGCAGGTCCCGTCCCTATTCTTTGTCTCTGTTTTTTCTTTTTTCTTTTGCTCTACCCAAGTACGTGGGGAGTTTCTTGCCTTTTGGGAGGTCTGAGGTCTTCTGCCAGCGTTCAGTAGGTGTTCTCTAGGAGTTGTTCCACATGTAGATGTATTTCTGATGTATTTGTGGGGAGGAAGGTGATCTCCATGTCTTACTCTTCCGCCATCTTGAAGTTCCTCCCCATGGGGTAATATTAAATTTGAAAATTATCCTGGTTTTTTTCTCCAGACATAAATAATCAAAACAGTTAGTCAATCATTTTTTTCCATTTTCTATAAAACCAAACCCTGAAGTAAAAGAATATTATAATCAATTACAGATTTATACATTTTATTTATATACAAAACAATATATATTATAAAATAAAGCTTAAAGAAATAGCAATGTATTTTTTTAAACTTTTATTTTATATTGGAATATAGTTGATTAACAATGTTGTGTTAGTTTTAAGTGTACAGCAGAATGATTCAGTTATACATATACATGTATCTATTCTTTTTCAAATTATTTTCTCATTTAGGTTATTACAGAGTATTGAGCAGATTTCCCTGTGCTATACAGTACATCCATGTTGGTTATCCATTTTAAATATAGCAGTGTGTACATGTCAATCCCAAACTCCCAATCTATCCTTCCCCACCATTCTTTCTTCCTTGTAACCATAAGTTTGTTCTCTAAGTCTGTGAGTCTGTTTCTGTTTTGTAAATAAGCTCGTTTGTATCATTTTTTTAAGATTCCACATATAAGCAATATCATATGATATTTTTCTTTCTCTGACTTCACTTAGTATTGTTAGAATTTCTAGGGCAGAGGGAGAAGGTGAGCATCAAAGAGCCTCTACAACTTTGTTCATCCATCCTGATTATCACTTATGTTGCTTTTTCCCACAATGTTTCCTTGAGTTATTAGCACAAACTTTAAGAGCTATTTCATAATAAGGATATTAAGTGATTTCTGTTCATCTACCTCTGAATGCTTCTCCTCTAAAATGTCTGCTTTCCCTTTTTTGTTCCCAGATATATAAAGTTGTTTCTTCACACAGCATTCATGGCACCAAAAAACACATATACAATGTATTACTGAGAATCTTTGTCATTTATATTATGTATAAAATTTGATTGTGTCTTTCAAGACCAAGAAACTCATTGTGTAAATATTCAATAACCTGAGTAAAGCTGTAAGTGCTACTGAATAAATGAAAATATATTTAACTGCCTTAAGCAGTTAAATAAATAAATATATTTAACTTATTTGTTAAATAAGTGTTTATTTAACAAATATGTATATACATAGCATACAATATATATCAGAGACAGTACTGGGCACAAGGCAAATAAAAACTATTTAATACTCCTGAAGTTTTCTGTAAGGGACTTTACTCTTCTGGATAAAGATAGACATATAAGCAAGTAAGTGTAATATAATGGTGCATTGGTAAATATCAGAAAAACACACAAAAGAATCTTCAAAATGGGTTGGTATGTTTCTCCTTAATGAGTCAGAAAATTTTTCACCCTGGGTAACCTAGTGCTTGTTTTGAAAGATGACAGTCAGCAGATATCAGGGAGGTGGTAGATCAAGGACCGTGTCCTGGACTAAGAAAGAATATATGAGAGCTAGGGCAGTGTTTCAGCCTGAGGGATCAGCTTCAGAAAAGGTCAAGTGATGTGAAGCAGTCAGAGAAGTTCAAGATAATAAGAGCAGTTTAGAGCTAGCATCTCAGTATATATTGCAGAAAGAAATAAGGTTGAAGTTATAGGCAGGGAGCAGATATAGAGCCTTGCATGCTGTCCTGGGGAGTGTGTATTTAATATGTAAACTCAAACAAAAAACAAAATAAAGTTTTCTCAGTAGTGTAGGTCAACAGCTCATTAAATTTTGGGAAAAAAATATATAATTTTACTAAAACTACACATATATTCTGGCAGTTGTATAGAAGACAGGGAGAACTCTTTGGAGAATAACACAGCTGTCTGTGTGAGAAATTACAGCAGACAGTCATAGTAGAAATATAGAGGAAAGGATAGAATCAATTCATATTTAGTAGCTAAAATTGAGAAGATACAGTAATTTATTAGATATAAGTAATAAGGACATATGATAGCTTATGGCATTCAGCATTGGGACTTGGGCAATTGGGTTTTCCATGGTGTCATTAGCAAGAGAAAAAAGAAATAAAACATGGAAAACATGGTTTTATTATTAATTCAAAGGCTAAGTGAAGAGAGCCAGTGTTCTGTGTCTATGTGGATGACCTGATGAATTTTAGTGCTGTGGGAGCATCAGGTAACAAGGTTATGCCCAAATGTGACGTTGCCTTTGGCACTAGTTAGTATCCATAGGGGCTGGGAATTGAAGGATTAGGAGTCTTAGGGTAAATTATGAAAATGTTGACTTCGAGATGCTAGTGAAGGAATTTAGTGAAAGGAATTAGGGGAACACTGGTGTCATTTGCCAATGGTTTGCTTTGACTGGAAAGCAGTTTGCTCTATGTTCAGGAGAGAACGGATAAAAAAATAATGGGTAATGAGTGGAGTTCCTTTTATGAAAGAACTTGGATGTAAAAGGAAGAAAAGAAATAAGGTGATGACTAGAGAGGGCACAGAACTTAGACATGTTCTTTGTGTGTATTCACAAGGATGACATGAGGGACAGGTTGAAAATACAAGAATGTGGGATGATGGTCCTAAGCAAAAAAGAGTAAATTAGAGAAAGGTTATGGAGGTGGTAAACATGAAACTAACAGAAAGAAGAACTGCTAGATTCACCTATGATATGTTTATAATCATGAGTAGATCAGTGGTATTAACCTCGATTTTTTCTATTTGAGGTAAATCATCGGCTAAGATGTGGGTTAGGAGGACAAGAGGCTTAAAAGAATTGGATAAACTCATTGTAGCTCCGCCAGTCTCAACTTAAGTAAACTTATTTTCATATATTTAAACTAACTTATTTTACTATTAAATGTATACAGAGTAACTATGGTATCTGTACATTACTTATTTTGAAGATTAGTTCCTATTTGGAACTTTGTCCCTAAGAAAAAGGGATCAGTGATATAAATCAATTTACTGTAATTTAAAACCATTTAGGGATTTTTTTCCAGCTTTATACACTAGTAGACTCTATTATTTAACATTCATTGTTACTAAATTATGAAATAAACTGTATATATTCTGGAGTTCTAAACTTAACTTTAATAAAACAATAATACTTATTTTACAAAAATATATCAGTTGATTGATGAATGTCAATGTTTTCCCTGGTACATATTTTATAATTGTGAATATATTTTTGTGTTTATTTACCTAGAATATTTAATAATATATTCTAGTCATATCATGTTGACTGAATTAACACCTCATATTAAAAATAAAAATAGAAGGGAGATATCTTATGCTGGACATCATATATTTATTAATACTTCCAAAGTTATATCAGCTTAAAGTGACCATTGTGATATTGAAACACACCAGTTAGAGACTTTTCCCATTGCAACCTAAGTAAGTATAATCATAAATCTACTTAAGCAAAAATTAATCATATTATCCAGAAAAAACTTAGGGAAGGCATAAAATAAGTTAGAGTGGTCACCAATGGGAAAAGTAGGCTTTTGAACTTCTGGTTATGGCCTTTGATTTCTGTGAAATCCTAATTCTATCAGCAAATCCATTTATTGAGATATACTTTACCTATGCCAGGACATGCCTAGAAACCTAGCATGGTTCTAATCCTCTTTCTAGCAATGGCAATAGATATGTTTTTGGAAGGAGTTTAAATGTCAACCTAAACTCCTTTGTAAACCAACCAGTTCAAAATTAAACTTGAGTTAGAATAGTTATTGCATTGGTCAGTTTTTAGCTTTAAGGAAAAACAACAACAGCAACAAAAACCTCCATTCTTATATCTACCTGTATGTAATTCTCTAAATATTTTCTGTATATCATTTTATGTGTGTCACACTCAGGGAATTATTTTTGTCTGCTATATTTATATATGTTTTAGAAATACATTTTACAGTTCATTGACAATAATAAGAGAATTACAAAGAAACTAAAAAGTATTCTTTCTTTGAGGAGTTTAGAATTTATCAAGATTTATATATATATATATGTATATATTTTATATATATATAAAACATACATACCTGTGGAGCCAATGACGTATATATATACAAACACATAGAATATATTATAATAGAGCTTTTAAACAAATAAATATAGCTATATTAGGCCAAATAATTAGTAAAGTATAAATTTAAAAAGACAAAAGTTATCAGTATTAAAAATAATCTGCTTGCACAATGAGGTGATTGGTGATAAAGTTGGAGAGACTTAATTCCATCTTGATAAAGTAATGAGATATGATTTTTAAATTCACAAATTATCAGGTCAACTGCATCTGTGATGTCCCTGGTTGTCCTCATTTTTAGCAATGACTAAGAAAGACGTGTGGAATGGATCATATTTAGAACATGGTAAATACATCTGGTTTCTAGTGACAAAAGTCATGATGATTTTTCTTGTGCCATGGTATTGCAATTCACTCTGTACAGTTGGACATTAAATGGAGATGGAAATGTGTATTGCTTTCAGATTTGCATTATAGCTCATTCATGTCACAATAATGAAAAAATATTTAACAACAATTCATGTTTGTTTTTATAGATGCTCTATCTTAATAAAGTATTAAAAAAGAGAAATTGTTAGGTGAGGAGAACCAAGTTTGGTAGTCATACCTTATTTACTTTGGGCTGGAATATTTTAACACAAATGAGAACGTTTCCTGGTCTGAAAATCCAAGCTCCACGTAATCAGGATGTAAGAATTTGATCTGACTCACTCCACCCCATCCCCAGTTCCATTAATTAACCTCTTAAATGACTGAATTAGTTTTTAAAATTCTAAACTCTATTCATGCTTAAAAACTCTCTTTCCAGACTATCATTTCTCATCTAGAGCTTGGATTTCCCTAAAACATTATGTGACTTCATCAAATCAATTTTTAGTCTTATAATATTTTCATATGCCAAATAGGAATAATATGTTATATTTTATTCCTGTTTTATAAATTTTTAAAATTATATTGAGGCCTATGAGACTTTAACATTGTGCTAAATTCACTTCAGCTGCCACTATGTGGCTTTTCTGCAGCTCAGCTCTCCTCTGCTAAGCTTCTTTTGAAGTCCACTGGCAAAAAAGATCTCCAAATTCTGGGCCCATATCTGAGTTTCCTTCCATCCAGAATTTTGACTTCTCAATTCATTACTGCATTGGAAATCCTCCATGTCTTAAAAATATATATTTCTAAAATATTTTCCAACTTTCCTAGTTGTGCTCTCATTGAGCTGTCTTTTGATGTGACACTGATGTACAGCCAACATACAACTAGCGTTCACTAATCCAGACACAAATACAATTAACTGCAAATTGTGGCCATATTTTATTAAATGTTGATGAGTTTTTGTATGTGAAAATGAAGCTGTGCAAATCAATAGAAAGATAATTCTGGTATCTGGAGATATGAAATAAGTTACAAATGTTTAAGATTGTAGCAGAGCCATCGTTATACATTTCAGAAGAGATAATAATCACCATTTAGAATTATTCCATTTTTGAGATGAAGGAACTGATGTCTATAAGAGTTAACTTTTCACAAGAGCTCATGAAGACCTACTGCCAATTTCTAAGCTAAAATTTTAGTTTTTATATCATTTATTATTTTCTTTATATAATAGCATGGCCAAACAGAAATCCACAATATCATAGAGCTTAACAACCGTCCAAAATAACTGTTTAATTTTACAGACGAGGAAACCAAGACTCTATGAGGTATATTTCAGCAAGCAAAACTAGAACTTGCATTGCCGGTTTCCCACATCAGAGCTTGTTTTTTTGAATCCATGGTATAGAAGAGCACATTTAAATTAGGTTCTCTTTTTTTTCTTTTCAAGAATAACTTCATGAAAAGTGTGTTAATGCTAATAAAAGTGTCACTTAAAATAATTAAAGAAATTTTGTGTGGGCCAATTGCAATAAATAAATAACTTGAAAGAGGAAAAAAAAGAACACAAAGACAACTTGATAATGAGATAATAATACACGCTGCATGAAAGCCAGTTAATTGAAGGTTTGTCATGACCAGAGAATGCTACTTGTGAATCCTCTTGAGAAAATAATAGCCTACTAAAAGAAGAAAAATAATCAAGAGGAAGAGATGGCAGAAGAGTATAAATTAGCATATTTTTTAATCTATGCATTGTCAAAATATAATGGTCACTCTTAGCTCAAAACAGAAGAGAGCATATCTAAATGGATTTGTTAATCAAACTTACTGCTCCAAAAACATTTTAGCAACCCCGGTTAATTTTTCCTATGTTTATCAGCTCATCCCTTATGAGAAACACTTCGTAAGGAGTTTCTTTTCAAAATTATACCCCTTTAGAGAATGCCCCCTCTTCACTTTTCTTCAGAATCCCCCTGAGCGGACTTACTTCAGCAGCACTGCTGTGTGTTAGGAGATGCATTGGAATTCTGAAATATCTACTTAGGTATGTTTCTTTCATTTTTAGTTCATGCTGATTGCACTTCTGAATATACCATTTTCACTGGATTTCACCTAGATTTCTGCTAGGCATGTCCAACATTGTGGAGGGATGAATCAGATTCACTTGCTTTGTATTGAACAAAGTAAAACAAGCATTCATTTTCAACCTTAATCTTCTCTCTGTTATTCAGAGGAGAATAGGTTATTGCTGTCAGTGACCAGTGACGAATCTGCTTGCTACAAATGTCTGAGATTTTCCTACTAGGATTTGTCATAGAAATCTTGTGCCCTACTGGATCTGGCAGGTCAGAGTGTACCACATTGTAGAGCATTTTGAAGCATAACCTGGATTCAAGGACTAGCTCCTAGCTCTGGACCATACTTATGATGAGGATTCTTCTGGTATTGAAGTTATCTATTCCAACTGCAAACATAGGAATTAGAACAATCACTAGCTCCTGTGAGATGTTCTCTGGTCAAACTCCATTTATCACCTGTTCACTGGTGCAGCACAATGGCATCTAGCATCTTCAAGAATTAGGATTAGCTCAGAACAATAGCCAAACATCTAAAAAGGCATTATCCATAACCTTCAGTTTGGACTTTTCATTTTCCTCAGTTCAAAAAATACCCTTTGGAATGTTCTCAGGTCACCTAAAATTGAAATAGAAGGCAGGGTACGGTACACGTTTGTGGTTTTGTATCAGTGTACCAGGGTGCCTCTTCAGGCTAATCAAACTGCTGTTTTTTAAGGATCCTGAATCTAAGAATTGACTCAGATCTGAGAAATGGGTCACAGACTCAGACTTGGTGATTCATTCTTATCCCACAAAGGCTTTACATTTCTTCATCTGTTTATGCTAAATGATAACTGACTTTTCAGTGTCCTTATTGCATCTTAAAATTTACATTTTCCCACACATATACACACATGCACACACATTATTAGAAACACACACGATTCCTTAAGCTAGCATCTTGAAGGCTATGTACCCTCATATCAACACTGAATTAATAGGTTAAATGTATTGTATTAGAACACACACACACAATCCCATCCCTAATCATATTCTTCAATATTTTTAAATGATATAAATTAGCAATTTTCCAAAATTTTATCTGCTTAAAAGCCTTTATTACCCTAGTTGTTGATAAGCTGTAGGAACAAGATAGGGCAGCTACCTGGAGCCCAGGTAGCCTAAAATGCTCCACTTTATTGTATATACTACTGCTGTAATAAATGAGATCAAACTCTTTTCTGTTTTCATTATCAAGACTCAAAATCTTAGGAATGTCTAATTAGCTTAGCTGCAGTCAGAACTCAGATGGGAAAATATAAAACCTTGATTCATAGCCTGCATATATTCATGCACAAAATGGGAAGGAATAATTCCACACAGGTTTCTCTTGTCTAAGAACGGGATGCACGATGCTAAAGTGAAGAAAGTTAATGAAGGCTCA
This sequence comes from Balaenoptera physalus, assembly GCF_965194825.1. Lineage (NCBI taxonomy): Eukaryota > Metazoa > Chordata > Mammalia > Artiodactyla > Balaenopteridae > Balaenoptera > Balaenoptera physalus. Next base: position 139,266,600 of record NC_138884.1, on the reverse strand, counting down.
GATAATTATGTTAGCAAAAATGCCCATTCCCAACTGAAAAAAGTTACTTGAATTCATACCAACATTTCCTCTAGTGTTCTGATTACTATAGTATAGCTTTGTCTCCTATTGAAGGCCAGTATTTCCCTCTTCCTGTGCTCATGATAATGGTCACATCACTTCTTATCTCTCAAAATTTACATCACCCACTCTCCTTTTCTTTCCTGTATATTCAAGTCCTTGATCAAATTGAATCTTTCCCATGCTTTTAAAAAGTACTCAAGTTTCATCACCTTTAAAAATTCTGTTCTGGATCAAGTTCTATGAGAGCTATCTATAAAATTCACACCTCTTACACAGGGGAGCTTTTGAAAGTTTTTTTTTATACTTGCCGCTCCATTTCTTTACATCCAACTTACCCTTTATCTACTCTTATATGACTTTCACCGGTATCACTATACGTTAAAATCTTGGTAAAATTGTATCTAGTAATCTTGATTACTCACTCCTTCTTAAAACACTCACTCCTCTTGCCATCCATGAAGTCACACACTTAAGTTTTTCTTCCTATAGCTTTGGATCATCCCTTTAAAAGCCCCTAGCTAATTCTTTCTCTTTAATTTTCTCTTCAAAGTAAGATTTTCTCAATGTTGAGTCTGAAGGCCACTTTCCTTTTAATTCTATTTCTTTGCCACACTGAATCTCAGCCAGGACTGTCATTTAAAGTACAGTATAAAAGCCAAAGGCTGCCATGTATATATCTCCAGCTTAGAACCCATCTTTAAGCTATGGTCTTCTATATACAACTTCCTGTTGGATATTATTTTACTGATTCACATAGTTAAGAAAACACAACATGTTCAAAATCAAATTCATGATCACCTTTCTTCACCCTGATAAATATTCCTCTTCCATTATCTCATCTATTAATGTCATCAGTTTTTACCTAATTATGCAAGACTCTGATAATATAAGAAAATGAAAGCATATGTATTTATCACCTCCTGAATCTTCTGAAGAGCTTTGGTTATCAAACTTTTATAAAAAAAAGAAGTATGAAGCTGCAAAATTGGAGAAAAACATTTTAAAATGTTAATTTAAAGACTTCCAGTGAATTTTTTATGGAGAGAATTGTGTTTAACCAAATACCTTTATCAACTCTTGTATTTTGTTTTGTTTTGGTTTTTAATTTTAGAAAGTGATTTGTAGAGCTGAATGTTGAAAATGAGAAAAGAGATGAGGAGAAGTAAATTGCTCTAAATAATAAACTAAGATGAAAATTTATTTTTCTAAGGATAGATAGCCCTAAAAAACTGAGGGTAAGGAGATTGCAGGGGTTGCGAAAACACTCCATAGGGTGAAACCCTGAGACTCGGAGGTATACAGATGAGCAAATGTTCCTGAAGGAGTGTATTGCTCTGACATGTTTGAAAACAGCTGTATTTGTATCATCTGTTATTTTGCATTTACAGTATAAACCACCAATACTCACTCCAACATACAAACATAAACAAGTTCCAAACCTTCACTCAAATTCTGCTGAACACAATATCTTCTATCAGGATTATGGGAGGAATGAAGAAAATATATCTCTTGCCCAGCTTGTTATTATACCATGAAGAAAAGATACAGTAGGGCCATGAGGCAAGAAATATAGAATGGAGATTATATAGATTTTCAGAAAATATAACCAGTGGTAGGAAAATGGAGGTGGACTTAAAAAATTTGAGAAAATTTTGCCTTTGAACAACATGAATGATATAGACATTTCAATAATTTTCACTTTTATATCATAAGATAAGTTAGCCCCAGAAAGCTAGTGAAATTAGGAAAGCTGTGTCACAGATATCTGATAATACATAAGGTTTTCCAGACTGTGGATATAAACCATTTGTTACATATCTGACATTATTAATGATTTTTCATGTTTGATATGGTGTAATTGTGAGGGTAAATTTGAATATGCTTAGTACGCAGATCTCTGTTTTCTTTTTCTCTTTTTGTTAGTTTGCATTTTACAGTTGTTGTTTTGGCTTCTGTTATTTTTGGGGGGGTTGGGCATTGGAGTAAAGCTTGTAAGAGATAAAAATAGTTGAATTAAAAATCTAGTTAAAAAACCAGAAATAATCAAATGGAACAATAAAAAAAGAAGTTTCATATTCTACTCAGTGCCTAAGTGGAGGTCTATTGAGTCTTCTGAATTTTTGATTTAACTAATTAGGGTTTACTTAAGTAACAAGACTCTGGCACTCTAGAGTCACTTCATGGACACTGGTATATAGAAACAGGGTATTTAGGAACAGTTTAAGTGTACTCAACAGTTCTCCAACTGGTCCCATCATGACTCAAAAAAAAAGAAACTACGTTGGAATGAACACCTTCTATAAGAAAAAAGCCTGACTGTCTCTAAGATAAGCCTTCATGGGCTTATTGTGTTAATATGCCCCCCCCCCGCCTTTAACTGAGAAGGTAAGTAATTTACCCAATGTTGTACTGTTGGTAACTGACAAAGTTAAAATTATAAATTAACAATCTGGTTCCAGAGTCTTACATCTTTACCCATGACACTAAGCTTGCTAGTATAGGGTTTAAATGAATTTTACTGGGAAATTTTTAAAGAAAGGTAGGTAAAATGCCAATAGAGATAATTGAGCCAATAATTTAGCAGAGCAGCTTGGCAATATCTATCGAAATTTTAAAAGTTTATTCCCTTCAACCCAGAAATCCAATTAATGAATTTATCCTGTTGATGTATGGCAAAGGTACACAAAGGTACATATGTACAGAGATGTACACAACAACACTGTTTATAATAGCGATAAAAAAAGTTAAAAGAGATTTACATGACCATCACTAATAATGAGGCTGGCAAATCCATATGTGGAATATTATGCAGACATTTAAAAAGTAAAGGACGTTAAAAGACCCCAAAGGTGCTGGATATCTTTAAATATAATAGTCAATATTCTTTATTTTATATTTATTAATTTATATGCACTATGAATGTATAAGTCCGTAGGATACATTAGCACTATTAACTATATTTGGGAGCAGTAATATTAGGAATTGAGGGTTGCAGGTTGAAAGGTGATGTTTCTTTTTATTTTATAGACACATTTTTTTCAAATGCTTGCCATGACCATGTGTTATTTTAATAATTATTAGTTTATATAAAATAACATTTTCTAATCTGAATTTAAATTCATATTGGAAAATGTTTACACCAAGTTTGAACTATATCCATCATGAACTGTGAAAATCCTATTTAAAAGAAGTCATCTTGAATTACCATAGAACTTACTCTGTCCAGAAGAAACTGAGCCTGGCATAAAATCCTTATAAATGTTAGTGTATGTTTTGCCTCCGACTACCTGCTAAGATAATTTCTTCAAAGAAGCGTTGTCATTTCTGCTCTGACATATAAAGAGCTTGGAAGTCATCACTCCACACCACTCCTCACAAGAAGAAAAAGCTGAACAAAGTACAAGTAGATATTTCTTCTTAGGTTCATCAGAGAATTGAGGTCAAAAGGCAAATTACTGTCTAGAAAACTGGAGAGACAGGTGAGTACAGCAGCTTACTAGGAAATGGTAATTGAGGACTTGCTAGAGACTGAGAGTGGTCTAACTTGAGAGTTAAAAACTACAGGGGGCCAGTTTTAGTGAAAGTCTCTACACTCCAGAAGCATTCTTCTTTTTTCTTGGTGAAAGTTGGTGAAAAATATCCCTTATCCTTGGGGCAGGTAGCTGAGATAAGTAACTTTTTAAATATGCCTGAGAGAAAAGTTAGTCTTTTGAAATATGCCAGCCTTGAAGGTTCTGTGCTCTGTAACAAAGGCCTGCCTCAGGAAATCTACTTTACTTTTACTGGAGCTTTTTTTTTTTTTTTTTTTTAATATTTATTTATTTATTTATTTGGCTGCGCTGGGTCTTTGTTGCGGCATGTGGGCTTCTTAGTTGCAGCATGCGGACTCTTAGTTGTGGCATGCCGGCTTCTTAGTTGCGGCATGCGTGCAGGATCTATTTCCCCGACCAGGGATCAAACCTGGGGCCCCCAGCCTTGGGAGCGCAGAGTCTTACCCACTGGACCACCAGGGAAGTCCCTACTTTTACTGGAGCTTTATCTGACTCAGGGGGAGGGTAATTTTGAAAATAGGAGCTCCTTCTAGCCTTGTTTTCACACATAAGGGTTCAAAAAAGGCTTAAAAACTCTTCTGAAGGTCACAGGCAAGGGACTCAGGCCCAATTGTGCCTGGTTTTATCATCTGTTCAGATGAGAAGATTTTTGTCTTTTTGTAGCACTGATAGCCAGAAGAAGTCATTAAAAGCCACTGGTTATTTTATTTTTCATGAGACAGTTTTTTTTTTATGCTGTGGTACATGGAAGCAACTTTAATAGGCGATAAATGTACAGTATTTAGACTTCACCTACATAGACATTTTTCCATTTTATGCTCTATGATCTGAAAAAAACGCTTTTTGAATTGTGTAAGATTTATGTTTCTGTCAACATTGCTTAATTTTTTTGCTCTTGATTAAAAAAAGTTGTGTTGAAATCACTATTGAATATTGCAATCTATATAGTGTAATGGATGGCTTCTTTTGTCAACCTGATCTCCTATGTTACCAATGTGTATTGTCTCCATCCCCCTAAAGTGTCCTTAATCTTTGCTGTCTTTGCACATTGTCTTTGGTTGCAAGTCATAAGCCTGAGGCAAATAAAATTCCAGTAATTTCCAAATAAATAAATAATTTAAAAAATAAAAAATGAGATATAATCATAGGATAATTGAAAACATTCCCTCTGCATCAATAATGCTACATTATAATAACAGTGGGTTGCAACTGAGACAGCAGCAAGACACAAACTCTATTTAAGAAGGAGTTTCAGGGGAGACCCAAAGACTAGAGTAGACAAAAACAAGCACGCTAGAGGAAGTTGAAGTCTCTGGTGCCTACAGCTACAGCAAACGTTAAGCATAGCCTAACCCTTAGAGAGATAAACATAAAACCTCACCTCCATTCCTATTACCTAATATGTAATATCTGTATTTCAAATGAGGTTGCCAGGTATGCTAAAAGGCAAGAAAGAACAGTCTGAAGAGAAAAAAGCAAGGACCAAAACCAGACTCAGATATGGCAAAGATTTTGGAATCATCAAACCTGGAATTTAAACAACTACAATTAACATTCTAAGGAATCTAAGGGGAAAAAAAATAGACAACATGGAAGAACATATGCTTAATGTAAGGAGAGAGATAAAAACTCTAAGAATCAAAAGGAAATGCTAGAAATAAATTTTAAAGTGTAATTGAAATAAAGAATGCCTTTGATGGGCTCATGAGCAGACTGGAAATAGCTAAGGAAAGAGTCAGTGAACTTGAAAATACGTCAAATAGAAATTTTCCAAAATGAAGTCTAAAGAGAGGGAAAAAAAGATGAAAAAAACAAAAAAACAATAGAATATGCAACTCTTCTTTATGACATCGGACAAGTGGATACATGGCATTATGCATTTGTCAAAGCTCTTAACAACTGAACAAGACAAAGAATGAAACCTAGTGTAAACTATGAACTTTAGTTAATAATTATATATCAATATTGATTCATCAATTGTAACAAATACACCATACTAAGGCAAGATGTTAATAATAGGGGAAACTGTAGTGGGGAGTGGGGAAAGATGTATGAGAATTGATATACTTTCTGTTCAATGTTTCTGTAAACCTAAAACTTCTAAAAAGTAAAGTCCATTCATTTAAATTTGAAAAAGCTCTGCCAATTTACACAATTAAAAATAATTGATTACATTATTGCCTCTCCCTTTCTCTTGCTCTTTTCCTCATTTTTCTTTCCTTCTTTTCTTCTTATCCTTCATCGTAATATGGACAACATTATATCTAACTATAATGCAGTTTGAAAAATCAATATTTGTTCTTATATGAGGTATGTTAATTATATGTTCTCCTAAGTTTAATTATAATTGTACCCAAAATTGTTTATAAGTATCTTAACATTTCAAATATTTATACAAACTAGCTATATTATATGTGTTTATTATTAAAAAAATTAAAGTGTCTTTCAAAATCTTACATTATATTAATGAAAAAAGTTTAAATCAGTTTCTGTGGAAATATTTAGGTTTGTGTAAATTACAGGACACTTAATATAAGGCACTCAATGCTGTTTTCAATGACCTGTCACAGTCAGAGGCCTAGGAAGATTTCATTCATGGCTAAACATGCAAATTTAAAGTTAATGCCTCCAAAGTGATTCCAAAGACCATATATATATATATATATGGTCTTTGTAATCTATATATATATAGATATGGAAGCTATATATATATAGATATGGATTATATATGTGGAAACTATATATATATATATATATATAGTCTTTTTCAGATTCTTTTCCCTTATAGGTTATTGCAAAATATTTAGTATAGATCCCTGTGCTATACAGTAGGCCCTTATTGGTTATCTATTTTATATATAGTAGTGTGTATATGTTAATCCCAAACTCCTAATTTATCCTCCCACCCTTTCCCCTTTGGTAACCATAAGTCTGTTTTCTATGTCTGTGGGTCTATTTCTGTTTTTTATATAAGTTCATGTGTATCTTTTTTTTTCTTTTAGATTTCACACATAAGCGGTATCTTATGATATTTGTCTTTCACTGTCTGGCTTACTTCAGTTAGTATAATACCTGAAACTAACACAACATTGTAAATCAACTGTACTTCAATAAAAATAAAAAAATAAATGAATAAAATAAAGTTAATGCCACCAAAGAATAGCTTTAAGAAAGCTGTGCACTTCTATCATTTCCTCCTCATTATTTGGTATCATAGCTATAACAAGGCTCAGACATCCAAAAATCAAATTACATAATTCAAAATACCTTGAATTCCCAAATTAATTGTAAGTAGATAGTTAACTATACACTTGAACCAACTTCATGGCAATTTTGAAATTATAATTTATTTGCAATTATTTGTTTACTCCTTTATCTCCCTCTGTAGCCTATAAGTGTCATGACTATTCATACTATATTTTGTTCACCAAATAAATATTTATTCATTAAAGATTAAATGAATTTTCTGTATATTTTTACTAATTGCTGCTGTGTAAGACGGCATTATCATTACATTGACATAGTTACAGACCTATAGATAAACAAAATACATTCAACTAAACAAATAATCAAACAGACTTAAAAATGCAGCCTGCCAATTATGGACATCAGACATAGTTCCACTTACCTTTCTAAACTCCAGAACTCCAAATGTCGGTTGCTTTAAGCCACCCAGTTTTTGGTAATTTGTTATAGTTGCGCTAGGAAACTAATACAGTATTTTATCAACTACTTGGAAAATTGTTATTAATAATTGAAAAATTATAAATTTCATTCATTTACAAATTCTTATTTGTATATTTCAATCTTTGACATAAGCCAAGGCATTTACTTTGCGTATGGGTCAGCTTCTTGGAGTTTAGCACCAGCTTGGTCGCGTAAAATACCAAAAATATATATTCTAAACACAGTTTCAGTTTCTTTAAAGTATAGTAAGAACAAAGTATAAACAAAAGAATGCATATTGAAAAATGTTTCTAGTTTCTTTTTCTTTTCCAAATCTTTATATATTTCTTTCATTTAAAAAGATTTTATTGTTAGCATGATGATTTCTAATAAGACAAATATTTTTTTAACTAACTTGTCATTCTAGTCTCTTGAAAAATTTAGTTTTTAACTTAGTATTCAAACAACCAGCAATTATTTTTTCACTTACATTTTTTCAGCAATCAAATTATCCAATTATAGCATTAGGTGTGGGTGACGTAAATAGGATTTGGAAGACATGCAACTGATCCTTAGTAAACATACGAATAAGCTGGAGGGATTGTACTTGAGAGCAGCACATGCAATATGGCCCTGACGTCAGTCAGTCTGACATACAAAGGAAGCACAGAGCTTTGATGTTTTGGGGAGAAGGTTATGTGGAGGTCGGAAGAGTGACTCCAGTATCTTGTGCATATGTCTCCATGGCAATAACAACATCTCTTCATGTGTCTTTATTTCTACTGGGTAGGAAAAAAAGGAGACTTCTACCCTATCCATGAAAATGTCCTGTCTAGCATAGTGCCTGAAATATAGTAAACGTTCATCTAATCTGTTAAGTGAATAAATCAATAATCAATGAATGAATAAACAAAGTGGTTTACTTAGAGAAACCTTCTAAAGATAGTGGTAGTTATTTGAAAACAGTTGTTAAGGAGAGATTTTTGATTAGAAAAACAGCTAACCCTGTGGATATAATAAAGGACACCAGTGTCCATAATCAAACTATCTTTTCTTTCTCTGTATAGGTTATTTAGAATTAAAACCCTTTCTACAGATGAGAATATATGTCATAGAAAGATCTCTGTCATAGACTTAGTAAAACAGAATAGATCTCATAGAAATTGAAGTTTTTCTGTATGTGGAGATTAATGAAAATGTAAGAAAAAAATTCAGGAATCTCTTTTCAAAATTGATAAGATTACGACAGTAATATTAACAAAGCAATGATACATTTTAAGCAATGATACAATTTTGATTGCTTGGGATTATTGAAACTAATTACAGAGCTATAACCTTTTGTTTGCACTGTGATTGATACTCTTTTATATCTTATAGTGATAGATATTCACGGCAGAATCCTTGTCTATTAAACAAATCACTGTGTCTCCTGTTTTCCTTCTCCTTTGTGTTAACACTTTATATCTTTATGGCCGGTATTTATTTCCGTAAGAGTAGTGTAACCCTAGCAACCTCAATTTTAGAGGCACCCTGAGCCTCCTGAATACAATTCAAATAGTTCATAAAGAACTTTATTTTTCTTCAGAAGTTACCGGGTCCATGTATAATTTTATGGAACAGATTTGAAAAGTTCAGCTTGCTTCCCTCCCCTTAAAGCAGATCCACTGACGTGTTTAAAGAAGAGATTCTACTCATAAATTAAATCCTTATCTTTCTAGGGAAGATAGATTGATGATCAAATATTTTTCAGTAATTATTTGAAAAATTTGTTTAAAAGTGCCCTTCATATTGAGAGATTATTGATAATTTATTAAAAGTTCACATGCTTGATGTCAAACTAAAATTTCAAGGTCTAATAGTGCAGTGAAAGATTCATACATTAATGTGACAGCAGTGATATCTTTTCCTTCACCCCACAGTCCTAACTTCAAATTTATACACACTTTAAAAAAAAAAAGGAAAACTGGACCATAAAGTGTTTATGGTTTACATATTTTTCATTTTCCTTTTTGGAAATATGTAACATCAGTTCAATGAAGTATTAAAAGAAAATGCAATGAGAAAGCTTCGCTGACATTACCATTTTTAGCGTGGTAATAGTTGTGATCTCAAACTGTAAAACAGTTTCCCAGGAACTCCTGAAGAGTTATGCTGCCATCTATTGACAATGCAGATGTCTTTTAATGGTCATATGGTGCAAGAAAATATGTTTTCCGAGAATTCGGTGTTTCTGAAAGTACCTACTTTGTATGATAAATATATGACATCCAAAATTATTTATAATACATCATTAACTTTTTTCTTTTACTATAGAAAAGGCTTATTAATGAATGATCTTGTGCTACCAAATTTACTGAATGTTGTAGATCTTTAGAATACAAGTCAGTAATCTGCAAGTGTTAATGTAGTAACTGAACCTGTGTTTATGCATCACAATATTATTATCCTATATTTACTACCTTCAATAGAATGGGATTAACATGCATTATTAGGAATGTAAAACATTTTAAACAGTTAAATAAGACTTCAGCAAATTGGCTGTTTAGAGCAAGAAAACGGATAACTAATATAGATAGAAAAGCATGTTTACCCTTTTCTTTTCATTATTTCATGACATACTACCTTAAGATGAAAAGCACCTGTATTTCATGCCTTCTGATGCAGAGGCTTCCCAAAGAGAGCAAGACAGAACTGTGATGGGACAATTAGAATTTAAATTACTAACCATTTTGAATCTAGGCCATTTATTGTTGGGAAAACCTCTTCTGAGAACTTTTCTCTCCTCTTTTCCTATTCAAATATTTAATGTGTCAAATATTTAGTATAACAGGATGCCAGATGAAGTAAAAATAAACAGATATGGCAGCTGCTTTACTTCCATAGCTGGAGACAGCAGGTATTTGCTCATCCTAGAGGATAAATACCTTCCCATTGACTGAGAAAAGTGCTAAATAGAATGTTGTGGTTTGAAGGTTTTCTTGGTTTTAGATCCTTTTTAAAAAGATGTATAGTGTGAGAGTGCACTGATGTGGATACGGATTCCTGAATATTTTTAGTGGGAATGACCAATATTCTCCACCTTCTATTTGGAATAAGTTTACTCTAACCAAGGTTTTGAATATGGAAGTCAAAAAAAAAAGAGGGGAACTGGTGCATTAGCGTCAACACAAGGACTTAAGTGCTGATGATGGAGAGCTGGTAGCTAGACTTGAAGCCTTCTGGTCTGCCACTCTGACTTAGGGTCATGTGAATTGAATGAGCTATGACCTCGCACTCTAACAGGGACGACTCTATAGCAGCAAACAAGCATCCAATAGACTGGGCAGAACAGTGTCCACAGCGCCACCTAGTGACAGTGGTAGAGAGCTAGCACTCAAGTGCTCTAAGGCTTGAGTACATTTCTGTTGTCTTTTCATCCTAGCATTTACAAGTGAGACTGCCTCATCACCCCTCACAACATGAAATGGGCAAATTCTCAAGATTATTTTTAAAATGTTGGTTAATGGAAACCTAAGGTGGGGGATATTGGACTTTCTAAAGATAAAGCTATGTTGGGGGGACTTCCCTGGTGGTCCAGTGGTTAAGACTTCACGCTCCCAATGCAGGGGGCCCAGATTCGATCCCTGGTCGGGGAACTAGATCCCGCATGCTGCCACAAAGAGCCCACATGCTGCAACTAAAGATCCCGCACGCCACAACTAAGACCCAGCGCAGCCAAATAAATAAATATTTTTTAAAAAAGGTATGTTGGGGTTTAAATGGAAGTTTGAGGGGGGCGAGGGAAAATGTGCCTGTATTTATATTTCACACTAGTAAAGCAACTCATTTGGTTATGTTCTGTAATGATGGAAAAATACAAAGAATTAAACATGAATAATGCATGGTGTGTAAAATATAAATCAAGGACAAATGGAATCCATGATGTCTGTGTAGCACTGGTGATTATATAAGGTCACTGGAAATTTTTTCTGCACTATTAACTATTTTTACCATGTAAAGGGTGTTTGGGACAACTTCACCTGCTCTAAGGACTCTGCCCCTTAAAATAAAAAATAATATGTATTTTACTCTGTTCTTCGCATTCTTTTCTCCCCCAGTCTTTAGTTTCCTACTTGTGTTCTTCATCTTGACTTCTTCATAAACTCACTATATTATATAACTATATTTACTGTCTATTTTCTGTTGAGTTGACACCACTTAAACATCCTTTCTGACAAAATATAATAATAAAATTATGATTTTATCAATATTTACATCTACATCAAAGATGGCCTCTGATACAACTTGCAAGGGAATTTTTTTTAATTTTTATTTGAGTACAGTTGATTTACAATGTTATGTTAGTTTCAGGTATACAGCAAAGTGAATCAGTTATACATATACATATATCCACTCTTTTTTAGATTCTTTTCCCATATAGGCCAGTACAGAGTACTGAGTATAGTTCCCTGTGCTATACAGTAGGTTTTTATTCGTTATCTATTTTATACATAGTAGTGTGTATATGTCAATCCCAATCTCCCTATTTATCCCTCCCCCCACCTTACCCCCTGGTAACCATAAGTTTGTTTTCTACATCTGTAACTATATTTCTGTTTTGTAGATAAATTCCTTTGTACCCTTTTTTTTAAGATTCCACATATAAGTGATATCATATATTTGTCTTTCTGTGTCTGACTTACTTCACTCAGTATGACAATCTCTAGGTCCATCCATGTTGCTGCAAATGGCATTATTTCATTCTTTTTATGGCTGAGTAATATTCCATTGTATATATGTACCACATCTTCTTTATCCATTCCTCTGTTGATCAACATTTATGTTGCTTCCATGTCCTGGCTATTGTAAACAGTGCTGCAATGAACATTGGGGTGCATGTATCTTTTCAAATTATGGTTTTCTTTAGGTATATGCCCAGGAGTAGGATTGCTGGGTCATCTGGTAGCTCTGTTTTTAGTTTTTTATGGAACCTCCATACAGTTCTCCATAGTGGCTGCACCAATTTACATTCCCACCAACAGTGTAGGAGGGTTCCCTTTTCTCCACACCCTTTCCAGCATTTGTTATTTGTAGACTTTTCAGTGATGGCCCTTCTGACCAGTGTGAGGTGATGCCTCATTGTAGTTTTGATTGCAAGGGAATATTTATTTTCCATTCTGTATAAGCATTAAAATAATCATGAGAAATAATTTTATCTCATCTAACTGAATCTATTTTTTTTTTACAGCTTCCATATATTTCATTCCAGGGTATTGGAAGTATTTCACTCCAGGGTATTGGAAATAGCTATATTCCTATTGCTAAACATCTGTGGTTTAAGTAGTGGTGAACGTATATATGTACTGAAATGCAGATCTAGATGACATCTACTTATATCAAATGTTTCAGTTCATGTTCTCTTCTGTTTATACAGTAAATGTGGGGAAATTGATTAGGGAATAAAACAAGGGTATAAGTGAGTCAATTTCACAGCTTGGAGCCCTTCACTTTTTGAGCCCTTCATTCAATTGCCTTTACAATCCACTAAATGCATAAATGGAATAAAACTCCAGTAGTTAACTATTAGTTGAAACTATTTTATTCCTAATAAAAAGTAAGTGTCTCAGAATATCTAAACTTTCAAATAAGCTAAATGATATTCTCATGACTTCTTTGTAGTCAATCTGTTTCAAGCAATTTAACTCAATAATCAGCCCAGTGGGAGAGGAAGTAATTGTAGCTCCTTGAGAAGACTTCGTAGGGTGCTATCAGAATAAGAATAAAGATAGATAGTAGATAGATAGATAGATAGATGATAGATAGATAGATATCCTTTCTTCCCATCGCCTGTTCAATCTTAACTCTAGGTGACAAAAACTTTTGCCAAGTTGAAATCTCTGATAGGCCCCTTAGTTCATCTACAAACTCTATAATAAAAGTAAACTTCTACAACTTACAGAGATATCCTTTTTTTTTTTTTCAAACTAATTTGTCTGGTTCAGAATTATACAAAACTATAAAGTTCTTTCAAAGTTAAAAACTTTTCCCTCCCAGCTTACCCCTGTCCCAGGCTATTCAAGCACTGAAGGAAAGGAAGCTGGTGACTTTTTATCATTCTTATGTTTCTATCCTTTCTTCCCCATTTAGTAGACTGCCCATGTCTTTTTTCAGGGTAAAGTTGGAGTAGGAGGAGTGGTAGGGGGCAAGAAGTATCTCATTTGGCACTTTAATAATTCAGTGTTGTTTTCCTCTGGAAAATCCTAATGATTAAAGCTCATTTTCTCTCTTGGGTTGTCTTGGGGATTTCTCAGAATCCCTTACAGGGTCCCAGCAAGTGGCTCTTTTGCCTTGAGCAGTACTTCTTGAGTTGGCTTCTCAACCTCGTTCATCAACTTCCACAGCCATTGCTGTACTCCGGCCCCTTTGGGTGTGGGTTGCCTCACCCTCTGAACACCATCCAGAGCATGGTTGTTCCTTTAAAAGCAACCATTAGCCAACCACTTCCTGCTAAGTATGCAACTTTGACCTTCTATCATAAGAAAAGCAGTAATTTGCAAATGCAACCATCTACCTTGCTACTACCAACTTGTTTAGCCAGCAGCTCCCCTTTCACTTTTTTTTTTTTAGTCAACTCTGACACTAGTTCATAGTTTCCTATATATTCTAGAAAACACATAACAGTTTCCTCCGAATAGTGTCTTCACAAGACTTGAAATGAGGAGTGATTATCCACCAACCCTCTCAAACTTCTTCACCACACGGCACCTACTCTCCTCAAATAAGTCCTCCAGTTTCCACAATCTAAATTCTTTTTAATATCACCAGATTGGTGACAGATTAAGTATTGCAAACTGATTTTAAATACCTCCTTTATAATTCTCTATAGGTCATCTAATGCCTTGCTTTGGAATGTAGGACTGTTGATCCACTTATTTGTGTCTTGTTTCTTAGCACCTGAGCAAAACACAAAAATGCCACCAACAGCCAAACACACACACACACACACACACACACACACACACACACACAAATTCAAAATGGAGTCTCATTTCAAGAAGCTGGCACCAGGGTATAAGGATGTCAAACTAAATATACTCTGAGGTTCCACACTAAAAATACAAACAAAGAAGCCTGAAGCATATCAGGTACCGAATCATAATGTTAAGATTATCACAGGGACACTCACTAAATTCTTGCATTTTATAGTCTGCTTTGAGGAAAACACTTCAGTCTTTAAACATCAAAATTTAGGCTGAATTTTAGAGCCACAGGGTGCCCAGGTAGAGCTCAGGAAGAACTGTCATTTGCTGTGTACTTACTCCAATCAACCTTCCATTAGGTAATGATTGTTATTCCCACTTAGTATGGGGAAAAAAAAGAGCATGAAGCTGAAATAAACTAAGTATTCTTACTATGCCCATTCATACACAGGTGAAGATGGGATTTAACAACAAAGCCTAGACTTCTGCTGTTTTCTTAATGCTCTGACTTCAAGAATTGTTAGAGGAGATACTCATAAATTCCAATGGTATTGGATACAAAATTGGATTGGATATGTATTTGATAAAGTGTAATAAATTTATGTTAGATCATTGAAAGGAACTAGAATGATTTCATTTCTTATTTACCTTTTGAACTTGCTATCTAAAAGGTTAATCAAGCTTTCCCATGACACAATCTATAATTAGACTCTGGGTCCTGGGTTCCAATAGACATGAAATCTGAGAAACAGGGCTTTGCTTGTGCTCTAATCACTACCCTACTCTTGTTAGGGATACATTTGACACCACATGGCTTCATATGGAAAACCAGTAGCCAGAATATAGGAATATCTCAGCTTCTGAATAGCCAGAGGATGGGAACTTTATACTTATCGTATTTACAAGTCAGATATTTTGGACTGAAAAGCAATATTTACCCACATGGTATTCTGAGACTCATTTAAGTTCAAGTCAGCTGTGATTATTTTTTTCTTGGGTATACATAAGTTAAGCTTAATGATTACGGTGTTTATGTGTTATTAAAAGTATATTTTAGTTAAGCTGATGCTTAAATAATAACTTGGGAAGATCAGTTGTAAAGACTACAGGTGATTTTGATTAATATTGTACAATTTCTATTGTTTTTATTTTATCATCATCAATTTCTCATGGAAAGGAAGTGACTGCTACCAGTGAAGTTGGCAGCACTTTTAAAAATACCAAAGCTTTCAAGGTGTCTGTTCTATTTTTCCAGTTGCACCTGCACATTAGAGGAATAAGTATATTCATTTTTTTATATTGAATTTATTCTGGAAAGAGAGGTCTGAGTAAGACATGCCTGGACATTTCTTTATTTGTTTCAAAGGCATGATGTGGTTATAAACTTCTAATTGATTGAGAGGTTTCAACCAAAAACTACATTAATCTATTTTCTCTCCCCACCAGTAGTTATTATTATCAGTATGATTTAATACTACTACCAAGCCAAATTTTCTAGCTATAACTTAGGTGAAATTAACATACTTTGAGTAGTTTTGCCAGTTTAATAGGTCCCTCTTTAAGATACTGTCAAAAACAAATTTGTCCTTGTAGAAAAAATCACGAACTTTGGAATCAACCCAAGATTGATCCAAATCCCAGCTTATCCATTTGCTAGTTGAATGAGCTTTGTCAAGTTCAAAATCCCTGAACCTCAACTTTCTCCTCTCTATAAGTCTTCTGAGAGCAAAAGATATTTGTGACCTGATGGGTGGTAGAGGGTCCAAAATTGGAAGCTGTGATCATTTTGTGTGCCGAGTGACTCACTTTTATTCTTTATTCCAAATCATCATTTTGGAGCTTCAAACCTTGGTGATGACAGTTATTTTTCTGGCAAAGGGAGGTGATAAGCAAGACTGATTCAAAGGCTTCTCTTCACACAGGATGAGAAAGGGAGTGCTGGTGGGATTAGAGACCCTTCAATGCAGTTCTAAGAGGAAACAATCCCAAGTGACCTGCCTTTCCTCCAAGCTGGAACAACACTTCCATTATCTTAACATAAAAAGAAAAATTTAAATGTTAATAAAGGCCTTGCTTCTATAAAGTAATAATATTTTGAGAATCAGCATAGCCTAAAAACTAAGTGCTCAAGGTCTGACTTTTATATTAGTCAGAGTACTCCAGAGAAACAGGATCAATGTATATATAAAGAGATTTATGATGTTATTAACTCGCATGATTAGAGTCTGGGAAGTCCCCAAATCTGCCTTCTGCAAGCTGGAGACTTACGAAGGCATGTGGTGTAGTTCGAAGGCTTGAGAGCTGGAGAGCCAATAACGTAGATTCCAGTCCAAGTTATGAAGTCCTGAGTACAGGCGCATCAAGGTCAAGAGGATATTGGTGAGTCAGCTCAGGCAAGCAGAGAGAGGGTGAACTTCTCCTTCCTCCAACTTTTTGTTCTACTCAGGTCCTCACTGGGTTGGGCGCTGCCCCCATCACTGAGGAGGGCCACCCACTTTGCTCAGTCTACACATTCCAGTCCTAATCTCTTCCAGAAACACTCTCACAGACACGCTCAGATATGACGTTTAACCAGACGTCTGGCTATACATGGTCCAGTCAAGTTGACCTATAAAATTAACTATCACACCTTCTAAGTCTGACACTTCTTAGCTTTGTGTTCTGTAACTTTAAGCCATTCACATAAGGGTTCCGTGCCTCAGTTTTCCTGTCTGTGAAACAGACACAATAAAATAGTGTGAAGAATAAATCAGTTACTATTATAAATTGTTACACTGATATTTTATTCTATACTTGTTAATAGTAAATACTCAATAAATGTCAGCCATCGTCAGATTTTATACTTTATTTTTCTCCCATGTTTCAGTCAGTTTCCTCACCGTATCCTCTGTCTTCCAGCCAGTAGTCAAGAAAATGCAGAAGAACTAGAATGTTGGTAACCATAAAAACACAGCTTCTGGTGTGTTAATTAGTCATGTTCCTATAATTTAGACACAGAAATGACCATTTATGAATTTATTCACTATGTATATGGAGTACTGCTAATTTTTTCTTTTGTTAACAAAAAGGTTATTTAGAATTATTTAAAAACCAGATTAACGCTTTATTTAATCCAATTGTAAGCCTGCAGAGTAGTTATATATTTACTTCTTAAATTTACCGAATTTGAGAGTGAGGGGAAGACACTGAAGAAAACAGCCATAAAGAGAGAAGAAGGGTAGTGGGTGCTGAGAGAGAGATATCACCTCCTCCCTCGGATGGCACTTCTGGCTGTCTTCACTATTGTCCATGTGTTATCAAATCACTGGGACAACTTCCCCTAAGTCCCATTGCCTACTGATTAATGCTCCATTCTCATTAAAATGTAACCTTGTGTATATAATAAATTTAACATCAGGATCCTTCTGACATTATAGATTATGAGTGTAGTATGCTTCATCACTATTAAGATATGTCCTGCCCAAAGATATGTCCGGGTCCTAATCTCTGGACCCTGGGAATACTACCTTATGGTAAAATATGTGATTAAGTAAGGATCTCATGAGGAGATGCTTATCCTGGTCAGCCCCAAATCCCTAATAAGTGTCCTTATAAGAGTGAGGCCAAGGGAGGTAATTCCCTGATGGCGCCGTGGTTAAGAATCCGCCTGCCAATGCAGGGGACACGGGTTCAAGCCCTGGTCCGGGAAGATCCCACATGCTGCGGAGCAACTAAGCCCGTGTGCCACAACTACTGAGCCTGCACTCTAGAGCCCGTGAGTCACAACTACTGAGCCCGCGTGCTGCAACTACTGAAGCCCGCGTGCCTAGAGCCCGTGCTCTGCAACAAGAGAAGCCGCTGCAAAGAGAAGCCCGCCCACCACACCAAAGAATAGCCCCTGCTAGAGGGAAATAGAGAAAGCCCACGTGCAGCAATGAAGACCCAACGCAGCCAAAATAAATAAATAAATAAATTTTAAAAAAGCACCTACTGTATGCCAGGTGCTAAAAAAAAAGAAGAAAAAAGAGTGAGGCCAAGGGAGATTTGACAGAGAGAAGAGGAAGTAAAGTGACCGTGGAGGCAGAGATTGAAGTTACATGGCCACAGGTCCCTCACTAGAGTCTGTACACTAGAGAGTACAGCCCTGTTGACACCTTGATTTCAGACTTCAGGCCTGTCCAGAACTTTGAGAAAGTGAATCTCTGTTGTTTTAGGCAAACATTGTAGTGATTTGTTATACAGCCTCAGGAAACGAACACAAGTGATTGAATACTTGAAGAAATTTGCTAAGACAACAATGAGAAAAGACTAGTTGATGAATCTACCCGCTTCTTTCACAATAAGCCATTATTAAAATAACTTTTATTGGGACAATAATCTTGAATTCATTGCCTCTGTGGTATATTTACAAAGCTGATATAACAAGATGTATAGAAAAGGCATATGTATCATGGAATACTGAATGTATGAAGTATGTCTGTATATGTGTGCATGTGTGTACTTTAGGGAGGAAGAAAGATGACATGGATGTAGGAATGTCTGTAATCCTGAATTCACGCTAGTAGAGGACTACTGCTTCACTTATGTAGCTAGTGTCTCAAGTGCAGTTGTGGCAACAGTATTTCCAGGTTATTTTTGAAAGGACATCATGGTTTAACTGCTGTAAGTGTTCATGAAATGTTGAGAATATAAATATAACTGAAGTTGAAATTAAGAGAGCATTTCAGTGACCACAGGATTATCGATATTGTTTTATCACTTTCCAAACATTGTGGAACTGTCATGAATAAACAAACACTTAGTATATAAACACCCACTTGCATTAGTGGCAAATATCGCCAGAACTGTCAGGGATATGTACAAAGCTAGGTAAACAGAGTGCAATGCTTTTACATGCTTAGAATCTAAACAGAACACGTTTAGAGGAAAAAGTGTAAAGACACGTTTTAAGAAATACCGGTTACAATAGAGTACGTGTCAGTGGAACACAAGCTTAATTGAAATATTCTATGGCTTGCAGAGAAGGAATATGTTTAGGAAAAATCAAACAGGGTGAAACCAGTATCCATCTACTATTATTTTTTAAAGTTTAATGAAGAATTTTGAAAGATTTAGCAATTGAGAAAAAGTAAGCATGTTGATCTCAGAACAGTATTTTAGGCAAATAATTAAGGCAAAATATACACATATGTGCATATATATGGATATATGTATAAACATATTTCAAAAATTAATTCAAATGTTAATTTGAATAAATTCTGTGAAAATTTCTATTTACCATATGAAGAGCCTACCATAGAGAAAATTGTGCTGAATATGTTTTTTAATCTTACAGATTTTTCCTGATTTCTAGAATGAATATAATCTTGGCAGCAATGGAAATGAAATCTTTAATAGGGGAAAATGTTCATATGAATATCAAGAATTTAAACCTTGCTTAATTCAACAAAATATCCCAAATGGCACATTAAGACTCCTAGGCAGTACTATGACTCTTCCCCTGCATATGAGTCCCTTACTTCCCAAAGAAATATTTGTCATGCTTTCTTTTTATTTTTTCTTCTCATACTTCTTGTTTGTTTTTTCCTCCATTTTTATTTTTCATTATGAACTTGCTCATGCTTCATTGAGAAAATAGCAAGAAGAAACCTAGAATTCCCTCATTTTCCCATTACCATGTCTATACTATTTCTTTAACCATTTCTGTACCCATGCCCTTAGTCTTGTGTTTAATGGATGAAGTAGCCTTTGTCCCATCAAAGTTCAACACTCCCATTTGTGCTCCAGATCCTGTATTTTTGACATCTCTTCTGCAATTTCTTTGCCTTTCATTTGCATCATTTATTTATCCCTCTCTATTAGATAATTTCCATAAGATTTCCCCATACTTTAGTGTCTTCTATTTTAAAGAAAAAAATCTTTGCTCTTACCTCTATTCAATAAACAGCCAGCCATTTCTTCACTTTCTGGCATGACGAAAATTTCTAGAAAGAATTTTCAATTAAGTACAGCCATCAAAACGTCTCAGGCCACTAAATAAGACTTTTCTCCCCACAACTCCACAGTGAGTTAAATATCTCTCTTTAAAATCACCAGTGGACTACATGTGACCAAATCCAATAGTATTTCTTTGAATTTATCTTACTTATATGTTTGGAAATATTCAACACAGGTGTTCATCCCACTTCTTAAAACATCCTTCTTTCTTGGCCTTGTCACAATGTGCACCTAGTTTTCCATGTCACTTAAATGACCCCATCTTCTCAGTCTTTGCTAGTTCCACCTCTTTTGATTGATATCTAATTCACCCTGTAACTCTTCTCATATCATTTCTTTCATGAACTTTTAAACATGAATAATCTTATGTAAAACATTTATATTTTAGCCCCAATCTATTCTCTGAACTCTAAAGTATTTACATAGTAGTTCAACTTAGTATGTTCCAATTATGAGTATGTCAAAATTAACATATACAAAATACATTCTTGCTATAAGACTGTACCTGAGCAGTGCCTCACTTCTCAGTATACAGCACTCGATTTCACAGGTTATTCCTAGGAATAACTAAAGACCTAGAAGTTACCCTTGATCCCTCTCTTTTGCTCAATGCTCAAATCCCATGCAAAGATTCGAGAGGCTTGGAGATTTCTGAACGGGCTCACAAGAATTCACGGAGATACTCATGTAAGACTTCTAATGATGACAAAGCAAATGCAGGCAAACGTTGGGGGGACATCCAAGCACAGATTCCCCAGCATTCTTATGTGCACAAGGATACATTTTTTTTTTTTTTCTCTGAATTTAAGTGTCAAGATTTGTCTGACAAATTATGGTTTCAGAACAGTTCAAGGCGGGAGTTCACAGCAGGGTCATTTATGCCTCTTTGGTCATAGAGCTAAACTAGGCTGTCTAACCAATCAGTCAAGTGAAAGCCACTAATAAAAAAAACAGCCATGTGTGCTCCCAGGGAATTTCAGACTATAAAAAAGACATCATAAATCATTTGTTAGTTATTTAGTTAGCTGCCCTTATTTTTGCACAAGTGTCAAACCAGACATTCAGGTGTCCCTGGAGATAAGAATAGACCTGTCCCATTTCATCCATAAAATAACTCTCTCATATCTACCCATCCTACAGGAAATTCTGGTGACTTCTATATGTAAGATATATCCCCGTTTTCCCTGCTAATAACTTGGTCCAAAATACCAACTTTTAAAATTCAGGTAGTGTCAATTGCCACTTAACTTATCCCAGGGTACACCCTTTTCTCCCACCCCATAATGCATTCTTCACAAAGCAGCAATTGGAAATATTTAAAAGTAAAAATCAAATCATGTCTCTCCCCCCATTAAAATGTTCTAATGTTCCTCCACTTTGCCAAGTGAACATTTCTCTAAGTTTCTTATAAATTTTAAAATACTTTATGATTATAACAACCCTATAACAACCTTCTTCTATAAAGAAGGTGCTCTTATTCTTCCTATACTAATATTGAGGAAACTGAGCCACAGAGAGATTTAAAAACTTACTCAAAGTCACACAGGTTGTAAGCATTGGAGCTAGGAGTTGAATTCAGGAAGTCTGTGTCTGAAGGCCATGCTATTAAGCAGTAGGCTATGTTTTCTCTTAATTATTTGATTATATTCATAGAAAATAAAGCCTCTGTGCATGCTTCATATACAGTAGCGTAATACGGAAGACTAGTTTAAATCCTTAAAAGAAAAATAAGGATACTCCGCCTTCTTTTCTTACTGCTTAAAGCTGTCTAGTAAAATTTTATGTCTTAATCAAGTTAGGTCTCACAGGCACAATAATATATGAATTTCACCCTTTATTCGGGAAATTGGAGCTTCATCTTAGGTTGAATTCCCTTCGGAAGCAAATGATAGGCTGTGGTTTTGTATTTTTAAAAGCTTAGGCTATTTGAGTGCCACTACTGTTCATCATTATGAACAGGGCATGGTCAAGCAGACACCCTGTCACAGTTAAAATACATAATTGTCCTTTTTTTAAAAAAAAAATACTTCTGCACTTTAGTTTCATCGCATCCAATTAACAGAGTATACCTTGCCGTAGAATCATTCACCATTCTTGTCTTTGGTTCTCTAGGTGAGGTGATAACCAAGACACTAATATTGTCAAAGTCAGTCATGGAAGAAAATGTAGAAAAGTTCAATAAGATTTTGAAATAAAATGAGATATTCTTGAAACTTAGTGAGGCAAAGTTTTTTTAAAGCCATTTTTTGCCCTTTAAAGTGTTCACATTGTGATTTAACCACATTATTACTAGGCGAGATAGGGGAATCTCATTTGATACACTTCATTGTATTTTATATTAAAATTCAGGGGCTCTGAGGCTTTTAATGCATAGAAATGTAGCAGAATTTACATCTTCTACTTTCGTAATCAGCCATGTTATTGTCTGTTACCCTTTGCTGATTCCAGTGTCAGAAACAATACTTCTATCTATGTCTCAAACTGAATTCATATATGACTTAGGGTACACATGAAATTTTGCGCAATCTTGCTTTAGCAAGTATAAAATAAATAGAACTCAAACAACAAAGCAATTAATTGAATATAATTTAATAACACAGGTAACTTTTCTCCACAAAATTTTGACACATACTTCATTATGGCAAAATATTTATATATATATAAATATATTTGAAGTGTATGTCAACATGTATCTCTCTATATATACATCTATATATGTAGATAGATATCTATATCTATTTTATTCCTGAAAAAATATTAGGATAACTTTTATTTTAAAAAAAATTCACTGTAGTTTATAGTTGAAAATGTTCATTCCTGGGAACAAGGTAAACACTTTTAGTAATAGTTTTTATTGAATTTGAATAATGAAAACCATAAAATGACAGTGTAGGTCCAGAAAGCTGCACTTGCAAGTAAATTCAGTTCTGATTTGTCACTATTAAAGCATCTCTCCGAGTAGGATGAGGCTCTTCAAATAGGTTCTTTGTGGGGAAAGGAAATACAAACATCATTAATCTTTATCTTTGTGTTTACTTTTAAGGAGTAAATATTTTAAGCACGATGCTATGATTTTTATGTGATTTAAAAAGTTGATTTGAAAATTCTGCTGTAAAAATACCATTGGCAAACTGCTTTGAAAATAGCAACAGTGTTAAGTGCCCTATGTGATATCGAAACTCTATAAATCAGTCACAATTAAAACACTCTGGTATTGGTCAGGACACACAAATACATCGATAAACAAAATAGATAATCCAGGGATAGACTCAAAGAATGAAGTTGGCTTACGAATATTTGATAGTTCAAATACAGAGAAAAATGGACACTTTAGTAAATACTCATAAGCTATTTTGGTATCCATTTTGGGAAAAATCAAAGTGCTTACCTAACATTATACCCAAACTGAACTAATGGCACTTCCAATGTAAATGTTTAAAGACACTTTTAAATAACTCTAGAAAAATCAGGAGACTATTTTAAAAATCATTTTGGGTATTGCAGATCTTGAGAAAATTTCCCAAGATCAGGGAAAACGTCAGGATTCATAAAGAAGACATATTTAAGTACATATGACATGAAACTCAAGTAAAACAAAAGATACTGTAAATCAAGTAAAAAAATCAAGTGACAGACTAGCTACATAGTATTTTCAATATATGTAATCAAAGAGTTCTTAAAATTAAGATTAATAAAATTACTAATAGAAAAATAAGTAAAAAGTTATGAACAAAATCTGACACACATACACAAGAAATACAAATTGTTAGTTAACATATAAAATGATTAGCTTTACTAGTAATTAGGGATATAAAACTTGGAAAAATAAAACTCCATTCCTCCCATTTGGCAAGCATTTAAAAGACTGTTAACAATCTAGAACTAGAGAAAGTGTCGGGTAAAGACACTATCTTCCAGTAGTAGTAGAATTGCGAACTGATGGCTAAATTTTTTTTTTCGGACACAGGTTTGTTTGTTTTTACCAATAATTTAAAAAATCTATAAACTCAACTAAGCAATTCTCTTCTGGAAAACTAGCATATGTGCATAAATGAGAATATGAAAGATTGATTATTGTAAGAACAAAATTTTCAAACAACCTTAATGTCTGTCAAAAGTGAGAAATGTATTTAAACATTGGTACATCCATGATATGGAAGTTCATGCATCCATTTAATGTGTGTATATTTAGAATCAGCAATATGGGGAGATCTCAACTACACACTGATGAATGGGAGTAGACATAGTACACGTACAGTGTTATTTCATTAAAATTATCTCAGCGTGTGTGTCTCTGAATAAATCTGTATGTGTAATAAATGCATAGAAAATTATGTCAAGTGCAAAATGCAACTGAAGAAATTTTTGCATTGCTATTGCTTAAGTTGTGATTAATTTCCATAATCACTCCCTACATGTGTGGTTATACATTTTTAGTCTATCGAAGAAAACCTATAAATTATAATTCATGCACTTGTGTAAGAACTAAGTTTCTGGACATTTTGTAATAATTTCTAAACATTGAGCGTTTACTCTGTGACAGGCATTGTACTGAGAATTAAATTTTAATCCTCATCATTTCCTATGAAATATATTTCACTATTAGGATTATACAAATCAGAAACTGAAGTTGATGAAATAACAGGTCTAAGGCCATACTACTAACAAGTGATATTCAGCATGAAGCCGTCTCTGGTTTTGAAGGGCACCTGACAAATGCACTTGATGTTACCTCTTATAACACCTGTGCCCAACTTTCTTTACTCTGTTCCACCTCTGTCCTCTCATATTTTTTGAAAACAGCAAACCTAAAAATATGGAATTCATTTAATAAATCGTAAAAAAAACTTAAAAAGTGAGTGAATATTTCCAGAATAATGTCTTAGAGGCTGTCACTTTTATTTTGAATAAACAACTTATTAGGGAATATGTGAGGCATAATATCCATTATAAAGGTTCACATAGACACACACACAAGCATCACGATCACCACTTCCACCAAACTGGATGCATTTCGTCAGTATTTATAGTGTTTTTCATCATTGTTCTTGCATTGCATGTGAAATATAAATTAGTAAATACATAGATAAATATAAATACTTAATTGTTACATTTAATCTCCCTTGAATCAGCATTAGTCAATCACTAAAGCCCTCATATATGATTGTAATAAATCTTCAGATTTGTATGTGTGTTTCTTTTCTAGCGATATATAAGTATTTACAGTCTCCTTGATTATTTTGGGCTTAACAATTACATTTCTGTACATATCACAGTCGTCTGCTTTTAGAGAATACTCATTAAGTAATGACTGATAGTTTTCATGCCCAATCTTTCTCTTCTTTTTTTTTTTTTTTTTGGTTACATTTTCCCCTAAATAAACTCTCTTTTTGCTGCATCATTTCTTTTTGTTTAAATTTCTTTATGTTCTCATATTCCTCCCTCATATTTGCCTCCATGCCAGAATGCTCAACATATTGAGAAAGCCTACATTTGATATTTCTCAACCAGCAGTTTAGCAGGCATTAGGATTTCCACTGTGCAATTCAATCTCACTTCCTTCATGATTTCCCTCTGTGGTGGAAGTGACACTTTCCTTCATTTCAGGTAACTAATATTCACTTTACATCCATTATGGTAGTTGTATGATGTATAGTATTACCATTTCCTGCTAGGATAAAATGATGCATAGTGAACATATTTTTAAACTGTTATGGGCATTCAGAAGTTTTGAGTGTTAGTATTTCATAGAATTTTTAAGTGTAGTTGACTTTATGTCTAAATATAAATTTCACTTTTTTTGTAAAATTACATATATCTTTAGTGTAATTAGTACTTTTTGTTAAGGAAAATGCCCTAAAGGTTAAGAATTTTAAAGGCACTGACTAATGTATTTATATTGCAGTGCATTTGAATTTATTATCTGCATTATCTCTTAGGAAGAGAACTTGAAGTATGTAAAGATTAGAACAGAAGGGAGAAATACCGTTCTAAAAATATTTTAATTCTCTTCTCTCTGGCCCTTCTGTATTTTCCTTCCTGGCCTGTTCTCACTCTTTTCACTCACTCAAATACACTTAAAAACACATCTAGAGACTCACACATAGGCACAGCAAAGCAATATGTTTTAATGAGAGTACATATACAAATACATATACATATATGTATACATATATAAATATATTTATGTGTGTCTTGTTAACTCTCTAAAGATCTAGAATTTAAATTGTAGCTAATTATGCTAGAATAACAAAATATATCAAATTACAGGAAGCCAATTGAGTTATTGAGAAAGCTGGTTTTCATTTAACATGATTTTGTAAATGATTTTGTAATTGCAGTGTAAGAACAACCTTTAGGCTTTGCATTCCATCACTTTTTTTTTTTGTTTTTGTCTGTGTCTCCCATTCACACACACTTCAGCTCTTCTCACCTTAGAATGGTGTAATGAATGGACCTTCGACTATGAAATTAACATAGATCAAGTTTGTGGTTCAGCTCTGACCCTGCTAGCTGTGTGATACTATGTAAGTTATTTCAGTTGGCTGATCCTCAGTTACTCCTTTTTCTAACAACAAAAACGTTGTATTACATAACAAAATACAAGATTTTAGCATATGGTAGAATAAACGCTTATTTTCTTTCTCTAATTATGTATCCATTTAGTTTTCTACAGAGAGTAATATATGACATTTCTTCCATATATCTGGACTGGTTGAAGAAAAGCATGAAGGAGAGCTGAGAATTTTAGAGGATTATACAACATTTATATAAACTCGTATATTTATATACTTATTCGTCCATTCATCCATTCGAAAATGTATTGAGTATGGATTACACACTGTTCTAATAACCGTGAATACAAGATAGGGACAGTTCTTGTCCTCTTTCATCTGCCATGAAAGTAGACACCGAGTTCAAGTCTTTGAAGATAACTAAGTTACTTCAGAGTTTGTGATGAACAATATGTTATAGTTTAAATTGTTATCATTTTATACCATATAAGGTATTAGAAATGAAGTAAATCTGTATTATCCTTTGACATTATTAAAATTATATGGTTATATTAAAATATAACTATATCACATTAAATTTTCATTTGCAACAGTTTTAGGAAGTAAAGTGATTCAATTTTAAAACAACACCAAAAATCAGTATCTATTATTTTTGATAGAGAAATAGATAAGTGGACATTTACCAAACTGATTGATACAGATAAGGTTTTCATGTAACTTTATGAATTTGTAATCTCTAGGCCTGTATTAGGTCTTTTTACAAATGTCTAATCAAGAGTAAATGTTACATTCATGTAGCATCTGATGTCTGAGAAGCCCTTCAAATGGGGTGTGTGTGCAATAATAGAATATCAGTTGCATGCTTTCAACATTTCCTTGATCACAATGACATAATACTACACACACACACACATACACACACACACACTCACTCACACACACATACCCTAATTCTGTTTTTAAAAATTAAAAGCAATAAATTCTATCAAGCTTATTTCCCATAAGTTTTTAAGGTGAAATTGAAAACAAATTTTATTGTCGGAGTAAGGGGTTAAAGGGTTAAAGACTAACTTATCATTTGTAGCATTTAAAGTTTTTATAATATCTTTAACATGATAACTGAATACTTGAATCCAGGAGACACACACACACACACACACACACACACACATTGCATCTGCAAATTTCTAGCTACGAGTCTTCAATCAAGACTGGAAATATTCCTACTCCAAGCAAAACTTATGTTGATATGGACCAATTTTTATATTGATTATCCAAACAGTCTTTGGTTTGTTTTTTAGTAGCCATGCACAAAGATAGCCCTGATTACTGAAAAATGGAGTCATTATTCATCCTTGAAACAGACTTCTTCTGAGGACATACATACATTCCCTACCTCAACAACCTATTATTTGCATTAGCAGAATTAATGTGTGGACTAATGTCTCTGGATCAATAATAATCTTTTGTATTATTATAATATTGAATTACATTGTGAAACATGTATCAGACTAAGTGCAGTCATTCACCATCAGGTATGAGAAAGTTAGAAGGTTGAAGAGTGGAGATTGAGAGGTGGATGAAGAGAGAGAGGGGGGTTAAGATCTTACAGATGTTTCAAAGTCATGATTTCAGAACAACTGAAACCAAGGTACTGTAATTTAATAAAATCTAGGTCTTCCTTCCCATTATTGATTTAAAACACACAGATATATACACATACAATACTGAGGCAACTTTCACTTCTTTGATCTAACTGAATCAATATAGCCTTTACAATTTCTTCTTCTATCATACCATAACTTTTGTTTTAATTGCAACAAACAAACCAATATAAAGCTGCCATTCAGTACTCATAATACAGCTTTAGAAGAATCAATTTTGCTATTACTCCAAGTTAGCGAGTAAAGATAGTAAAAACGAATCAATTACTGTTGTTAACTGTGCCTACCTGATTCTGCTGCCATTTTATCTACGGTAGGAATCTTATCCACACTTCAATATGTAGAAAGATTTTCAACGGGATTTGTTTCACCTATGCTTAATAATTGGATAAGTTTAACACCAAAAACAAATTGTATATCTAGATGGTGAATTTGGTGGCAGTAAGGTACAAAAGACAAAATGCCTGGGACAAAAAAGGAGATGACTTTATTCAGACTATTGCAATAAGGAAAATTTTCATTATTAAAAGTATCTACAAGAAAAGGAGAGTAACCTGGGGTTTTATAGATGCAGGTAAACAAGAGAGCCATCATTGAGTCTTAAGGAAGGATTGAGACTGGTCTTAACTGAGTCACTGAGGGAAGGTGAAGGCAGGTCTTCTCCTGGGATATGAGAGAGCAGCAGACTGGCCTTTTTGAAATTAGCTGTTTCTGGGATCGCACTGGGATGAGATTTTCCAACCATCACTGCTTTCAGGGAGTATAAGACTCGGATGAAATGCGACATTGTCAATTTTCTTTTTTATCAAGAGAATAAACATGATTTGTCACTGAACAGGTCAGAGGCAAAATTAAATCTCTAGAGTAGAGTGAGGCAGGATTTAAGACAGTTTCTGCAGAATTCTTGTTGGAGTTTGTTCCATAACACTAGTTGGACCGTCTGTTGAATGGTGGTTGTAAAGACCAGGGTTTTATTTATTTATTTGTTTGTTTTAGGGTCTTGGAGATCAGGCATCTAAAAGAGAGATGACCAAAATGAAAAAAGAGAAATGTTAACATAAGAGGTGTATTAGAGTCTCAGAGTTAACCGTGAAGATACCAGTACTGTGGATTTAAAGAGGTCTATAAAGGAAAATCTTCCAGTTATGTAGCGCCAGTGCTTGAGTTTCTTGAAAGTTTCAAGCTAGAATGTCAAGCTCTTGGTCATGTTGTCCAAAGTCTTGTTTACCTCTTATATAAGGACCTACATGATCCGAACGTCTCATCCGACTTCCATAGTGGCCTGGTCACAGCTTGTCCATAGCCAAGTTGGCCCATCCATGGTTTGCTTTGGGGGCGGTCATGTGGTGGAAGTCACTGAGTTTCATTCAGTTCACAGAGCTTGTTCAGATTCACAGGATAAGAGGGCCAGCTGCAAGGAAACCTGGAGTCCAAATGTGGATCTGAGAAGCCAGTTTTTAGTTCTCAGCGATGCTGAGTCAGGCAGGAGGAAGGAAAACTGGAAAAGTTAGATTGGAGAGATGTAGCCAAAGAACTGAAAATTTGCTAAGGATGAACAATTTGGGCAAGGTAACAGGATCTAGTACTGTTGTCTTGCAGTAAGGTAACAAAATTGTTTTTTTTTTTCTTCCAGGGAAGGAGGGAATGAGTCAATTAAATTTTATCCAGATAAGACAGAATTTGTGTATCCATCAGTTACTTGTCATTTACAAAAAGGTACAACATTGTTTAAAGACTATGCATAGGGTTTCAAACTGCTAACTGGGAAGGGCGTGCTATAGAAGTTGCATAGTTTTCCACTTAAACACAAAATTTCACTCTACAATTACTCCTCTTTTGACCAAAAATAATCTCAAAGAGAGATTGTTCTTTATTATAAAATATGATTGGTGTCATTAGATTAGGCCTAACAATTTATGTAGGACAGCCAAGAATGGTAATTTACTATATAGACATTCATAAGTTTGTTTTGCTGGAAGACTTCAGAAGGAATCTCAGATTGGACTTTTAAAAGCATCTTGAGGCTAAGAAACCATGCCATAAACTCTCCATCAGAGTTTACCTGTGGCTCCTGTAAGTGTGGGCAAATTTCTCTCTCCTTGGTGACTCTAAAGTTTGCTAGGATTCTTGAGCTTGCCAAAAAATAAAAATAAAAAAATCATCTTTACTCACTTGAAAGACTGAAAACTCTGTAAGCCAGATACCAGGCCAATTTTCCCAAAAGGACTTTGTAAGCATTGGCTCCATAAATTTAAACTTACTTTCCTAAGTGTTTGCTCATATCTGATTATATTAGCATTATTCTCAGATATGGCATTCCAGGGAAGGACTTGGTTACTTAAGCAATATTTCCAATTATATCCTGGTACAAAGGAGGACAGATTCTTATTGAACTCAATGTAAATAATTATATTGCCATGAAAATAATAATACTGAATAAGGGTTTCCAAATTCTGGAGAGTCATACAGGGAAAAAAAAATATATAACTTACAAATACTCATTTCTGTTTTACAAAGTATATTCTACTTAAATATTATGTTATAGATTGTTTAAGAGAAAGGGAGGGATTTCTTATATGTCCAGAAAATAAAACATGAAAACATCAACAGTACACCAAACAAAAACTACAATCGTACGTCATTAGTTTACTCAAAATTACTGCAGATGTGAATAAAATAGTCAGTTTGCATTTTGGGGTCTGTTTTTTGCTTCCTTTTGGTTTAGCATATTGTGATTTCAGATACTGAATACTACAAAAGTCATTTTACTAATGCCTGGGTAATCCATTAGCTCAAATTATATTAATTTAATGTTCAGGAGTAAAATAAATGGAAATCATTAGCATGATCAGCATGTTGGTATTGTTTAGAGACTAAAGTGCAATTTGTGTAAGAAAATAAGAACTACAGGAAAAAATGCTATCCATTCTGGTTTTAATTGACAGCTCCCAGTTATTTGAGTGCCAGAACCTGTTTTTAAGTGCTTCAATTTACATATCTTCATGTGAACTCAGTGCTCATAAAAGGCAAGAAATTGGCAGCCTCAGAGAACCCATCTCCAGCTTGACCCCCCTGAGCCATTACAATAGAAGCCAAGCAGTCTCCTCAAGCTTGCGTAAAGTGTGGTCCATGCGTGTCCACCATCAGGAAGAGAACCCTCATCCAATCATGTTGGCCCCCAAATCTCAGACTTCCAGGCTCAGAAGCTTGAGAAATAAACTTCTGTGGTTTATAAGCTACCTAGTCTGTGGTGTTTTGTTAAAGAAGCTCAAAGGGACTAAGACGGATAGATACATTATTCCTTGAATATAAGGCATATCTTTAAACATGTTACAGTTATCCTATCACGGAACAAGATAGCTAAGAAGAGAATGACTTTCTTGCCAATGAAACTCTTGAAGCAACTCTTTCAGCACAAGATATTCAGTGATATCTTAAAAATATTTTCTGCATGTCATGGGAAATTAAACTAGATAGGTAAACTCTAGGTCCATTTTCAAAATGAATCTAATAATTTGTTAAATTAATTAATTTAACAAATATAATTTGGTAAGTTAAACCATTAATTCAAAATATTACTCAAGCCTTTATTAAGTAAATGCCTCAAGATATGAAATAATGATGATATATTTCCTTTCAAACCAGTAAGGTTTTCTATCTGGTGTTTGTATGTGAATCTAATTTAGAATTTCTTAACAAATTTCATTCTATCAAAGGAAAAAAAAAAAACTTTTTACTCCATTCTTTACTTCTTCGTTGGACTTTTTTTCTTTTGACCATGTTAAAATGTATCTGAGCCCTGTGATGGTTGACAAATCCCCCATCTTTTTGCCATCCAAGAAAGGGCAACCCTGCTCTTGAAATAAGTAGTTTTATTTGATATGTTTCATGGAAGATTTTTCACCATGGAAATCTATAACCCTCTTTCCATACTGTGGGATTGTTACCAGTTACCTGGCTCCTTATTCTCTTGCATTATGATTTGTCCATAACCTTGAATCCTCCAATAGAATGTCAAAAGAATTGCTGTGTGTGACTTCCAGACCAGGGATTTAAAGACGTAATCATGCCTTCTCTTCCCTTCCCCACCACCCGCCCCCCTTTTTGTTTTCTGCCTGGATGCAGATGATGATAGACATGGGCAGAGCCAATGAGAGAATAGTCCCTGAATCACTTCTTGGAAGAGAGCCAGCCACTCGACAACTAACTAACTGACAAACTAACACCCATTCGGATTATTACATGAATGCAAAATAAACTTGTCTTGTTGGTCCGCTGAAAATTGTTACATCTTAACTGAAACATTTCTTACATATACTAATGATGAGAATGTTCATTCTAGGCTACTGTGAATCCCCCCTTCTCTCTGAACCTGACTTACATCCCTGGATCAGACATGTAAATCTGACAACGTAAGGTGTATTCTCTTCTCTCAAATTGCATTCTATTGCAGTAGATTTCTTTACCATTCTTTACCACACATGCAAATTGATTCCTCTGTTGGTCTACATCTGAGGGCTATCATAGATTAGGTAGAATATTATATTTGACTTTTCCAGGTTGTAGAGAACAAAGCTATGTCATATACCTTCAAGTGATAGGAATTTTGATTTATAAGAATAAATGGAGGACTTCCCTGGTGGTGCAGTGGTTAAGAATCCACCTGCCAATGCAGTGGACATGGGTTCGTGCCCTTGTCCGGGAAGATCCCACATGCCGCAGAGCAACTAAGCCTGTGAGCCACAACTGCTGAGCCTGCGTGCTGCAACTACTGAAGCCCGCGAACCTTCTTGTTGTCCGTGCTCCACAACAAGAGAAGCTACCACAATGAGAAGCCCACGCACTGCAACAAAGAGTAGCCCCCCCGGCCGCAACTAAAGAAAGCCTGTGCCCAGCAACGAAGACCCAACGCACCAAAAATTAATTAGTTAATTATTAATTTAAAAAAAAGAATACATGGAGACATAAGGAAGCATGAAAAACTAATTAGCAGTTGTATAATTAAACTTCCTGGTAATTGGACTATCATTAGAATTTCACTAGCGCATCGTAATTTTATTCTCTGAGAACGGCTCATAATTGCTCTACTCTAGTGCACCTGGTCACATTCCATACCTTCTAAAAGATTTCCTCTGTTGGAAGACCTAAAGGTATTAAATCCTGTCAAAGAGATGCTGATAACCAGAGATATAGGACATCACCGTATATGTTTGGTTTTTTTTTGTAGCTTGTGCTCTTCTATCCTACAAATCTTTGAGGTATCATTATTTCTATCTCAGTATACTGCTGTACTGTCAATTCTCACCCCTTTGTAACTCCTTTGTGCCTATGACTCATTAAAAGTCTGATTTCATTCATTAGTCACTAAGCAATATCAAATGCTTATTATATATTATGAGTGGTTTTAAATGTTTAGAGATCATCTCTAAGTTAGACAAGTTAATAATATTTTCCTTATTTTAGAGATGATAAAAGTGAAATGCAAAGAAGTTAAATAACTTGCCCAAGATCACATAGCTAGTAAGCAATGAAGACAGACTAGAACTTAAACACTACTCGATATTATTTTTCACAATCTACCCCATTGACCCCTGGGCAAATGAGAAATGGCAGTCTGGCTTAGGTGTTAATTTCCGACTCCATTAGTGGATCATCCTATGCATAGCATGGAAACTTCTTATGAAGTAAAGACAGGATATTTGTCTCAGAAGATTTACTATACCAGAATGATCCAAATACTGTGTGTTGTCCAGGTTCAACATCAGACGTATCAACTGTTTCTCTGTCTCTCTATCTTTGTCTCTCCCCTTCTCTCCTTCCTTCCCTCCCTCCCTTCCCGATCCATAACTTTGTCTCTTATTTTAATGCTCTTTGCAGCTACATCCCCACTATAAATACTCATATATTATTTAAGTAAATGCATATTTTATAGTATAATAATTAAAGACAGATAATGACAATTACCTGCCCTTTTATTTTAAGTTTGAAGAATATTGACACCAAAGGAAAATAATTTAAATTTGCGAACTTGCCATTATAATATAATGATGGTACCAATATAGAGTCCAGTACTACACTATAATTGAGAATCATAAAACTCTATAGGAATATTATATTGCAAACAGCTCTAAATTTTAAAAAAAGGGTAAATTAGAAGAATTTTTGGATTTTTAGAAGATAAGACAGACAATAAATAACTTGTTCACACTTTACGTGAACATATATTACTTAGGTTATTTTCCATTTGCCACTTTTTAAAAATCCAAACTATTGCTGTACAAATGTGTGAATTGATAGCTAGTATTTAATATTAAAAAGATCTGTAATTTGTCACATTGGGCTATTCTTTATACATATATTTGTGTTGCACCATGTCATAAAACAACAAGATTTTCTCCAGTTTGACACATCAGAAATGCAATTTAATTCTGTCAAAAGAAGTACAGGGAAGGAATAGCTATTTTTTGTTTCACAGCATGAACAATACAGAAGTTGCTTTTTTAGTTAAGTCAAATAATTTTATTAACTGAGAGCATGAAATGCTGGGAAAAAAATAACAGTGACAAATTACTTTACTCTTCCAATATTCTATGCTCTATGCTTGGAATCTTCAATGAGATTTTTTTTCGGAGTAAAACAGTTTGTTTATGCTTTTACAGAGAAAACAAAATTAGCAGATTTACAAATGTCAATTAATACTGTCTCAAATGTTCTATCATATCACTGAATTAAGACATTAATAATTATGTAGTAAGTGGCATTATTATATGATTATTATTTTTTAAAAATACTAAAATATGTATCATAAATTCCAGTTTCTGGATTTTGAGGTCAAAACAGTTTTTACTGAAGTCTTGCCATTACTTCTGCACTAGTCAAGCTGATCTTGGTAAGCCATTTGCTGAAGCTTTTAGAGGTAGAGGTGAAACATCAAAGGAAACCCCTTCTGTGCATAATCATAGTTTACACTTTGATTCCAACACTGGGACAGATATTTTGCGAGGTCTTTATTTCTTCCAAATCACTGACCTTTGATATCGATTTAGGTGAACCAAATATGTGCTATCATGATATAGCAGTTTCCCTTTTACAAGATGAGACTTGAATTAACCCATTGATTCTATAATGGAAATCTTTCTCAAATTTCTTTTGTTTGTTTTGCTTTATTCTAGGAGAATGGAAAGGTGAAAAGGAATGCAAATTTACTAACGGGTTTATGGGGTTCCAGAGAGTAATCATTACGTTATATATGCTATTTCATTTATCTCTTATGATTCTAAAAGAACCTGAAAAATTAAATTATTTGTCCTTTTCTGAAAAATTAAATTAACCAACATAGCTTAAAGAGAGAGGCAGTCTATTGCATGCTAAATGCACAGAGACTTTGGAATCAGCAATTATTATTTAAGATTCCAGCCCCCAAATTTACAAACCGACCTTGGGTAAGTTATCTGTCTGAACTTGATTTTCATTTCTATGAAATGAGAATAATAGCAATCAAGGTTTAAGGTTGTTGTGAGAATCAAATGAGATTAGTCATAGGAAAAGTTTATCACAGTGCTTGTTACATATCTGTTCAACGTTTGGTAAGAGAAAGAGAGATTAAATAATTTGTGAAGACCAGAAAGTCTGCAGTGAGAGAAGGAAATTTCATCATTGGATGAATCTTTCAATTCATTCTATGAAATCTACACTGGCTTTAAATTCCATAGAAAATAAGAACTTTTAAATAATCCCAGGTTTGCTAATTATCTATTGCTTTTTATTATTTTCCAAATAAATCTCTAGTTGTTTTCATTAATCATAAAAAAAAATAGTAACCAAGTTTGTGAGAGTGTTATCTCAGTATATAAATGGAAATTTAAAAGACTTACAACTCTTTGTGCATCTTTTGAGACATGGTAGTTCACAAAGAAGATCTTTAAGAGTATACTAAAAGGTCATTTGGACAAGTAACTATATAACAGTTCAGTAGAGTAGTTGTAAAGAGATACAAGTAGGTGTAGTTCAGATGGAGAGATGGTGGTTTTAAGGGTGTATTGAGACAGGCCAACAGTTTTCATTAGCTGAGTTGTTGTCTCTAAGTATGTTTTAGGTCTTAACTGTTATGTCTGCCTGCCATTCCTATTAAAGTTCTCAAAACTGATTTCTCTTTCAACAGTATTTGTACGAAAAAACAGCTAAATACACTGATGATTGTTTGTGACCCACTACAGTGCAAATGCAAAATGAATTCACTAAATGACCCAAAATCAGATATCTAAGGACTAGGAAAAAAAAGTCTACAGTGTGTTTCAATAGAACGCAAAGTTTACATTTTGAATACAGTGTCCCATATACCAACAATACTTCAAGCAAACATAAAAGCAAAAGTTTCTTGGATCCTAGACATAGGAGTTGGGGCTGTCATTTGTCATATAACATGCCATTCCAGTTATTTATACATTGAGCTCCCAGCCTGACACCCACCTTCCTAAATCCTGCTGTGTATCGCTAGGTCGGGGGGTGTGCAAACTCTATTTTTCCAGTTCATTTGCCGAGTGACTTCCTGTTGGGTGCCTCCAATGGGTAGGCACTGTTTGAAGATAAGATTATGGAGAAACAAGAGAGAAATCCCTACCTCTGAACCCAACAGCTAGCATTTGCTGGGAGTGACTGTGGGAGTGACTGAAATAGCAGTGGGGCAAGATGATTTCTGAATTGAGCAGCCCAGGGAGAAGTAGTATTTGCTCTTCTTGTTGTGAATCCAGAAGGGAGTGCAAGAGCATTTCCAATCATGTTTTAGGACGTGTGAGTGCATGAGCTCCAGCCTGGGGTATTAATATCGTGTGTACTCTGGTATCACCTTTTTTTTTTCTTCATGTTTTTAACATGGATTCTTTTTGTGTTTGCACTTCTAGCATTTCTAGCCCTTCTACGTTCTTTGAAGGAAATTTCCTATAGTAAATGTCCAGTGTTTGAAATATTTGGAATGCTTTCAATTTTCTTTATCTGACTGGTATACATGATTCAGATTCTCAAAACTCACATGGAAGAGATAGTTTCATTTCTAATTTATTTTGGATTTTAATAATTCTGATCCTAAAATACATATTTTCTTCAAAGTTATTTCAGTGACATGCACTTTTTTGCTGC
This sequence comes from Balaenoptera physalus, assembly GCF_965194825.1. Lineage (NCBI taxonomy): Eukaryota > Metazoa > Chordata > Mammalia > Artiodactyla > Balaenopteridae > Balaenoptera > Balaenoptera physalus. Next base: position 139,229,071 of record NC_138884.1, on the reverse strand, counting down.
ATCTAATGACTGTTATCCATACATACCCACTATTATAATGTATGTAAACCAATTATTAGATCATGGTGCTAATGAGACTTATTTAAACTCTAGCCCTTCATTTTACAAGACGAAATACTGGGTCTTCATGCCAAACATAATTTCCCAAGATTGAAATGTAAATAAAACCATATTATTAATCTAACAGTCACCGAAGTAGAGAAATAGAATATTTGGCATTTTCATTTTGAATCATGAATATACATTTGCTTAGGGATCGCTAACAAGTGTGCCTTTTTTCCCCATGGAATTTATGATTACCTGCATCTCCAAACTGGATGATAAGTAGTATGTCTTACCTAATTGGTTAAGAACAAAAGTTCTGGCACCTAAATGGTTATTTTGCAACCTGGATCCACCAGTCATCGCCACTGTGACTGAATCTAGTGAACTCCTCTGTATGTCAGTTTCCCTGTGAGACAGGGAAACAGCACTAGCCTCAATGGATGGTTGTAATGATTAAATGAGAAAATATGTGACACTTGGAACAGGGCTTGACCCCTATTAAGCCCTTTATCATTATTAGTTGATATTACTATTATTATTATTTTCTCTAAAAATGGCAGAGAACTGTTTCAAAGAAACACCATGGGAGGAAATTTTTCATGGATTTTCCTTCTCAAATAGCATATAATTTACTGAAAATAATTTGAAGGTTCAAAGTATAGATTAGTATTTTTGCAATTTAGAATGTCACTAAAAGTGCATTTACAGTAATTGTTTAAAACATAATTGACAAATGCTACCATATATAATTTATTTTTGATTGCATAAGTATTAAGTGCTTTTCTGATTATTTGATGCACAATATATCAGGTTGAAAGTTTACTAAAATAATTCAAAGCTTTCTGTAATATTAATTTACTGAGCTTCATCTATGCAACATCATAGGCTAGGACCTATGATTAAAAAAATGAATAGGAATTGGGGATACGGTCCATTTCTTCTCTGAAATCACTATATGCATGGGCTGGACAGAAATACAGACAAATAATTAAAACACTGTATGATAAACACTATACCAGAAATGTGCTAAAAACCCCATGTAAATGTAAAAAAAAGAAAAAAACAAACTTGACAATAACAATTATATCTGATATGAAAAAGGGATTCCATGGAGGCTTCAATAAAGTGGTAATTCTGAGTCCATAAGTGTGAAAGAGAAATAGAATTTTAGGTAAGGATTGATGTAGGAAATGTACAAAAGTATTCAAAAAATGGCACTTTTTTGATAGTTCTTAAGCAATGCATTAGGATGCAGAGGTGAAAATGATGAGATCTTAGGTATGACTTTTAAAAAAGTGAAAGAGAGAAGAAAGAAGTGAGGGAGAAAGATGTAGTTGTGTTCCATTTTGTCAAATTTTAACAATTTTTTCCCTCATCTTAAGCTCTAAAACTTTTCTTTGATGAATATTCTTTATTAATCTGTCAGAAAAAATGAATACTTAAAGGCTTGGTAAATAAAATCATATCATTTTTTTCATTCATATCTCTAGATTTTACTCATCATATAAGGTTTATTTAAAATTCATGTATTAAATAAATGTGTATTGTATTATTATATATTCTGTGAGTTAATCTGTAAATTCACATCTAACGTAATTATGAGAGCTCCAGTTACATGAATTCAATTACCCTCAAGTGAGAAGCCATTTGGTAACATTTTATATGGTCTTTACCTTTAATTTTGTATGTGGAACTTAGAAAGCAGAACTCTTGGACTTAGAACTTAGGTGAGTTAAAAGCAACGGCTTCCTGCTTCAGAATTTGTTATTAGTTTTGTACAGGCATGCTATTAGTGAACAACTCCAACCTACTCTTAAACAGAGATCCCTCCCCAGAGCCTACTCTGAAGTATATGATCACTACTCACTCTCCTGACAAAACTGGGACTGTTAATGAACATCACGGTTAACCTATAGCTGTGTAACTCCCTGCCTTGTCTTTTTGAGATGAGAGTTCGTGGTGTGATGAAAACCACTCTTGTCTCTCCTAACCAATGAGAAGCAAATCTATTGCCTGGGCGAGAATAGTGCAGAGAACGTGCCTCAGAGAGATCACTGAAACTGTCCAGAAAACTATATTCAGGATCATTACAGATCTCGGTAAGCATTTTTCATATCTTTATTTGAAAGGAGCATAAAATAGAATTTGAAAGCACATGGTGGGGACTGAAATCATTTACTCTAATGCAGATCATTATCTAAAAAGAAATACTTCACATAGTTATTTAATTTCAAATCTCATAAAACATCCGGGTTATTTGCATCATTTGCTCATCCAAGCACAAACTGCAGATTGGATCCCCAGATCCAACAGCTAGCTCTCCGCAGAAAGGAACCTAGTAACAATTCGTCAGGCCAGAATTCCAAGTTGGAAAGCAATGGTAAAAAAAAATACACACTTTTCTAATACAGAGCCCTGGAGTATAAGTAGAATTTGCCCTTCGACTGATTCACTAACTGCTGAAAACATTAAATGGTGTTTCTTCATCTCCTTGTTCCCCTCCAGTTCGTTCCCTATATTTTATTGAAAAAGATTTTTCTAGGAGTCAATTCTAAGAACTTTTCATGAAAATTGCTAGAATAGGGCTTCCCTGGTGGCGCAGTGGTTGAGAATCTGCCTGCTAATGCAGGGGACACGGGTTCGAGCCCTGGTCTGGGAAGATGCCACATGCCGCGGAGCAACTAGGCCCGTGAGCCACAACTACTCAGCCTGCGCGTCTGGAGCCTGTGCTCCGCCACAACAGAGGCCGCGATTGTGAGAGGCCCGTGCACCACGATGAAGAGTGGCCCCCGCTTGCCGCAACTAGAGAAAGCCCTCGCACAGAAACGAAGACCCAACACAGCCAAAAAAATTAAAAAAAAATTTAAAAAAAAAGTATTCACTAAAAAAAAAAAAAAATTGCTAGAATAGTCATTGTCAGAAATCTGACCTCCCTGAAAACCACCTCCTCCCTTATAACCAACTATTATGAACCAAAGCAAACCTAAAATACCACAAACTATAATACAAATGACCTATACAGTATGATTTTGAACAGTTGGGAAGAGAAGAACCGGAGTTAGCATATAAACCCTGTTTGAGAGCCCAGCATGTGAGCTGGCAAGTAGGTGGAACAATTTCTGGAAGCATCACTATAATATAGCCCAATATTTACAGGTCCACATTCTGAAAACTTTTGATACACCTGTCTTTTAAAATTCAGAATATCTCCCATTTAAATAAGCAAAAACTTAATATACAATCTGTTCTATAACATCCCCAGCAGGATTTAGGGTAACAACTGTAGGAAAAATGCACACAATATAAATAGCCTCATGTAAATTCAAGTTTATATCAGATATGTAAATGAATTACCCCCAAGAAATCATTCTTAAGATATTGGTGGATTTCAGAAATGCAAATAAGGGACTGTGGACCCATAATAAAAAGAAGTGAAGTCTGGAAAGAGTATTGGAACAATTGAGAATATTCATATCCAAGCCTTTCTACCTCAGTAGATGAGCAATAACATAAAAACTGAAGAAAACACCTTGCCCTTGCATCCACATATTGAATATTTTTGCATAAACATCTTATTCTAACATGAAGTCTAAAGGGCTAGAGATAAGAGTAATAATTGAAAACCACTGGAGAGTCAGGGAAAACAGAACCTTTGTAGGGAAAATTAACCATATTAATCTGTAACTTAAACCAACTGTAACTTGACCATCAGAGGTAATACAAACTGAGGGTTTAATTCTAATGCAATATTTCTTCCTTGAGACTCGGCTCACTCAGAACTGGGGGAGCAAGCGAATCTGAAATCTGAGCATTACACAGGCATCAGGAAGGGTGCACTCCTCAGGACTCATGAACACTTGTTCTTCATGACATTTAGATTCTCCATTCTGTCACAAAAATAAATTCAAGTGGTTACATTCAGCTATTTAAATTTAAAAGCAGATTTGACAAATGTGTTGGAAAAATGATAGGTTGATGGTTTTCTTTTCTTTTCTGGCCACAGTAAGGGTAAATTTTTGTTCACCAAGTCAGATATGCAACTATTGAATTATTTATGAATCAATTTTGCTATCATTTTGAGCTCCTGATCTGCAGTTTTGCTGGAAATATAACCACAGTCAAATTGAGGCCCTCCTCCCATGAGGTAGGTTTGCATCTAAGTTTGGAGTGGGGGACGGTGTTTGAGTGGGTGTCATGGCTTCAAAGGAGCTCAGGTCTCTTCCGTGCTGTCATATGATGACAGAGGCTCCCACTGGGTATCCACCCCTCACCTGGTCCTAAGTCAGTGGTCCTCAAAGTTGACTGCATACTTGCTCTTCATTCTTGTTTCATGGATCCTACAGGTCTGAGAACTATTATATTTTTGTGTTACTTTCTGGTACACTACAGTAGTCCGAGTGTAACCCCAGTGAATTTTGAGAGTAAAACTTCCCAGAGGCTTTTTGAGGCCTTTGCTGCTTATATATACCAAGCATCATTTCATTTTTGAATAAAATGAAAAATCCCAACTTTGATAAATCCCAGCTTTCTACTTGGAAAATCCATCATATTCTTCCTGCCTTCAGATATGGTTCACCAAAGGTAATTCTGGGATGTTTGCCAAATTCCAGGCCTTTCATAGGCTGTAGAGTATAGAGTTTCTTCCCTCAACTTTCAGTATTTCCCTTCTATCAATTCCTCAACTCGCCAAAGCAGAGATTATCCTGTTTTGTTGTGGGGGGAGAAGATGGGAAAAACTCTACTTTTTTTTCAAGATTTTGATCTTTACATCAACCTAATGGCTTAAGTTTTCTAATCATAAAAGTCAGAGAAAGACACTTCTGTTCTATTCTTTATGATACAATATCCCTTAAATCTGCGCATAGAAAAACCTATTTGCCTGAATAAGTTTAAGAGAAAAATGTTTTGCTGAAGAGGAAAAATAACAACCATTTGTAGAACAAAAATCATCTGTTTATAATGGCAACGCTTTGCATAAGAGTAATATACAAAACTGGGGAAGTATAAAGGAAAAGGTAAATAATCTGACCCATGATAACTTGAAAACTTATATGTAAAAATACAAATTCATAGTAAATTGAGAAACTGGAAAAAATGTTTCATTTCACATTTGAAAAGAAAGTTATTCATATTTCATTGAATATGGCATACAAAGTTAATATTCAATGTGAACATTTTGCTTACAAATATATCAAGAAAAAAAACAAAAAGCAATTGGAAAATGGAGTGAAAGACATAAACATTGAATTCAAAAAAAATAAAAGAAAATCTCAATAAACATATTGAGTGTGTTTGAGCATAGTAATCATCAAACTTAACTTAAAAATAGATAACCTTTATTTACTTATCAGTTTGGCAAAGACTGAAATAACTATATACCTGAGAAAGTCAAGGGTGTGGGAAAACAGACCCACTCATACAGTTCTGAATATATATGAAATGCATAATACTATTTAATTTAATAATTTATTAAATACTATTTAATCTAATAATATATTAAAACATTATATATGCATACATTGTTCCATAAATTTGACTTTAGTCATATGATATTATCTAATCTATTAACATATAGTTGTTCAATCTATGTATATAGATCACATGGTTAAAATTATCTAAATTATCTGCAATACAGAGTTTACTAAATGAATTCTGATAATTTTATAAAATGAAAGACTTGTCTACCATTAAAATTTGCGATATAGATCTACATATGTGTGTATACGTTCATACATGTGTATGTAATAATCTCAAGATAAAATATTAAGCAATTAAACGAAGCTATTTGTAGCGTATGATCATGCTAATGAAAATGTGTTTGCTCAACAAATATTTTTCCAATACTACAGTGTAGTAGAGCCTGTGTTAGGAACTGGGGAGAAAATAGTGGACACAATAATTGTAATCTTTTCCTTATGCCATTCACAGTTTAGTGGAGGAGAAAGGAAATCATTAATAGTCACAGAACCTCTATCATGGCTTCTCCTTATTTCACTTCCATCTAATTTAATTCAGCCAGCCTCTATATTTTATACATTCATTCAAGAAATATTCTTCTAGGCACTGAAATTAGAGCTGTGGACGAAGTTTACATGGCATTCCTCTTGGGCATAAGTAAAAATATAATAAAGGTCCATTTGAGATTGAGATCATAAAATAATGGATGCCAAATATTCATTCGTTTCCTTTCCTTCTAGTGCATCTTATTCCTTATTGCATACATGTACGAAATAGCTCCTCACAAGAAAGACCGAAATTCATGGACTTTAAAAACTTTCAACGTTTTGCATCATCACAGATTAAGTTCAGATCACTTTCCTAGAATAAACATTCTCTATGATCTTTACCTGGTTAAATAATCAGGGTTATTTAACATTTTTCATTACCACAAACTCTTGACTTTTCCAGTTTGCATTTTTGCAGATTTCAATGTATTTCCCATTTTCTGCATGTCTTAGTCTATGTGATCAATGTTCTTACTGCCTGGAATGACTACCCCCCAGTGTAGATCCTCAAATGCAATCCAGTCTTAAATGTCTAGCTCTTATGTTACTTTATCTCCTAAATCTCAAGTTTCCCACAAATGTAATCTCAAACCGCCACTGAATCCTCACTGAATTTGGCCAGCTCTGCTCTTGTTCTCCTATGATTTTTTCCTCGTTTTATTATGGAGCTTGTATACACACACACACACACACACACACACACCCCAACGTGTATTTGTACATACATACACATGTAATCTCCTTTTTAAAACTATAATCTGCTTGAGGAGATTTATGTTTTAATTAATTTTTGAGTTGTTCAAAGCAGTTACCACAGAAATGTAGCATAATATTAAATACAACAAAAATTTATCGAGTGTCTGATACATGCCAGGCATTATTCTAAGCCCTGTATGTATATTGATTCACACAGTAATTCCAAATTGTGTTGTTATTGTTATCATTTGAGAATATTAATCACTCAAGATACATATTTTGAATAGGTTTATTGAAAACAGCAATACACATAGGGAAGAACACTTGCTTTTACTTCAGTTCTCTAAAGCAGAAGCATGTAATAGCATTTTCCTCACAATGACCATCATTACTGATGATTAGCCATTAGAGGATTGTACACAAATAAAATCGGCCTCAGGTAAGCCTTCTCCCCAGGGCCCTGGCTCCATCCTTTTCAAACTCTTTTTGGTTCCTGAACGTGCTAACATGTCATACTATTTATTTGAACAACTGAAATAATCTAAGAATTAAACTATCAAAATCTGTTTTTGTTTTGCCTCAGAAATATTTCCCATGATTCTAAACGGCCTATCTATATTTTTAGTACTGCTATGCTCTCTGTTCCTCAGAAAACAACATTATTTTTCTTACTTTTTTCTCCTTTTTTATTAAATTCAGGCTTTAACCGCATTTTCTTGTTTTCCCACAATGCCCACCTTTTGCGGTTCCTTCAGGGCTCATAACTAAAACCTCAGGTCAAGCAGGTGACGACTCTCTGTGTTGTAAGCATTAGACGATTGAGGTTGTGATTGCTCATTACCGTAAATGGTAATGGGAGACAGGTCTTCAGGCACCAGAAGATCTATTAGTCACATAATGAAGCAGGGCTGGAGAATGGCTTTTCTTCTCCTGGCTCTGGCAGTTTGTGGGGCACTGTTGCCAAGCTCGTTTGCAGGCTCTCTTGGGCATAACTGCTCCCTTTCTTTCACTGACCCACTGTATTTACTGTATTATTCTTACCTAACATAATCCTCTCCTTATTTATTGTGGAAAAATGATTTGCCACGTAATTTCCTGGCCTTCTTTCTTTTTTGTCGTGAAACAGCAACTGCAGCTGCTCCTTGAGAGCCTGAAAAACATCAAGCAGTGTCACAGCTAAAGGTAGCATGATAAAGACTCAGCTTTTACTGTTTTACTTTTCTCTCATTTTAACTTGGTTTTTCTATGCGAACCACTCTTTTTTTTTTTTTTCAAAGTGAAACATGCTGGGGGAAATACAGGGTGAAATGTTAAGAGCAGCTGGGTCTTTGCCCCACCTGTGATTGGAGAAGGGACGGAAAGGGAGCAATTCCCTGCTCGAACCCCTGGTCACTGTAGCTCTGTAATCCTCGCTGCCTCTGCTTCTCAACCACTTCTTTGAGCCATTCATTGGATGAGTATTATTTAAAATCTCAGTGACTTTCCACTGTTGAAGGAAACACATTTTTCAAGTGGTACTAATGTTGCTTATTTCAACCAGTTTTTCCTTTTCCTGAACTTTGTGATTCTAATATAAAAATTGCTCTCTCTCTTTTTCTTTCAGAAAACAGTATATCTTTCTCACCTTTACACATCCTTAATATAAAATGCAAAGTAAGCCTGAAAATGGAGGCTAGTGTCACACTGTGGAGTTTCCTGAAAACCATAGTGAGGAGTTCTCGCCTAATCCTACGGGTGATGAAAGCACAATTAAAGGTTTATTTGTTCACTAAATCTCCACTCAAATGCAATATGCCAATAATTTTAATCCTGTGATACAGGAAGCATTCTTTATTGTCTATCCGAATACATCTCTTTATTTTCAATTATTTCTCAGTGGCAGAACTTTAAGACCTATCATTTACATTTGACATGTGGTGAGTGCTCAGTTGATGGAAGATGCAGTAAATTGAATTGTGTTTTTACTTGTAGAGCAATTAAGGACATACTCTGAATGGAGCTCACTTTTATAAAACCAAATCCACCACAGTGCATAGCATGGCTTGGGCTTGGGAGTTAGTAACAATGCATAACTGAAGAATCACTTAGAAGCTTATTTTTATAGCCTTTGGGTAATGACTGCACAGATGAGATTTCATAAGGTCAGGAACTACTGAGAGGGCAATAGTAACACAAAGGGGGAGTGGAGTACACGGACTTTTTGCTGGTAGAATCTATAGAATTTAGTAAATCATTCCTTTGGAAGAAAAGAAGTAGGAGTAAAATATTTTAGTCTTGGTTGAGCAGCATAAGTGCAAAAAACTGAATTTCAAGAGATACGGGTGGGTGCAGAAGCAATAGCTTAATGGAAGAAAGGAAACTGAATTTTATATTTTGAAAATCTAGGTATTATTCTCAGTTATGATCACAACTAGGAGTGTGATATTGAGCAAATTTCTTAACTTTTAGGCGCTTTATTTCTCATCTACAAGAGAAAAAAAAAAGAAGACTCTATCTTCAAGGGTCTCTCCAGTTCAATTATCAAAATGCCTCTGTGATTTTGACAGGAACACCTGAGCCATTAAAAGCAGGGACAGTGAGTGAGCGTGAAGGAGTGAAAGAGATTTTCATATTCAAAAGGAGGTTTTATACTAGTTTGCTTTTCTTTTAAAGTGAAGGAAAAAAAATAATGTATACACTAGAGAAGAGAGGATAATTTTTAGAACTTGACCCTAAAGGACATGAGTAAGGAAAGTATTAACAGAACAGACAGATATATAGTTTTGAATTGGCCAGAAAAGAGGAAGAGAGTAACACAGTTATGTTTTATGTATACATAAACAGAATTTATTAAAATATAATATACAAATTATATGTTGCATATGATAAGCTAATAATATTTATATATAAAGTAACACATATGTATGAAAACAATTATAAGAAAGTTATAAGAGAAACAAATTGAGGACTGTTTTCTCAGTTTCTCAGAAAGGTTGAAAGTTAGGCTGCTATTGAGTGAGAAGGCCAGAAATAGAGTAAAGGACATAGTGAATATAACCATGTTTAGATAGAGTTTGCATGAGAAAAGAGGGGATTGAGCAAGCCAAAATTAAATGATTAAAAAGAAATAGAGATCCCATTTGAAGACAGATAACATGAAATTTAGTGATATGAGTCAGCACATTTTCTCTAAAAATTTCTCAGCTTCTACTCTCCTGCATTTGAAGATAATAGAGAATAGGTGCTTCAACTGGCTGAGAATATTATCTTGGAGAGAAAATTGCATGAAGTCACTTTGGTGGGTGATATTTTAGGTCAGAGAACTGAAATGAGACCAAGAACTTGAAGGGAATTTCCAGTGAGACTAAAGGTGGGTTTAAAGGAACTGCAGGAAGTTGGTTCATGTTTCAGGTTTCAAGATTAAGAAAATAGTACAAACTGGAGTGATGACAAGGTGTAAGATATAGTCACATCAGGGTAGATGGTGGGAATATGAGGTAGAGGCCCCTGAACCAGAGCAGGTAAAGGACTTCTGAGTCAGGGCTTTTTTAAGGACATAAATATAGCTGTTAACATTATCTGGTTTTCTTAGAGCAATACACAGAATGTTATATACTATAGGCTTAGAGTATAGTTTTCAAAATATAAAGAAAACATCCAGGAGATTACAATTTTAAAAATCCAAAGACTTATTATAATCCATATACCCTTGAAGTATGTGCCAATGTCCAGTGGAGAAAATGGAGATACGCACACATCGAATAAATATATAGTTATACGCAACAATGAAGATTTTGCAAGATGCGAAACATGAAAATCTGAGAGAAAAACACAATTAGCTGATTTAGAAATGGGTTTATGACACATATTAAGAGAAAAATCCCTCTGAAGAACTGGCAATTTTGATCTAACACCAGACAAATATTTAGGAATTAATGAGATGAAAGCTCAGAGAAAGAGTTCCTGGAAGTGAATGCAAGAAAACCAAGAACTATGGGATAGCTTGCATCATTCCCTTTGGGCTGGAGTGGCGCTCTAAATAAAACTGAATGATAACGGGCCCTTTAGATCCCAATAAATATGAAAATAAATTCTAACTCTGTATAGTGAATAATGTACCTGACAGGATAGGCAAAGTCATTTCCTCTTCTCTGCATTTTCAATAACTATAGACCAGGAGGGTTATTAACATGTTTTCAATTTATATGATGTAAGAATGAAAAACATTGATTTAGATGTTTGTTAGTAGAGAAATAGGAGGAAAATATATCAGTAACGAAAGTACATGCAATTACCTTTTTTCCTAAAAGCTTTAAATAGTCTTCATTTAAAGGGGAAAACTAGAACCAGGATGTTTAACAGAAGCAGGGTGTTAAACTGCCTTCCTAAGTACCAGATTACAAATTGTGTCTAGTTTCATTTTTCTTCACTGATGGGATTTGCCTTTTTTCCAACTTTGTACCCTCCATTACTATCAGCTCTGACACTTCATTCTGACATATAAATGACCTGAGGTATCAGAAGTGGAAGCACTCATTCAAGTTCGATGAAACTGGAACTGAACTGGGACTGGGCAGAGTTTGGGGTCCCAATCCAGCAGTACTCAGAATGGATGGTCAATGCATGACACATGTTCGTACTTCTCGTGAGCTGGTGCTGATAATGGATGGTCTTTGTTCAGGTGGGGCTTGTGATTTTCCTCAGAACTTCTCCTGGAAGCTTGATCTCTCTCATATCTAACTCCCCTCCATAGTAAATATTACCAAAAGCAATGTATAAATAAACATTTTTACCAGAGTTGAAAGTTGGGGGCCACGATCCTGGATACAAATGCAATTTGTTAAGTACGTTATTAGCACTAGTTTTGATTAAAGCATTGATTACAGTACTCTGGTGGATAAAAGATTAGTAAATTTCAAGGCTTATTTTTTTTTTTTTTTGGCTGTGTTGGGTCTTCGTTTCTGTGCGAGGGCTTTCTCTAGTTGCGGCAAGCGGGGGCCACTCTTCTCGTGGTGCGCGGGCCTCTCACTATCGCGGCCTCTCCTGTTGCGGAGCACAGGCTCCAGATGCGCAGGCTCAGTAGTTGTGGCTCACGGGCCCAGTTGCTCCGCGGCATGTGGGATCTTCCCAGACCAGGGCTCGAACCCGTGTCCCCTGCATTAGCAGGCAGATTCTCAACCACTGCGCCACCAGGGAAGCCCTCAAGGCATTTTTTAAAAAAAATATTTTGAGGAAAATGGAGATAAACAGTTGAACACAAGCTGGATTGGGACGTTTCAAGAAATGGTTACAGGGAATTCCCTGGTGGTTCAGTGGTTAGGACTCGGCACTCTCACTGCAGAAGGCCCGGCTGGGTTCAATCCCTGGTCAGAGAACTAAGATCCCATAAGCCACGCAGCACGGCAAAATAAAGAAAAGAGAAAAAGAAAAAAAAAAAGAAATGGTTACAAACTAAACATAAAGAAAGATCATAGAGGGAAATTTCACAGAGAAGTCTTACCAGAAAGATATTTGAGTTAGACCTTGGAAAGTTGGAATACTTTCATGTGATGGAGTTGGGGATTAGGGACATTATAGGTAAATGTAATAACCTGAAATAAAGATTAAAGAATAAAGCTCAAGGCCTTTTGTACTATTGATTTATTCTTCTGGAAAGCATAGGGTTATGAATTTAAATTTGGTAATCATTTATATGAGAATGCTAGTTGAAATTAAAGAAATGAATAAAATTCCATTTAAAAAATATAGAGATGAAAGTAAAAAGTTCAGAATATAAGTAAACCTCATCGGCAACCAACAAACCCCTTTGATTTTTCCTCCCAGTGACTTTCCCACATTCCTTCCTATACTTCAAACACCATAGTTCTGTAGTTTTTGAACTTCATACTTTCTTTGTACCATGGAACATATATATTCTTTTGTGCTCAGTTTCTTTTGCGCAATACTGGGTTTAAATGAATGATCCATACTGTTGCATGGTGACCTGTAGTATTCTTTTTTACTATTTAAAAAATACCACTGAGTAAAAGGCAGTAGTAAATGTTCTTTTCTTGTACCCAAATTAAGGGAAAAGTGTTTACTATTTAGTATAATGTAAGCTTCAGGGTTATTAGAGATAGCCTTCATCAAGTAAAGAAAGTTTCCTTCTGTGTGTACTTTGCTGAAAGGTTTTCTAAAAATGGACTTGAATTTCATACTTTCTCTGTATCTTTTGATGTAAGCATATGTTTTTCCTTTCTCTCTGCTAAATTGGAGTATTAATTAATTCTTCAATGTTAAACCAACCTTGAAATCTCTTTTATATATTGTTGAATTCAAAATGCTAATTTTATATTCAAAACTCTTGTCATTATTTATGAGCCATATTGGTCTTTCGTTTTCTTTTCTCTCTCTTTTTTTTTTTACATTTTATCTATTGTAGGTATTTATATACGTATTTATGAATTTTTTCTTCCAGTGTTATTGAGTATAATTGACGTAGAGCACTGTATCAGTTCAAGGTGTACAGCATAATGACTTGACTTACACACATCATGAAAAGATGACCACAGTAAGTTGAATGAACATTCCATCATCTCACATAGTTACAAAATGAAAGAAAAAGACAAATATGTATTTTCCTTGTGATGGGAACTCTCAGGATTTACTCTCTTAACAATTTTCATCTATAACATGCTGCAGTGTTAATTGTATTAATCATGTTATACATTGCACCCCTACTACTGGAAGTTTGTGCATTTTGACCAGCTTCATCCAATTCTCCCTCCCCCTTCCCTCTGCCTCTGGTAAGCACAAACCTGATTTCACTTTCTTTTCTTGTTATATCCTTGCCACATTTTTAGAGTCATAGTTTTGTTGACCTCATGTAACACATGGGGATGTGTTTTCTATTTTCTGAAAGAAGTTTTAAAAGATTGGTTTGTTTTCTATTGTTAATCTGCTTTTGTTATAGGGTCTCAGCTCAGAACTGAGAAGGGCAGGAGGAGATTTGTTTTTCATCCTCTATAGAAGAAACAGGAGGAAGAGGAACCCGTGAAGACCAGATTGCTGCCAAGCCATCCATGGTTTGAAGTTGAACAAATGTTACTGTCACGGACAGTTAGAAAAGCTGTCCATGGGACGTAGAGGTGGTAGGCTTGAAACGTGGGATCATTGCTAAATCAATAAAAAGAGTAGTTTCGACAGAAGGGAAATCAACTGAGAATTTGGAGACCTTTTGGCCAGGTCTCTAGCTCAAGACATCGTGATCTAAGTGGAGGTTTGATCTTATTCAGCATCGCAGTTAATCACAGACTGGTAGAAATATAAATGGAGGGACAAATTCCAAGCTCATGAGCTGGTTAAAGGTGAGAGTTAAGGAAAGATTACCTTGAGAAGAATTGCCCAAGCCATCCTTACATATTAAAGGGAACATTCTTGAGTCTTCTAAATTTTAAGAAGGTAAGCTACTTTGGATTGGTTATACGATGATGTCAGGTTGTCTCCTAATTTTAACCCTTTAACTGATGTCGTGATTGATGCCATAATAAGTGGAGCTCTGCCTCTTTGAACATCGTATTTAACATTGTGGCTAAAAAAACAGACCAGATGAGTAAAGCTATCACAATTCTGCTAGCTAAGCTTCACATAATGGGCTGCATGACAGAAAGAAGATATAAATTATTCAGGAAAAAACGACATAATTTTAAAAGGGATGATAAAGACGCAGGATGGTCAAACAAAATGTAAGGAGGTGGTTAGTTTAAAGTGGTACAGGGACTTCCCTGTTGGTGCTGTGGTTAAGAATCCACCTGCCAGTGCAGGGGACACGGGTTCGAGCCCTGGTCTGGGAAGAGCCCACATGCCTTGGAGCAGCTAAGCCCGTGCGCCACAACTACTGAGCCTGCGCTCTAGAGCCTGCGAGCCACAACTACCGAAGCCCATGTGCCACAGCTACTGAAGCCCGCGCGCCTAGAGCCCGTGCTCCACAACAAGAGAAGCCACCGCAATGAGAAGCCCACGCACCGCAACGAAAAGTAGCCCCCGCTCGCCTCAACTAGAAAAAGCCCGCGTGCAGCAACGAAGACCCAACACAGCCAAAAAAAAAAAAAAAAAAAAAAGTGGTACAAAACGGCAGGAGATCATTGAAGTGGCAGCCAAGGTGATTATGGACCATTATATGAGATGAGGTGGTCAGGCTGCTCTAACAATTCCTCAGGTGAGAAGAAAGCAACAAATTTGCTTATTCACCTCCTGACGAATTGAAAACCTGATGATGACAAAAAAGTGGAATCTACAGTCTCTTCAGATTGGTAATCAAAAAAGTGTGAGATGAAGAAGAGCATTATGACTCGGAGTCCTCGGGTAGCTGAGGTCTCTCGGCACAGCTTCCAGAGGAAGGTCTTCTGCATTGGTGTGGGTAAAATAGCCTGAAGAGGCATCACTGGGACTGTCAGAGATGCTTAATGCACACCGATACCTAAACCTGCAGATGAAAATCTGAAGGGCACTGTGTTAAGTTTACAGGATAGGGGGTGCTGCTACTGTAGAACATTCAAAAGTAAAACTGTGGCAAAGGTATGAATTTCTAAATGAATATCATGTATGATGATGTCACCCATAAATTTATGCATTATTAGTATGAATGTAATGTCTGAATGGGAAACCCTTGCCTTACAAAAATAGTTGAGGAATGAGAATCTCACGCAAATTTGTTCTTTATCTTTTTTTTTTTGTCAGATGGTTGTTTACTTTTATTCTATTTTTAAAAGATTTATGTAGGCATAATTGACATGCAATAAGCTTACAATAAACTGCATATACTTAAATCATACAGGTTAAGTCTTTACACATGTAAAAACATATTATACCTACTTAGTGAACAAATCCATCACCCTCGAATGTTTCTTCACGGCCCCCTTTAATCCCACCCTCCTGAAGTTCCCACTCTTCCATCCTCAGGAAAGTATTGGTCTAATTTTTTTTCAACTATAGATTTATTTGTATTTTATAGAGTTTTATATAAATGGAATCATTTAGTATGGACTTTTTTGGCAAGGGGGCTGTTTGGCTACTCTTTCTCAGAAAAATTCTTTCAGATTAACCAATGTGGTTGCGTGTATCAGGAGTTTTTCCTTTATTGCTAAGTACTATTCCATCGTATAGATATATGTCAATATTTGTTTCATCATTTACCTGTTGATAGACATTTGGGTTGTTTCCAGTTTGGAGCTATTAGCAAATATCAGTTATGAAGATTAGTGTAAGAGTCTTTGAACGGCCATATATTCTTTTTTTTCTCTTGGGTTAATACCTAAGAGTGGAATAATTAGTGGTGTATCTTCAATGTATGAAGAGATTGACAGCTATTTTCCAAAATGGTTATAAGATTTTATATTCCTACCTCCAGTGTATGAGGGTTCCATTTATTCCAGACTTTCACCAACACATGGTAGAATCAGTCTTTTAGTTTGAGAAGCATGTAGTTTTCTCGTGGTTTTGTGTCTCCCTAAACTCATGATTTTGAGCAGCTTTTCATGTGTATTTGTCATTTATATATTTTGTGGTAACATTTCTGTTCAATTTATTTTGTATTGGGTTTTTTGATTTCTTATTGACTTATGAGAGTCCTTTATCAGAATTATGGCTTAAAATTTTGTCTCTATGGCTTGTCTTTTCATTTTCTTAATAATTCTTTTAAAGAGCACAAGTTTTCCCTTATTTAAAAAAAATGTTGACTAAGTCCAATTCAAAATCCTTCCACTGGCTTAATTTAGTACATTGCATTTACTCTATTTCAAGTGATCCTGGTCCTCCCATGAAGTTCAATTTAATTGAACATATTTAGTAACAGGCATTTAAATGAAAAAGTAACCTACGTACCTAATAGAAAGACAAAATGGAAAACATAAATATTGCTCCCTTTATGAGGCCTACCATTGTACACCCTGGTCATGTGTTCCCCCTTGTATACTTTGTACCAATTATGGTCACAATGGCTCAACCACTCACAGCCCCATATATGTATTTTTTTCTCTCAGAAATACCTATAGGAGTAAGGCTGGGTTTTGGAGCAACATCTGAACAGAATGAATAAAACACTGTCTTTAGCAACATAGTTTCTTTTAACAGTTACCTAGATAAAATCAGCTCTCAGTTGTGTGTGCCTCTTCAAATTGTGTTCTATAAAAGGAAGTGTCTTCTCGTTTTTGGTCCTGTGTTCTTATGTCCTAGTGAGAGCTATGAGGGCATGATTGTCATTGGCTTATCCCGTTTATATAAGCTAGAAAGACAAATATAATAATTATTCAACACCGACTTAACTGCATCAACACAAAACACAACTCAGGAATAGCAATAATGAAAAGAAGAGCAGTTATATAGTCAATGCTTAATAAATGCCAGGCATTGCATTAATCATATTATGTGCTATACATATAGGTTGTCTTTAGAATGTAAGCCTAACTTACGACTGGTTGTTTGGAGAGCAAAATTTACTGTCTTCCATCTCACAAACCTAGAGCCAACCTAACCTGTATTGATTTCATCTCAGGAAGTACCTTGCTGGTCTTAATACCTTGCTTTAGTTAAGGATGCTCAATACACCAAGATTTTAAGAAATGTGTGTTTGGGGACATATGTTTGTTATTTGTCTCCTCCCTGGTGACCCTCAGAGTTTTCATATCAGTGAAATTTCTCACCCACAGAGTATTGTTTTTCACTAATCAAAATACATATGTAGACCATATCTTATTTATTTTTATTTTTTTGCCTTATATCCACTATAGCCAACTTTACTCACCATGATTTTTTTTCCCTTTATCCACTGTGTACCATTTAGTCTTCAAGCTAAAATAAACTTGATCCATCATATAATAGCTAGTAAGGAAGTGAGTTCTGAATGTATGGATTTGACTCTGGACATTTTCCTTAAACTTTCTATGCTTTATCCCTAAAGGGAAAAAAATAAGAAAAACAAATTTCTCATAGGCTGTAAAATAGAGAGTTTTGCCAGAGGCTCAGATAAATCCTTTTCACCTTTAAACTTGCGCAGATAATGCATTTTAAAGTCATGGATCCGAATGTGTGAGAAGTCTTAGTATCTACATTATTTATATTATTCCAAAGGCAAACACAAAGTTTCTGGATCAAATACAGATTACCATTATGTACAGTGATAACTGTATCAGACCCCCATACTGCATCCTCCCCCATTCAGGAAGAAGCCCTGAGAGTCAGATGGACACTGCACATGCAAAAGAAGGTTTTATACACCACAAGAGAGGGACCAAAAAATTAAGAATCTCGGAATTTATAGACTACACGCTGCCCCCTCCCCTTCTGAGAGATGAGGGGAACTGTTTGCTAGTAATGTGTTATAATCCTTTGGAATGTAAACAGCCTGTTCCTAGCTCCAGATTTCATTCCGCTTTGAAATGTAAACAAATTTTAAGATAAGCATCTAAATCTCTCTGGAGGTTTCTCACTATCTAAGACTTGTGCTTTAATCCAGGTTTCAGTTTCTTGGCTCAGAAAGCCCTAACTCTGCAAAAACATGAAAATACTCACTTCCTGGTATGTTTAATTTAAATTACAACTGTATATAAGTATGAAGACTAGGAGTCTACATCACAAAAATTAACCATGAACTTACTAAATATATATTTTCTCAAACTTGACAAAAGGTAGCCTACTTTTTAATTAGTGCCAATGATGCAGCTAGCCTGTATTATTCAGTCTTTCGTATATACTCTAAAAGTAAAACCAGTTTGTAATGAAAATTAAATACAACATGCTGTTTTCATCTATCTCATTGTCACTAACATGGGATAAGATGAAAATATTGCATTTCAAATAATTGTACATTACGCTACGTACGTTTCCTCAGAGATTTAACCTACATGAAATGGTTTTGGAAACAGCCAAAGCTTTAATAAGAGAAAGTCAATGAACCTCATGTGCCTTTTATAAAACATGACATAAGGCAATATAATTAAAACTAAACTTATTTCCTGTGGTGAAATTAACTTACAGAAATGAAGGTGTTTATTTATTAAATGGGATCTCTGGAGCTCTCGCCTTATTCTTTCCCCTCCTGGGAAGGTTTTGATTGTTTGCTTCCTTTCTCTTGCCCGCTTGCTGTGTAATTTAAAACTGATGCCTTCCTTTGGGAAACAAAATTTGATCGGAGAGCTGCCTGCACCACCAGCTAAACAAATTACCAATGTTTTACTCACTTTTCTTCCTGTATTCTTTTTTTTTTTTTTCCTTTAAGAATCAAAAGAATCGCGTGCAGGGGTTTACAAGTGCTGTTGTACAGTTCAGATTTAATTTGTAATAATAAGGAGGACATACCAGTACCTTTAGAGACATATAGCTGCTTGATGAGAGTAAGCATAGAAGCAAACAGGTTATTAGTCTCTTTTTTTACCACTGCCTGAAGTCTGTCCTTCTCTGACAAGCTTTTGGTTTCTAAGGAACTATTTTTTGATAATAATGGATTAAATTACAAATGCAAAATAATTAAAATAAAAACAGCTTTAAAATAGTTTCTTATAAAAACAGAGACCAAAAGATTTTTTATAGCACAGTAAGATCAAATAGTATCAGATATATCCTATAACCCCCTATTCATTTATTAAATAAAACATTTATTGAGTATGAACTCTGTCCCAGGTACCAATGCAAATATAATTATGAGTAATATACCATTATGCTGCAGGGAGTTTATGTAACTGTATATTTACTCATGCTGAGGAAGATGCATATATAAATATTTTTAGCCACTGTGACTCCAGATAGCAATAAGTTAAGTTTCATGATTCACGTTTGATTCCTGGATGACAGTCAGAAGTAGTTTTTGCAGTGTAAGTAAATTTGGTCCATTAATCTCATGTGTTGAGAAATTATTTTGCACTTAAGCCTGTATTTGTTTCTGAAAATGATGTTCTGGGCCATAGGATTTACCAAGACAAATGTAACTTTATTACACAGGTAATTTAATTTAATTTTAATTAATTTTCCTTAATTCAAAATAAGGAATTTTTAATTCCTTATTTTCTTTTTTTTAATTTTTTTATACTTTTTTTTTTTTAATTTTAAAAATTTATTTATTTATTTATTTATGGCTGTGTTGGGTCTTCGTTTCTGTGCAAGGGCTTTCTCTAGTTGCGGCAAGCGGGGGCCACTCTTCTCGTGGTGCGCGGGCCTTTCACTATCACGGCCTCTCTTGTTGCGGAGCACAGGCTCCAGACGCGCAGGCTCAGTAGTTGTGGCTCATGGGCCTAGTTGCTCCGCGGGACGTGGGATCTTCCCAGACCAGGGCTCGAACCCGTGTGCCCTGCATTAGCAGGCAGATTCTCAACCACTGCGCCACCAGGGAAGCCCTCCTTATTTTCTCTGTAATTGACAAATATCTTCTGAAGTCTAAATTATTCTAAGTTTAAATCATAACACGTTTAAAAGCTATTTATTGATTTTACTTTTAAAATTGGAGACGATTTATAAAGACATAGAAGATGCTCCAAGTTGAAGAGGTCTTAGAAATCTGAAAATACCTTGTTAACTTAAATATTTCCATGTGGCCTCATGGAGAGTACTATGGACCAAATATGTGTGTCCCACCCAGATTTATATGTTGAAACCTAATGCCCGATGTGATGGCATTACGAGGTGGCACATTTTGGAAGTGCTTAGGTCGTGATGGTGAAGCGCTTGTGAATGAGATTGGTGTCTTTATAAAAGAGATCTAAGGAAGCTTGCTTGCCCCTCTTCTGCCATGTGAGGCTACAGTGAGACGATAGCGGCCAGTGAGGAAGCTGGTTCTCCCTGGATACTGAATCTGCTGGCACCTTGATCTTGGACTTCCCAACCTCCAGTACTGTGAGAAGTAAATTTCTGTTGTTCCTAAGTGTTGAGAGTTTAGCTAAGCTACTTCCAGATATTGCTGCCTTGGCATGCATTTTGTTTGGCTGGCAGTGACCTTAAATGGACACTAGCCTCCCATGCAAGTACCTGCCCTAGATAGTAGCCCTCTGAGTCGCAAGTAAATCTAAGTTCCTGAAATGACTTCCCCAACAGACCTTGTGATCCGCAGTCTCCCCTGCCTTCCATTGCCTTCCCCTTATGGACCCGTAGATAAGACCGCAGTGGGGCTTCTCAGAACTTCATTCTTGTGGTTTGAATTGACCTATCCAGACAGAGCCCAGGAACTCCAAAGCACTCCACCCACAGACCCTAATAAAGTCGTGTGTCTTTCTATCTGTGCCTTGACTTCCCCGTGTGGCCCCTCAGGACGTGCCGGGCGCTTCCTCGAGAATCTGTGAGTAATGAACTTCTCTATTCCAGTTTCTCTTGTTGTGTGTTTCTGAATTGTGGCTCGTCATTCAGCACTCGGTGCTCTACTTAACAAGTGTTAATTTAGTAGACGCGTGGTAAAAGCTACCCAGTTCGCAGAGTTCTGTTGCAGTAGGTCACAGGAACTGAGAAGTAGCGACGGAGTCCAGGCTGTAACTCGGGCTGCCTTAGATCAAGTCCAGTGTTCCTCCCAAAGAGAAACCTACACAATTTATTTAGTCACTTATTCAATGCACAGGTAGGCATTGTGTATCTACTCTACTTGATATTTTGCTTGGTGCTGAGGATAGAATAGTTAAGAGACAGTGGTAAGGCTTAAAATCTATTGGGGAGACAGTCACCACCAATTATAAAATAAATGAGGAAAATAATATCAGATTGTAAGAAATGGTATAAAGGAAACAGGGTGCTAAGATAGAGAATATTGGGATTCTTGGAGTGTGTGTATTTGCTGAGGGGTATTTACATATAATAAACACTTTGCCACTTCACGCAGATGTGACAGTTATACCAGGAAGATAAGATGGCGTTAAACATGGGAAGAGGAGATAGAAAAGTGTTCCAATGTGGGAAAGACTACAAACAATATCTTTGTACTGTATAGTCTGAATGAAGACTAATAATTACAGTGTATGAGGATGCGTATGATCATATATATATCCTTGTGTGTGTACGTGTTAAGGAATTTGACTTTTCCCAAGTATAGTAAAAACAATGAAAGTATTCTAACAACAAAGTGATATAATGCATTCCCTCACCTTACTGCCCTGTGTAGAATATATTGGAGGCGTAAAAGAGTAGACACTACTTAAGAAATTGTTGTAATCGTCTAAGTGAGAGAAGTCAATAAGTAGATGAGGACCTTGGTACTGGAGGTAGAGAAGAGTAGGTAGATTTGAGAAATATGCCCTGATATTAACAGGACAAGCTGGTGAAACAGATATCATTTGTAGGAGTGTCAAGGAAAGAGAGGTATCCAAAATGACTATTAAGATCATGGCTTAAGCAGCTGAATGAATGAATGAGCGTGAGTTCCTGAGCTTGGTGAATTTGCAGATAGGTATCATTCACCTTCAGTCAGTTTAAAAAATCTGCTAGACAAACAAATGTGGGTATAGTCATTGCAAATTTGTATTCCTTTGCTAATCAGACATTGTCTTATTTTGAGTTACTGTATATAATTCAACTGAATCCAACTATATATCTTTAAAAATATGAGCTTTCCCATGTGGAGGGGAGGATTTAAGATTTCAGTTTTGGACATGATAAGTCTGAGATTTCTCTGTGAGACCCTGAAAGGAAATACCAAGTACATACTTGGAAGGGCATGTAGGAGATTGCAAGACGTGGAACAGAAACATAAATTTGAAACATGGTATTGAGCTGGTCTTTAAAACCTTGGAAATCAGTAATACAATTAATAGGGTGATTCTAAGACAGAAAAGGGACTAAAATGATCCCTGTGAAGTACATAATTTTAGAGGCCAAACAGGGAAAGAAAGCAGTGAATCTGGTGGTCTCCATATTATACTACAGGGCAAGAGTTTCATTAATTAGAGCATATCTGTACACTGATGAAAATTATTCAGTTGAAATGGAGAAAATGATGATGCAGGAGAGAAGGAGTGAAGTCAAAGTGCAGATATAAGGAAGTCTAGGGTGGAAGGGATTCACAGCACAAGTGGAGAAATTTCTTTGTAAGAAGAGAATGGTTTATAGGAGGAAATCATTTTAACAGGAGGAAAGGAGATCATTGGAACAAAGCCATGGTATGTAGATTTCAGAGTGTGATGGCGAGAAGATGGGTAGCTGTTTATTTATTTCGTCAGTGAAATGTGGGCAGGACCACAGGTGGAAGTGAGAGGAGATGAAGACATACGGAATGTCTGAGGGGAAGTCAAAGGGTGCAAAGTAAACATTTTAGGAAGTAAGGGAGAGGATCTCCATTATAAATAAAAAGGATTGAAGAATGGTTGTATTTATTAATGTTAAACTATAAGTGGTAAGAAAGAATAATAGCAGTTACTTAAATAGGATTAAATTTTATATTTTCTTATATATATGTATAGACAGACAAGAGTTAGTGTGAGGATGTCATGATCATCAGGAAACCAAGGCTCCCATATTTCGCTCTACCAATCTGAACTTTGCTTTCTCTTCACGGTGCAAGTTACCTGTTTAGGCTCCTGATACCAGCATTTATATGCCTTCTAGGCAGCAGGAAGTAAAAAAGCAATAAAAGGAAGAAGGGCAAATTCCTTCTCTTCAAGCACAATTCCAATGTTTCCTGCACCATTTTATGTTATATACAATTTGGCCAGAACTTAGACACATAGTCATGCTTAGCTGCAAAAAAGACTGAAATGCAGTCTATTCCAGGTAGACAAGTATCCAAAGAGAATTTGGGATCTACAGCTACAGTAGGGGGGAGAACAGATATTAGGCAATGTGATCATTAATTTTGTGTCAACTTGACTGAACTAAGTGATGCCTAGATAGCCAGAAAAATATTATTTCTGGCTGTGTCTGTGAGGGTGTTTCCAGAAGAGATTAGCTTTTGATTAAGTAGGCTGGATGAAGAAGATCTGCCCTCACCAACGTGGGTGGGGAGTCATCCAATCTGTTAAGGATCTGGATAGAACAGAAAGGCAGAGGAACGATGAATTCTCTCTCCTCTCTCTCTCTGTCTCTCTCTCTCTCCTTGAGCTGGAATGTCCATCTTCTTCTGCCCTTGGTCATAGGGGCTCTCGGTCCTTGGACCTGTGGACTCAGACTGAATTATACCACTGCTTTCCTGGTTCTGCAGCTTGTGGATGGTAGATTGTGAGACTTCTTGGCTTCCACAACTGTGTGAGCCAATTCCTATAATAAATTTCCTTTTATCGATATCTATGTCTATATATCTATATCTATATCTATCTGTTTCTATGCTATTTGTTCCCTTTTGCTGAATAATCCTGATTAACACAGGCAACAACAAGCAATTTATCTACAACATATAAAGGATTTTTTTTAACATTTATTATTATGAATTTCAAGTGAAATCAGGCAGCTTCACTTACTCTGGCAGTTTTATCTAGCAGCCATTGAATGTACATCAGGATACACAGAGAGGTAAAGTGTTCCCCAAAGTTTTAGATTTTTCCAGATCATCATGAGTAGGAATTGAGAGGGAATATGTTTATATAAAAAACAGAGGAACATAGTTCTATGTTAGTATTTCAGGATAATCAAATAATGGGGAAATTCATATTTTTAAAGAAATATAGTTGGATTCAATTGAATTATACACAGTAACTCAAAATAAGATAATATCTGAGATTAAGGAATACAAATTTGCAATGATTATATCCACACTTGTTTGTTTAGCAGATTTAGATTCCCTTCCATTATAGGTCACTAGAAGATATTGAATATAGTTCCCTGTGCAGTCTTGGGTTTTTTAAAAAATATTTATTTATTTATTTATTTATTTATTTATTTATTTATTTATTTATTTATTATACAGCAGGTTCTTATTAGTCATCTACTTTATACATATTAGTGTATGTATGTCAATCCCAATCTCCCAGTTCATCGCACCACCACCACCCGCCACCCGCTTTCCCCCCTTGGTGTCCATACGTTTGTTCTCTACATCTGTGTCTCTCTTAAACTGATTAAAGGTGAATCGAACCTTGCTCTGGAACATGTAATTATCTCTCCAGATAATTTCCCTTTCTTTAAGCATCGATTTGTGTACCTCTTTCATATTCATTGAAGTGAATTAAAAAATAAAATTATATATGTATTTTTTATATATATACTTCCTGTATATACTTGCTGATACTATGCAATAATTCTGATTAGTATTCTTTATCATTATACTTCCAACTTATGTCCCTGCCATACACCTCTTATTCTCACCCCTCTCCCACTTCTTTTTCTATTATTAAAATTCTAGTACATTTATCATTCAAAAGCAATTATGACTTTGGCTGCTAAGATACACCTTGAGAACTATGGAGGTAAATGTGGAGATATTCTAGCTGACAAAATCCCAAGACTTTTTTATTGGCTTCATGACACCATTCAGACTGTGGAATCTGGGAAAGTCTTACCCTATAACAAATGGAGAAATTCTCATAAGCAATTCTTGAGTTGAAAATGGCAATCCTCTTTTATCCTCTCAGTTGTCATATGATAAACATTTCTGATTTTTGATAACCCTATCTGTATAATTTAAAAGTTGTATGATTTAGATTGATGTTTACCAAAGATTGCCTATCATTTGGATGGGATCTCTTCAGAAATGATGGAACAGTTCCTTAATTGGTGTCTTAGAAAGAATAAAGGAAAGCATTGTGCAATGACTAGGACACTCAAATCACCCCTTGTAGAGTCAGAAAAGGCTACAGTATCAAATAATCCTAATTTTGCTGTGGTGTAAAAACAAAACAAAACAAAAAGCAAACAACATATATTTACTCCCTGTTCATGCTGCCTGATCAGTTAACATGGGTCATTAAAGAGTTTTGCTCGACACAGGCTTTCAGAAACCCAGGCTAACAAAAATTCTATCATTTTCTTGCTGTACCAGCTGAAATATGTGGCTTTTTCAGCTAGTCCATGAATTAGAAGAAAAATATTGGAAAATCCTGATGGGCTTTTCATTACCAAGGCTCTGAGTGATATGTCTTTCTTTAGAGCCCTTGGCCAGAGCTACACATAGCCTCACATTATTTGGATAATACAGAAAATCAATGACAAATGGAACATTCAGTAGGTATTAATATCTGCCTCAATCCATTATTTTGATTAACAAATTCGCTCTTTCTTTTTTTTTATTCCTAACTCACAGTGATATTGTGGTTTATAATAAGAAATATATATTTCATCTTTCACCCATTTCTGGAACAGAGCTCCTAAAACCCTTGGAATTTCCATGATGGTGTCTCTTATAAGGTTAACGAGGTGACATTTGCACCCCATCTAAGGATGGGGGCTGGTTGTTGCCAGGAGAATTAGCCATGTGGTTGGACAATTGGAACTTCCAACCCCACTCCCCTGACCACCAGGGAGGGGAGAAGGGCTGGAGGTTGAATCAGTCACCAATGGTCAGTGATTTAATCAAGCATGCCTATGTAATGAAGCCTCCATGTAAACCCAAAAGGAGGGGGTTCAGAGAGCTTCCAGGTTGGTGAACATGTCACCATGCCATGCCCAAACTTCACAAGGACAGAAGCTCCTTCATTTGGGACTTCACTTTATGCATTTCTTCATCTGACTATTGATTCCTTGCCTTTAATATCCTTGTAATAAACCAGTTATCTAGTGAGTAAACTGGTTTCCTGAGTCCTGTGAGCTGCTCTAGCAAATGAATTGAGCCCGAGGAAGGGGTTGTGGGAACTTCTGATTTATAGCCAGTTGGTCAGAAGTGTAGGTAACAGTCTGGACTTGCTTGTAATTGGGATCTCAAGTGGAGGGCAGTCTTGTGGGACTGAACACTTAACCTGTGGAATCTGATGCTGTCTCCAGGTAGAAAGTGTCAGAATTTAGTTGAATTGTAGCACACCCAGCTGGTGTCTGAGAATTTCTTGAACACATTGGAATTACGTGCAGAACACTTACTTTAAAAAAAATTTCTTTTTTGAGAATTTCACAGGCTATTTAACTCTCTGAGAGATTCTTCCGTGTCCCGACTTATTCTGATTGGCCACATCAGAAATAGGCCTAGGAAAATATGTTCTCCTTGTACACTGTGCTTCTTTCTTAGTTTATTTTCTGCATGCAGATATTTTGAGAGCCAAAGCACACTTTTTGTCTTAAAAGCTAACAGTATCTCTTAGAAGTGACTTGTCATTTTTGTCAGGATTTTTGATAGTCCTATCTTTCTCTAAAATTTAATAAACACGCTCACATATTTTTCAAGATATGTTGAAGCTGAATTTTTTGTTTGTTTTGTTTTGTTTTTTACACTCTACCTCCTGGTCTCTATCCATCTTTCTTCTCAACTTAATATTGGACAGCTTAAGTATATTGACTTTGATGGGAAATCCACATCCTTAATCTGCCCTTTGTTCTAAGTCATTGGATTGAAATAACTCACTGGGAATCACACGTTTATGTTCCTTTTCTATTGCTGGTGCCATTTAATCATTTGAAAGATACTTAGGATTTGCCATTCACATTCTCTCCCAATCTTATTTTTTGTTCTTCTGTGTTGAACAGTAGGTGATTGTTTTTTAACACTGAAAGGCAAAAATTTTCTAGAAACTCTATATTTACTTTCTATTTGCTTTCAAACTGTCAACATTTTTTTTTCTTCTGAGCTTTTTTTTCTTTAATACCCTGGCAAACATAACCAATCAATACCAACGCATTTTAGAAGATTCTGTATTCTCACTTTTCATCATGGGGCTCTAAGTTCATTAAGCAGGTTACCTTGCATCCATTTAATCTCAGTTGACAATTTTTCTAAGTATTTTGCCACCATAGATCATGCTTGTTATCTTCCCAGCCTTTGATATCAGTTTTCTCACTCTGCCACATAGTTTAGTTTTTCTCTTAAAGAATCATTTCACTTTTGATGTCAATTTTTTTACCAGTCAGTATTGCTTAGGTTATGCTGTAGTAATACAAACTGTCAAAATCTCAGTGACTTAAATCCAAAGTTAAACTTACTTAGACTCAGATTCATGTCCACCGCAGTTCTGTGGCAGTAGTAGGAGGATTCTCTGCTTCACGTAGTCACTCAAGAATGCAGATGACGGCTTCCCTGGTGGCGCAGTGGTTGAGAATCTGCCTGCCAATGCAGGGGACACGGGTTCGAGCCCTGGTCTGGGAAGATCCCACATGCCGCGTAGCAACTAGGCCCGTGAGCCACAACTACTGAGCCTGCGCGTCTGGAGCCTGTGCTCCGCAACAAGAGAGCCGTGATAGTGAGAGGCCCGCGCACCACGATGAAGAGTGGCCCCCGCTTGCCACAACTAGAGAAAGCCCGCGCACAGAAACAAAGACCCAACGCAGACAAAAATAAAAAACAAAACAAACAAACAAACAAAAAAACAAACAAACAAAAAAAGAATGCAGATGAAGTACAGCACAATATCTTGGAATTAAAATATTTATCTGGAACAAACGAGCATATTTTGCCAAGGCAAAGTAAGAGAGGTCAGAGGAACACCAGCCTGGCTTGGAAGTGGTGCACATCACTTCCCTCCCAGCTTGTGGTCCAGGATTAGTAATGTTGTCTTGCCTAACCGCAAGGAAGGGTGATATAAGATGTTTAGTAACCTTTACTCTCTCTGGGACTCCGATCTTGAGATAATTTATTCTTAAGCTCTTTATTAGACATACTTATCATCAACATCTAGTTTGTACATTTTAATTACTGAATAAAATAAGGCCTTGCAATTCCTTTGCAGAGAATATTCTGTTGCTTCACCTGAGTTAAAATATGTAGTACAAATACATTAGCTGAAATTCAAAGTCTTACAATGTGATTCTAATCTCCCTTTCAAACTATATTCTGTTAGTATCAATACCTTGTCCATATAGTCTCATATATTTGCTTTCCAAATATAACAATTTTACTGCCATATAATTATTTTAGTCAGTCATTCTTTTTATTCCCTTAAATCTATATAAATCCTAGCATTTCTAGTGGCAGTATTTAGGCCTTAGAATAAAATCTGAAAAAAAAATGAGTATCAATTTACTTTGACAAAATACATTCTTTGACTTTACTGTATGAATTTGGAGTGCTATTCTGTTGTTTCATAACAGCATTTTCAAAAGGCATTCATGTCCTTAATAAACGTTAATTTTTATTTTTTCAATTTTTTTTACCTCTCCCATCCAGTGCTCTTTATCCAATAGACAATAAAGTCACTGAAGAACTAATTCCAAACCTGTTTACAGGTTCTATAATCTAAATATATTATCTCTTCCAATCCTTAACTTCTCATCTATTAAGGAAGTATAACAGCATTTTCTATATTGTTTTCACAGAGTTACTATGGGGACAAAATCAAATGCTGTCTGCAACATGGTTTTAAACATTGCAATTTACAGTACAAATCTCACACATTCTTTTCATTGATATTATTGCCATTATTGAAAGTGCATTTCTAGTCTAGCATTCTCTTTGAAAGTCTACACTGTATTCTCAGGCCATGTTTAATTACGTTTTTCTTAATCATTTATTAGTTGTAATGATTTTGCAATTAAAAACACAAAGCAGTCTTACAGCTCTTTAGGTTTTTTGTTTCTATTCCTAAATACTCAGTAACCTTCCTACAAACGGGTTGGTATTAAACATGATTTTTGTCAAGCTCAGTACTTGGAAAGTGTCCAAAATTATCTGTCAAACAAAATTAACACATTTCTCCTTCTGGCTGGTTCACATTAATATCATTATCTAAAAATATGTGTTAAAAGAAAAATTTGTTAAATGAGGAAATTTAAGTCTAGTTCAAATGATTGTTTTGTAAATTACGAATAATTTAGAATTACTGTGGTTTAGAACAAAGAGCTTTACTCTATGTATGCACACACAAGCTGAAGTCTATTCAGTAAAAAAACAAAGTGTAATCACTGGTAATTTAGCCACATGATTTTTAAAAGCCCTATTTCCATTTTAAAATCTAAGTCCCATGTCTTAGGGTGAATCTCTTTTCTAGGAGAAAAGTCAGTCTTCTCTTATCTCAGTTCCTTCTGCAATGTTTTCAGTAACTAATCTATTAACAATAATATTTAAGGCTTTTAATGTTTTGCTTATAGTGAAAATTAGAACTAAAATAAGTTAAATCAAAAACCATCACTGTTTCTATTTCAGAATTATAAATGGAAATATAAAAGTTATAGAATCATAATTCATTAAAACTGAAGTAACCTTAAATATCGTCTCGATAATCTCAGCACATTCTCAGTAATAAGAAACCTGACACCTGAGGGCTTAAGTGAACTTCCTGTGTCTACACTGCTTGGGAGTATTAGAAGTGGATCCAGAACTCCTGTCTCTTGGCTTGACAATTCTGAAGAGAGACCACTCTGACTGTCTTCTAAGTCCGTGGATACAGGTGTGACTAGAAGTAGGGAGAGTAAACAAAAGACTATTAAAATAGTTCAATAAAGAAAGGATGAAGATAAACTAGGGCAGAGTTGACAAGAGAGATGGAGGAGACACTGAAACTTGGAAGCAGAAGAGATGGGCTGTGATGATGAATTGGAGGGATAAATAGATGGAAGAGTAATATGTTCGCAGGGATTCATGCTTAGTGCACAGGGCTCTCCATGTCACTACCATTGGGAATATAGGAACAGATGAAATGTCACATGGGGAAAGAAAGATGAAGACATGTTTTGACAAGTTGACTTTGAGGTACAAAAAGTAATCCAAGTGGAATTTCTAAAAAAGAACACTGATATTTGGAGTTTGATTTTTTTTTTTAAATCTGTATTTTGGAAATGAATTTATGCCAATTAATATATAGGTCGTAGGTGAAGCCAAAGGTACAGGCAAGATGTTTAGGAAAGTGTATAGAGAGAAGAAAAGAAAGTGGAGGACAAAATGCTAGGGAACCTCAGTGGAACATAAAAGCTGCACAGATTGAACATAGGTCAGCCATGAGATCGACCAACATAGGAAGAGAGAGACAGTGAGGCAAGAGGTTCAAGTGCCTAATGTTACAGAGAAGTCAAAGATAAAGAGATTAACCTGATAGGAGATCTTTGGTCATCTAAGTGCAATTCAGTTTACAGGGAGTGATGAGATTACATGGCAGTGGGCAGAGGAATAGAAAAGAGGTAAAGATGACAGACTGGAGGAGTAGACCTCCCCCAAGCCCCTGGAAAACTAGATATAAAAGTGAAAACAGAGACTGGGTAATATAAAAATAGAGGGAAATAGATTTTTTTTTTTTTAATGCATAATAAAAATGATGATCATGTTTCTAATATGTATAACATCTCAACTACTCTCTTCATCATCCTTTTCATTTCAAATATTTTCAAGCAAAAAAAAAAACAAAACATAGAAGCCATTATGCTGAACTAAAAGGTATCTGTGCTGCCCTATCCTTTCCTTAAACCTGTTGAAATGGAAGCCATTTCTCCCTGTCTATGGTGGGTATCTTTCCACGTGTTCGGCGTGCTATATCTTCCTGCCACCTCACCGGCATTAATCATTGTTATCTCCTCTGGCTGGACTAAATCTGACAATATTTATACATATTCTGGTAGCTTCCTTTTTAAAAAAATACTCTTCTTTGATACAAATCCCCCCAAATTGTTGCTCTCTCAGTCCATATTTATATCTCATTTCTTTAAAAGGACCACTGAAGGCACTGATTTCATTTTTTATTCACTTTCTAATTTACACCAGTCTGGCTTATATCCCTACTGCAACTGCTCTTTCAAATTCAACTGGATCTCTCTATTGCTTAATCAAAGGGATTCTTATGGGTTGCCATCTTACTTTAATAGTGTAGCATTTAAAAATAGATGTATACTCTTTTTGTTTCGACTCACAGATATAGAGGACAGACTTGTGGTTGCCAAGGGGAGGGGAAGTAGGGGAGGGAAGGGATTAGCAGAGGCAAGCTATTATACATAAGATGGATAAACAACAAAGTCCTACTGTATAGCACAAAGAACTAGATTCAATATCCTGCGACAAATCATAATGGAAAAGAATATGAAAAAGAATATATATATTTGTATAACTGAGTCACCTCGCTGTACAGAAGAAATTAACACAACATTGTAACTCAACTATACTTCAATAAAATTTAAAAAAAATAAATGGATACTCTTTCCTTCTTAAATTATTCTCTAAGTTTCTGAACATATATTTCAATATTTTTGTTGTCGTTGCTGTTCTACTTCTATGGTTGGCCTTCCGTTTCTTTTACACACTTCACTTTCTCTGCCCTACTTAAGAATTGTTGACATTCCACAGGGATTGATCCTATGACCATTTACCTTCTTACTTGATATTGTTTTTTTCCCGATATGTGCATCCATCTCCAAGGGTTTGTATACAACCTGCGTATAAGCTAATACATAAGTACTTATGCTTCCTTACACCTCCCTCAGTTAGCCCCAGTCCTATAACCATCAACTACTGGTACCTCACATTCCTCATCCTTCGTCTTAGTCAGTGGCACCCTTTACCAATAACTTTGGAGCAGTTTTCCTCTTCCCTGTTCCTCAAAACTCACGAACAGTTCAGGGTCCATGCTATGATTCCACGTGCAAAGTATTGCTAATATTGACCCATTTCTGTTGATTTTCACCGCAATCTTTTGGTATAAGGCTGTATCTTTCACCTGGGATAGTATGTTTACTGCTACATGAAACTTCCTAAATTCACTCTTCTCCCTCTCCCTTGTTAAAGTGTATCATTCAATTGGTTTTTAGCATGTTAACACAGTTCTGCAACCATCACAATTAATTTTAGGACATTTTTGTTACCCCCCAAAAAAAACCACATATTCCAATTAGCAGCCACTCCCCATTCCTTGAAAATAGTCCAGTTACAGGCAGCCTCTCATCTACTTTCTGTCTCTATAAATTGAATCATATGATATGTGGATTTTTGTGGTGTCTTTCATTGGCCATAATTGTTTTAATATTCATGCATGTTGGAGCATGTATCTGCACTGCATTCCTTGTTAACACAGAGTAATATTCCATTTTATGCATTTACTCTCTCTATAATGCCATCAGTTTGGGTGGAAATTTGAGTAGTTTCTATTTTTTGGATATTATGAATAATGCTGCAATGAAAACTAGTTTATATGTTTTTGTGTGAATATACGTTTTAATTTCTCATGAGTATATACTTCATAGAGGAATTACTGGGTCATATGATAATTCTCTGCTTAACTTTATGAGGAACTGTCAAACTCTTTTTCAAAGATGCTGCCACATTTTACATTTCTATCTGCAGTTTATAAGGGTTCCAATTTTTCCATATTCTTGCCAACACTTGTTATTGTTTGTTTTTTTGATTATAGGTATATTAGTGGATGTGAAAAGATACCTTATTGGGGATTTAAGGTACATCTTACTAATGGATAATAATATGGAACATCTTTTTATGTTTGTTGGCCATGTATATATGTCTTTGGAAAAATACCTATTCAAATCCTATGTCCATTTTTTAATTTTTTTGCCTGTTTATTTTTGAGTTGTAAGCGCTCTTTATATAATCTTGATAGGGATCCTTTTTTTAAAAATTTATTTTATTTATTTATTTATGGCTGCATTGGGTCTTTGTTGCTGTGCGTGGGCTTTCTCTAGTTGCGGTGAGCGGGGGCTACTCTTCGTTGCGGTGCGCGGGCTTCTCATTGCGGTGGTTTCTCTTGCTGCGGAGCACCGGCTCTAGGTGCTTGGGCTTCAGTAGTTGCAGCATGTGGGCTCAGTAGTTGTGGCGCACGGGCTTAGTTGCTCCGCGGCATGTGGGATCTTCCCAGACCCGGCCTCGAACCCGTGTCCCCTGCATTGGCAGGCGGATTCTTAACCACTGCGCCACCAGGGAAGCTCTAGATAGGGGTCCTTTATCAGATAAATAATTTGTAAATATTCTAAGTGTTGTCTTTATGATACTGTTTGCAACACAAAAGTTTTAAATTTTGATGAATTATAATTTATTTATTAGTATTTTAGTGACGTGCTTTTGATGTAGTATCTACAGAACCTTCACCTAATCCCAGGTCACACAGATTTATTCCTATATTTACTTGTAAGAATTTTAGGGTTTTTCTTCTTAAATTTAGATCTATGAATCACACTGATTTAATTTTTATGTTTGGTTTTGCATGCAGGTATCCAGTTTTTCCAACACCACTTGTTGAAAATACTATTATTTCCCCCATTGGATTATCTTGACATCCTTTTAAAGAATTAATTAACCATCAATGCAAGGGTTTATTTCTAGTCTCTAAATTGTTTGCCATTAATCTATATGTTTAGTCTTATGCCACTACCACATGTCTTGATTACTGTACCTTTTTAGTAAGCTTTGAAATCAGGAAACGTGAGTTCTCCAACTTTTTATTTTCAAAACTTGTTTGGCTATTATGGATTCCTTGCAGCTCCATATTTATTTTTAGATCAATTTGTCAAAATCTTTTAAAAAAAGGCTACCTGGGATTTTTGATAAAGATTCTGCTGAATCTGTACATAAATTTGGGCAGTATTACCACCTGATCAATATTAAGCTTTCTGTTCCATGAACATGAAATATCTTTCCATTTATTTGCATCTTCCCTCATTTCTTTCAACAACCTTTCAGTTTTCAGTGTACAAGTCTTGCCCTTTTTTTTGTTAGATTTATTTCTACTTTATTATAATTGGTGCTACTGTAAAAAGAATTGTTTCTTAATTCCACTTTCAGATTTTTCCTTGCTATTTTATGGAAATGTAATTAATATTTATATTTATCTCCTACTCTCTAGATTTTTAAGTAAAGTTTTAGAAGTTTTTTAATACAAGATCTTGTCATCTGCAAATAGACATAGTTTTATTTATTTCTTTCCTATCTAGACATTTTAGAGGTTGCTCTAGGGCTTACAATATACATCGGAACCTATCAGAATCTACTTCAGAGTTATACTCGCTTAATTCCAGTGAGATATAGAGGTGTTCTTTCACTATAGCTCTACTTATTGCTCACTTTCCTTTGTGCTATTACTGTTATGCATATTATGTGTATAGATATTACAAACCCAATAATGTGGTTTTATGATATTACTCTATATAATTTTATGTATTTTAAAGAAGTTGAGAGAAGGACAGCAAGTATATATTTATAGTTCATTATATCAACCTTCTTACTTTTTATTCCTGGTTCTCTTCATTGCTTCCTGTGGTTTTTCGTTGTCATCTGTTGCCATTTACTTACACCAATATAGCTTTTTCCCTACCTGTCTCCTTTGTGTTACTACAACTCTACATGTCATATTTCTACTGTTTCTACTTGTTTTACTTGTTGTTATTATAGAGCTACCAGCCTCCTCTTAATTTCTCACCACCAAATCTCCATTGTTCTTGACAGCACTTTTTGGCTTGAATTTCTCTACACTATACTCCAAATAAAATTGGTTCCTTGAAGGGAGAGCTGCTGGAACCATCTGTTCTTACAGCCTGTCTGTCCCCTGGGCAGAGCACCACGGCTCTGGGGCTGCGGTGTAGACAGAGACCAGCTTTTTCTTGCAGGAACGCCCTTGGTGTATGAGTAGGTGCTGAGCAGGTGCAGTAGACTCTGGTCATCTTAGTTCACCTCACCTGGTATGGATTCTTCATCTCACGAGCAAACTGTAGTGAAGGTGATCACTTGGCATGCCATGCATGCCTTTGGTAGACATTTCTCCACGGAAATTGAGGCTGGGTAGGAGAAAGGAGCCCCAGACTTCTTAAGTCACACTTGCCTTAAATAGAGCTCCTGAAACACGGAAAGGATTGGAACGATGAGAAATCCTGTTAGCCTGCCCCTCCCCATGAGAAGTCATAGCCCTATACTGGGAACCTGGGGGGAGAGGGAACCATATGCTCTTGGCTACATTCGCCCAGAGGATCCATCCATCTCGCTGAGTTAGGGAAAGGGTCATGGGTCATTGCTTACATCCCACAGATTCACTGTTCTAGCCAAGATGCACTTGCTTCCTTTGCCAGGAATGTTCTTGTACATTTTCATCTGGAAAATTTCTGCTCAGTGCTCCAGATTTTATTTATTCACATC
This sequence comes from Balaenoptera physalus, assembly GCF_965194825.1. Classification (NCBI taxonomy): domain Eukaryota; kingdom Metazoa; phylum Chordata; class Mammalia; order Artiodactyla; family Balaenopteridae; genus Balaenoptera; species Balaenoptera physalus. The sequence goes on along the minus strand of NC_138884.1, from coordinate 139,193,284 downwards.
CATATCTCTAGAACTTAGCACAGTGTCCTGATTATATTAGGTTCTCGAAAGATATACATTACACAAATGAATAAGTGCATTAAAAATCAAAGAAATTTATAGAAAAGACCAAAAATTATTGATAAAGCAAAGTCCTTGATGTAAGGAAGTGGTAGATTTCCAACATGCTTGTGATTTGAATAGCGGTTTCTCTTCTTCTGAGACAGTGAGATACATTTTTTTATAGGAGAAGATTTTATGGAAGCTCATACTTCATAGTGAGCAATGAATAATGTCTGGTATTCCAATCATTACTTCCTGCTCGTAATTTTTAGTGTATGACACCTCTGTTTTCTGCCTCTTGTGATAAAAAGTAATCTGGTCTCAATTGTAGGAGGTATACATATTGTGTTGAACATTATATTTCTATCCCACATATTCTAAAATATAGAAGGACATTTGAAATTAAAAATACAAAATTGGGTGCAAAATAGGAGAAGCTATTTTTTTCAGAGTCTCAGAAACACAGAGGTTCCTATATCTCAAGAACATATTTTAGTCTTTAAAAAATTGCATTTCACTTGGTATATCTTCAGATTTCTACATGAAGAAATTGGGGCTTAGCAAGATTAAATTCTTACTTCAAAAGGATTAAATAGCAGAGCTAAAAGTTAATTCTTCAATAATATAGCATTTCTTTAACAATGCATTTCATTCCATTCTTAATTCATTTATTCATAAATATGCATGCATTAAACTCATTCTTTCATTTAAAAATAATCTATTTGCTCCTTGGAGTTGTGCAATTGAATTAGATTATAGTTTTCTAAACCTAGAAGGTTGTGTACCATATATTCAGTCAGACTAAATCTGAAACTCTGTGGTATAGACTGTGAATCTACATACTGACAAGTTTTTCTGCTGATTTTTATTTAGTCTACAATCTTGTATGAGGCAAAGAGTTATGTTTGTGTATCACTACACTGGAGACATAAGTAGGATTAATTTTTCTTTATAATCTTCTAGTAGGAATAAGATTAGTTTTCATAAAAATTATAAGCCAAGAGTATGATTTATATCAAGAAAATGTTACAGCTGACCAAAGGGGAAAGAAATTTTCATTTGGGGTGAAAATTTGGCCATTTTCTTTAGGCCTTTATAGCCTTGCCTTGGATGGATGTCTAGAATTTTAAAAGTTATAATTCAGGTTTCTCCAGTAACAGAACGCATCATGAACACATGTGTGGCATTCAAATGCATGTTCATGTGTAGAGTGTGTTGTAATGTGAATGGATCATGGGGTTTCAGGATAGAATAGTGAAAAATCATGCTGGAAGTTTAAATTTGTGCCAGATTGTGAGGAACTTGAATGCTGGCCATGAGGTTGAAATACACAACATGTATGCAGATGTTATTGATTTTGACCAAAGGAAAGACATTTTCATAATTTTACATAAGGAAAAATGTAATCTTTTAGCCTCATATATAGCGATTATAGGAAAAGATTCTGGAGGACAGAAGACCTGTTAGCAGGCCATTGCCAGGGTCAGTCATGAAGCTGTGTACTTTTGAACTAAGACTTTTAATGAGAAATGAAAGGCACAAACAGAGACCAGAAAAGAAACCATCAAATGCCATTTCCACATCACAAAGCAGAAACAGGAAAAAAAGTATCTAGTTACACTTTCAGAAGAAAAGTAAATTCTCACTATGATATCAGAAACTAATGGAAAAGAAATACAGACTATAGGATTTTTTGGTAGTGCAGCATTCTTCAAAGGAATAAAACAATTATTACATATTATTTTCTCCCTTCTTTCAAATTCCACATCGATTTCTACATTATTTCTTTCAAGATTCATAATGGAATTGAATGCCTACTGAACACTGGAAAATGAGATTTGCTTATTTAAGAGCTCCAGGACTTTGAACATTTCAGATTTATTTCAATCACTATCATTTCAACTCTTATATATAATGCCAAACTTCAACTGAAAACCACAAAAAGCATAACTTTTTCACAAGACAGCTAAAGTCACTTTTTTTTTTAAACTGCAATAGTGTCTATTTGGCTTTTATTTTATACTGTAATACAGTATTAGGGATTCATTTAATCATAAAAAGAGAAAACATTCGCTATAAAAGACTCCCAAATCCTTGCAAACTTCAATCCGTTTCTTCCTTTGGTCAGTGTAGAACTTTTTTCTTTTCAGTTACTGTGCTGGATCCTAATTCTGTTTTCCTCTCGCAGTTTCCATGGTTTTTTTGTTTGTTTGTTTGTTTTTAATTAATTTATTTATGGCTGTGTTGGGTCTTCGTTTCTGTGCGAGGGCTTTCTCTAGTTGCAGCAAGTGGGGGCCACTCTTCATCGCGGTGCGCGGGCCTCTCACTATCGCGGCCTCTCTCGTTGCGGAGCACAGGCTCCAGACGCGCAGGCTCAGTAGTTGTGGCTCACGGGCCCAGTTGCTCCGCGGCATGTGGGATCTTCCCAGACCAGGGCTCGAACCCGTGTTCCCTGCATTGGCAGGCAGACTCTCAACCACTGCGCCACCAGGGAAGCCCAGTTTTCATGTTTTAAAATACAAGTTATGACAGTAGCAGCATTCCTCATTAGTAAATAGGAGAAGAAAAGATCAGTGTGGTAGGAGGAATGGGGTAGAGACAAGTACGAGAGGTATCTGTGTATAGTCAGTGAGGCAAAGCATACTCTTAGAGGAAGCTGCTATTTTTAATATGATGTATTTTCACAAAACAATAAAGCAGGAGAAAAATTAGCTAATGGAGAGGGTTTGAAATTTACTGACTAGTTCTGCTTGGAGTAATTCTAAGATAAGCATACCAGAATTCAATGTTCTGAATATCTTTTAATTACATTGTCATCTGAATCTCCTAATATTTCAAAATGGCAATTGTAGGTATAATTGCTCCTGTTTTGCAAAGAGGAGAAACCAAGGCTCACAAAAGCTAATACTGCCCAGGGACAGACCACAGAAACTCATCAACTGAGGGCTCAAATAAAGATGTTCCATTTCAGAATCCATTTTCCTCTCCTTTCCTCGTACCCTCTTGTTTTTTATCTGCCCTTCTTATCCTGCTCCTTCCTTGCTATATCCTTTCTATCATTTTCTTTCATTCATTCATCAAACATTTATTATCTTCTGCTATATTTCAATCATTTTAATTTTTACTGGGGATTCATAAGTTGATAAACACAATCTGTGACCTCAAACTACTGTGTATAACATGTTAGCCAGATGTTGGAAGTTTCATTGGAGAACCTCTGATTTCAACCCATGCTAAAATTCAAGCTCAAAAAAAAATAGGACAGTTTACATTTTCAGAAAATAAATTTCTCAGTAACATGGATTTTTCTGCATCTTTTGTAGACGAGACTGAGGAGAGCATTTAATTTGCACAGCAGTCATCATTTCAATACAAAAATCAATATCAATACAAATATTTTGGGTTTTTAAAAATTTTATAGTTATTTATTTATTTTTATTTTATTTTTGGCTGCGTCAGGTCTTTGTGGCATGCAGGATCTTTTGTTGTGGCATGTGGGCTTCTCTCTAGTTGCAGCATGAGGGCTCTCTAGTTGTGGTACATGGGCTCTGTAGTTTGTGGCATGCGGGCTCTCTAGCTGAGCACGTGGAATCAGTAGTTGTGTTGCACGGGCTTAGTTGCCCTTGGGTATGTGGGATCTCAGTTCCCCAACCAGGGATCGAACCCACCTCCCCTGCATTGGCAGGCAGATTCTCAACCAGTGGACCACCAGGGAAGTCCCAGGATTTCTGTATTTCTAACACAGAAATATTGCAACACATGTATAAATATGTTAAACATTAGAATTAAAATCCATATATAAAATTGTTTGCAAAGGTTTAGTTTCTGTAGAGAAAAAATCAAAATGAAATCATTCATTTTATATCATTTTTCAAGGTGGAATTAAATGTGAAATTTGTTGTAATTTTTGTAAGCTAATTAGCTTTGTTTCTGAAAGCAAAGAGCTAAAACAGCTAATGACAATGAATTGTATTTTCAATCTGATGCTATTGTAAACACTGGTAAAGTCTCTGGTTTTGTTCGCCAAATCCTAGATAATCTGGATTGGCCACTTCTTTGTTGTAAGAATGGGCAAATCACAGTCTTAAATCTTAGTGTCTTGTCTATAAAATGAAATAATATTACAGCAGTTTTATGGTGTGTTTTATGAGACAATGTGTCAAAATATCTTGCCAAAACATCAAATTTTATTATTGTTAAATTAATTAAACAAGGAGGCCATCAGACTGATGTGGTTCTAATACCTTAGCAGCCTACGTAAGCAAATGAAAACCTGAACCTATAAATGACTCAAGGTTAAGAAATCGAAACCTAAGGACAACCAATCATAAACAGCCAACTGGGCTTCTCCAAATAGGGCAGACATTTAAGCTACAGCCAATCAGATAATTTCCTTGCTTTGCTTCTTCCTTTTCTCTAAAATACGTCTTTCCCTCATGTGGATGGAGAGCTCCTAACCACTTCCGGTTTGGCTCTGCCCCATTCGAATCAATTTTTGCTCAAATAAATGCTTAAAATTTTTAATATGCCTCGGTCTATCTTTTAACATTATATAGTTCTAGTCACAGAAAAATAAAACTGTTTGTTGTATTTAAAAGGCCCTTTCGACTCAAAGAAAGTGTTATCATGTTAGTAACTGCTTAAGAGAATATCAGTATATTATAGACAAGCCCTCCAGAGCCATGGACAAAAAAGTCACTCTCAGTTTATGGATGTTAATTTACACTAACTGACACCTACATACTGAAAGAAATCAGGATATTAGAAACGGAGAATTTTAGAAGTCTGATTCATTTATGCTGTGGTATGCATAAGCTGGCTAACTTTAAAAGCAGTCCAAATGACTCATTCTAAAAATTTTTGTAAAAGGGACATTTGATTTGATATTCTGCTCTACCGGGTAAGAAGGGAACTGTTAGTGTAGTTGATGTAGTTGACGGTGTAAGGAGGTATCACTAAGTCTCAGCTGATCTAGAACTGCTGGACCAGCATCATCGGACAACCATGTGCTTATTTGTAAAAGTCAACCATGTGCATTTATTCTGTGTAAATCAAACCATTAAATTATGTTAGAAAAATGATAGCTAGTAAATAGAAACTCTTTCTTGGTTTAGTAATAATTTTCCAGAGATTTGCCCCTTACAAGGAATATTCAAAATATGACGAAACTGGGGTAGAACGTTCCATGCTCTGATTTCTGGAAGCAACTGTTTTCTAAATTTTGTATTTTCTAAATTTTGTATTGTGTACAATTACTGGGTTCAAAGAGCCCTGAATCCTCTGCTTTCTCCAATCTGATCTTCCATCATTACTGAGGGTTATTACAAAATATGTATGAAATGATCAACATAGATTATTATATGACTGATGCTAATATGTTAAGTATGTGAAACAAACCAAAAGTATGGTAAGAAAGGGCTAGATAAGACCTGGAAGCGATAGACCAGCATAGTTTCTTGGAAGTGCTAGAAACATACATGAAAGAATGGTTAAAACATTGCAGGAAAGAGCAACGACAGGATTAAATCTAGACAGCTGAGTAGAAACGTGATAAGTGTGGTGGAGAGTAGGAATATCTACTGACTAAAACTGAGCAATAAAACTGATGAATGTTCATATTAAAGAGAGATTAATCAATCCCAGAGCCTTGCATATGACAGCTATTAGAAGAATGGTTCTCTTCTTTCAATAATGAAAATTGTCCCGTATTTGCATGTTTATTTAGATTTGTCATATTCTTCCAAATAGCTAATTACATTTAGTCTTCACAACACACCTGTGGAGTAAATATTATCTTTATGTTTATTTTGCGTATAGGAGTAATTTGCTCTACTTCACAATGTTAGTAAGTGGTGAAAGCAGATGTACATACCATGTACAAGAATGCCTGGCCAAGGAGGTATGAAGTACCAGCTGAAAAGCAGACAGGCATGGCTTGCCAGATCTGCTAACTTGGCTCAGCACTGTGGCAGCCTGGAGGAAGAGAACCTATTCCGGACATCTCTTAGCTCCCCCAGATTCACTTTCTACCCTTCACTACTTTGTTTCTGCCTTAGGCTTTCTTGCCTTCTGGCACCTGCTAATGTTGGCCAATAGGTAGCAACAAAGGAGATGAAAGTGAGGAAGGAGAGTGAGGTTGGGGTACTTATTTCTCAATCTCCTTCTTTCCAGCACTGCTTCAGGCTGGCTATTTTCCAGCTCTCAACATGGACTATAGGACTCTTATTGTTTAGCTTTCATAATTGCTTCCTCCCCTTACCCTTTTAATGGAAGAGAAAGTAAAAAACAAGGTGTACTACAGATCCTTCCATTTTCTCAAAGTATAATTTGTGCCTGTACGATAAGATCTTCTTTATTTACCCCAATTTGATTAGGGTTTGTTTTTTTTTCCTGCTGGGACGCCGACTGACACAGAGAATACTTCTACTTTGCATAGAAGGGGCAGTTTCTTAATTTATTTGCCTTGAAGGGACCTCTTCCTAACTCTTACAAATGTACTAGATGCGCCAGCATCTACTGAGGGTAAAACTAGAATTTAAACCTGTGTCTTCCCATCACTAAACCAAATGAACTTGGTAATTTAATTTCTAGTACCATCTCTCCCACTGACCAGCTAAGTGGGGTTAGACATTCCATTGGACCTATTGTAAGGACCCTTTCCCATTAGGTTAAATTAGAATAATATATTATATGTTTAAGGCTCTTTCTTGGTATAATTTTTTGTTTTTTGGGTTTTTTTGCCTTGCTTTGCTTTGATTTTAAGATTCTACAAAATTTATACTTGGAAACACTTGTCTTTAACATTAAATAATCACAAGATCATGAACAAGCTTAAGTTTACTGAAATTAAACTTATATGGAATCAGAAACATAAAATATTTTACTTCAAATGTTTCTAGAATCTGTTTAATATATATTTATAATTATTTTTATATGTGGCCTATTCTCCAAACACTTAAATGTTTTTAAATATAAGTAATATGAGGACTTCTTTTGGTTCTTAAAGCCACTTCCTGCATTTATACAAATATGACATTGAATGTCCTGTGAGTATTCCCAAAGTATGTCTGTCTTCTAAATAATCAAACTTTGTGAAAATTGTCATATTAATATCTCAAGATAATTATGAAAGTTGATTTTAAATCATATATTTAAAACAAAATGCAAAAGAAGTCCAGTGCTTCCATTTTCTCAAAGTATAATTTGTGCCTGTACAAAAAATCGATCTGAACCATGAAAGCAATACTTTTCTTGTACATAACGTTTCCTTATCTACTGTATTTATATTTTGTAGAAAATGTGTAATAAGTCTATTAAAATGCACAGAAATGAAGCCAAAACACCATGCATGTAATTAATCTACAAACTCTAAGCCAAAAAAATTGGGGATTATTTCCTAATAAAGGAAAAAGAAGAAGCATATCATTGATTTTTTGAGTGGAAAATTCATTTTAATCTAATGCCAAAAGTGTCAGGTTTATCACAGTATAACATAGCTTGTAGTTTTCATGGTCATCTAAATAAAATGATTTATAAATTATCAAAATGCTTTCCTCTGCCCAAAAGCCATCACTTCCATCTTCTACTGTTTGAATTTCAAATGGTTCACACTTAACTCAGCCAGACACTGGGCAAGTCAAGTAACTGTGCCATCTGGACCAGGCAAAAAAGTGACAGAAAGAGGTGATATGCTGAAATTCAAACCAGAACACCATGCCTATTAAGGCTTCCAATTTGAACATTTCTTCTCCAAAATATCCTCCAGTGAAGAGTTTTCAAATTAAAAAAAGTATACTACCAAGGTAAAGTATACTATAAAGCATAATTTAGTATAACTAAGAAAAAACATAAAAAATAAAATACACGTTTTATGATTACTGGCAAGGAATAAAAAAGCATCCTTTCTTTCCATTAGACTATTAATTTTTTAAATGGCTATAAAATAGGATTAAAAGTAGGAAGAGAAAATTACTATATGATAATATGACATTTAGGTAGTCTGACCAAATATTCCAACTACAACAACTAAAACTTTAAATATATATGTATAGATAGATATAGAGATAGATACACATATACATATATATACAATTAAAAAAATACATTTATGTTCTGAGTCTTTGATCAAATCAAATATTAACTGAAATGAAAGCCTAGAGAGGAAAAAGGAGCAATGGAGCCAGCTTTCACTGTTGAACATTTGCTGATTATATTAAGCTTTTTCTTTTTTACCATAAAACTTATCTTCAAGAATTACCACAAAAAAAATTTCCAAGAAAATTGAGTCCACAGTCAAAAATCACAATTAACACTCAGTACCATGAATGTGGGCCATGATAAACAACTGGAAGAAAATATTAAAACAGCAAAGATATGCATTTACAAAATTAAGTACATTTAGTAATAACAAGAAATGAGAGGCAAATGAGATAAAAGCAAGACTGACTCCAGTAAAGGTACCTAATCTGATTGAAAAATATTAAACATAAAGAGACATATATAACAAAAATTCAAGACTCAATGGATATGTTAGTAGACACAACACAGAACTGAAGAACCACTCCTGAATATATATCTGAAGTCATTATTCACAATGGAGCTTAAAAGGTAAAGAGATTAAGAAAAAAACTTATGGTTAAGATACTTGGAGTTTAGAAGGATAAAATCTAAAATGCTTGAATCAGAATTTCAGGAAAGAAGAGATGGAATGGACATAAAACTATATGAAAAGCAAATGACCAAAAAATTTCAAAACTGGTAAGAGGAAAAAATTCACAGACACTTATAAAATCTCAAATGAGATAAATGACAGACATTTACTCCTAGGCACACAAAGGTGAACCTGTAGTACACCAAGACCAAAAAAAACTCTTAAAAATGGACAAAGAGAAGGCAAAGATTGTCTTCAAAGCATTTGCAATTAGACTTACAGGGGACTTTGTTTAATCCACCTGAAAATAACTTCTGTGAAAGTGAAAAGTAGATGCTTAGGCGAACAAAATATGAGATTTTGCCACAAATAGATCCTCTTCATATGAAATTCTATTGGGTGTACTTCTGTCCCAATGAAAATGATGCTAGAAGGATATCTATGGTACCATCAGGAACAAAAAACAAAAAACCTGATATGCATGTCAGAAATTAAAACAAACATTGCCTGTATATGCCAATATTAAATATTTATTGTGGGAATGAATAATAATGGTGATGATTTGGGAAAATCTGGGAAATATTTGATCAAGTTTAAAGTATTCTAAATACTATTTGTAAGAAGACTAATGATACTAATTGACTTAAATGAATATTAAAATTGCTGAGGAAAAACTAGAGATAAATGAAATGTATAATTTTAATTGAATGGTGGAGAAAATTAAATTAGAACATTCACAAAAACAGAAAAAGAGTAAAAAATGTAGAAAACTTGGGAAATTTTTGACAACCTATAATATTAAAATAAATGAATAAAATAAATCATTGCAATAAATATAAATGGACAAAGTGATTGAGTTAAGAAACACAAAGTTTATCAGAATAGGCCCCTCACAACATATCTACCTGTGCTGCTCAAGAGATTTTTCTAAAACATAGCAAAGAGAAACGTGGAAAGTAAAATGATGAACAAAGAGAGAATTCACTAATACTCCTCAAAACAAAGTGTAATAGTAATAGTTAATGTTTATTTGTAAAACATGCCAATTACTTTGAAAATATCAAGCAAATAAATGAATTTCTAAATAAATCAACTTGAAAAGCTCACTGAAAATACCTTAAAAATCAGATTCACTTTATAACAAAATATATTGGCTAAGTAAAGTCTTCCATAAAAGGAAACACCAAGCTTAGGTTATTTTTTTTAACCAATAAGTTCTAACATGTATTCAAGGAACAACTAGTCCCATTTTCCATATTCAGAAAATATGGAATCTATTCCTACTGTAGAATATAGAAACTAGGAAACATTCTCCAACTATTTTGTTGGATTAAGACATCCTATATACTAAAGCCTACAAGGATGAAATGATTACAGGTGACCTCACAGGAAACAAACATTGCTGTATGGAAACTTGATTTATGACAGAAATGGTGCTGTCAGTCATGGAAGAAAGAAAGAACTACAGTATAAATGCTGAGATAATTAGCCATCCATATGTCAAAAAGTGGAACTGGACTCCTACCTCACAACAAAAACAAAGATCTTATGAATTATAAATTTGAATATGAAAAAGTATAAAACTTGTAGAACTTGTAAAACTTATATTGAAACAAGAATATTTATTTATGAAACTAAACCATAACAAGTGGAAACACAAGCCATGTATTTGAAGAGAACATTTGAAACGGATGTAATTTATACATTCAGAATACATAAATACTACCTACAAATCATTAAGAAAATGAGATAACCCAATAATATGGGCAAAAGCAGAATTTCCAGAGAACAAAACAGTATTAGCCATTAAATATACGAAGAAGTTAACCTGATAAATAATAGGTAGAATTCAAATTGAACTTACAATAAGATATCATTTCTTATCAACCAGGTTAGCAAAAAAAATTAAGTCTGAAATATCCAGTGTTAGTAATGATATAAGGAACTGGAATAATTTTATACTTCTGGTGGGAGCTCACATTGATACAACTGCTTTAGAAAGAAACATGACATCTTCTATGAGGAACAAAGATATACATACCCATGATGCAGCAATTATATTCTTAGCTGTACACCCCGGAGAATCCCTTGCACACACACACCAGGAAACATATAGAAGAATGGTGATGACAGAATTTTCGTATTAAAAAAAAGCTGGAAATAATCCTATGTTTGATACACATGCTAGTGTTATACAGTGGCATATTATCCAGTCATTAAGAATGTATGATCATTATTTACAGTAAACATAGATGAATTTCAGGAGTACAGTGGTAAATCAAATAAGCAAGTTGCAGAAGAATCCACAGATTGTAATTTCATTAACACAGAGTTTAAAAACATCAAGGCTCAGAAACATCTTTGCTCAGGGACACTGGCACATATTTGGAAAACTAAAGGAATCTAGGGAAAGGCAAACGTAACGTTCAGGGTAGTGATTTCCTCTGATGGGAAAGACAGAGTTGGCACCAAGTGGGGGCCAGAGCAGTCTCCAAAAGCAATATTGATTTGTATCGTAAATTATATGCTAGATATATCAGTGTTTCTTCTAAAACTCATATATTTTTACATGTTTTTATCATATTTAATGTTTAACAAGCTGACAAGTATAACGGTTAACCAACTCAATACGGAAAGTAAGCATTATGAATTAGAGTGAATCGGTCATGTTAGAGTCAGACATGAGAATTAAGTAAAGGTAGAGGAAACAGTGTTGTTCAATCCAAGCAACACTGAATTTCACTAAGTAAAAATCATGTTGAGGATAGTAAAACTAATAATTAAGAGTTATTAACCTCTAGAATTCACAATTTAAAGAGGAAGAGAACTATTCTGATACTAATTAAAGTGTTGATTTTATTTAAAAAAATTTTTTTCATGGAAATACATTTTATTTTAAATATAGCAGCGTGTACATGTCAATCCCAAACTCCCAGTCTATCCCTCCCCCTTACCCTTTTCCCCAGTAACCATAAGTTAGTTCTCTAAGTCTGTGAATCTGTTTCTGTTTTGTAAATAAGTTCATTTGCATCATTTTTTTTTTTAGGTCCTGCATATAAGTGATATCATATGATATTTGTCTTTCTCTGTCTGACTTACTTCACTTAGTATGATGATCTCCAGGTCCATCCATGTTTGCTGCAAATGGCATTATTTCATTCTTTTTAATGGCTGAATAATATTCCATTGTATATATGTGCCATATCTTCTTTATCCATTCATCTGTCAATGGACTTTTAGGTTGCTTCCAAAAAAAATAAAGAGTGCTGATATCAGGTTTGGAAGATTAATTCTGGTCAGGATATCTGACTACTTCAAGGCAAGGAGAAAAATGGAACTTGTATTTATAAGAAGCTAGAGGACTTGAACAAACTTGAAGTTGCTTCTGTGAAGGTTTATAGAAGGGAAGTTAAGGCAATGGTTCATTGATACACAGTTTGTCTTTTACAGCCTGTGTTCATTGAAACGTAGAAAGAAGCATAAAAACAGGTAGGCTTTGAATGCGTGTATGCTGAGGTCAAATAACAAAGGTTTATAAGCGTTTTCTTGTAATGATATTACCTCTATGTGTGAAGTATACAAGAAAAGAACAATTGTAAACGATGATTTGAAGCAGAAACAGGGAAAGAGTAGAGTCTGGTCTAGAGGGGGATGAATCTCATTTATTATAGTCTACGGCCTAATGAAACCTCACAGTTGAAATCACACATTTAAACGATATATTAACCTAACGTCTCATGCATTGTTCCAGTAAGTGTAGCTTACATAAGTACCAATTCAATCTAGCACCTAGAATAAAATGGCCAGAACCTTGAATATCTACATGTAAATAGTGTATTAGTTTCCTAGGATTGCCATAAAGTATCACAAAAAGAGTGGCTTAAAACAATAGAAATTTACTTTCTCACAGTTTTGGAAGGCGGAAGTCTGAAATCAGAGTGTCAGCAGTGTTGATTCCTTCTGATGACTCTGAGGGAAAATCTGTTCCATGCCTCTCTCTTAGTGTCTGGTGATGGCAGAAAATCCTTGGCATTCTTTGGCTTATAGAATCACAACCTCCATCTTTACATGGAATTCACCCCATATTTCTGTGTCTTCACATGGCTGCCTTCTTATAAGGATGTCAGTCATATTGGATTAGGACTCACCCTAATGACCTCATCTTAACTTGACTAAATCTGCAAAGAATCTATTTACAAATAAGGTCACATTCTCAGGTACTGGAGCTCATGACTTCAACATATCTTTGGTTGAAGAAACTTTTTATTCATATAAAATTTTGTTTTCCTAGAAATAAGTTCCACTTCTCCATTATTTATACTTAAGAAGTGCACCTTTTCTTATTCCTGAAATAGAAAAATATAAAACACAGTATTACTTTATATGCAACCAAAAAAAATGATAATAATTTATGGGGGAAATTATTTTATTTTAGGACATTTTTACACACTTTAAAATAGGATATATACTGCAATTAGTTGAATTAGATTAATAATATTTTCCTATAGGTAACTTAAACCTGGAAAGCAGTTAACAAAATGAAAAATTGTTTTTGTTTAATTTGTCTTCACAAATAGTATTTATTAAGTAGTTTATTATGTTATTTCTGTGAAAATGCACAGTAGAAGATCTTCTTTAAAAGAAATATATAAAAATCAAAAATATCATTAAGATTTCATTAGTATACAATCCCAAATTGAAAATTTGGGATATAAATTATTAGTTGTTTAAACATTAAAAATACTCTTTCATCATCATTTCATATTTTACTTACACAAAATAACTGCAAACACTATACTTCTGTTTTTCCATTAGATTTCTTCATGCTAACTTTAACAAAGAAACTAAACTTCAACTAAGAGAATACCTAGATAACTGATGGACAGCTCAAAATAAGTGTATCAAATGAATACTCCTTACAGTCTTAAGTAGTCCTTATCATATAAATTGATTTGTTATTCAGTAAGAGCACTACAATAAAATAGGTAAAAAGGAAGAATGCCCATTATTTATTTTAAGCACTTAAAGTTACTTTCTAAAGGTCATAGCAATAGAGAGTGCTACATTATTGTAATATTTTTCAGATTTGGCATTTATGCTCTAAAAACTGACCCAATCTTAGGAGTACTCTTTCATTTTCTTAGCCCTGTAGTAAATTGTTAAGATGGATCTTTAAACACTCAACTATGATCAGATATACGTAGTTCCAAAATATAGATCAGACATAAAAATTAGGAAAGACTTAACCAGACTCTGGCATAAACAAAATCAGATTATAATCCAGTCAAATATAAATGTAATAAAAGTAGATTCACAAATTATAAGAATAACTCAGTATATACAACACACAATTCAAGAAACATGCATCTTTTTTGAGTAAAGTTTATTTTTGTTACTTATGCTCTACACTTAAAGAGCTGGTTATTTCTTTTTCTTTAACACTGTATTAAAATCAGGGTTAATTTGTGACCACACATTTTTTATAGGAAAGACACAATGAAGATGAAGACAGAAATTTTTTTCTTATATTAAAGTTTAAATGTGAAATCCCAAAAGTCCAAAATTTATTCTCATTAGTTAATTATATAAATATTAACTGTTGAAAACGACTTAAATCAGTAGTCTATTATAATAATTTAGGTATGTCTTACCTCTTGATAGTCAAGATATTTGTTTTTAAATTTATTTGTTTTTTAGGGAAAAGCTTAGACTATCTTATAGATAGGTACAGTCTATTCATGATAATTGTTCAAATTGCAATATATCTTGATGGGGCAGGTGGAAGGCAATGTAGGCTCAGGATTCCATGTAAAAAGTTTAGCAATACTTTTCTTGCCTGATTTATCATTAACGCACAATAAAAGCTACTAAACATCAGACTCTTTTCGAAGGACTGAATAATTGCATTTTGCATCAGTTTGTAAAGAACCCATGTGTGTGCTGGGCTAAGTGGAATCCAGTCTTGGCATCATAGTCTGTAAGCTTTAACAACAATTAATTTCTGGTGAACCTCGAATGCATGCTCCCTCCAAATCACTCTTGCTGCCAGTTGAGTGCATTTATTTTCTCCTTTGGATTTCCACAGTAGCATTGGCTCCTGCTTTATATTCTTATTGTATCTCTTAATGGCAACATAATTTGCTAGAGAGAATGCAGACTCCTGCAGAAATGACTCCTTATGTTAAGTAGAAAAAGGAGTGGCGGCCAGAGTGGCAAGTATTTAAGTAGCAAGAACAAGGTTAATGATGGAGAGAGAGAAAGAGAGAGGCTTTTCAAAGAAAAACTTGGAAGAGGGTGCAAGGAATTGCCTCATTGAAAAATGAAAAATATAGCTACCAATTATTTGTACTATACCATTTCATGCTAGTATAGGAGTGGGTGTGTGTACTTATGGACAATATGTTCACTTGCATATTCTTATCCATGTTCTTTTAAAATTATTGTTTAATAGAATGCAGTCATATATCCTGCAAAGCTTCTAAAATCGATCTGCGATGCAAGGTTTAGATAATAATTAATATTAACATGACTAAATGTTTTATTTTTAAAATCTTTACGTGAATAAATATTATTCAAATGCCAAAGCAAATATACAGAGGGCAGCAACAACTGATCAAACACCTTTAACCAAGAAAAGATTTGTTTATTGCTTTTTGGTTTTAATATAGTGACTTACAGAATCTGGTCAGTTATCAATAAGCTATGTTTGAAATTCATGGAACTCTTTGCTAACATCTTAGATTTTAAACTAAACTCTATTGTCAAAACAAGTTCTTAATTTTCATGGGGAAGGGTATCCACATATTTACTATGTACACAGAATATGTAATTGAATCAGTGAATATTTTACTACTCAAGGACTGTATTAGCATTGCATAGGCATAAACTTACTGAATTTTTATTTAAATTATGTACGATGAATTTTACCAAGGTCTGCATTTGAACATATAACATTCTAATTTATCATTAACCTTTTATATAAAAATTAATTTTGAGAGCATTCCTATATACTTTTAAGAAAAGCTTGATGAAAGGAATCAAAGAAACTCCAAAGGGAGAGAGCATAGTGCAATAGTATATATTCTTTTTGTTTGTTCACACAGCAATATACAATCACTGCTTAAGTTATACTATTACTTTGAAACAAAACGACAAACATGTGCCCCAGTTGAATTTGCATTTGGTGTTGATTATGTCATTATTAACTTAAATGACATTGAATAAAAGGCTTAGCAAGTGATGTTCATGGTAGTCTGTTAATATCCTAAGTATTCACAAAATTATATATAATATAGTAATTTAAAGAAGAGAATTGACAAATTATTTACCCTATTTTTTCTAGGTCTCAAACTGATAGTCTAAAATCTATGCTTTTAGAATGGAAGTAACAATGAAATCGAATATATATCCTTCATTGCAAATGTATCGAGAATCACTTAACCTTAATATTTCTAAGAATTAGCAAGAGGAACAAAAACTGGCACTCAGAGCTGCCCCAGGGATGTGAAATAGCTTACAAACACTGGACTGGATACATAGCACATACTTCTTAGAACTGCTTTTTAAATTCTTTACATATTGATGCTGGAAGGCAGGACTCCACACTAAAAGCTGTCTCCATTAAACGAAATGATCTTTTGATCTTTTCTTCAGAAATGGTAATCTACCTCAGAAACAGAAAATCCACTCCTTGCTCTGCCTGAAAAGACTTTTTATGCTTATTTTTCACTAAAAGTCCTTACAGACAGTAAGTGCTTATCTTTGTATTTTTTCCTTTCTCAACTTGTTTAAAATGTTTTAACATGGGGAATTATTTGCATATTTTTCAATTATGTTTAGAATGATAATTGGCTAATGAGAAAGCAATAATTTTAATATCGCATTGTGTGTATTTCTTTGAGTTTTTTTTTTTTTCTTTTTTAAACTTTTAAATTATTTCCTGGGAAATGCCTTCTTTGTTATAGTGTCTTTTCACATAAGCTTCCCCAGTGTTGCCCAGTATAAAACACCCTGTAGCTCTCTCTCCTTCTCTTAATCCAGGCTAGAAAGCCAGCAATTCTTTCACAGAAAAATGTGAGTATTTGATCACAGTTATGCTATTATGAATTATATTAACATATTTAGTAGGTTAAAGGGATTGACATGTTCCCTTTACCCCTTTTTCTCTTATGTTAATTTGAGCTTCTCTCAGCTAAATCTTATAATTAATATCAGCATTGGAGTGCTTGTTGTCTGAAAATCAGTTGAAATGTGTTTTACAGAATCCTTTACTCCCAGATACCGTTGGAACAAGCATACCCAAGAAAAGTCTATTTTAGGGTGAGATTAAGGCACTTCCTCTGTTAGACCAATCCTTGTAAATGCTTCCAGACCCAGATATTTTTGTTCAGCGTTATTAAGATGCAATTGACATATAACACTTTATAATTTAAGGTGTACAACATAATGATTTGATATATGTATTATTGTGAAATGATTACCACTATGTTTAGTTAATATCCATCACCTCACATAGTTAACGATTGTTTTCTTGTGATGAGAACGCTTAAGATCTGCTCTCATAGCACCTTTCAAGTATATAATACAGTATCATGAATTAGAGTCACCATGCTGTATATTACATCCCCTGAACTTATTTATCTTATGACTGGAATTTTGTATCCTTTAACCACTTTCATCCATTTCTCCCAGCTTCCCAATGCTCTGGCTCTGGCAACCACCAATCTGTTCTCTGTTTCTGACTTTATGTGTTTAGATTCCACGTATAAGTGAGCTCGTACAGTGTCTGTCTTTCTCTATCTGACTTACTTCACTTGGCACTTCAAGATGCATCCATACTGTTGCAAATGGCAGGACTTCTTTCTTTTATATGGCTGAGTATTATCAGACCAAACGATTACAATATAATATAATAAGACACTTCTCTTTATTTATTATGCTGCTACACTTCAAACATTACATGAATTTGCTAGATAGTAATATGGTTTAATAACTTTACGAGTTATAGCAAATCATAATAAAATGCATTTCAAGGCAATACGGGTTAAGGTTGTCTGCAACGTGGACTCTTTTAATTTACAACTTAAGAGTTTTTAATAATCCAGAGCAAGAAAATAAGACTGTGACTAATTTTAGACTGTTTATTGAAAGCTGAAGATGAAAATATGTCTTTACAATCAAGCAAGAATATATCGATTGAGAAAAACTTCAGAAAATTGTCAGATTTCTCAAGTGTCCCTCTCCAATGTGTGTTAGGTGAATACTTATCCGTGCATGCATTTTAACATGGGTTGTTTTGGAAGGACAAAATTGATTATATTTTCTGATTCCATTTTGTAGGTATAATTTTTAAGTATACCTAACTTTAGATACGACTTGAGTAACTGAAGTAAAGTAACATAGTGGAATAGATTGAGAAATTTAACATATGTTCAGATCCCGTTTTAGAAGCAGACTATAGTTTGAATATTGACAATGGCTGTGATCAAATCAGTTTGAAAGAAACTAGGTTTATTGAAACTATTTATTGAAAATAGCTATAAAAGCAATTTGCAGAAACATGATTATAATCTTTGATACACTTGTTATTTGTCAATAGCTATTTCAGTACCTCAGTGAAAAAGTAATTTTGTTGGCATCACCAGTGTCTTAATTAAATCTTCATGCCTACACAATGCAATGTAAGGAAAAATTTTACCTTTCTTATGGAAAAAATTGAATTTAGGAGCAGGTTCCTAAATTCATGTTTACTTAAATATAAAGACACATTTTTTTCCGTCAATATTTTTGACAGGTTTGGATTGAATTCAGACCCACAAGATTTTCTGCAGATGTAAGGTTTCCAAAGCTATTGCTTTAGTGATTTTGCACAGTATATTATAAATGTGCTTTTTCCTCTGGTTTCTCTTTGTTTTGCCCTATCTACAGACATTCTTTGCACATCAATGTATTTCTTCTGAGTCCAGCTATTATCAGACCAATCCTCTATGAACTTGCTTTTGCTGTTATCAACGACTATGACTTTGAGTATTTTGTGCTTAAAGCTAAAGATTTATAAGAAGCTTTTATTCAGTTGTGTATTTAAATACTCAAAGTATCTCAAAGTATCCTCTCTACCACCCTTTTTATACTTTCCATGATGCAACCATTTTGGCTTTCTCTGAATACTTAGAACAAGATGTATAAATGAACACTGTAATTGAATTTATTCCCAATAAAATTATTTACCTGTAGGATTCTGGAAAAATACAAAAAGAAAAACTGTCATTATGATCACAATTTTATTTAAATTTAATAATTATTTCAATTTAAGCCCACCCAATAATAAGATTAATGAATTAGCAAATTGCAGGTATCAATACTTTTTAATTATCATAAGGTAGAAAGTACGCAGTTGTCTTCAAAAACATAAACTGCAGGGTTTAATAGATGTATTTTTAAATATCTGCACTGCCATTCACTGTTTATGATTTCTGGCAAATTATGTACTGTATCCAAATTTAACATTATCTAGCTTTAATATTATAATAATTGCCTAAAATATTGTTCTGAGGATTAAACTTATTCTCAGAGTGCTTGAAATGTAATAAACTTTTTTATTAAATGCAAGATTACCATTGAAGCTAATCCATACAAAATATGAAGAAGAGTCTAAGACATTTAAATATTTTGCCCTATATTTGTTTTTGCTATACCACTTATACTTTTGTATTATGTTTATCATATATAAATATAATCATATTCTCTTCATGTCCATATTTGTGGGCATCTTGTATCATGTCAAATGATAAATCAAAATTTGAGAAAATAGAGATAATGAGGTAAATGTTCTGAGAAAATTATAAAATCAAAAAAGTAAATAAAAAATAAAAAAGATTCTGATCAAATCTTCTGACTCTTCATAAAATTGAGAAAATATCTTCAATAATCCTCACATGGTTTGGGAAAATGGTCAATGAGATAACTGTGCAGGTATATTTTAACTCAATAAACTAAAGTTTTTTGAATAACCATAAGATTTCTTTTACTAATTTTTATTGAAGCTTAAAAATTTAGTATAAATTAAAACTTTGCCAGTGTATATTCTAAATGGAAATTTCATAGAAACACTGTAATGTTTTGGACCATCAATGATATTTCTCATAGTTAGAAACAAAATATTTCTCTAACTCTAAGTTATAAATGTAATTTATACTTATTTTGCTTGGGTTTTTTTTTAAGTAAATGAATAGCAAATACTTCAGATTAATTGGTAACCCTTAATTTAAATCTGTTGATTATATGATTTAGGAATGATGTAATAAACAATTATTATCTGATTTACCATGATGAAACAAGTGGATAATCTTTACACAGGTCTATATCACTCTCTTAACCAAATGCAATAAATATACTATGTTTAAAGAGACAGAGGGGAAAAGAAACTATTTTAATTCATTTAGAGGGAGAACACAATATGATAGTTTCTTCATTCTTTCAAAAAATGTTTAATTAGTTCCTAGTAATTCCTGGCAATAGAGTAATGAACCAAAACGAAATTGGGCCTTGCCTTCAATGAGTTTTATTCTAATAATAGAAACAGACATCAACAAAATAATATTACAAGTAAGTAAGTGTTAAGGATTTAATAAATTTTGCTGATATATTTTAAGCAATGGAGTGGGAACTCCATTTTTACTTAGTAGTGGAATCTATGATTTTGTTTAGATGAAAGGTCATCCCAGATGTAGTGAAAATATATTTTAATTGAGCAATATTAGATGTGAGTTGACCAAATTTGAATCTACTATGGGAGATAGGTATAGGATAAAATCAATAGGACTAAACTGTGAGCTAAGTATATACGTTTAAGGAAAGAAAGGTGTCAATAATGACTTCTGAGGTGCTGGTTTATTTAAGTGGATGGATGATGATAGCATTTACCAAATCATAAAGTTTGAATTATTTGAGTTTTAGGTTTCTTTGAGTCTAGAAATCATAAAGATGTCCTAATTGAATATATAAACTGTAAGTCTTGTGAGCAATTGAATCCATGAGCCTGGGTAGAATGACCTAGAGAGACCATAGTGTGAAAGAGATGCCCACGGCCAGACCAAATGCTGAGTCACAGTGACTACTAGTGACCAGCTGATGAAAATATGCTCACCAAATAAGTATCACCAACATGGCACAGAGAAGTAGGAGGAAAGCCAGGAAAATGTGTTCAGAAACCAGAGGAAGAAAACATTTTAAGAAGCAGGGAGTGAGTTCAAGTGTGGCTAAGTAGTCAAATGATGTGAGCACTGAAAACATATCTGTTGGATATTCTGGAGACTTGAAACCATAATGAGAATTGGGTTAATGGGAACATCTGAACGACAGACCAGAATGATATGGGGAGAAAATAGAAATCAAGAAAATGAAGACATATCTTCCCCAAATTTTACTTATGAAGGGAGAGAAAGAAATAAGTAACTAATGCGCCAGGGTTGAGTTTTAAATTTTAAAGTTTTTTGGTTAAAGCTTGGATATGTTAAAACCTATGGAATGGATTCAATTTATAGGGAGAGGTTGACCAGAAAAGAGAAAAAGAGAAAGGAAGGGATTGGGAGGAAGGGAAGGAGACAGGGAAAGAGGAAAAGCAACAGACACAGAGCTAGAGAGTGAAACAGTATAAAATTCATAAGAAGGCAGGAGGTATTGAATCCAATAGGCAAATAGAAAATTCATTCTTAGGAGCTGGTGTTAGTAACATCTGTCGAAGTCCAGATATTACAGTATCATTGAATCACTGCAAATATTAGCAAAGATTTTTCTCAAATAATTATATGGCAACACAATTACAAAAAAATTGGTTTAGAAATTTTGGAGAATTTATCTGTGAACTGACATCACTGTTGACCTTTAATGCATCATTAATACATGTAAGATATGACAGCAGGTTTTATCTATAGACATAATTCTCCTCTAAATTTACAACGCGGGGCCCTGTATCCTTCAGTCTATCATTCTAGTAATATTTCTTACTGCTGGCGTAGAAAGTGGACTCTGTCAAACTATATATTCTGTAGCAAACTCTTGAGTAAAATCATCCAAAACTTGCCAAGAGACCTTAGGTAGAAATCCAGCCCTGTTATGGCATGTAGCTTCATTCCATTTTGTTTTGTCATTGAAAAATATATGCATTGAGCTACGATTGTATTTAAATCATTGCTTTAGCATTATAAATGCACATCTGGACAAAATCAACACAGGCTGAAGATTACATTCTAACAGGTAAAATAGACATAAAATAAATGGTGACAAGATTCCTTATTTAATTGATTATAACCACTAGAAAGGAGAAGTACGAATGCTATGAGCAGACTACCTGGTTGCCCTGCTCTAGGATGGAGCTTCAGGAAGGCTTCCTGGTCGATGTTGTTAAACTACAACTAAGGTAGCATTTCAGTAACAGGAAATACATTCTGTCTGTGTTCTGGGGCAAGGAAGGAATAAAGCACATTAACAGAGGGAATGGATGGATTTTATTTATATATGAGGAGATAGTTTTTCTGCATTCAGAAACAGCATTTCTTATTTGTTATACTATGCTGATGTCGCACAGCTAGATGGTAGAATATAGTATATATTCAACATCTTTTGATTTCCTACTACATAATCAACATTATACAAGCCATGATTCTTCCCACCATATGAAATTTTATGAGAACCAGAAAATATTGTCCTATTCTGGAAGCTGATAATTCTAAAGAATCGCTTGGCCAGGCTTGTTGATACAGACTGTTCAACATGCACAACCACTCTCAACTTTGAACCAAGAGCTAATCTGGCAAAACTGCAGGAATTATGGGAAGTCCTCCCTCAAGAAGGTTCATTGGCAGCAAATGGAGGGACGTTAGAAGAGCACTGACAGCAAAGCTAACATGCCATCTAAGATCCAGTGCCTGGAAGTAAGATTTGGGATCCGGTGCTCAGAAAAGTAAGAGCCAACTTCTCAATGGATGAGTTGTATGGGCATGATTTTGCTGATGATGTTTATTCTTTTATTATTTATTTATTTATTTATTTGGCCGCACAGCATGTGGGATCTTAGTTCCCCGACCAGGGATCGAACCCATACCCACTGCATAGGAAGCGCAGAGTCTTAACCACTGGACCACCAGGGAAGTCCCTTAGTGGTAGTTTTGAATGTGGCAGGATTTGTGTAGCTCTGACTGGTTAAATTCTTCCCTTTTGAAGATTTTCTGAGTCTGATTCTCCAGGCTTTTTTGCTAATTTAGTTATCTAATTAGTTATCTAAACTTTTATCTAATCCCTTTTCTGCTTAAATAGACCATGATAGATTTCTATTATTTGGGACTAAAAGATTAATCTGGGAATCACTACCAGGAAAGGAAAATGGAGGGGCTACGAGAAAGTGGTGGGGAAGTTTGGGAGTGGTTATCTAATCTGTCAGCCATGACGTGAAGTGGAAAATGATTAATTCCTTTTTCACCTATTGTCACCTGGAATGAAGCTCTCGTTGAGAATTAAGCTTTAAATATTAGAATGGCTGATACCCTGAAGAACCAGAAAAACACAGTAACTTGAGTTGGATTAGCTATTGTTAATAGTACTGTACATCATTAAAGAATAGAAGAGAAAATGAATATCCTTAAAGGCATTTTGTCCTAATAGTCAAGATATAGCCTGAAAACTGACAGACTTTCCTCTTCATTGTTACAAAAAGAGTGGGGCCCTGAAAAATGTAACAGAGAGGGTACAAGGACTCAAAATTAAACAAAACAAAACAAAACAAACCACCAACTCCCACTAAACCTCCTTTGTCCCTTTTATTAAGAGGAAGTTCTTTTCTTGCTTGAAGAGTATGTAACTTGGGCCAAAAGCTAACTTGGAAAGGAAGCAGTGCTAATAGATAATCCTTACTGAGGATGGGTTGTCTTGTAAGGTGAACTTAGTTCTCCTCCTTCACTAACTGTTTCTCTCTATATCTATACCTACTAATGTGAGCTGTACCCCAGCCTGTGTATGTGGGGAGGATGGTGATGAGAAATATTCGAAAATGAAACCAGGAAGGCGAAGACTGCTCAAAAAATATTAACAGTTGGGCTTCCCTGGTGGCGCAGTGGTTGAGAGTCTGCCTGCCAACCCGTGCCAGAGGACACGGGTTCGAGCCCTGGTCTGGGAAGATCCCACATGCTGCAGAGTGGCTGGACCCGTGAGCCACAACTACTGAGCCTGCGCGTCTGGAGCCTGTGCTCCGCAACAAGAGAGGCCGCGATAGTGAGAGGCCCGCGCACCACGATGAAGAGTGGCCCCCACTTGCCACAACTAGAGAAAGCCCTCGCACAGAAACGAAGACCCAACACACCCAAAAATCAATCAATAAATAAATTTATAAAAAAAAAATTAACAGTTAACTAACGTACAGTCATAAAAAAAAATCTTGGTAATAAGGATATGAGTGAATTCTGAGAATTCTGAGAGGTGGGAGGAAAGCATATACTTTTAGAAATGGCTAAGTCTTCAGTCCTTGGTGGACTAAGTTATATGATGCTCTGGGGTCATAAGTTGCTTATTAAATGTGAGAAGGAATAACCCAGAAAGTTCAGAAAAGAAGTTGGGGGGTTTTTTGGTTTGTTTTTTTGGATGCTACATATTTATTATTGCTCATCATATTATCTATTACTTTCTTTTTTTAACATCTTTATTGGAGTATAATTGCTTTACATTGTTGTGTTAGTTTCTGCTGTATAACAAAGTGAATCAGCTATATGTATACATATATCCCCATATCCCCTCCCTTTTGCGTCTCCCTCCCACCCTCCCTATCCCACCCCTTGTTTTTTTTTTTGTTTTTTTTTTTGAGGAATATTTATCATGTACAACTTGTCCAACTAGCTCTCAAGTGCTGAGAAATATATCCAAAGATCTCTTGAGGTCAATTTGCTAAACATTAAATTTGCTGAAGCCAGTGAGACACCTAACCAATTCTGAATATATTAGTTTCCTTCAGCTATGCATTTTCATTTATTAGTTGAATAGCACTGGGCTGTCAACATGTGTACATGGTCACTAGCAGTACAAAAATGAAGCAGCCAAGAAACAAGAAGTAACACATTCTGAAGATTGGGGACCTGGTAATGGGGCCTAGGAAATACCTCTTCCTGTGCCACTGAGCTCTGACATGGAACGCCAAGGAAGTAAAGAATTTTATATTCAAACTTAGCTTTCCAGGTTGTTATGAGAGCATATTTGTCAAGAAGATAGGTCATATGTCATCTAACTTGACTTGTCACTTCTAACTATTTAGACCTAGAGCATATGGACCTTTATTTGTATTCTTGCCATGGGCAAAACAAGTATGTGTCTACCATTCTTCTGTCAGGGCCACTATCTGTGGGCATTCACCACATTATGATAGCATACACAGCATTACTTCTAACCAATACATTTATTTTAAAAGTAAAAAGTAAGGTAATGGACTGATACCCACTGACTTAGTGGTCATACTGTATTCCCCATTACCTAGAAGTAGAATGAAGAACAGAGTGGTTATATTTCACAAAGTTACAGTGAAAATGTGGAAATAACATATAGTAATGTCATGAAGAATGAGAAATACCATAAACTAGCAACAAATTATGGGTGCTATTTTTCCCACAGACAAAATATAGAGTACCTTAAAACAAGCTGAAATTCTTAACCCATTAGGAGAGAAAGACTGACAGAAAGATAGACAAATGCTAGCTAGCTAGCTAGCTAGCTCGCTAGATAACCTTGAAAGACATTTAATTGGCTATTAGTCATTTTAATGTACAAATATTATTTGAGTCCCAACTAAAAATTAAACTCAGATAAACAAACAAAAACCACAAATAACAACAATGACACACACACAAAGTTGGAAAATTTAATGCCATTTGGTTATTTGAAGATATGGAGCTATGATAAAATTTTAACCGTGGAAAGAATCCTTATATCTTATAAAAATTATATATTTATGGATGCCTTTCTCTGGAAACACAACCATCATCGCATTTAACATTATCCGAGGCTACCTACTAGAAAGTTCAGGCTCCTCATTCCAGTAGGTTAACAGGTAGATAGTGAGGTTACTATTTTGGTAAGGGATGGTTTCACGCACATAAAGTTAGAATTTCTTTCTCTTTTGTTTATCTTCTGCTTCAGATATGTCACTTAGTGAAAGTATTTCCTTGCTAAGAATGAGGATGTCTTATCTGTTACAGTCTATGGTGTGAGGATGGGAAGTTCAAAATGTTCAAGTCAGTCATTCACAGTGATGGAGAAGGGAAGAAAGAAAATCCCACTTCTATCCTCTGACTTTTAAAATTCATGTATTCCAAGAGGACAGTGTGTGCAATCATTCAAGTCAGTATCCCTGTCTGTCATCTTAACTAAACCTTCCAAATATTATTCCACACTTTTTAAAAAATCTGATGATGGGTTATATGGTAAGACTCAAGAATTGCATAGTCAGGAGCTCACTTACTGCAATTCTTTGGGCTCTAAAAGTAATTCTTCAATATGTGGTAATATTGTATGGGATAACATCTCACTAGAAGAGGCATTCTGTAAGCCCTTGGATATGGAGCTAGCTCAGTCAAACCCATAGTCATTGTATATATCTATTACAATAAAGACAATTTGCTGCCCCCTTTGTGGTGAAAGGGGTCCGATATAACTTACTGCTATTAGGATATGATGCAGTCTTCTCTAGAAATAGTAGTTCTGAGTCAAAATTCTCAGTCAGTCTCTGCTGCTGGCTGCTAGCAACTAGGATTCAGTGAATATCTGTAACTTAGTCTTTCTTTAAGTGGATGTTCAAGGGTCGTGTTCCCGGATCTGCCCACTTGGATGATTTCCTTCATTTCTGTCCTTTATGCCTATAAGTGGAGTTACTATGCAGTAGCAGTCTTTTTTTTTTTTCTTCTTGGCCTTTATTTTATTTTATTAAATGTTTGAATCACTAAACTTTTTAAAAAAATTATTGCTGAACTCTTACAATGACAATTTTGCATTTCTCCATATACTTTATCATATATGGATATCATATGTTTTCTAAATTTATTAAATCTATATTTAAGATACAATTATATAATAAGAATCCCAAGGAAAACAAAACTTAAACCTCAAAATTATTTTTCATCCCATTACTATTTAAGCTGCTAATTTTTGCCCATTAAAACCCCTTTTTTTTCACATATTTAAAAATCCATATACTAGTATCATTTTCATTTAAAAAGTCACTCTTTAATATATAACTTTCAGCATACGGTTATTTGTGAATATAATTTTGCAAAAAGCAGCAGTCTTTTTGAAGCTAGAACCAACATACACTCTTAATGGTCTGAAAACTTGACCTGAATCTTTTTCTTCTCCATCAACTAAGAAACCCCCCCGTTAAGTCATGGGTACAAGGAGAGGCATCGGCACAATGGAGGTATGTTATGTGGGGTCTGGGCCACCTGCTCATGCAATTTATTCATGACTTCTGGCCTTACTCAAGACCTATCCTGGAGAGATCACTTCCATTGTAGAATGGATTTTGGCTGCTTCCACCTGATTTTATGCCTCACAGGTTCTTAAGGCATCCAGCTCATTATTGGAAGCTAGGTTTGTACAATCGCATGTTGTTTCATGATCTGATGCTCATTCTCTGAAAGGACCCAGTAGAAGGTCATACACTGACTTCCAAATAGAAAGTAGTTCCCTCCTGTGACAGGATGGCATATATTCAGAAAGAACAAGTCTTTTTCATGTTCCTTTTGATCTCCTGCCTTTGATTCCTGGTCAGAGTTATTCTCATGTTGTTAATCCACACTTCCTGGTTGTTTCACTAGCCCGTACAGACTGCCACTAGGAAAGTCACAAACTCTGTGGGTTAATTTGGGACAGTTTTGTGCACTAGAGCTCCTAAGGATCCCGCCTGTGAATGGGTAGTGGCGACATCTAGGAAAGCCTGTTGCAGTAGTATTAAAAAATCATTTCAGCACTACTTACAATAGCTAGGTCATGGAAGCAACCTAAATGCCCATCGACAGAAGAATGGATAAAGAAGATGTGGTACATATATACAATGCAATATTACTCAGCCATAAAAAGGAACGATATTGGGTCATTTGTAGAGAGATGGATGGACCTAGAGACTGTCATACAGAGTGAAGTAAGTCAGAAAGAGAAAAACAAGTATCATATATTAACCCATATATGTGTAATCTAGAAAAATGGTACAGATGAACCGGTTTGCAAGGCAGAAATAGAGACACAGGTGTAGAGACCAAACATATGGACACCAAGGGGGGAAAGTGGTGGGGAGTGGTGGTGGGATGAATTGGGAGATTGGGATTGACATATATACACTAATATGTATAAAATAGATAACTAATAAGAACCTGCTGTATTAAAAAAAAACTAGGAGACAAAGTAGGTCACTAGACTCTCCACTTAGCGAGCAGACAGGGCCCAAAAAACAAATGAACCCAAGGGATTTCTAAGAGGCCCAGAAATTAGGTCCTGTATAGCAGAGATCTGAAAAACAAAAACAGACCCAGCCAGAATTTTTGGTGTTCAGCAATGTTTGGAATAGAGAATGCAATTAAAAACTAGGTTTACTTGAGCCTGTGATTATTAATTTTATGTGTCAAGTTGATCATGCCACAGGGTACCCAGATATTTGCCCAAACATTATTCTGGACGTTTCTGTGAGGGTGTTTTTTGGATGAGATTAACATTTAAATCAGTAGACTGAATAAAGAAAATTTTCCTCCCTAAAGTATGGGGGCTCCTTCAATCAGTTCAAGGCCTGGGTAGGGCAAAAGTCTGACTGTCCTCTGAGTATGAGAGAATTCTTCTGCATGATGGCCTCCAAACAGAAATTCAGCTCTTCCTGCTTCCACAATAGCTTATGGTTTTTGGACTCAAACTGAGACACTGGCTTTATAGATTTTAGACTTGTTAGCCTCCAATCCATAATCATGTGAGACAATTCCTTATAAAAAAATTTCTTCCTTCCTTCCTTTCTTCCTTCCTCCCTCTCTCCCTCCCTCCCTCTCTCTCTCTCCTTGCCTTCCTTCCTTCCTTTCTTTCTTCCTTCCTCCCTCCCTCTCTCCCTCCCTCCCTCTCTCCCTTCCTTCCTTCCTTTCTCTCTCTCTCTCTCTCTTTCTTTCTTTCTTTCATCTATCTATCTCCTATGGGTTCTGTTTCTCTAAAAAACCCTAATACACACTGACACCACTGGTAGAAAAATAAAATTAATTATCTTTATGACTACATCCAAAAACTTACTAAATTCAACTGTACCTCATATTGATTTAAACAAACAGATGCATATGCATATTAGTAATTTTTTTAAACCATTTGCTTTCAAAATCAAATTATTAATGTAAAAGTACTTGCACATAAGAAGTGAACTGGAAACTTTAAAGTCTTGCAAACCTGTTGATTCTGAGTGCCTAAAAAACAAAAGTTTGTATTTTGCATATTGTTGAATCTGTAAGAGAAAGCACCATATCTGGAGCATAGATTTGTTTTAAACAAATGGTTTGATTAAATTCCAAAAGTCAGGAAATCTGTTAAAGTGAGTTAACGTTACTAGAAATTTATCCAAATATCGTGATTTGGGTGGTTTGAAATTAAAGAAAAATATAAGACATTTATATAGTTTCAGGGGAAAAAAATGTAACAGTGTCAAGCTACTTCATTCATTTAATTTATTTATACATTCAATTATTCATATACAGCCTTTCTGGCATTGTTCTAGGTGTAGCGTTACAGCATATTTAGAACATAGTTTCTCTCCTCTTCAGCTTATATTCTCCTATCAATCTTCTAGTAGCAATCTCTGCGTGAACATGTGAATATATAAGTGGATGTGAAAGGCAAGTTGCAATTGGGAATAAATGGAAACTAAATATAGGCATCTGTGTAAATCACGTATCAAGCAGAAGGTTTTGGAAGAAAAAAGCTATTTAAGGGTCTTACGTATACATACAGAACTGGGGGATATAAAACCAGAACTTCATTCCCAAAACAAATAAGTGAAACATAGCAGAAACTGTCTCAGCAGTCAATAATTCTAAAGTAAAAATGGAAGAGATATTAATTTTTTCCTACCTTGTTTTAAAAATGTATAGTTAAATATGTATTTTAGGGTGTTAACACTGAAAAATCTATCCTCATTCTGTTGCAAAACACTTCAGTTTGTAGCAGTAGTTTCTAAAATTTATTTGAGGTACTTTTAAAACGATGAACAAATGCCACTTTTAGAATTTTGAAGTACATTTCAGAGATAAGTGTTCATCTGTTTTAAAAGTTCTTTCAGTTCTACTAGTTATCTTATTACCTAATAATTTAATATAATATGTATCCATTGGATAGTCTTATTCCAACTGTTTTCTTCTCATAGACCTGTTTTATGAGTACGTTTTATGTGTTAATGAATAATTCTGTATACTGAAGGACAAAATTCACTTCTTTCTTTGCACAGTTTTCTATTGTAACTTTTTTTTTAACTTTCTATTTAAATTGGTGCCATTGTCAAACTTTTTTTCAAGTCTAAAAAAATAATGTTATTGTATAAGGAAATATTCCTTCATCAAATAAATATTTTTCATAATGTCAGTCTCAATTGCATTTGAAGTTCTCAAACTTTTGTTGTCTTTATTTGTTTATTTATTATTACATATTTGTTTTTATTATTACATATTTTTAGTAAAACAGATAGACACCTGACTTAGCGGGGCAAAATCTATTGTTCAATTTCTTAAAAAAAGAATTAATATAAAAATGACCATTTATGAAGAAAATCTTTCAACCTGACTCTTTTTTAAATTGTAAATACTACTTTCCATAAAACCTCAAGAAATTTTAAAATGGTGAAAGAAACGCAATGAAGGAGAATGAAGAAAACTAGAAATGGGATATATTTTCAGCAATGCGGAGAACCAATGTGTAGGACAGGAATAGATATATAGGATTACACATACAGAAACATAGATGGAGGATAATGGAGAGAACATGGGAAAATAGAGGGACAATCAAGGGAGGAAAGAGGAGGACCCAGCGAGTCCTAGCCTGAGAAAGAGTATAGCACAGACCTCGCAGCCAAATCAACTGGGTTTAATCCTAACTCTGCCACTTTAACTTCATGATGTTTAAATGAGTTAGTATCTGTAAAGACCTTAGAAGAGGGAATGGCAAGCTCTGGCCTGTGCACCAAATCTACTCTGCTACTTTTGTAAATAAAGTTTTATTTAAACACAGCCACACATTTTTACTTATTGCCTATGGATGCTTTCAAACTACAACTTTCAAACTAGATATTTCTGTCTTCAGACCTATACTTTCTTTTGCCTTCCAATCACAGATAGATTCTAATGATTCTAAGAGCAGACAAATTTTCCATATTCATTACATCCTCCCTCCTGTCTAATGTACAGAAACCACTTCAGAAGAAAGGAACACTGGTTTGGTAGCACAGGTTCAACTATTCACCATCATCAGGGTTCTCTTGATGAACCCAAGACAGAAAATCATGCATGCAGGTCTCAGTAGTAATATTAAATTCAGCAACACATTAATCATCTGTGTGCTTTCAAAGTCAAAATGGTAATGCATTTCTTTTAACCTTGCCCTGTATTCTAGAAATACTGTCAATACTAACAAGTGTTTGAAATGTTACCATATATAATCTAACGATAACAGAGCAGGAAAAGATTTTCGTTGAAATTTACTTATGAGTGAAATTATGTTATTATTGAATTTAATGGAAAAAAGTGCCTAACAAAGGAAATGCTTTAATAGTATTTTAGATATGATGTCAGTGAATACTAGTAGTGTTGGACGGAACTGTAGTAATTATAATAGTTAATATTTTATTGAACATTTACTCTGTGGCAAGCTCTGTGTTAACTGATTATAAATGAACTACTTATTTTATACTCCTATATTATTTTGAAATAAGTGCTGGGACTTCCCTGGTGGCACAGTGGTTAAAAATCCGCCTGCCAATGCAGGGGATGTGGGTTCGAGCCCTGGTCCGGGATGATCCCACATGCCACGGAGCAACTAAGCCTGTGAGCCACAACTACTGAGCCTGCGTGCCACAACAACTGAAGCCCGTGTGCCTACAGCCCGTGCTCCGCAACAAGAGAAGCCACCACAATGAGAAGCCCGCACATCGCAACGAAGAGTAGCCCCCGCTCGCCGCAACTAGAGAAAGCCCGTGTGCAGCAATGAAGACCCAACGCAGCCACAAATAAATAAATAAATAAAAATTAAAAAAAAAAAGAAGAAATAGGTGCCATTATTATACAGATTATACAATGGGGACCTAAGATTTAGAGAGATTATGCAAGTTTTCCAGAAACATATAGCTAGAAAGTTAAAGAACCAGAACTGGATATACATTTATTAGACCCCAGAGTGCGAACATCATTGTGCTATATTGCTTTTCTAGAACAACCAAGGCATTTTCTTCCATCTTTCTTCTAAAACACCTATTATTTAATACTTGTTCACTATGTGAAAAATTCCTTA
Source organism: Balaenoptera physalus (assembly GCF_965194825.1). Taxonomy (NCBI): domain Eukaryota; kingdom Metazoa; phylum Chordata; class Mammalia; order Artiodactyla; family Balaenopteridae; genus Balaenoptera; species Balaenoptera physalus. The sequence continues at coordinate 139,161,051 of NC_138884.1, read as the reverse complement.
TCTCATTTAGACAGCTATGTTAAAAATACCTCAAGAGTTAAACTCTTCATAAGCATAGTGAGCTTTGGTACAAATAATACAATATCTGGTAATTTTATACCTCTAAAATTTTTTATTGACTATGAATTCATAAAAATGTATGTAAGGCATAAAGGATTATGATATTGTAAAACCTATCCACTCCAAATCCAGTTAAGAAAGAAAACACTATATGTGCCTTTGAAGAATCCTGCCCTGAATAGATGTATCCAATCTCTCCTATTATGTCTATGTACAAAGGTAACCATTGGCCCAACTTTATTTAGATAGATATAAATAGAATAGAAGAATAAGAAATACACATATCTTTTCCAGAAAGAGTATATATAGATATAATTCTCTCTCTCTCTCTCTCTATATATATATATACACACATATATATATACACATATATATATCTTTAGATAAATAGATAGATACATGTGTAGATTTAGTTTTTAACCTAAAAATTGTAGAATTAAAATTCCACTTCTTTCTATGATGAAAACTAGAGTTATTCTCTCACCATAAACAGACATTTGCAAAACATGTGAACCAACGGTTTTCAAATATTTATCAACACATGCAGGGCTGTGACCCCCTGAGGAAAGGCAAACAAATGAGGGACCACTGTCTCAGGCTAGAAGAAATTTCTGGACATTAGTGTAGGGAATGGAGACCTAACTAGATCGTGGCCATTTTACTGAGTGGAAGAGTCAGAAGTTCAAGTTCTGGGATGCTGAGGCAGATGGACTTGCGAGACTTTGTCTCAGAACGTACAGAGGAACACACCCTTTGACTGACACCCCTTGATGTACGAATATGTCCCATAAACTTTTCTAGGTTGGAAATTTTTGATAAACTCTTCATATATAAGTGGGAATTTCACAGTTTTAAATGCACTACCAACAAGGTATGTGGCAAGCAGTAGCCATCAGGACTTCAAATGAAAGTTGAATAAACCTCTCAGTGTATGTCCGGTATAAACAGCTAAACTGATGAAGACTTGAATAAAAAGGATGTACTGATATTATGTACTTTGTAAGCAAGGCCAAAGCCACACATGTGCAATAAAAACAATTAGCCTACTTTTCTGCCAAATGCCTCTGATTTGCTTAAAAGAGGCATCTTAGTCTGCGAATCAGCTACATATTTTTAAAAAACAAATATCAAATAAATGAAAAAGTTTCGATTTCTTACAATAATACAATTAGCCAGTGTTGATATATGTCTAAGATTAAAAATTTTACACCCAAAGGTACAGAAAACTCCACTTTATTCAGATCTTTGATTGTTGAATGAAATTCTAGATTACGTATGTGTTCACATATAGAATATAAGCTCCACAACATTGTATCTTATTCACCAAAATTATATACCTGGTATTGTGTTTGTAACATTTCATAAACTGATATAGTTTTGCTTCTCTCTCTCTCTCTGTGTCTCTCTCTCTCTCACACTCACTCACTCATCAGATGCAGAAATATATTAATAGAGAAACATAATGGACTATTTTAAAGTGAACATTTGGACAGGAACGTGATTAATGAGGTAGTGCAGTTGTGGTTACACTGACCAATGAGCGAAAACCCTTGCA